>NC_090274.1:19085539-20285539 GCF_040414725.1 Anabrus simplex | reverse complement strand
CCTTCACGGTTCATGGTGAGGTATTGCAGAATATCAAGCACTTTACATATGTTGACAGTCGCTTCATCAAAATAAAAAGCAAATATCAATCCTGAAATTCAATACTGTCTGAAACCTGTTAGTGCAGGGTTTGTTCATCTTCGTAAAACGGTCTTTGACTATTATACTAAGCTTCAGGTGTATCTAACAAGCGTGGAGAAATATCATTAGCACTCTCCAAGGAGGCTTTTTGGAAGTAAATGGCAAGTTCCGTAGACTAACATCAGTGTGTAGGAAGAAGCAAGTACTACCAATATCGAGGCTGATTATGGAAACAGTAACTTCAATGGATAGGTCATGTTCGTATATCACAATTTCGTCCTTATCTTCCAAAGGTGATCAGGTATTTTCAGTTGAAAGATGGCCAAAGATCTCAAAGAGGCAGTAAAGAAAAAGTTACAAAAATATTCTAAAATCCAATAATGAATGTCAAAAAAATCAATTTTGCTAACTGGGAAATCACAGCCCAGAATGGCACTGACTTGTCCAAAAAACTATGCAACTTTCTTAACTTTGTGACAGACTCCAAATTGACAAAACGAAATGCTGGGAAAGAGCAGGCACTCCTCAGCAACTGGCTTTTGACTTTGACACTGGAAGTGTTTGCAGTTCCAGAATAGGACTCTATCGCCAAGCACGAGCTGGTACCCGAGGAAGACAAGAGTGATAGCCTATCACAACAGGTATGTAATAATTTTATAGGGAACTGCACATAAGAAGAAGAAGAAGAAGAAGAAGAAGAAGAAGAATAGGGGAAGGCCAAGACATAAAAACATCAAGCTCTACGCATAAAAGTCTCGAAGGTGGGGTTGTGAGGTGGTGGTGTGATTATTGTTTTAAGAGGAAGTACAACTAGGCAACCATCCTCTATATAACACTAATCAGAGAGGAAGAATGGAAGGGGTCCGACACTTCGAAAATTGAAGGTATCGGCCAAAGGAAGGCAAGGGCCACGAAGGGCATGAAAATGAAAGACTCCCTAGCCCTCGCAAACCTAATAGTGTCGGGGTCGGAAAAGAACAAGAGTTGACCCAGGGAGGTCAGTCAGGACAGATTAAAGTGAGGAGCCTGGCACAAGTAAGTGGAAGCAATGCCAGGACTCAGCTTAGGGCACCGTGGTTGCCAACCCACGCTCCAAAGTTCGGAGCCCCTGGGGCCCCTTTTAGTCGCCTCTTACGACAGGCAAGGGATACCGTAGGTGTTATTCCACCGCCCCCACCCACAGGGGGGGGTGGGGTTGTGAGACGGAAATGGAGGAGTATAGGTAATGTAGGAGAAGTAAAGGAAGACCAAGGCAATAGAGCACAGAGCTAGTTGCAAATACAGATTGTGGAGGCACTTCATTAATTCACAGAGGTTTGCAGACTGAATGCTGAAAGGCATAATGGTCTATAATTCCCTGGTTTCCCATTTTTACACCAGGCAAATGCTGGGGCTGTACCTTGATTGGGGGCGTCGCCATAGGACCCATCTGTGTCAGTGCAATGTAAAGCCAATGGAAAAAAAAAAAAGGTTGATAAAGCAGATGTATGATTTATATGTATAAATCTATGCTATGTTCTAATCATACATGGCAGAAACATAACTTAGGGATTTATATTGCTGGTGCTTAAGGCTTTGATTTTTCTGGACTTCCATCGTTAGCCTACTTTCATTATATCTGTATTAGAATTCCTTTTGAAATAATTAAATTAATGTCCCAGCCTCCACACAACCATCTATGAAAAATGTCAATACAATCCCTTCATAAGTTTGCTGCCTCTATTCATTCAGGAAAAATTGAAACATAATTTTGCAGTATCAGTAACCATGGCAATGCTTGTCCCATTTCACTTTCTGGCTCTGAATGAATAAATATCATAACAAACCAATGTTGACGAATGTCTATGAACTTTTAACTTCGTTGGACACTTTTTTGGTACCGTTTGCTTAACGTTGCTACGGACAGACAGACAGACAGACAGACAGACAGACAGGTCTTCCTGCGACAATAGGAAGGGACGTTTGGGCAGATGACCTTAGATGTTTGGCCCCTTTAAAAAACAAGCATACTAATCATCATCATCATCATCATCATCATCATCATCATCATCAGGAAGGGACAGGACTAAGCTGGGACTGAAGGAAGCGACCATGGAATTTGCCTGGTGTGAACATGGGGAAACCACGGAAAACCATCTTAAAGACTGCCGACAGTGGGGTTCAAACCCACCATCTCCCGAATGTAAGGTCACAACCACTTGATCCAAAATGCGTACCCAATTCGCTCGTCTTTGTTAAGACGTTCGGTGGGAAAATTAAACTTTCCAAGTATGCCAACAGTTGAAGATAATATCACTGTTAGGTTAATACATAAGTAAAGTTCTATCAAAGGTATAATCATTTCACTTTGGTCAATAAAAACGTCAGTCGCATAGATTAATTACGACAGTTATCGAGAAGCATGAATTATTAATGAAAAGGAAGGAATCGCGTTATAAAAAGCCCATGTCTTATGGGGTACACTATACAGGTCGTGTGGGTTTATACGATTATGCAGCATCTACTGAAAATAACAATCGAGAATATTATAAGAGGTTAAACTAAAGATAGAGAACATCACAACGGTAAGTGTTAAATACAACATAATGTGCAGATACAATATCTTACGTCTTTCTCGTCTTTCTTCAGTTTTATCAGGTCCTCCATCCAAAAGATTTGTCAACTCCTCGGGATCAAAAGAACACTTGCTGCGTTCTCTCTTCAAATCCTCGTTACATACGCGTGTTTTCTTCATACTATAATGCGTATATTAGAAATGGACTGGGTACACGAAAAGCAAACTGCACAAAAGAACTAGAAGTACACTTTTCCTTATCCACTCCTTAGTTTTTTTGTCGTCATGCCCTTTGTACCCTGAAGCGAGTCAGAAACTCCCAATCATGCTGATGAAAGTACCGTTAAGCACATCTTCAAAGCTTAAGATAACGAGTAAAATCGCAAACTCATAGAAGCGCCGATCTTGAACAACAAGCAGTTCGCAATTCATCTTATTAGGGTCATAACAGGTTTCTCTATCCTGCTTGGATACATTCGAATGGAATTAGCAAAATACATGTTTCAGTGGAGATGGATGAAACAAAGATCATGTTATGTAAGAGCAGCACTAAAGACATCCAACCTCATAAGCAAAACGACAGCTATCAAAGACGATGGGTGACAGCTATTAAACAAGCAAACGTATCAGCTGACAGTGACAACGAAGTTTTATTGCTTTGAAAACACACATGAATTATCGAGAAGAAACTTGTCAAAATCAATTGTAAATATGTGTTATACGATTACGGATGCAGAACATAATTTATTATTATTGATAGTAGCCTACGCTATCTGTTACGAATATAAAAGAGACTGAGATCCTTAAGTATTTTTAAAAAATGTCACGTATAAATACAATCCTGGATCGATTTCAATAGCTTTCGACGCGTTCGACCGTGAAGCGATGGTGGGACATTCAACTCGGCTTAATAAATACAGCAGAGTCTCTACTGTATTTGGGCTTAATCAAGACCAACTACGATAGTAAATCTTGGGCTTTACAGCTATTCTTTGCAATACACAACTGCTCGTAACACAGCTACAGAAACCAATGCGAGGAGCTTTCGCAGGTGTCTAATATATACAGTGGGATAGATAACTACATACTTGATATGATAAGAATCGTATGGCCTCAGCCACAGAGTTGAATAACTTGAAAGAATCTGGAAACGTATCGAATATCTCCCGTGGTAAATTATTCCAAACACGTAACTCCTCTTCCTATCAAGGAATATTTGCCCCAATTTGTCCTCTCGAATTGAGACTTTATCTTGATATTGTATCTTTCCTACTTTTAAAAACACAAATTCGTCTTCGAATGTCCCTGCACACCACCCCTCCACTGACAGCTCAGAACATACCGCTTAGTCGAGCAGCTCGTTTCCTTTCTCCCAAGACTTCCCAGCACCAACTTCGCAACATTTTCGTAACGCCCAGGTGTCGGAAATCACCCGAAACAAATTGAGCTGCATTTCTTTGGCTTTTTTTTTTTTTCAGTTCTCGATTCAAGTAATCCTGTTGAGGGCCCTATACATTGGAACCATACGGTACTATAATTAATTGCGGTCTTATTAGAGACCTATACGCCCTCTCCGTTACATCCTCAATACAATCCTTAAATGCCCTCATAACAATATGAAGATATCCACTGAGTGGCCAAAAGTCACGGGAAGGGGTGCCCCATCAGAAAATGTGCAGTGTATGACCCCTGAGCGTTGCGGCTAGCTGCAGCATAGCTGAGCAGTCTGTCACGGCATCGTCCTCTACTATGAGTGACTGCTCTAATACGCCTTCCCAATACAGCAATATGAGCGATATGGGCCTAGTTCCCATTTCTACCACCGACCGCTGCTTCGCTGGCATTGCAATACGATTGTTCATTACAGCACACGTTAAGTGTTTAGTATATTTATGTTCAAAAATATAGCCAATCACTCAAAAAACAAATTTGAAACATACCTTACACCTTGATAAAGAAATTCAGTGAAGAACATACCCGTCTGCAGCGGAAAACTGTACAAAATAATGTTAACGGCAGGTAGTAAATACTGTAGAAAATTATATTCACACACTTTTCTGTTTAAGTGTTTCGCGTTCTCGCTTTCAAATCTTTCAAAGATCTCTGTTATTTATGTGGCTATGTTATCAAAGAATACAGGAATAGCACACTCGCAAATAACTTCACTCAATAACTATGAATGTCCGATTTCAGGACAACTGAAGTGAAGAAAATCACGCCACACAGGCACTAAATAGTCACTCATAGATGCAACAGGATTTTTATGCACAAACAATTTTCAAAATCCACACTGGCAAATCAGATGGGTACTGCAGCCTGCTGTTTTAATCTCTTGTATATATCAAGTCCATTAGCACTGTTGAACACCTTGGTCTTGTCAAAAGAATCAAGCCTTTTTTTTTAATCGATAACTTGTATTTGACAGTGGTACCTGCATTAAAAAAATCGTGCATATCTGTATACGATTGGTCTTTTAAATATTCTAGGGCTGTTACTACTTCAGTCGCGAAAATATCTTTCGCGCACAGCACATTCATTTTCTTAAACTTAGACGGCTCGAAGTTTTGCATGTAAGAAAAATGAACCTGTATCACAGTTTCATTTGATTGCATCTGATACAGTTTCTTGATAAAATCACCTTTTTATATCCTGGAAACCATCAAACAGAGATTTTTTAAGTAAGGAGTTTTTTTACTTTTCAGAATGTGCCATATGTCGAAAGCAAGAAGAGGCATCTCACTATCAACAGGACAACAGATCTTCGGTTTAATGTGTTTTGAGGAAGACATTCTTCTTTTTCTGCTAACATTAGTCTTACGATTGGCTTTGTTCTAGCGCCTGACACTCAGGAGCCGTCATCGGCTAAGTTCGTGCATGATCGTCGCAGCAGGCTATTTAGCCACCACACTCTCCCTCTGCTTGAGCTTTTCAGAACTTATGATTTTCACTTTCCTCGAGTCCAGAGTGTATTGTGAACAGAATTACAGGCTCAGTGATATAATTGAACGCTTACAATGCTATCGCGTGCCAAATTTGTGATCGGTTCTAATGCCACTTGGTACAAATTTATTATTTCTAACACCTTAAAGAGAAACTAACTCGCTAATATTATTACGAAACACTTACATCTACTTACAAATATAAATATTATCATATTTATATCGTTATGATGGAGGCCCATGTCATATTGTAGGTGAAAACGTGACTTGTAAATATCACTTTTCACCTGAATGTTTTGTCTTAAAATGATGATTCAAGTTTTCCTATAATGAAAGGGTGTAGAACATACTGACATACTGAGCACACGAAGTTATTCACAACTACTTTAGAATTAAATAATACGCTAGCTTAAGTAATAATTTCACTGAAAATTCTCAAAGAAAATACTTAAGTCCACATTTTATCAAACTTCACCTCATTGCCCCAAGCTACAGATTACTGATTGAAAGCATCTGTTCGCGCGGGATCTTCGAGAATGCGTACACTACAAGAAAGAAAAGAAAGTCTTGTCTATAATAAAATGAAGTACGGGTAGAACATAATGGACACACGAAGTTATTTTTGACTACTTTAGAATTAAATAATACACCAGTTTAATTGGTTTCACTTCAAGATTCGCAAGTAAGCAAAGGTAAGCGTGATCTGTGACGACACGATGAGTTCGGCACCATGAGCCAAGTGACAGCGAATATAGCCGATGACGGCTCCTGAGTGTCAGGCGCTAGACGGAAGTTTACGATTGTCACTCACAATGCGCAACAAGGAAAAACCTCATTGTTTTGAGTGTTAAAGTATATAGCTCTATACCTAAAAGCCTCTTAAACAATAAAAATGCTGCTGTCACAGCAGAAATTATAAAACAGAAAAGGTTATTGACTAGGGTAATTCGAATTCTACTTTCGCTTGCATGACAGTCATCTTGAGTAGTTTTTATTCGCTCAACAGGGAATGAAGCGTCTAAGTGTTGAAAGAAGGTGTCGAGTTTCTTGTCATATAACATCTGTTGTTCGATGGACTACCAACAATCACAATCTCTCTTCTTCATTTACGCATCGACTTTCATCTAAGAGGCTCTCCTTTACTTTAAGAGTGTTATTCCAGTCTCGCACTTTATATCTCCTGCGTAGCGTGAAAGTGTGGATTTATTCGGTGTGCCAAACATATCGTTTCGATGATACTGAATTGAAATTCGGCGGGAAATTCTGTTTTGAAGTAACATTTAGCCATTTATGACGTTACTCGTTGAAAGTAGATTCATGAAACGAAATCCCACTTGCCGATCTGCTGTTCATCTCACATTAAGGCACACAGTAGTAAACAATATTATGTACGGTACATTAAACATTAAAACGGTTCACGACCAACGAAACAAGCCAAATAAGGTAAACACAGGCTCAAATAACACCAGAACTATTAGCAATGATCACTGAGCGTGTCTCGTCAAGCAGACTAATACCAACTTCTCAGCGCTCCAAGCGCCTGAACTTGTAACTACGCCGTGTTCGCTCGTTTACATGTGTGACTGGGCGAATGAGAAGGCGTATTAGCGCAGTCATAGTAGAGGGCGATGGTCACAGATACCAGTGTCGTGAGATGGCAACACGTCGTGAGTTAACCGACTTTGAACGTGATCATCGCGCACGGTGCATTGGTCAAAGCATTGCTGAGATTACACGCGAATTCGGGTTTCCGAGGTCAACAGTGTTGAGGGTGGATCTTCAATATCGCAGTGAGAATGTTATCACCCGCATAAACTGTCGCATAGGAAGACCACAGGTGTTTAATGAACAGTCATCACATCGCCTCCGCAGAACCATACTGGGCGCTCGACGGGCTACTGTGAGTCCGATCACCGCCCATTTGGGAGTCAGGAACTGATTTCTACCAGGACTGTAAAGAGACAACTGCATCGCACAGGTTTCACCAGCCGACGACCAACTCGTGCCCCCCCCCCCCTTTTTTGACACCTCGGCACAGAGTTCAACAACGTGCATGGACCCGCGAACATAAGCAACGGACCATGGAACAGTAGCGGCGTGTGGTATGGTCCGATGAATCCCGGTTCTAGTTGTATCGAGCTAATGGGAGGCTGAGAGTGCGGCGTATGACCCATGAAGCTATGGATCCTGCGTGTCAACAAGGTTGTGTCCAGGCGGGAGGTGGCTGAGTTCTGGTCTGGACGGCGTTCTCATGGCCGCAATTAGGTCCCATTGTCTGGCTTCAGGGTGCTCTGACAGATGCTCGTTATGTGGACTTTCTTTCAGACCATCTGCATCCCTAGAGTACCCTGATGCAGATGCCATGTTTCAACAGGACCGCTCTGTAGTGGCACGCAGGTGGCTGGAGGATCACTTCAGTGAAGTTACGACCATGAATTGGCCCTCCAGATTTCACGATCTTAATCCAATCGAACATTTATGGGATGCTGTCGATGCTGGTGTACGCCCCATGAACCCCGCACCAAGTACACAAAACCAATTGTGGGCAGCAGTGCAAGATGTTTGGGTCCAGATCCGTTTATAAAGATTCCAGCACCTTGCAGAGTCGCAGCCTCGTCGTACTGAGACCGTTTTGAGGGCTCGCGGGGGAGCAACTCGTTATTAACATCAATCACGTTAAGTGTCTTCTCACGACGTTTGACCACTCAGCGTAGGTAACCTTTGTTTACAATCCTGTTTGAAATTACCTCAACGATGATCATACCGCATGAAGAACTTCCACCCCATCAGCGCAGTACTAAAACGGAGAGGAGTTTTCCTTTTTGTGAAACTCTCAACGTGACTTTTCACTCCGTTTACCATCTGCTGTCCATCTCATGCTATTGTTGATGTCTCTCTGCAGTTGCTCACAATCTTGTAACTTCTGTATTACTCTATACAGTATAACATCATCCGCAAAAATCCATATCTCTGATTTAATTTATTTAAGCACTTCATTTATATCCAAATAAGAAAACATAAAGCACCAATAATACTGTCGTGAGATATTCCCCACTTAATGATTACGTGATCAGATAATGCTTCACCTACTCTAATTCTCTCAGATTTATTTTCTAGAAATATAAGCCACCCATTCAGTTACTCTTTTATCTAGTACAGCCGCACTCATTGTTGTCAATAGTATCTCATGATCTACTCTATCAGTCTATTAGAGAGGTCAATCGTGATACAGTCTATCTGAACTCCTGTAATTAAAATATCAGTTATATCTGCTGCTGAGAAATCTAACGCCGAATTTCAATTAATGCTGTCGGGTGAATACTAAATTTATGCGACGTAGAGTGGACATTTTCGCCATTCAATAACCCGAATCCTATGCCATTTATGTGATTATCCCAATGAAAATATTTCCTTATATTAACAATTACTGCGGCGTCGACTTTGGGGGTATGGTGTTTTTGTCCCCCCCCCCCCCCAAAAAAAATGGTCCCATGGGGACAAAGTTTCTTTTGTCCCCTCCCCTCCAAAAGAATTATCCTCTTAGATGTTAGGCCCCTTTACATTTAAACGTGGTGTTCGGGCAGTCTTCAGAGCCCGGGTCGAGAATTACAGTGTAATAAGATTTAAAAACAAAGGCCCAAGTTTGGTTCTCTCAGATCTACTGCGGGGTGAGTTGAACTGCGCGACTGGTCTTATACCCGGATCGTCCAGTGAACTCATGCTAATAGTTTGGGGAATAGAGTGAGGGTAGCTAGCTTGAAAGGTTGGTTGAGCGATCAGTTGATAGGTGATCCGAGATGATTGATAGCTACAATACAGGATGTCTCAAAACTTTTGGGTCAAATTGAAACAGGTGATACCGGGGGAGTTGGCCATGTGGTTATGGGCGCGCAGCTGTGAACTTGCATCCAGAAGATAGTGGGTTCAAACCCCACTGTCGGCAGCCATGAAGAGGGTTTTCAGTGGCCTCCTATTTTCACACCAGGGAAATGTTGGGGCTGTACCTTAATTAAGGCCATGGCCACTTCCTTCCCACTCCTAGGCCTTTCCTATCCCATCGTCGCCATAAAGCCTGTCTGTGTCGATGTGACGTAAAGCCAATGTAAAAAAGAAACAGCTGATAGTGGGTTCACAACCGATTATATTGAGATAGGGAACCAATGGTCGGACATGCGTATTTATTGTATTATGAACATACACAGCCGACACCACAAAACAACAACGTAGCTCATAGTAATTGTTTAAAGTGACGACCGCCAATCTCACCATCGACTACAGACACGAAAAATGCCTCCCATCAGGCAAATATCGATTCTAATTCTGATATAGTGTCACTCTCGTGACGAGTAACGCTCCATCTTTGACTACACGTCAAGCACTGCATTGTTACCATAGTTGCTGTGATATTTGCCTGTGTGGAAAAGTAAACAATTGGTGAAGAGTACGCCGAATGCTCCGGCGACTGCGTGGTACTGCCCAAACGGGAAACATGCCCGAACTGCGCGTTGTCAATTTCACACAAAGCAGTACGCTGCCCCTCACGAGATGGTATGACTTCTCTACAGCAGGCTACAGAACCCAGCAGCTGACAGCATAATTTCTCAGACACTGGTCTACAGCGCATACTATAACTGTGTTTGAGATGCTGTGATATGGTAATATGAAAAACATTTTCTGGACGTGATATTTTACCAAGCGAGTTGGCCGAGCGGCTAGGATCGCACAGCGGTGAGCTTGCATTCTACAGTCGGCAACCCTGAAGATGGTTATCCGTGGTCCCCTATGTTCACACCAAGCAAATGTTGGGGCTGTACCTTCATTAAAGCCACGCCTGCTACCTCCCCAATCTTAGCGTTTTCCCACCCTCCTGTCTCCGAAAACTTTCGATGAGTTACTGCAACGTTAAACAAGTATCGTGGTATTTAAAAACCTCGAACGTGGTAGTATTGCTCTTAAACAGGACAGCATAAATAGTGAGGATTCCATCTAAGACATAATTTGATTTAGCTGATAGTTATATGATACGGTAATCGTTCCCCACTCGCAGTCACACAAACATTATCTTACAAGCAGTAGGCCTAGAGGCGATTGGGCATTAGAAGTGGGAGAGGGATATATATCAAACAATCAATACTGATCTGCATTTAGGACAGTCGCCCAGGTGGCAGATTCCCTATCTGTCGTTTTCCTACCCTTTTCTTAAATGATTTCAAAGAAATTGGATATTTATTGAACATCTTCCTTAGTAAGTTGTTCCAATCACTAACTCCCCTTCCTATAAACGAAAATTTGCCCCAATTTGTCCTCTTGAATTCCAACTTTATCTTCATATTGTGATCTTTCCCACTTTTAAAGACACCACTCAAACTTATTCGTCTACTAATGTCATTCCACCCCATCTCTCCACTGACAGCTCGGAACATACCACTTAGACAAGCCTTCGTCTTCTTTCTCCCAAGTCTTCCCAGCCCAAACTTTGCAACATTTTTGTAACGCTACTCTTTTGTCGGAAATCACACAGAACAAATCGAGCTGCTTTTCTTTGGATTTTTTTCCAGTTCTTGAATCAAGTAATCCTGGTGAGGGTCCTATACACTGGAACCATACTCTAGTTGGGGTCTTACCAGGGACTTATTTGCCCTCTCCTTTACATCTTTACTACAACCACTTAACACCCTCATAACCATGTGCAGTGGTATTTACCCTTCATTTACAATTCCATTTATGTGATTACCCCAACGAAGATCTTTCCTTATATTAACACCTAGATACTTAAAGTGATCCCCATAAGGAACTTCCAACCCATCAACGCAGTAATTAAAACTGAGAGGATTTTTCCTATTTGTGAAACTCTCAACCTGACTTTTAACCCCGTTTATCATCATACCATTGCCAGCTGTCCATTTTACAACATTATCCAGGTCATTTTTCAGTTGTTCATAATCTTATAACTTATTTATTACATCATCTGCAAAAATCCTTATCTCTTATTCCACTGCTTGACTCATATCATTTAAGAAAACGTAAAGGTCCAATAATACTGACTTGAAGAATTTCCGTCTTAATTATTACAGGGTCAGGTAAAGCTTCACTTACTCTAATTCTCTGAGATCTATTTTCTAGAAATATAGCAACCCATTCAGTCACTCTTTTGTCTAGTCCAATTGCACTCAATTTTGCCAGTAGTCTCCCATGATCCACCCTATCAAATGTTTTAGACAGGTCAATCGCGATACAGTCCATTTTACCTCATGAATCCAAGATATCTGCTATATCTTGCTGGAATCCTACAAGTTGAGCTTCAGCGGAATAACCTTGCCTAAACCCGAACTGCCTATTATCGACCCAGTTATTACACTAGTGTCCAAAAGTTACGAGTAAGCAGGGCATCAGCAAATAGACCGCAAATCGCACGACGCATGCACCTACTAACATTACGTGTTCGCTTTGTATAGGAAAGGAGTGTTCCCTGGTCCCTGCCTTGACTAGCGGCGTAACCGCAAGGTAAGCACAGCCAGTGCCTGTGCTCCATATTCCCTCAGTCGTGTTTGTCCTGTTGTGTGCGGAGTCTAGCCTTGTGGTGAACGTGACAACATAATGGTACAACCTCGCCATTTGTACCCCATTTTACAGGGTAGAATACTCGGCCGCCTGGAAGCAGGCCAGACACAAATCGAAGTCGCCGTTTCCTTGAATGTGCCACAAATGTCATTTCCAGGCTTTGGAGACGATTTCGAGACACAGGAGATGTTAGTCGTAGGTCAGTATCAGGTCGACCAAGAGTAACCACCCCACAGCAGAACTGATATCTGGCTTTAACCACCCGACGAAATCGGAGTGCACCTGCAAGACAATTGTCGGCGGAGCTTGCAGCCGTCTCAGGGGCTGCCTATTCGCGGCAAACTGTGTACCGGAGGCTCAGAACAGCAGGGCTGTTTGCCCGATCTGCAGCGGTGTGCGTCCCGCTCACTCCAGCACAGAGACGGGCCCGTTTGCTGTGAAGCCGTCAACATCGAAACTGGGCCATGAATGAAGGGAGGCATGTGCTCTTCACAGACGAATCCCGCTTCAGTTTTCAGAACGATTCCCATCGCTCATTAATCTGTAGAGAACCGGGTAGCCGATACAACCACAGGAACATCCTGGAACGGGGCCAGTATGGTGGAGGTGTCATAGTGTAGGGCGGCATCATGTTGAATGGCCGTACGGACCTGCGCATCTTCATGGGTGGTCCAAGGAACACTGTTAACGCTCAGAGATATAGGGATGAGGTACTGGAACCACATGTCCGACTCTTCAGAGGTGCGGTTGGTCCAGACTTCCTCCTGATGGACGATAATGCCCGACCGCACCGCGCTGCTCTGGTGGATGGATTTCTGGCTGGGAAAGACATTCATCGCATGGACTGGCCAGCGAGGTTTGCGGATCTAAATCCTATATAATATGCCTGGGATGAATTGGGGAGGCGAATTGCATCCATTCAGCTTCCACCAAGGACCTTCCAAGACCTTCGCATTGCCCTTTCGGAGGAATGGAATCGGCTGCCGCAAGAGCTCTTGGACCATCTGATAGAGAGCATGCCACGTCGCTGCGAAGCATGTGTGGCCGTTAGGGGTAACCATGGACCCTATTAATAGCACATTTTGTTGTGGAAGTCATTGCCAAGTTTTATTAGCTGTTGTCAAAGGTGTACCTTAGCTATCAGAACCTTTCTGACACTGGTTTTTTTTGGACAAGTTGTATGACATATGGTGTGTGAATCAGCTTCCGTTTGTTCAGCAATCCGTCTGACATTCCTATCAGGCGGTATCGCCTCATTTAGTGATTATGCTTAACTTTTGGACACTAGTGTAATTTAGCAAACATGTCTAATGTAATTAGAAAGAATGAGTTCCCATCAAAACCGAAAAAAATAAAAATAAAAAAAAGCTGCAACATGATATGTTGTTAATGCTCTCTGAGAGTATTTCGACAGAGCGGTAAAGGTTGACAGTTTTCTGTATGTCTGTGGGTGAATCATATCTCAGTGTTCATGAACTTGGCAAAAAAAAAAAAAAAAAAAAATCCCTGCTACCCTTCCTCACAGCCAAAGACTTCAATATTGCTCTCAGCACATGCAAAGTCTCCCATACTCACTGTGGCGCTATACAAATCGGCTTGGCGCAACAAACGATGTTTTGTGTATATTTTTACTAAACATTTTAGTTAACAATTAAATAAAGTAAAGAATTAGCTCTTAAGACAACAAGGCTTGTACAAATTGCTTTTTTAAATAATGCCTATAACTTCTAGTTTCAGCCAGCTGAAATGGAATAAAATGTAATGTTTTCTCCGCAAAGTGTCCCTGCCAGGGGGGGGGGGGCTGATGTCCCCTAATCTACGTTACTGCTTCTGCTTACATGAGCATCTGTAGTAGTAGTAGTAGTGATTATAGTTCTAAGAAAATGTACAAGTAGATAACCAGCAGACCATACAATGTATAAAATTGAAAGCCATAGGCCTTGTATAGTCCTAACGAATTTCGGTCGGTTTCGGAATAGAACAAGAGTTGCTCAAGTGAGGCAGAGTGCAGTGTAGGAAAAACAAGGATAATATAAGAGAAAAAACGAATGTCTGGAGCCTAGCTCAAATAAGTGAAAACGGACAACTTTTTATACCCGTGATAGTTTCCAGTAAATCACAGCAAGCATAACATTACGTGGAAAGGGAAGGTTATCGAATAAATACAGTAGTATATATTTAAAACGATCATTGAGTGCAACCCAATAGCTGATCGTAAGCTTAAAATATATTACGCTATCTGGTGCAGCATTGAGCA
Source organism: Anabrus simplex (assembly GCF_040414725.1). Lineage (NCBI taxonomy): Eukaryota > Metazoa > Arthropoda > Insecta > Orthoptera > Tettigoniidae > Anabrus > Anabrus simplex. The sequence continues at coordinate 20,271,147 of NC_090274.1, read as the reverse complement.
ACTTGTGTTTCATTTTACCCAGTCGGCGTGCATTTCATTACTTCTTTTTTTAAAATACTACTTTAAAGAAATTTATATCTGTAACAAATAGAGAACATATAACTTAAAGTGTTTTTTAGCAATTTTCATCATGAAAAAATATAGGATTTTACCTTATCTGGTGCAACATTGGACAACTTGTGTTTCATTTCATTACTTTTTTTAAAATACTACTTTTAAAAAATTTATGTCTATAACGTATAGAGGATATACAACTTAAAGTATTCTTTAGCAGTTTTATTCATGAAAAAATATGGGATTTTCAATTATTTTAGTTATTTGTTGTAATATCCTCTATGTTCTTTATTTAAAACGTGTAGTTGACTATTTATGTCCTTACGTGCACATGCTAACCACGCCATATTGTGATCTCTACGTGCAAGACAACTGAGGACTCATAACCATGAGGTACGAATCGTGCGTTTTATTTAGAAAAAATAAGAGTTTATTTTGGTCTTAAAACTTCAATCGGCAAATCATTGAACTTAATGTATTGTAATGAATAATTCTATCTAATTTACTACTGCGAGAACGCTCAATATTGGTGTCTAGTGCCTTCAAATAAGTTGGGGTCAGTCCAGCCACATGGCTATCATAGTGAAATTGAAAGATTTTGATCGGCTAAATAATCAGTGCAAGGCTTAAATTGCGATAATACTAGTAGTTTCTGCGATTCGTTATAAAAGAAGAAGATTACTAGAAAGACTGTGCGAGGCTTGAATCGTGCTGGTGGTAGTACAGTGATTATTATAGAACGGCGACGACGACAGCAACAACAAGATGATGATGCATTAAGAATATCTACAGATTGGTGCGACGTGCGTTTTCTCGTACAAATCTTGTTTTCAGTTTTCAATTTCAAGCCGAGATGTCATGCTATGACGGTAAATTCTTTCTAGCTCTAATATGTACTCTTTAAATATGTCTTGCATAATTTTGAGAAGTGTTGACACTTTAATGTTTATTCCCTGTTCTCTTCAACATTGTTTACTGGTGTGACGTGTGTATGGGCATTGTAATTTTCTCATCATTTCATTATCACGACGAGCAGGTAAGCTGCGGGGGTCAAATCAGAAGTCCTGCATCTGGCGACCCGAACTTGTCCTCCCGGCAGTAAAAGCCATTCGCCATTTCATTTCATTATCGTCTTGATAAAGTCAATTTATGTTGAGTAAAATACCAATCTGTTTATCTCCCAAGATTGATAATCTAGACGTTTGGTCCCTTAAAACAATCTTTGGGGCCGATGACCTAAGATGTTAGGCCCCTTTACGCAACACACATCATAATCAAAACAATATTTCTTTCTTAGATGTGTGCTTAGTCACATTTTCTCTTTGAGGGGATCTGCAGGTCTCTTTCTACCATGGATTTGGAATCCCTAATTGTATTTATACTAGTAATATTTTTTATTCTTGTTTTTTTTTAAAACTTGTATAACTGGGTCTTTATGAAGGCATTTTCTTGCGACTATTGATTTGCTTGGACATAGAATTTGGTAGGATGAGTGCCTTTGTTTTCTTTTTCATTGTTGCATAATGTTGTCACTGTTGTACATTGTCTCTGTGAATTATATGTTTTGACTTGGGTTTGTATTCTTGTTTAGTTCCCTCAAACTACAGAAGAGGCTTGCCGCCTCGGTTATGCGATGTGGCAAGAAGAAGGTGTGGTTGGATCCTAATGAAATCAACGAGATTGCAAACACCAATTCCAGTAAGTATGTCAGTCTGTATCAGAGTATCTCACACTGCCTCAATCCTCCATTCAGGATGTCAGAAGTGCTAACTTTAGTGATAGGTTCTCCTTTGGTAAGTCATAGCTTGCCTGAGTGGAACAGCAGGGTTTGTAGCCCTACTACTTGTTTTCAGTGTAGTCCCCTGCCTGCACCTTGCTAGGCTCCTCATTGCAGCTTGGTTATTTGGGTTCAGAAAGATAATCTGATGACTACCTCCAGAGGTGCCTCTTTCGTACTCGGCGTGCAGACTTAGGAATGATAAAGATATATAAAAATTATGTGCAACGATACCTTAAGTAGCAGAAAGGAAATATCCTTCCATTATGCTTGCAAGAAACCCACCATCCTGCCCTTAAACAGACCCTACACAGTCAAAAAATGACAGTAATACTGATCGTGTTTGGGCTGGAATGATGGAATGAAGGCCAGTACTGATGCTGATCCGGATTTTCTGATCTGTGAGCGTCAGTACTAGAGATAGGGAATCTGATTCATTTAGGAGAATTGATTCATTTAAAACGATTCACCAGAATGACTTGTTCATTCGATTACCACGTGACTGAGAGCCGAAAGCGAAACTATGGACTCAGATGAACATTCCCTTATGTTCTTTGTAACTGCTACTGCTTTACAAGTAACAAGAAGTGAAATGTTGAAGGTAATCGCTAGTATTTTAACAAGAGTAAAATCCTTTTTATAGGTTACAGTCAAAAAATGCTACACCACTGTCCTACTAATCCTTTCCAAACTTCAGTAGGTTACTGCTGATGCTTAACTGTGGTTTTGAGAAAGTAACGTACATTCTTCAAACTTACCAGTCAAAACTATATGACAATCGAATTTGAAATTTATAGCAGACTAGCTGATGTACCCGTGCTTCGCTACAGGATTCTCAGAAAGACTACTGACTTTGTGGTTTTCCTAACTGAAATCAACATAGGTCATTCATTACAAAAACGTAAGTATGAATGTAGCGATTAAAAGCAATGCTATCATAAAATACTCTATCAAATGGAAAGCCGCATGTTTTATCACTTTTAACGAACAGTGCTGCGGTTAGATTGTGGTGCCAATCTAGTAGTCCAAAGTTCCAGAGCTGGGATGACCAGGCCGCAGATTGCCATGAACACTCATCTGCCATTATTCCGCTAAATATGAACACAGTTCATTCCAATCAGTGCCGCAGAGTAGGGATTAACAGCCCGGATGCTATGATGATCCAGTGTGTTACATACCAGTAGTATCAGAAAATTTCTAAAAAAGGGGAATGGCATGCTAAAGAAGAAAGTTATCTAACTCCCCAGCTACTTCCCATCAATATTCAGGCAGGCTGTTACACTCTGTACGACTGGGCGAGTTGACCGTGTGGGTAGCGGTGCGCAGCTGTGAGCTTGGATCCGAGAGATAGTGGATTCGAACCCAATTGTCGGCAGCGCTGAAGACGGTATTCCGTGGTTTCCCACTTTCACACCAGTCAAATGTTGGGCCTGTACCTTAAGGCCTAAGGCACTCCTAGCCCTTTCCTATACCATCGTCGCCATAAAACCTATCTATGTCGGTGCGACGTAAATCAAATAAAAAAATACTCTGTACGCAGCAGTAATTCTATCTACCGGAGATGAGGGGCAACAGAAGACACAAAGCACATCACGACAAACAATGGTCAATGTAATGTTATTGTTGATCAATGTTATGAGCTTTCTATATTGTAGGCCTACACATTTAGTTTTCTTTCGACTCTGTGATTTGTAAAATATTTTATACCGTAAACTGTAGTTTCTTATTCTCAGACTTTACACACCGATTTTCATTAAATACTGTTTACCCGTTTTCTCGTTACTCCGCGCTGATATGGATTTAGTAACAAAAATCCAAATTCGTGAATATCTTTGTGATCATAGTCAGTACGGTAACAATGTATAAGATATGAATAATAGCAAAATTTAATACTATATAACCTTAGTTATGTAGCATTCAACGATTATACCTCTAATAAGAAATATTTGAGAATTCCATTTTAGGCCTTCCCCTAAACTACCATTTCACTCAGCGTGAATAAAATAATTTAGAGCCTAGACTATAGCGACTTATTTCCTGACTTTGCATACCGATTTTCATCAAGATAGGACTACTAATAACAATATTTGAGAATTAAATTTTAGGTCTTCCCTAAACTACCATTTTTCTCAGCGTGAATACAATTATTGACAGCCTAGATTGTAGCAATTTATTCCCCAACTTTGCATACCCATTTTCTTTAAAATACGACCACTAATAACATAAATAGTTGAGAATTCAATTTTAGGCCTTCCCCTAAACTACCATTTCATTCAGCTTGAGTAAAATGATTTATACCCTAGATTGTAGAGGCTGATCGCCCGACTTCACATACCGATTTTCATTTAATTCTCTTCAACCGTTTTCTCGTGATGTGTGTACATACATACAGACAGAAATTACGGAAAAGTAAAAAGTTCATTTTCTTGTTACTATGGACATGACCGATACAGAAATACCATTATTTTCAAATTCTGAGCAATGTACAGACAAAACTCTTATTTTATATATATAGATATGAACATTTTTGTGCCAATTCGAAAGTTAATAGTGACAGCAGCTCACCTTTTAATCTTTTTTTTTTTAGTGAAGAAATATTTTTAAAATATCTGAAACAAAATGTAAACATGATCACCAGACTGTGAAATAATCAACCGTGACAACGTAACTGCTACGTTACGTTTTTTTGAAATTTGATTGTTCTTAACAACATTCCTTACGATTTTTGTTAAGTTCACAAGCTACTCACTAGATAGCAAATTTAGGCAGGTAACTTACTCTCCGTAGTAGGCAGTGCAATAAAAGGAAAAAATATGTTCCTGGGCTCGGTTTCGCTGCTTTGCCTATAACGATAGGGATACGTTTGTCTGACCCGTCACTGTTACAGCACAACAAAACAGTTATGTGGTCCTTCGCATTTTTGCCTCCATGACAAGATTCTCTTTTAAGAGCCAGCGTGCGATCCGGTAAACATTTAAAAAATAGGCCGGTTTCATCCGCGTTATAGATTTTCTTTGGTTTGTATCCTTCAAGCAGCTCTGGGAGATTTTTCCCACAATCTTCCACAGCCGAAGCGTCAACTGCAGCACTCTTGCCGGCAAGCTTTTTATACACCAGCCCCTGACGCTTCTTAAACCGGGAAATCCATCCATTCGAAGCGGAAATTTTTTTTACACCCATTCTTACGGCGATGCTTCAAGCTTTTACGCACAAAATGTTACCATCCACAGGAATTCTCGACGCCCGAGCTTGCTGATACCAAGAAAAAAGAACTGCTTCCATTTTGGAATATCTCGATTCCTTCCCCGTTTTTCTATTCTTTGCGGAGGATCTGCATTTTTTTACTTGTTCACGTATCTCTTGTTTTTCCCCTATTATTGTATTCAGTGTCGAAGTAGGTAAGCCTAAACGTTTCTCGGTGTCAACTTTTTTTTCTGTTGGATTTCTTTCAACTTCCTCTATAATCTGAAGTTTTTCTTGCAGGGTTTTCACATGCTTTACAGGTCGCGCCATTTCACTACTGTACTGTGTAAGCAAACCGAAACTCTACTGCGTAAATTGTTGGTTTTCACCAGCTAGTGACACAGCCAACTGAACGAAACATTCAACAGAAACCTCTTAACAAAGCGCAAGCCGGCGGAGGCCTTCATTGTTGGCGTGGTACAGAATGTTCCGTAAGTATGATCGCCCAAGGTATCTGACGAAATTAAAATACACTAGTCTCTCAAATTAGATTCCTGCCGTCCATTCTCAAAATCTTGAAAAACGCTTGATCGAGGATTTAGCGTTGATGGGACTGAAATTTCTGGATGGTTGATGCGGGAAATAGTTTCATCGAGGAACGGATAATGCAGGATTTTTAATACAGGTTTTAAATGGGATGCTCGCGGGACCACGTAATTTGAACGAATATTACAGGAAAACGTAGTTTCGGGGAATGGATAATCGAGGTTTCACTGTATTGCACAGAAAAATTGCTGATTGCATACCCTAAGGTACTATGTACAGAATACAATACCCTACTCTTGATTTAACTGGAAGATACTCACTTTTCTGTTGTGAAGGTTGTCAGTTTCCTTGCTGTAATTGAATTGAATTTTTATTAGAGTACATTACATTTTAAAAAGTAAATTGCATGCACAGTGCACTTTAAGTGATAGCAGTCACGTTTATTAACGAGAAGCCTGTAAAAATGTGAAACGATACCTGAAGTAGCAAGAGCGGAGAGATCCTTCCTTTATGCTTGCCAGGGACTCTAAAACCCTCCCCTAGAAGCATTCCTAACTCGGTACGAAGATTAAAGCTGAAACCATATAAATCAGCAAAATGTAGCTATTTTCTGCGATCCTATTGAACGAGTAGAGGTGCAGAAATACTGTTTCTATACAATTACCTGACATACTGCATTGAACAGTACACTATCTACCACTCGACTTGGCCATATGGCTAGGGTTGCACAGCTGTGAGCTTGCATAGGGGAGAAAGTGGGTTCGAATCCCACCGTCGGCAGCCGTGAAGATTTTCTGTAGTTTCTCCTTTTTACACCAGGTTGTACCTTAAGGCCCCAGCCGCTACCTTCCAAATCCTAACCCTTTCCTGCGCTTCTGTCGCCGAAAAAGCTGCAATATGTTAGTGTGAACAAGTAGTAAGAAAAAGTTCACTATATATGACTATATTTACTGGGTAACTGAGAGGTGATTGTCTTAGAGTGTGAGAGGCAGGGTATTATCCAAAAACTACTGCTGTGAGCTTGCATCCGGGAGATAGAAGGTTCGAATCCCACTATCGGCAGCCCTGAAAATGGTTTTCCGTGGTTTCCCATTTTCACACCAGGCAAATGCTGGGGCTGTACTTTAATTAAGGCCACGGCCGCTTCCTTCCAACTCCTAGGCCTTTCCTATCCCATCGTCGCCATAAGACCTATCTGTGTCGGTGAGATGTAAAGCCCCTAGCAAAAAAAAAAAAAAAAAAACTACTGCTACTGTGCATGCGCAAAGAATTTAACATTTCAGCATAGACAAAAAAAGTGTTCCTGCCCATTTTTCTTCTATTGACAGTACGTCGTACATCTGTGAGAATGTGACGCAAGCCAGGGCAGCCAACTCTGTGGAAGGAAGGGGGCATAACTCCTGTGGTCCTTATGAGCTTGAGTTTACAAAAATATGCACGTATCTGCAGCACGTAGTGGATTATTATAAAAATGTGTACCATGAAAAATAAAAGATCAATTTTTAAGTTAAAATATTTGGATCACTGAACTTGTAACTAGTGTGTTCTTGGGGATTGAGAGGAGGGCAGGGCATTCACCTGATTTCTATGAAATGTGCCAGAATTATGACGATCCGAAATGGAAATCGTCTGTAGGACTTTATCTCAGCCTTTCGTATACTTTGTGGGAAGTTAGGGATGAGATTAGATGTTTATTATGGAGTTTTGTGTAAAAGATAATTTGCATGGTATTTCATTTTTTAGAACACCAAAGCAGTAAAAATATAATTGGGGACCTGCACAAGCATGTGATGGGGAAGAAGAAAAGAGCATCACTGCCCATCTCGGCCATGTCCTTTGTCCCTGACGTGTAAGAAGACTCAAGTCTTTAGCCAAAGGCACCACCTTAGAGAAAACACACCTTATGGGCCGTGATATTCTGCTGTTAATGTACTTGTGGGCTACTGCCAGCTGTACTGTTGGCATGGGTATGGTTCAGTCCAGCACTACAAAGGCGACTGTAGTCCAGTATTTCACTCTCTTGAGAGATATCGCCCTGTAGTGGTCCACAAAGCTGGGGGGGATCTAGGGGGAGTCTCGAGATTAGATTACATGTGACGATACAAACGTGCCTTGGTCGTATTGTATCAGTTGTTCTTACAGCATTAGAGCTCTTGCAACATAGGTAATGCAATGCTGAAGTGTTTCGCAGACTGTCAGTTTAGAAGTAAAGCCGTGCAGAGTATAATTGGTACCGCGAGGTAGAAGGGGTTGGAAGAGGGGGTGGGGGAGTTTTATGCTCCAGGAGGAGAGGTGCGTTATAAAGTTTGTGGAGCACTGGTCTCGTGGAAGATAATCTATAACGTTGATGGGTACTGTTTTGGTTGCCCTGGTGTCGTGCAGGTTGACGAGTCTGTGGTTACACATGGGTAGTATGCATGGTATTGGTACCAGCAAAATGGGTACTCTGCATCTGTGATTCCGTATTGAAGCGAGACTTAATTCTCTACATTGCTGCTAGGAACCAGAGCCTTCATTATGTTAATACTGCAGTACATACTTCCTGACTCAACACTTTTCACTGATGAATGGGCAGCTTATTGTGTTCAGGTTCTGTGGAATACAGCCACACAAATGCAGTTGAAGGGTACTGGAGCTGATTTAAGCAGTTCTTCTGGTGACGAGGTGTAAGTGGAATAATACTCGGATCCTATCGTTTGGCAGTGTGTGGAGTTTGACTGCCCATAGTGCATTTTTTAGGTCATGATCAGCCCTTTCGCATTGTATAGATGAATTTGTTGTGTGAAGCGTGGATACTCGATACTGCACAAAGTAGCTCTGTGGCCCTCTGAATAAGGAGAGCGAGTTGCTTTTTTTACTGAGTGATTTTGTTGTATTTTGCTTCATGCTATTGAAACAGGCTGCTGTTTCACAATCCATTTCCTCTATCCTCAAGGGGTAACATTTTTTGTGTAGGTACTTCTATTGAAAGATCTCGTGCTCATGTGTAGATCGAAGGAGGGGTGGCAATTAGTTGCAGTTCAACAGGTTGCCATCACCATGTGCCCGTGATAATGGTACCATTACTGTCAGTTCAAGATCTGACATTTAATTAGTGGCTCGTGTCCACTTGCACTGCCTTCGTAATGTCCAGGCCGTATTGTACCTCTGATGACGTCACGCTTTGGGGGGGACTTGAAGGCAATACACGCATACGCTCCTCTTGAATAGTTCACTCGTTTAAATTATTTAAAGAACTGTTAACACCTTATAAGACCAAAACCTATCCTCAAATATTTGTTTATTCTGACACAATGCATATCCTTCTCCGTAACGTTCTATTTCTCGCGTATATACGTTCGTTTGCGTGAGTACAGCCTAACACTTTGAGACATATTCTTGCGATTTTATCCATTTTCTGGTCAACTGGATCATACACACGGACAGAAAACATGCAGCCAAATACCATTACTATTTATTACAAATATAAGTTATTTCTGTACCTCACTGTTTCCACTCCATGAACACTGCTGCTTTCCTGGACCTCTTACAGGAAGTTACACCAGTATGGAGTAGGTCTGTTCTCTTTGAAGCACTTTGTTGAATACACAAGTCGGTGTGAATTTTGGAAAAGTTATTTAAAAGTATATTCACCCAAATATATATACACTGTCCGGCCAGGTCTTCCAATTTCTTCCCGCAGTCACAAATGACTAGGGAATCTGCCAACTGCATTGACTCCAAAGCCTAGGATTTTGCGACACACTTAGGATTGTCTGAATTTGGAAATACCATCATATACTACAAATATATATACAAAATACTTTGTACACCTCAATTCCAAGTTCTATTGACATGTCTGATGGATACTTTAAGCCCCCTCGATTTAGGAAATTCAGATATCTTACTTCTGGAGGTAATTCATAAATAAGATCTGAATCTGTCAGAAGATAAGATTTACATAAAACACACTGCTGTTTGATACTCATATATATATTTGCTATTTGCTTTTCGTTGCACCGATACAGATAGGTCTTACGGCGACGATGGGACAGGAAAGGTCTAGGAATGGGAAGGAAGCGGCCGTGGCCTTAATTAAGGTACAAACCCAGCATTTGCCTGGCGTGAAAATGGGGAAAGTGGTGGTGGTGATTACAGTTTTAAGAGGAAGTACGACTAGGCAACCATCCTCTATGAAAATGGGAAACCACGGAAAAACCATCTTCAGGGCTGCCGAGAGTGGGGTTCGAACTCGCTGTCTCCCGAATACTGGATACTGGCCGCAGTTAAGCGACTGCAGCTATCGATCTCGGTGATACACATAAATAAGACTTGCATTTTCAAATACACCGAATTCAGATAAGCCGTAGGTCTGGTTACATAAAAATATAGGGCCTGCCTAATGTTACCCATGTTTATGACATAATAAAAAAAATTAACTCACCATCTGGACGAGACACTCTTATTTCTCTCAGGGTGTGATTTTCAGGAAAGTGCTTGATACACACAACTGTGTTGTGATTAACTATTAAATTCTCCCTGGGAATAGCCTACTTCCATAACTTACCTCGTTCTTCATCAGAAGGAAACACAAATACCGTCGTGTACTCTCCTTGTTTATAATTGGCTTTGCAGCCAGGCACACAGCAACTCTTAGGCGTGGTGATTTCCCTCACTGATCATCTTAATTCAAGTATATACAATTCGTGGTTAATAATAAAACGCAGAATGCATTAACTCAATTAATTTTACACTATAGATATAACTTTACACAAATAAACTACAAAATTAATAATAATAATAACAATAATAATATTGTTATTTGCTTTACGTCCCACTAACTACTCTTTTACGGTTTTCGGAGACGCCGAGGTGCCGGAATTTTGTCCCGCAGGAGTTATTTTACGTGCCAGTAAATCTACCGACACGAGGCTGACGTATTTGAGCACCTTCAAATACCACCGGACTGAGCCAGGATCGAACCTGCCAAGTTGGGGTCAGAAGGATAGCGCCTGAACCATCTGAGCCACTCCGCCCGGCAACTACAAAATTAAAACAATGAACGATCTTCTTAACCTATAGCTTCACATAAATACACGCTCACACTAAGTTTTCTTCACTAATTAACGACTTTCCACTTAATAATGCAGTCGATGACTACTCATTCTCACATATATCTGAGTGAACATGCGGTCATCGTTAAAAATTTCAATAAAACTGCGAAAATCTATGTTTAACTCTACTAACTCGTGCTAAACTTCCCCCCTAACGATCAGCTGATTGCTTTCCCGCGCTCGTTACAGTACGGCCTGGACATCACGAAGGCAGTGCCACTTGGCAAATTTTTTGATGAAATAATCACTTACAAATTTAAAAAAAATCAATTTTGCATCTAAGTTCTTGAACATAGTAGAATTTGCCCTTTTGATTTAAAAAATTCTGAAACCAGACTTGGCAATGGCTGACTTTTTTCCAAACCCCCATGGTCCAAAAATCGAAAACTACATTTGGCATTTTCATGGTTTCTGCTGTGTTTGATTGCTGTGAAGGTCTCAGTCGAATGGAGCAGTATTGTAATTCCACCTCGGTATATAGTGCATGCCACAGTGCACTACTCTTCTATTGGTCTGCCGTGGTGGAGGATCGCTGATTGGCTGTTCTTATGGCCAATTATTGAAGCAATGTGGTGTTGGCCAACTTGCTTTGGTGATGACAGGCAACTGTTTCTGCAATGCTTTTTTTCTGGCCTCAAGGTTTTGATATTGTCTTCGATAGAGCTCACGTCATATCTGTACATGGGGCTGTGTAAATAATGAAACCGCAAAGTTTGATGAAAGTGTTGTGGCGTGTGCGAGATCAGAGTGCTTGCTGTTCTAACCTGGTATTTAATGATCCAAGACCCTCTTTGCTTGTACCCAACCCAATTGTCATGCCGCTAGCTGGACCTGAGTTCCTAATGTGGCGTGGTGTGACTGTGCGATTGTTGCATTTCAGACTTCTCTTATGCACCCTGGTTAGTAAAGTCATCGAATAAGTTGAGAATATGTATTGTTGAGTGTGATGTATGCTCCCATAATTGATGTGATGAACCCTGTTGGAAGGAATAGCTGACGTCTATTATGGAGAAAGAGCCATTATTTTCCAAAATAATTTGACAATACATTTCATATCGTATTTTTACAAGGTCGTTGGAAAAACTTTGAGAATTGTACCACAACCAGGAAATACAGTGACAAGTGCAGCCACTGCCATAGTGGTTTGTTGCAGCAGGTGATGCATGACCCAGTCTGCAGTCACCACTGCAGTAGTCCATATGCTGCCTGTCTGAGGAAGGGAACAGTGAAGACGGCTAAGTGCACATAACTGACATGCCAACTCCCGATTTTTGGTTCTTCGTCCCATTCTCCTGACCAGATATTTATCTTCCGACTTTGAGAGCAGATTTCTTTATTGTTTGAAAATGCCATGTTTTCCTCATTTTTGAAGTAGCTGGAGAGAATTGATTTTCAGTGGGCACTGGCAGGGCAGATGTAATCAGCTAGTTGTGATCTTAAATATGACAGAATCTCTGACGTAATGATTTTTCTTTTATCGTTTCCATATAGCAGTGCTGACTGTGAGACGGTTTAGGATATTTACAAGGACAAAATCACAGTTCAGTTCAATGCTTCCTGAAAAAAGAATCCTAGAAAAACTTAACTTTAAAGTATATTCAGCAAGACAAGTGCTTTGAGTAAATAATTTAGGGCAGAATTTATTAAGAGGTCTAACGCAGTTACGATGGAAGAGTAGTGTTCTAAACTTCAGATACAGTAACATGCAGTATAAATAAATAAGAGAAATTATTTAATCGAGCAATATATGTTAAATATTCAATTGATGCAAGTTGGGTCACCAATTATGGATCGTAATGTACCACGATATGCGACAGTCTCCTGATTCTTGACTTTTCAAGGTTGGCACGTCTGTGACTGTCGTCCCCTCTTCTCTCTTGCTCTCTCTGTGTGTGCACGATTTTAGTGTGTTTAAACGTGACTACTCCATATCGCTTGTTCCCAATGGAACAAAATTGTCACCCCAGCAGATGGTCCTTCACATTCCTAGTTCAAAGCTGGATGCATGAGTTAAATGTATGTTAAAATGGACTCCTTATCTGAAAGCAGTTCAGTCATGTAAGAACTGTGCTGCTTGTTGGGAATAAATTAGGACTGAATTTCTCTAACGTTTCATTAAACCTCTGCATCTTTTTTTTTTTTTTTTCCTTCCAGGACAAAACATTCGTAAGCTCATCAAGGATGGTGTGATAATTAAGAAGCCTGTGGCAGTACATTCAAGGGCTCGTGTCAGGAAGAACACTGAAGCTAGAAGGAAAGGACGTCACTGTGGTTTTGGCAAGCGGAAGGGTACTGCAAATGCCCGTATGCCCCAAAAGGTTGGTCTGATTCTTAAGGCTATTCACTGTTTATTAAACTGTGTGGAACTTCATTACATGTCTTCGTGTTCATTGAATTACTTCTTGGTAGAAGTTAGGTACTGCCTGTTCTACCTTTCAGTCTTCTAGCCCTGTCAGTTGTCTGCGGTGTAAGTCGACTTAGAACACAGGAAAGCATCCTTCGATGTGTGAGCTCTTTCTCTCTTTCCACTTTTACATCTCGGCTCTGCCTGCCTCACATCAAGCAAATGCTTCATTCTCAAATTGTGTACCATCAAAAGAAATGACTCCCTTTTGCACCAATGAACTTTGTGTACCGTAGCTATTCCTTTATTTTTTGCACTATGCTCATATCATGTAACCTATAGATTACTGACTGATACTGAGGCAGTGAGGTTTAATTTAATTACAGTTGAACCTGCTTTATACGTAGCTCTGTTCTACGTAATTCGTATTTGTACGTAATTTCCTTTAGGTCCCGACAAAATATAGCCTAATTTAAAAGCGTGCTATTTAAACCTTATTTATACGTAATTCGCTGTAAGACGTATTAAGTGCCAGTGAAATATAACCGAGTTTTGCGTAATTGTAATGAGAATGTGCTTTTTTTAAAAGAAACTACTGTATTTACGAAGTTTCCTCTTTGTCGGCGTAGGCGGAATTAGAGCGATCGGGTTTCGGTGCTGGAACAGAACAGAGTTTTGCCGAGTGACATTGTTGACCCTTACTTACTGGCGGCTTAACAAAGGCGGGTCCCCTTCGCTCCTCCTCTACCTTCGTCGTTTTTTGCACGCCGCGAAAGACAATCTGGCTGTATGTGGTGAACCACCGGATGAAGAGATTATTGCTGATGTATGCCAACAACGCGGCGGTGATTGACAAGCTACAGGCGATAGTGACATTGGAAATGGAGATAACGACTTCAATCTTGACACCTGAACTTCCTGAAGTTTTAAGTGCAATCGAAGTGTGTAGGCATTACATCAGTGCGAAAAGTTGTAGTGAAAATGCTTCGAATTCATTAGTAAGTTTGTTAAAGGAGGTTTACCAAGCTCGATAGCTGCAGTCGCTTAAGTGCGGCCAGTATTCGGGAGATAGTAGGTTCGAACCCCACTATTGGCAGCCCTGAAGATGGTTTTCCGTGGTTTCCCATTTTCACACCAGGCAAATGCTGGGGCTGTACCTTAATTAAGGTCACGGCCGCTTCCTTCCCACTCCTAGCCCTTTCCTGTCCAATCGTCGCCAAAAGACCTGTCTGTGTCGGTGTGACGTAAAGCAACTTGCATTTTAAAAAAAAGTTAAAGGCGGTTTATACTCTTAATGCAAGAAAAGTGAAACAAACCAAACTATCTGATTTCTTCAAGCTGGGCCGAGTTCAAAATAATACTTTCTGTCTTAATGTATTTATTATTTGCAAGGATTTACACATGTAATTCTATTCCATTGGTTTATCAGTAAATATGTGATGTATTGCGTAAGTCTGATTTCTAAGTAATTCTGAGTTACAAGTAGTTTTTTCTCTTCCCCTTGATATACGTATAAGTCAGGTTCAACTGTATTTTTCTCACAAGAAAAGCAAGGATTCTTTGTATTTTGTAATGTGATTTGTATGAGGCACATGGGGACTTATTAAATGACCTAAATTGTAAGGTGCTGTTTTCGAGCAGGGACTTTCAAGTAGCAGTATTTCACTGTTCAACAAGCTGAAAACTTGCCTGTGAGTGCAATTGCAAAATACAATGTGTTTCCAAGAACGTTTTAAATTGTAGTCCCTTCATTCGGAAACTATAAAAACAAACTCATGATCGTTTCAAGATGACAGATTTCCTGCAGGTACAGGACCTTTACGAATATAAATGAAAGATTATTTCATTAATTATTTTTATTTTATTTTTCAAATACACTTAAAGATTTTGTTAGACAGGTGCATCCTACACACAGATGTGCAAACTCTCCCAATCGCTGGGACTGATCCCTTGATTTTCAGAACAGTTTCAGTAATTTTTATATTTTAAATTCCCGCACGTTTCCTCATTCTATCATTTATATGGCTGAGTGATGGCTGGTTTGTAGTAGTTCTAATAATCACAACTAAATGGCAGTACAGGGCACGGTGGCCAGCCATGTGCTCCTTGTTCTGTAAAAGAGTCAAATATTCATTTAGCTTAATAATAGCAAGTGGAAGTTGCGAGTAACCTAACCTCAGAAGTAGCGCACCATAGAAGTCTACCCGGAGCAGGACCTGCATAAGTGCTTGTGTTACATCACGTAGTAGTGCTTCTTGGTAGTATGTCTTAATGTGTTTTGCCCAAAATGTCAAAAAAAAATTAAAAAAAAAAAGATGCAGTGTTTAAAAGCTCTTACAGAGAAGAGTTTCTGCGTTTCAGTCAATCCAGGAAGGGACCAACGTTCACGTTCTGTACTATATGTAGTTGTGGTTTTTCAGTTGTGCATGGCAGGAAGTGCGATATATTTAAACGTGTGCAAACTAAAAAACATAAGGAGAGTGTCCATTGTGTAGAAAGAAACCAGAAACTGAGCCCTTCATGTAAAAAAAACAAGATGTAAATCCTGTGACGAATGCCGGGCCTTTATTTAAGTCATTTATTGTGGAACAATAACCTGCCTGTGAATTGTGACGACCACGCGGGACCTTTGTTTCGCATAATGTTTCCTTATTCGGAAATTGCTTAACTGTATGGGTGTGCTAGAACGAAAACAGCGGCTGTCATTACAGAAATGTGCAAGGAACAAAATTGTATCACGTTTGCATGAATGCATTTTCTGTTGCTACTGATGGTAGCATTAAAAGCGACTTGTAAATATATCCTATTGTAACATTTTTTAGGCCTTGCTATGGAATTGAGTTGTCTACTCTGTGCCTAATTTAGAAGGGGATGCTACTGGAGCTAAAATTGCCATCTTTTACTCTCAACTTTTCAGGAATCCTGGATTCCATTAAAAAACTACCTAGCTCTTGGTGCAGATAATGCTCCAGTAATGGTAGGATTAAAGAATGGTGTGACAGGATGTTTGAAGCGGGGAAATAGTAACGTAGTCTTCGTAAGCTGCTCTTGTCACCTAATTAATCTTGCTCCAGAGAAGGGTACGGTGTGCTTGCTTGTAAATGTAGATGAAAGTATAATTGATATACTCTATTTACGCGAATAATCCCCGCACCCTAACTTTAGGAAGCCTGATTTAAAAAAAAAATACCAGCATTGACTCAAATAAAACCTGCGCCCCAATTTTGTGCCTCAATTTTTTTTTAATATGCGGGTATTATTCGCGTAAATACAGTATTTTATTATCTGGAAAGGAGGGCAAAAAGGAAAGAAAAGTCCAGAGAATTTCAGACTTTACACAACACGGAAATCAAGAAAATTTTGAAGCATATGCCTACTTGATTGATATCCCTAAGAGGGTGTTTAGTTACGATTTTGCTGCAGTGGGACCCTTTGGTTACTTCATTCAGGAGCGAAATTGTGCGTAGGGATTCTCAGATGGGTACTTTGAAGGCTCCTCAGTTAAAAGGAAAACCCAGTCATCAGTTTCACCCAAAAGAAATGAAACTACTGATAACACTACGAGCCATGCTTTGTCACGTGAAGAACGACTGTTCATGTTCCTATCATCAAATTTACATAAATCTGGAAATTGTGGAAAGTGTAGTCCTGAAAACTTCTGCAACGTAATGCATGCTGCAACCATCTTCTGCCAAAGCAACAGCTTTCGCAGTTTGTTCAGGGCTTAATGGCATGTTCACTCCACGAAGCTGATTATAAAACAATCACAGAATGATCCTACAAACACGTGATTGAAAGGGGAATAATTAAAGGTACAATAATAAGCTCTTCAAGAGCAGGAAAACATTATTGGCTCACATCCAGTGATGTGTTTTTCAGGTTACAGGGGGGGGAAAACAATTGAGGCTAGTGCAGTAAACAATCAGCACTTCATTGTTTGCTCGCAAATCATCTTCAATAACATACATCTTAAATTAGTTGAAGTGCTTCATTTTGATTTAATAGATAATTGCACATTTATTGGGTGTTGCATTGTTTGTGCCACTCATTGTAGCAAGACTTTCATCTCACTTGAGCAGTATTGAGGGTGTTGTTGTTGTTGTTGTTTTTGTATGTGTTTTTTGGAGATACACTGTTGTGCAAAACTTAAGGACAAAAGTTTTATATCACTGCCGAATAACATACCTCGATGAAATGTGAACCATACATAGGAAGAACTGCTGCAGTATGGTATGGTAGGCAGCTGAAAGGAATATGCGATGTGACAAACAGAAATGACACTTTTACACGGGCAATAAATTACACGTCACTGCGACTCGTGATGGTCCCCTGGACATCACGAAAGAAGGGACATAGTTCTTAAAAGCGTGTGTGATCACCATGGACAGCGATGCATGCTCAGAAATGTGTTCCCATGCTGGTCACAAGATTGGTGAGCGAGTTCTTATCATAGAGTGTTCCGTTCCTCCACCTGCGCGGTTGACAACTGCTGGATGATTGGTTGTGCATGTGGGCGTGCTGCAATACATCTATCCAACATGTCCCACACGTGCTCCATGGGATTTGAGTTGGGGGTGGGGGGAAATGGGCAGGCCAGTCCATTCACCGAATATCCTCTTGTTCCAAGAGCTGCTCCACCTGTGCTTTTCGATGCGGTCATGCATTGTCATCCATAAAAATGAAATCAGGCCCGAATGCACATCGAGAAAGAGTACACGGTCACAATAACATTGACTAGCAAGTATACCCCGTTCATTGACTTGGAGGTTGATTCGCCCATGCAACATTATGCCTCCCCACACCATAACACTTTGACCACTAAAATTATCATGTTCGACAATGTTCCTGGATGCTTTTATGTGTTCCCACCTCTCACCAGATAAGGGGTATGTCTAGAATTACTACTCAGACTGAATCTGTTCTCATCCGAGAAGAGCACGAGACACCGCTCTTCACACTTCGTCCTTCTTCCAGTTCCCCGATGATTCTTCCTCGTGTGAAGACATCCAAATGTTGTCTCCTGGTCATGTTGTAATGAATAACACCAATACAGCGCACCGTAACAGCTCGCTGATTGACTCACACCGTCTTGTCCTGTTCCTTCAACTGCCTTGTTTTGCGGAGCCAGGCTCATTCGGCACTGTAGTTATGCTGACCTCATGCCAGCTTTCTATGCACATGGAGGAGACCTCTGGCAACATGTTGCCGCACTTTCATTCATTTCCACAGAGCAGTTATGATTTATCTATCCCGTCCTTAAGTTTTGCACAGCAGTGTACAAATAATGTGAACTAGTGTTGGTGTGTTACAGCAGTGCACTGTAAGATTTGATCAGAATTTTCAAAAGATATGTAACGGACAAGAAAATATACATTATGGGGTGTTGTTAATGTTAAGGATTAGTTAGTGTCTGCTGTGCACAAAATTGATGTTGCAAGTTTTGGTTACAATGCTTGGGTTTCGATGCTTGGCATGTTCTGCTAGCTTTAGCTAGTATGAGCAGTGTCCTTTGGCTACGTGGAGCTGCTTGATTCCGTGCAGTCTATTCCGAGTAGCAGCATCGTAGAGCAACTTTGCCACCTGCTGCCTGCAGGGTGAGCAGAGACACGGCATATTCCATAGACTTCCTGGAGTCCATGTGGGCTCTGACCAGGGAGACAAACCATGTCTGGTACAAATGTCTTTTAGGAACATGTTACTTTTCTCACTGTTTGACAGGAAATGGATTTAGTGTTTAACCTTATTCTTATTGCCATTGACATGGTAATTAAAACTGTAAAAGGGAAGTGTCAACTATTGTACTTGGGGCTGAGAGAGTTACCATATATTCACATGCTAAGATAGTGTAATGCAAGCAGTTTTCCATTTATATTTTATATGAATTATTCTACTGAAAACTCAACTTTGTGCAGATTCTCTGGATCAACCGCATGCGAGTATTAAGAAGGCTTCTAAAGAAATATAGGGAAGCAAAGAAGATAGATAGGCATCTTTACCACCAGCTGTATATGAAGGCAAAGGGTAAGTATTGTGACCAATGTATAAGCTTGTGTACACGTATGTTTAATATTTTCGATGCTTGGCATGTTCTGCTAGCTTTAGCTAGTATGAGCAGTGTCCTTTGGCTACGTGGAGCTGCTTGATTCCGTGCAGTCTATTCCTAGTAGCAGCATCGTAGAGTAACTTTGCCACCTGCTGCCTGCAGGGTGAGCAGAGACACGGCATATTCCATAGACTTCCTGGAGTCCATGTGGGCTCTGACCAGGGAGACAAACCATGTCTGGTACAAATGTCTTTTAGCAACATGTTACTTTTCTCACTGTCAGGAAATGGATTAATTTGTAAAGACAAATTTTATGTTTATGTTCACAAAATTGTATTGTTGTAAAATAAATTTGTTGCAGTTCCATATATTTCAGTTTGGTTCATAATTTTGTGGCATCATTCTAATACTGGGTAAGCTTTATGTTCAAAATGCTGCAGAGTCAAGTCTTAAAAGGTTTTGTATCTGAGTAGAAAGGCCTGCCTCTTTCTGCTTCAAGAGTCTGGTCCTGTTCATCTTGCAACTAAGAATTGTGCTTTTAACCTCTCAGACTATTTCTACATGTTTGTAGTATGCTTGTGATTGAAAACCATTGCAGCAGTGCACCATGTACATGTAAGCTCTACCCATTTCTACATAAAAACTACATTTGTATGGTATCTATGAAGCATTCTTGGCAACTTCAATGAGACCTAGAAGCCTTGATGTTCCTGACCACCTATATTTCACAACAAAATTCTTCCATAATCTTGCTGCTTTACTAGTCATTGAAGTGAGGTATAATTTTATATTGAGACCCTGTAGATATTATCAATTCCTAGATGCCTAGTTCTTCAATGCCGGCTTTGCTAAGAATTTAAACTTTTTTAGTTAAAAGAGGAAATAATGTTAGGGGAAGTACTGGTGGGTCGCTTCCATTAAAAATGGTAGGGCCTTTGTATAGTCTTGAGAGTTTTGAAATTGAAGGTGCTCCATTAGGACAGCAGAATAGTGAAAGCAGGCCTACTTGTAATGTAGAATTTACAGAAAGTTATTTATGTTATGTTCAAGAAGAATTTTTGCTTCTTGAAGAAAAAAATGAACACTTGTAATTAACATCTGCTTGTAGTGACATTCAGTGGGCATGGCAGGAGTTGTACACTGTGTATTGCGAGTAGAAAATTCATTTTTCCTGAACATCCAAGGCCACAGAAGGATTTTGCTGGTTTTTTAATGCACTTTTACTATTCATTCATAAATAAAGTAGTGGACAAACGGATATACTGAGCAATCCACACAAGCAAGTGCCTGGAAGCTAGGACAAGGGGGGCCGTGACAAAATGTATATGGTGCTTGGTCTCGGTGTCTTCATGGGTATTTCGCACTTGCCCCTTCTGAAAAATTATTACCGTTAGCATGCGTTTCTGAAGTTCCCAATCTTTCTACTGTGATTCCTTCGTTTCATTGACAATAGAACAGCTGACAATTACTGTATTTGACTATGTAATTTTTGCACCGTTTTTATCCAAGGATTTAGTTCTAAAATCAAGTGTGTAAATTTTTATGGACTATTTCTTGAATGTTTGAAGTATATATTGATTTATTGGCACGTTAAAGAACTCCTACGGACCTAAATTCCAGCACCTCGGCCTCTAAAACCCGTAACGGTAGTTAGCGGGACGTAAAGCTATTATTATTGAAGTACATATCTTTTAAATTTCACACTTTCATGTTACTACCTTTGATCTTTAATTTTTCCATTTCTCCCACTCATTTTTTATATCACAATTGTGATCTCCATCGAATGCTCGTACTGGTAAAGCTGTTTCATCCATCAGCTGCCTGTGATTTGTACTTTCCACCAGAAAGTAATAAATTACTGCTGTGGTTTTTTTTCTTTTCAAAAACCTGTGTTGCCCACAATCATTCCATTCCTTTCACAAAACTCTACTAGTTTCCCTTCATTTCTTTTCCCGTATCTATATAGTCCGATTACCTCTTCCTTTCCTTGTTTTTCGTTTCCCACCTCTGCATTGTAAGGCTCTCATTATATTTGCCTCTGCATCAGTCATCTCCTTTTCTAGTTTCTCGAGGAATTCAATATCCTTCTCGTTCCTCATTCTCAGCCTAGTGTACATTATCCTGTCGCTGATATACTCTTACCATATCCACATACTTTTCCAGTTTTGGAATTATCAGGCCCACTCCATTTTTTCCTCTGCGTACACTCCAGTATATTCTTTCCTTTTGCCTTCCATTTAACTTTGCTCAACCCCATCATTTCTATACCCTCTTTCTATATAAAATCCACCATTTTTTTTGCCTTTCTTGTCAGGGTCATAAAGTTCATTATACCCACCTTCATGATGTGCGCTAGTGATCGCCCATTTTTGACAATTCCCTCAATGTCCAAGGTACATATCACTTGCATCAGGGTACACCCTAACTTCTTCTGGGGCAAGTTCAGAAATAGCATACAATTCCAGTTGCCTCAAATTTTTGTGAGAAGTTGGAGGCAATAGTTCAAAGATTCTTTTAGCACAGAAATGTTCAAATTTTACATATATGACTTCTCATGGTAAATTGTCACTTGTTCTGTGCATTTCATGCATTTATAATGATTAATGTAGAATTGCATTTTCAGGTAATGTGTTCAAGAATAAGAGAGTGTTGATGGAATTCATCCACAAAAAGAAGGCAGAGAAGGCCAGGACAAAGATGTTGAAGTGAGTATCTTAAAATATTACTCTATTAAAACCAAAATATTCAAATTCATACCATTCCAACCACATTCAGGGAGGATGGATACACACTGGATTCAGGTAGACATGATCTAATAGGGACCAAAAAGATGTTCAACATATCCCGTTCTTGATTATTCTAGTCGTATCCTTAAGCCCCCATAAATTTCTCTTCCAACTTGTGCATGTAGATTTCCCATTATAATTACTTATCTTCTATGTATGTCTCACTCAACTCCTTCAAGGAATTGTTCTGTATTCTTTTTTATTTCCAGTTTGTGGAGCATATACTTAGAACAGACCTTGTGTTTCTGTCTCAAACTGTATCCTTGCTATGAACATTGTCATTGGCCTCAATCTGCCACAAATATTCAGATTTTTCAAGAGTAGGGAAAATTTCATTTGGCATTCCTGTTCAATGTTTATCATTGAAAATTAATAAAAACATTTGCTAGACTTATATCTTTGATTTCATTGTCTAACGAGTGCTTGCTATTCTCTGAAACTGTGCTTGCGTTTGCGGGGCGAAAAGCAAATCTCTTAATAAACAGCAGTGTAAACTCGCTGTTAGTATCAAAAACAAAACAGTCACCGTTGCATGAACACTTGTAAACACCATTTTTGCTCCATAAGGCCTGTTATGATTCTCTGTGTTGCTGACAAGTTTCATGAATTTTCTGAGTATCATTCTCAGTGACTTGTGCACTAAAAGGGTTAAAATGAAAATATATAGATGGCTCACCAATGAGTATTGATATAAGCACACATCCAATCTTTGTGCTTGAAAAGATAAAGGAATGTAAGCACGGTTTTCAAGAATGCTAAATTGTTTTTGTTTGCAGGGACCAAGCAGAGGCCCGTAGGTTGAAGGTGAAAGAAGCGAGAAAGCGGCGCGAGGAGCGCATCACTAAGAAGAAACAAGAGCTCCTTCAGTCATACCAACGAGAGGATGACGCTGCTGCTGCTAAGAAGTAAATGTCGCACTTTGCTGGAGCAAAGGTGTCATTTTCCTTCTTTTCTTTGGATGTTATGTGAAATTAAATATAATTATATGCTGTAAAACACGAAATAAAAATTATAAAAGATATTAATTTTTGTTGATTACCTTTAACACATTTTGTACAGTACCTTTGTGTCATTGTTTTTCAGCAATTAAATGTACATTGACATAAGTAGCAGCCTTCTCTTTTATGTTATTCCTAAACAGAACTGTAGAATCTTCCCCCCCCCCCAATAGTGTAATTCTAATTTTGCTAACCTTTGGATTGATCTTTCACTGCCTGTAATTGTAAACGTAAGCTTTTGGCTTTTGTCATGTTAGAAGACAAGGTGAAATTCTTTGCGTTTCGCAGAGAACTTTGCTTCGCAACTTAAGAAAAGATCATCCGTTCACGAGAAAGACTGCTCTAACATTGAAGGGTGAATTTAACCCATTGCCATTCCCCATTTAAGGGTGGCTGCCCGGCTGGAATGTAATTTTTCTGACTGGCATTGCAATCCCAGTAGATGCAAAAGCATAATTGTCGCCCATCATTGGCCTTCTGACCCCAACTTGGCAGGTTCAATCCTGGCTTGGTCCAGTGGTATTTGAAGGTGCTCAAATGTCAGCCCCATGCCAGATTTATTGGCACGTAATGGAACTCGTATGGAACAAAGTTGTCATTTCCTCTATAAAAACTTAAGTGGTTAGTGGAATGTAAATCAAATACAGTGAAATTCAGTTAAGAAGTTCCCGCCTAAGAAGTGTGATATTCTTAGTCCCTTGATTGGTTGTATTAAGATATATGTATATTTATCCTGCTTGAAGTGTTCTGTTGTAAATATATTTCCCGGTTAAACAGTTCAAATTTTAGAGCCCCTTGAGATAGAAAATGTCAGCTCAAAGCAGCTCATGGTTAGAACCCTCCAGTCCCCATGCAAGTTGAACCCTGTTAGACTATTTGCACTAGTGATGGGCAGTCTGAGACAAAGTCTCGAGATTTCTCGAGACTAGCGCAGGTACTAATTCTCGTAAGGAATTTCAAGAGATCTTGAGAGAGTTGTCCCCACATTGTGTGGCGAGCAGCGTGTCGTAGGCCTACAGGTAGGCGGAGCTGAATGTTATTTTCGCCAAGTATGCGAATAGCAAACCACGCACCTCCTTTCCGTAAATACGTGTCAACAAGCGACTAGGGCGTTCATTTCTAGCGAGGTCTATTTGGACGCAGTATAACAATTATAAAGGGTACGCATTCTGGTCTTGTATGCAGTGGTGTAGTAAGTACATGAATGAATAGGCTAAGTACGGAAACCGACGGCTACTGTAGGTACACCTACCTGGATACTAGAGGCATTCATTATTCGAACTCGAGACGAGGCAAGATGCAGTCTGCTGCATATGCAACCACCATTACGCATGAGTGGAATGTGTAGCCTAAAATGCTTGAGTTTGCTCCAGTTCTTTTGACAGGTAGGTGTACATCGTTATCAGACCCCACATTCAATATATTATGACCACTGCTTGTATTTACTGATATTTTGGTGGTGAAGGAAATAATTCCTTACAATGTTATAGAGTATTTGCTTCATGTAAAGTTAGCATAATTACCCAACAAGAGTACAAGAAATTCCATGGAGAGAAAATACTACTAGTTTAACATTCTAAATCCAGCAGATAATCACAAATTCAGTGTCCATCGTTTAAAGCTTTTACTTTACACTAGCACTAGTCATCTTTTTAACGACTTGATACTGGAAGAGAATCTATCAGACTGCTGCAGGTTATTTATTGCAATCCGTTATGGTCCTGTTTACGAAGGATAACTTGCCCACATCAGTATGCTTGTTATTATTACACTACCGTAAGTGACCACTGCCACCGGGATATTTCCCATTTGCTATGTATTTGTTCATCATCATAATAATAATAATAATAAAAAATAGGTGCTTCGGTATAAGACTGTACAATGTGTGATTCTGTCTAGTTGTACGCGACAACTCGAAGACGATGTCTGAAATGCAACATAAGTCGTGGATGTTGGTTATTTTGAAGAGATGCCACACAGCACAGCCCGCTGTGTTATTCAAAAGAAGTAAAATTCGTTGGCAAAAATACTTCTGGGATGATCTGACACTTAAAACCACATAATATAAATGAAGAGGAACAGTCACAGAACACATCTGGTCCGGCCTGTATCACAAAAAGCTACCCTGTCGACAACGATTGCGAGGCATCCAGGCAGGTTTACATCCTACAGCTCGCAGCACACAGGATTTTTTTATTTTTTAAAAGTATTTTTATACATTTTAGACTTTTACGGATACCTTTTTCTTATTTTCTCTTTGTTTTTCTTGTAGCCTATTATCTGTTTAAGGACGACACACACACCCAGTCCCCGGGCCAGTGAAAAGAACCAATTAAGGTTAAAATCCCTGACCAGGACGGGAATAGAACCCAGGGCCCTTTGAACCAAACGCCAGCACGCTAGCCATTGAGCCGGACCGAATCGGTCTCGAGAGCGGAAAAGAAAGAACTGGAGCAAAGTCGTGCATTTTAGATTACACATTCCACTCGTGTAATGGGGGTTACATACATAGCAAAGCACATCTTTCCCGTCGCAAGTTCGAATGATGCACGCCCGTAGTATCCAAGTAGGTGTACATCCTATCTTAGGTTATTCAAAAATTATGCAGGATTATTCAGCTAAGATGTCCACTCGAAATAAGGTCAACAATAATTGCAAAATAAAGTACCATGTAGGCCTAATCTACCACAAAATTGAATATTCTAACCTGTTCGGTTTTTCATTCCCTTGCTTATTTACTTCCAGACATTCTCTCTTACATTGTGTTTGCAATAATGCTTATGGGTCTTGTCATAGAGGAAATTACGTTTTGGACCTAAACTGATAAGATTTTCAGTTCTTGCGAAATAGCCAGAAACTACGCCCGTGGCCATGACAACTAGTAGGAATGCAGGGGCGATATAGGCCTATGAATAGGTCCGTCCCGTCCGCTGCCGTTAACTTGATGTCGGGGGGTGTGAAAAACTGAGGTGGTTTATGGAAGGTTCAGTCAGTGTGCCCCAGAACACATGGAAGGGAATGTGGGAGGTTTATAGTTTTTTTTTTTTGCAAGTTGCTTTACGTCACACTGACACAGATAGGTCTTACGGGGACGATGGGACAGGAAAGGGCTAGGAATGGGAAGGAAGTGGCCGTGCCTTAATTAAGGTACAGCCCCAGTATTTGCCTAGTGTGAAAATGGGAAACCACGGAAAACCATCTTCAGGGTTGCCGACAGTGGGGTTCAAACCCACCATCTCTCGAATACTGAATACTGGCCGCACTTAAGCGACTGCAGACATCCAGCTCGGTGGTTTATAGTTCGAGAAAGCAGTAAAAAAACCTAAAAACAGTCAACCCTGGACAATTTCTTTTCCAAGTAGGAGCCTAGACTTTTGTGTTTGGAAATGTATTTAATGTCTAATGCAGTATGGAATTTACATAATGTATGGTCACCATCTACCATTTTAATGTTCTTAGTATTTTATGTCTTGTGCAAGGTTTTATATAATATGCTCCTTTCTCTTATCAAGAATTTTTATAATACAGTATGTTCAATTACAGTATTTTACTTTATCTCTAAAAATACATGTCATGATAATCTGATACTGTATTTATATTGTGGCTTTCTTTTAGCAGCTCTTATATATCAGCCTATCTTGGTATTGTTCACAAACAAGGAAATCTGTTGGCTGTGTGTTTCACATGTTTGTCAAAGTACAGAATAAGTTTTCGGGCATTACCCCCTTTTAAGAAGTTTCCTGCTTAAGAATTTTTTTTTTTTGTGGTCCCTTGAAAAACTTCTTAACAGAGTTTCACTCATGAATCTAAATAATGTCCTAGTTTCTTAAACCATATCATTCATTGCCTGCCTAACTACCAGACACAGGCAAGATGTCTCCTAAGAAGTAATCATCAGTTTCAGCTAAAGCAACTGAACACAAATTAGAACAAATACGTGCACCATTACAGGCTTTGGTTGCTGGCGCAATTTCTATCCTTGCGCCACTAGATGGGGGCTTCTCTTCCTGACCTGGTCGAATGACAGGCTGAGGATTTTAATTTTCATGTACACCCTTATATTCTTGCCATAATGTTTTGCCAGGTAGTATCCACAATGCCAGTTTTCTTTGTAAATATTTGTCGTGAATATTTGCTTTACTAGAAACTTATAAAATTCCCATTCTGCAAACAATTGAAAAAAAAAATCTAAACTGGAAGGTAAATCATGATTTGAGCTAGTATTGTTTTCCCATCTTCGGTTCATTGGAATGATTATTGTGATATTACAATTAACATATCTCTAGTCCTGTCCGTCATTCTTCACACTATTTGTCAAATGTTTTTCATGGTTCTAGGAGTCATCACTACGAAATACATCAGAATATTATTCTGAACCTCTGCTGAAAAGTTTACTATCTCCACTAATTTCTAACGTACTCCAATTTTGCATTTTTTCAAATCTTGCGACACTTCTCTGCAATTAGTAGACATGATGAGAACTCAACATAAATCATCCCTAACCAGAATATGATGTTTATAAACAAGGTCTGCTTTGAAGTACACACAGGAATGGCTCACAGAAGTGCTGAAAGCTTGCCAAGTCATGGAAATACACCGTGGTTTCACGAGACCCTTCTACATTTTCGTTAACA
Source organism: Anabrus simplex (assembly GCF_040414725.1). Lineage (NCBI taxonomy): Eukaryota > Metazoa > Arthropoda > Insecta > Orthoptera > Tettigoniidae > Anabrus > Anabrus simplex. Next base: position 20,243,689 of record NC_090274.1, on the reverse strand, counting down.
CTTCCAATACAAATGCGAAAGTAAGAGCTAAAAAGTTTCCCTCTTTTCTGTTAAAGTATAAAATACGGTACCTAATGATTGGTGGATTGTCAAAGGCCTGATAATAATAATAATAATGGTGTATGGGCTCCGAAGAAGCCTGGTGCAGGTCTTTTTCTAGTAGACGGCCTATTAGGCGACCTGCATGTTTGTGAGGATGAGGGCCCTACCTAGGATGATTTCTAATGTCGAATACGCCACAAACACCCAGCCCCCGAGCCACTGGAATGAACCAATTAAGGTTAAAATCCCTGACCCGTCCGGGAATCGAACCTGGGACCCTCGTAACTGAAGGCCAGTATGCTGACCATTCAGACAACAAGCCAGACAGAGGCCTGGTAATTATAAGCTATAAATTTCATTTTTGTTCTGTATTGAAGTGCAATTATTTTCAAAACCATTTTAGGCTCCATGGCTAAGTGATTAGCATGCTTGCCTTCGGTCACAGGAGTCGCGGGTTCGATTCCCGGCAGGGTCGCGAATTTTAACCATCGTTGGTTAATTTCGCTGGCACTCGTCTTCATCATCATTTCATCTTCACGACGTGCAGGTCACCTACGGGTGTCAAATCAAAAGATCTCCACCTGGCTAGTCGAACATGTCCTTGGACACTTCGGCACTAAAAGGCATACGCCATTTCATTTTTCAATACAACGTATCAAGTAATACATTACTTAATGTATGTGAATGGTCACCCTCGTTGGAGGACGTACATTTTATTTCTTTAATCTCTCATTTATTCTAGCAATAATTACATAGATTCGGAACTAGTTTCAGTCTCTCTCGAGACCATCTTCAGTCAAAAACAGGTCTTGACATAAAATAATAAAATCAGTGCTGCCAACTCAGCAGATTTTCCGCTAAATTTGGCGGAATTTTTGATGGATTTTCAAACTTATGTTAACAGTTTTCAGCGGTAACATTATCATGTTTCATCGTAAGGAAAAACAATAATATAGAACTCTCTTTAAAATTTGCTATACTCACTGAATAGAAACCATCATTGTTTGCTGCTGCTGTAATCGTCGCTGAAATCATGGTGAGCTGGGTGTGTTGTGTTTGATACCATGTTCCTATGCCAAAAGGAAAGGTGCAGCAAAGTAACACAAAATGGCTGTCTATTCAAGTCGCAAGAAATCGTGTCCTTTCCAAATGGCTTGAGTAAATATAAATTTCCTTAAATATCTCTTTGCTATGAAAACAATGAAACCTGTGATGAAGGTGAAAAACCTTTCGAAATAAATCTGAAAATTTAAAATTTGCATTGCTGGTGAGCTGCAAAATTGATGGAAAGTTCCTTTGGCTGCTCAGAAAGAGTTAGGATATTGATCTAATGCTGTTGTTGAAAGAGCTCTCAGCCAGTTTCAATAGGTAAAAAAAAAAAAAAACCCACACCACAGGAGAGGAGAAGATTATGAAACAGTGTTCTAAAACTGGCGAGTGTTGACTTCAATTTCCTATATGCTATTTTGATTTAATTCGAAATTTAGCGGATAAAATATTGCTCGGTTGGGGACACTGAATAAAATAAGTGTTGTACCAGCTACGAATCGTAATTGTGGTGCTAGGCCAGATTATTAAAAATGTTCATCACAGTTTGTCAGATATAAAAGGTTGCACTTGTTGAAGCCTTCAATTTAAAATATTGATGATGTTTTCTTACATTGTGATTTTTAGCGTGTATAACACTTATTTTATTATTGTTTGTCAGGACTTGTTTTATTTTAATTTTGGCTGAAGATGGTCTCCAGAGAGACTGAAACTAGTCCCGAATCTATGTACGAGGTGTGTTCAAAAAAAGACCGAACTGTGGCTAGCTTACATCATTTCACAGACTGTCCCCTTCAAAATAGTCCCCTGCACTATCAACAGCGTGTTGCCAACATTTCTTCCACTTTTGGAATGCTTCCTGGAATGCACTTTCTTTGATGGCGCGAAGTTGCCTCATCGCATTCTCCTTGATCTCTTCAATGTCTTGGAAACGATGTCCTTTCAAGGTGGTTTTCAATTTGGGGAATAAGAAAAAGTCTGCTGGAGCCAAGTCAACCGAGAGAGAGGCATGTGCTGGCGCACTGTCATGGTGCAACATCCAGGATTTGTTTTCCCACAGTTCAGGCCTCTTCCTGCGCACAGCATCTCTCAAATGCGTTAAAACATTCTGGTACAGTTCTTTGTTCACTGTCTGGCCTCGGGGTACAAACTCGTGATGGACAATGCCTTTCCAATCAAAAAACACAATCAGCATCACCTTGATGTTTGAACGACTCATTCGTGCTTTTTTCGGTCGAGGAGAACCTTTCCCCACCCACGGTGATGATTGCCTTTTGGTTTCGACATCGTAACCGTACACCCACGTCTCATCTCCAGTGTTTCCACAAATGTTTTCCCAACTTTGAAGCAGAACTTCACGCACACACGTTGTTCCTCAAGCTGTTTCATTATAGAATTGGACGAACATGTGACACACGCAATCACTTCAGAGGCTCTAACTCAACTGATAATGCATGCAATGGAATGCGGAAAGCAGCGGTCTGTTGTCAGAAGTTGCCGCTAGGCGCCGCCACAGTCACAACTCGCTCAATGTTGCGGTTTGCACGCAATTTACAAAGTTCTGTCTTTTTTTGAACACACCTCGTAATTATTGTTACAGTAAATGAGTATTTAATAGGTGGAAACTCTAGCTCTTGCTTTCACATTTGTAATTGCTCTTCAATACAGGTCATCATGAAGTTAATTGCTTATGATAACATTTCTAATGACCACACATGTGACAGCGCTTTGGAGCGTTCGGCAAGGCAGGAGAGGCATAGGGTCAAGCATGCTCAACGTTGGTGTGCTGTAAGTGGTACTCTCGTGGCTCACTGTGCGCTAGCTTTCGGAGGTGGCATCATCTAGTTCCTGTCACAATGTTCCTTGTTCAATCATATGTGTGTTGTGAACTAAAAAATAAAGTTGTAGCAGAAATAAATACAAATAAAGTGGAATGGAGACTGATTAGGACAGAGCAGAAGATGGAAAGAAAAGTGTGTAGCAGAAAAACAAGAATAACTAGAAATGACTGCAAGTTGTCCACTTCATGACCGTATCAATGAGTATAATCAACAAGTATAATTAAAGAACCACCTAATCGATACTTTATTTTTTGCGTTGGGCAAAATTAAATATACATTATCACTCACAGAACATGTTTCAACCAACGCAAAAAATAAAGTATCGATTAGGTGGTTCTTTAATTATACTTGTTGAGCAATTCATAGTCAAAAAATAAGGAAAAATAGTCAGTACACTCTGCATCATATGGCAAGTTCGTCTTAAGTCCAGAATTATTACAGAATGCGTGTTCCTTCGGTTCCCTATCATCAGACTCCACTTCCTTCCACCCGTGAACATACGGCAAACTTCCCACACTTTCATCACTCAATTGTTCATCTGTCCCTTGTATTTCGTTCTCAAAATCACAATCACCGCTGGATTGTTCTCCTAACATTTCTTTTATCTGTTCCTCATCTAAATTATCATATCGCTTTCTATTCAACCTGGAAAAGCCAGCTGCAAAGAGGCACAGACCACATGCTGCATCTCGTAGTTTATTTTCTTTGCAGCTGTCTTATATTGCGTAGAGATGGCAGCAAAAGCTACTCCATGGCTCCTTGAACACATCCCTTGGGGACACTGCAATCTATAAGCAACAAGCGACCACAGAGAACGGAAAATGTGAGATGTAGACTATACCTCGACAAACAACTGTGGAAACATATTACGCTTGTCGATCATATATGGAAATACGTCCACAAAAGGTTAATTAACCAGACGTGGTTTACAACATGGACTACCTCTGCCAGCTGTGGGATTCACTCTGCCAGTGATTGACAGAGGGAGTTGTATATGCTGGGAATGAGGATGGACAATACTACCTTTAGGGTGTTGAATGGTTTCTTTATTTACAGTGAAATGTCTTTACCATACAATCAAATATCACATTTATCCACATAAAACTTGTAGACCAATAGGTGTCTGTCTGTCTGTCTGCATTTATAACCATCAGTGATGAGGTTTGCTACTTACGAGTGATTCCAGAAAACAAACACATCCAAGTTAAGAGTACATCCAGATACAGTGACTGCGGGTTCCAGGCGGTCCACCTATTTCTGACTTGTTGAAGAAAGGGTAGCGTCCTGTGCTTTAATAAGAAGCGATACCAAGTTAATTTAATAGAACTGCCGCACGGCCACGTCCAGTCAGAACTGTAACACTGGAGTGTTAAGAGTTCGACGGGACTCATCCCACCAGGGAGAGTAAACATAACGTTTGCAACGTATCCCTGAATGTGGCAGCCTGTATGCAACTTAATACTTACCAAAGCAAGGGACGCTACGTGTTCCTATCTCCACCTAGGTGGGCCATCCTGTATAAATGAAACTAAGTAAAACATTTTGATAAACGGCCATTTCTCAATACAGTTCATAAGCTGGCCAAGATGAACTTACAGGAACATGTTTATAATTAATAAGTATTTACAGTCTGCAGCTGACATATCAAAATAAATTTCTCTAGCAATTAATAAACTTGCATGTAAGCGGGTAATTCAATAAGTATCCGCAATTTTGCTTTAATTGTCTTTAGATTGGCTCTATAGTATTGTGTGCTCAACAGCCGCTAGATGGCACCGCTGTCTATGTCTGTGGTAGGTTTCAGTATTATCGGACCAATACAGCTTGCGCTGTTGTGACGTAAAGATGGCCGCACCACTCTCGGTTTGCACCAAGGAAGAACAGCGTTCCGTAATCCGTTTTTTGTGGTCTGAGGGTGTACCAGGAGCAGAAATTCATAGAAGATTTCGGTAGAATACGGGGACAATGTTTTGCCACAGCAAAGTGTTTACCATTGGATTGAACAGTTCAATAGGTGTCACACGAGCGTGAAGGATGAGAAAATATCCGGGCGTCCATCTGCAGCTGTAACTAATGCCAATATTGAGCAAGTTAATATGATCCTGAAACAGACGAGTGACTGTTGATGACGTGGCAAACAATATGCACATTAGCCATGGTTCTGCTGTTCTTCACTGGTGCAAACAAAGAGTGGTGCGGCCATCTTTACATTGCAACAGCACAAGCCGTACTGATCTGATAACGCTGAAACCTACCACAGACGTAGACAAGGTGCCATCTAGCGGCTGGTGAACACACGTCATAGAGCCACACTTTAAGACAATTCGAGCAAAATTGCAGATACTTATTGACCTGCCCTCGTACACAAAAATGTCCCTCTGCTACCAGAGAAATTATGTTGGTACATCCAACATATTATTACACCCAACAACAGCTAATGTCAACTAACATACAAACATCCTCGTAAAAACAGTGAAGAATGCATCAGAATATCGAATAAAATACTAAATCAAGACAGAATAGTCAATACAATTTGCACAGCTCTAAGTTATGGTATTAATACTGAGGTAGGAAAGTTAACTAACATACAAGTGACAAGGAGGCAGATAGAGATCAGCAATGTAGCAGGTACGATAGCACACAAACAGAAGCAGACACAAAACTATATAGTAAAACCTGCCTTAAATGGCCCTTCTACTAAGCAGAAAATAATATGCCTTCAATGGAAAATTACCCCTGTCCCTTGACTTGGATGCATAGAGTGTAATGCTAACCAGTCTGGATTAAGCAGGAACTGTCAAATGCAAAAGTAGAAGTCAAAACATGCCCTTGAACGGAAAATTTCCCACCTCTTAATGGATCATTGGGCAATATTCTAAACGTCCTATACATTCCAGACAGGCTATGATGGAAGGGCAAGTTATGTACACAGTAAGCACTGTATATTCCTTGTTTTCCAGTTCTTTTGTTTAGAGGATTAACTGCTGAGTATTTATTTTGACTCGCTTGGACAATCTACTTTCTGTATACTCTGTAAGTATCTGTCAATCATCTTTGTTAATCACCACTAGTGTCAGCAGTTTTCACAACAGGAAAATGAAGAAGAGGAAAAGAAAAAATACAATGACATTGTATTTAAAGAAGTGATGTGAGTGCAGAGTGAAGACTTGTAAAAATGTAATCAGAAGTTTAAAGGAGATATAGGATTTCATCCTATGACAGAATGATTCTCGAATATGTTCAGTGTAATTTTAGAAAAGTTAACCTTACCATCTGAATCTGTGGTTTATTAGCTTTCCAACGATATGCAACAGTGCCATGGAACATAGTTCCAATGGGATGAAAATAAGAATCCATCAGGGATTCACACAAAATGGCTGCCGGTTCTAGGGTTAAAGAAGACACAAGCCAACTCGGTAAATAAAATTGCTTCCGGTTTTCAAGGTTGCAGCTGCCACCCACCCTGCCGACCACAGGCAATAGCTGGCAGAGATACTGAATTCTACAGTACCACTCATTGTAGCATAATAGAGATATCAATATATTTTATCCTTAGGGTCGTACATTCATGAAATAAAGACCAAGCTGTTTCAGGTCCATGTCAACAGACAATAAATGGGTTGCTTACTGCTTATAATAGTGGGTGCCATTTTTAGTCAGTAAGCAGGTGTATCCAGCACATTCATCATGCATTAGACTGTTTAGGTAATGGTGGAGTTCAGGAAATGATTAGCAGGATTATTGTACTAGGGTGGAATCAGAAAAAATATTTTCTATTGGATCTACTTTAAAGAAGCTGACAAATGAAATCATCAAGGATGGCTTGCAGAAGGAACTCCAATTACCAGATCAATACTGAAGGAAAAGGCTGTACTGCATCATTTAAAAATAAAGATATAAAGAAATGGGGGCGAGTTCAAAGCCAGTGATGAATAGCTTGGCCACTGGAAAAGACTGCATGGTGTCAACGTTCTTAACGTTTGTGGTGAAAAACTATCTGCAGACCCCACCACAGCAAATGAGTTAAAGTATAATAGCTAATTTAATCAAAGAAAAATACAGTAGAAGTCCGTTATTGCGAGAATTCATAACAGCGAAAAAATTTCTCGCTATACCGGATTGTCGTTATACTCGGTTTTGTATAAAAGTTGGAAAAACCCCCATACACATTAAAATCGGTATGAAAAGGCAATCAGTTTGTCCAAAACTTGCATTTCCGCGGATGATATTCACACTTCAGCTTACTTGTTTGTTATTTTTCATGATAATGTGTGTTTAATTTCATTCTGAAAAAATTACAGTAGGTACCGAATTTCTCCGAATCAAAGACGAACCTCACTTTCTCCTTCAAAGATTAAAATCAGGCTCAAAAAGTGCTTTGTAAAATCATATGAATGCCTTTGTTGTACAGCACGCTTTTTAGACGCCAAACACTGACTTTCGTTATGACGTACTTCTTGGGGCTGCACAATTATTCTTTATTTCCGTGGGTTTAATGACCATTAACTTAAAATTGGGATCGTAATACCGAAGAAAACACATTGAAAATTTGCTGGCAATACCTATTTCATGTGTCTCGACAATACAACGATCCATCAGGAAAATATTCTTACTGCCTATAAAACTGTTACATTTACTCAGCATTAGATATAGCCGGCTACCGCTACGCGCACATCTCGCTTGCCGGGTTCAGCCAATTTCAGCGGCTAGCGATGTATAGGCCTAATCGCGGACGCTGAAGGTCAACGAATGAGTTTATTGGGCCATGGTATGGCCTGCCTTTGAGTTTATCATGCACATACCTCACAATTTCATCTTCGACTTCTTTAAAGCGCCCTTGTTGCGGACCACTGAATGCATTTTTGTACAGTACGCATTTTTTAGCTATCTTTGTCTTCACGATAACGTCAAATATTGGCTTTAGTTAGGCCTATGCACAATTATTCTACATTTCTGAGTATTTAATAACCATTAACTTTAAATTGGCATCATAATATCGACGAGAACCCGTTGTTAAATTGCCGGCAATACTGGTTCCACGTATCTTTACAAAATGACTATCCATCAAGAAAATGTTCCTGCTGTCTATGAAACTTAATTTTTCTAAGCATCAGGTACGGTAGACGCGTTATAACTCTGCCACTGATTAGCCATGGCCCTTTTAAGAATTCGAAGACTCGCATGTTTTGATGCCATTCTGCAGATTTGAGAAACGTTTTCGTTGAGGTTAATAGAACGTCATTCTCTCTTCACTATTGCCCAAGATCCAGTGATGTTTCACACAGGCACCGTACAACCGGTTGTCGCGGCTAGCGATATATAATAAAGAGGCGGTCGTTTATTGTCAACGAGTTTTGTGTGTACGTGCACTTGCGGGGGTGAAAAAAGCAGTGTGGTTACTGCAGTAGTTGCCAGTGGTATTCGTTACTGTTGGGCCGTGAATGCAAGACAACCCTTGATCTTTTGCATGAAATTCTGAGGGAAAAAAGTAGTCTTGGATTCAGAGAAATACGGTATCACTCAGAAGCTTCTGTGGCAAATATTACAGTTTTCTTCTTCAAAAGGCGTCGCCTAACCTAACCCTATATGTATCATGAAACATATTTGAAACGCATGTAGAGAAATTATAACCTTCTCGCTAAAAATTTACATGTGAACAGCTTTTCCGAAATATAACTAGACAAGAGAAAATATGAACTATCCTCTGAAGTCAGTGATGTACTCTGCCATATCTTGAGGTGTATCACATTCTTACTTAATTTCAGTATATAACATTAAAATTATACTATCGTTTACTTCAGCCTTTATGTTTAATGAGTTAACAACTGCTATCGGCCATGTTATTTACGCATTTATTACGAAAACATGTTATCCTCTTTCATTTTGAATTTTCTTTAGATTACAGCAGTCAACGTGTATTACTAATCGACTCCAGCATTGCCTTCGAATTTCAACGAGAGAGCTCGCAAATGCACATAGTGAGAAAATTATACCGTACCGAAGATGATTGATCGCATTTTGTGGCAAACATTTCAGTTTTCTTATTCAAACAGCGTCACCTATCCTAACTTAACCGTACTATAAGTATAATTAAAACCTTCTCACTATAAATTTACATGATAATAGCCTTTCCTTGATTTAACCAGATGCAAGAAAATATAAACTAACCCCTGAAATCAATTGTGCACTCTGCCATATCTTGAAGTGTATCCCGTTCTTGCTTAATTGCAGTATTTAGCATTAAAATTAAGTGATCGTTTATTCAGCCTTTATTTTTAATGAGTTAACAAGTTATCGGACATGTTATTTACGCATTTATTATGAAAATGTCATCTTTCATTTAGAATTTTCTTTACGGAACAGCAGTCGACGGGTACTACTAATCGATTCCGAAATCGCCTTCGAATGTCGATGAGAGCACTTGCTAGTAGAAATAGCAAGGAAACGATACCAAAAGTAATCGATCACATGCAACATAATCGCCGGGGTGCATAAATATTGGTAACGGGAAAAATCGCACGCGTTTAAACGCTCGTAATAACGGATGCGTCAGTTATAAGCCTCTCGCTGTAACTGGAGGATAATGCACAGTTCAATATAGGAATTCCGAAGGGACAGAAAAAAATTGTCGTTATAACGGGGTTCTCGTTATATGCCGTACTCGCTATAGCAGACTTCTACTGTAATATAATACTAAGAGGACCCGTGCTGCTCTGCAGCATTTGATATGAATAAGTAAGATAACTCGTCTTGATATGTCTGTCCTAGTCATATTTTATTGCCTGCCTTTTTCAACGGTTTTATGCACATTTAATAAGAAGCGCATTATGGAATGCCGCAGTTCGTAGTCAGCACTCACCCATTCTGAAGTCATCATGCAGTCTGTTTAATAAAAAAATCTATCCATATATTTACTTTTTTATCCTACAGTTCTCAATGTAAAGCTTGATACTGTGTCGCAGAAGGCAATGGAATTTTGAATTGCAGTTCTTCTTATATAGAACGGTTGTCTTGTGAGCTTATAGGTTAGACTCCAAGGAGTGCTTTTTGCCAGGCAGAGAACTTTTTTAAGATACATGGCCTTCACTCTTTCTAGTATAGCTAGGTTATGCTTCGATAAGTGTTCCCAGGTAATGTCTAAGGCGCATGTCATGTTGGTGTCTGTCTGTAGGTAGACCTTTTCTCTCAGCTGCATGTAAGTTATTAGAAACGCTCTGTCATCTTGGAAGCTGGGAAAGGTTAGAGAATCATCGAGTACCTAGCAGGGAATAGTATTATTCCGTGATCAGACAAGTGTATAGTGTCTGGCTTTATAGGTAGTAATCAAACATGGCTGCATGCAATGGTATTACCAAGGATGAAAATCACATATATCAGAATATTACTGGAAGCGTTAGTCGCTTAGCAACCCGTTAAAGTACAGAATGCATTGCGGGTTACAGTAAGCTTTCGCCTGCAATTATTGGAGTGATCATTTAATGATTTGATTTATGATTACTTACAGTTGACTGAACTGAAGAGTCCTATCAATGTCTCCTGATTCACCAGCAGGTAATTCCAGAGAGTATAAAACAAAAATGAAGCAAATCGGTCCAGTATATTGGACAGATGGATTTGCCAAATATGTTTTTAGTAAACTCTTTTAATATATATACACTTTCAAACATGGTGAAATATATTAAATGACTGAATATGCCATTTATTTTAATATTAACCGGCCGTTTCACCATCTGATGAAGGGTCTAGTCCCGACCAGGCTGGCTGTTTATAAGAAAAAGAACCTTTATAGAAAATTAAATACTCTACTAGTGATATTTCCGCAAAGGAGGTTAACAAAGACGAAGGATACAAAAATGTAGAGCCTGTGAAACTGGCTCTTATGTGTCATTAGTTAATAATAATAATTAAAAAATGAACTGCCTTCATTAATCAAAATGCAGATTTCAAACTTCGTAACTATTTTCAAAATAATGCACAAATCCTCATCACTAATGATGATAAATGCAGTTCTTGAAGAACACAGTCTTACATCAGCATTACTTTTATCAGTTAAAACATAATCAATTATCGTACAGAAGAGTAAACAGGATATTAACATTGGAATTCCACCGATGATCGTAGACGTACTATACAGGTAAAAAATACATTTCTTTAAATGAGACAATACAAAATTATGCTCTCAGTGCAATACTGGCAAACCAAAACTTGTTGTCCTGTATGCTAAGTACCAAAGAGTAAAACACACATTATGTCACACCTATGAAGAGAAACAGCTACTGGACACTGCATAGGAACAGTTAAATCATCTTCAGGGATTGCCCATCGCTGGCAGTTACGACTGCGACTGCAAAAGAGAGAAAACAAATACATAAGTAAAACAATCTGTAAACAACAATAAGATGGAAAAGGGTCCATCTATTCAACACACGTGTTAAAATGATGTAAATGAACCAATGAAGTATAACAAGGTGATGCATAAGATGTACTACTGCCCAATACCGACATATGCAGCATAGATCTGGGCAGTGCCAAAAAGATGAGAGAAGAAAATCCAGGGCTGTGAAATGAAATTTTTAAGAAGTATGATAGGAAAAAACAAGAAAGGACAGAGTCAAAAATGAGGACATAATAAAGGAAATCCGAATGGAAAAGCTTTAACGACAGAATGGAGAGGGATGGATGACCGGAGATGGTGAGGACATGTTATGAGTAGGGCCCAGATTTTAAAAAATATGCATATGCGCATATGCAAATGCATATTTTGAAGGTTAGTGCATATTTTGAATGTAAGTGCATACATAGATATATTTTTCTCTTATATTGTTATCAATTATCCAAGATTCCTGAACGAAATGCAAAATCTAATGAACTCTATATGTTGTACATCCACTGGCAACACGAGAAGCCTTTCCCGATCAAGGGAAGTGCTTTCAGTGTCGCAATATAAGCAGATACACGAAATATGACCCTTTTCACAACAGCTATTTCCACCGGAACCTGTTCTCACAAGATGGGGAACTTGGTTATCCGCAGTATTATTCTACCAGGAGAACTTAAATCAAGTAAAAGATGTAATTAACCGGTTAACTGGGGAGCGCGTGATACGGTAACTCTGTTCTGGTGGGGACGAATTTTCGCAACTCAAAAAATAATCAAATAAATTCAAGAAACCTTCCAAATTTTGATATACTTGATAATAAAATGCTACGTATATCCTAATTCTGATATAGAAAGTGATTTTTTGCCTATTTGTTAATATTTGTGGGTGTTATAGTTTTGGAGCAAAAACGACCTAAGTCTCGTACTAACTTCTGTATATTACAAATATAAATTTCTTTTCGGAATATCTATATTTTCATATTAATTTCAGGAAAATTAAAAGCCTATACACTGCAAATACACTTTATCATTAACTAATCTACAATTTCTGAAATAAATACCGCAGTTGAGAGAAATACATTTCATTCAGGGTTTGCAATCGCAGTAATAAGTTGAGAGTAAGTACTTACAGTGGTAGCCTGGTTCTAATCGTCTTCTCACAATAATTACTTCTTTATCGAAATGAATTTACACATCAGGACTGATTTCACTAATTATATTATTTACACTAGTCACACAGTTTACATCTCGCGCACTGTTTTTACACATCTTGCATGCGATAAGCACGGAAACATGGAGCTGCACAGAGAGCGACGTCGCAGTCACTGCGTCTGTAGATTGTTTCACGCCTCTCTCTTTTCGCCAGACACACCACGCACCTCTTCACACCATGCTGCCTTCTTCCCGATGGTGGATTCACATCAGGAAAATGCTTACCGCTGAATCTTTCTGTGGGAGCAGCGGGAAGTGGTCTAACTGAAAGGACAGGCATTGCTTCAGCGGGGGTTGAACCTGTGTACTTTTCGAGGATTTTATCGATGAGGTGAATTTTGAACTGCAGGTGATTGCATTTTCCTCCATGTTGCCGGAAAATGATGAATGAATTGAATACCACGAGGTCCAGAAGATGCCGGAAAATTTTCTGGTAATATTTCTTCATTCACTTCCTTGCTGTGGAGTACATAATGACGTACTGATCGGAAAGGTCAACTCCCCCCATAGAATCATTGTAGTCTATGCAAACTACAGGTTTCTCTTTGGTTTCGTCCTTTCCTCTGATAGGGACAGTTCGCATTTCAGCATCGTGGATACTACTGAGCATGCAAACATCTCTCTTGTCCTTCCATTTTAGAACCATGAGTTTCTTTCGATAAGCAGCCGTTACCTCTCCTTTCTTCAGCTTTTTACTCATAAGTTCCTTAGGGAGATTTTTCCGGTTGGTTCTTACTGTACTCACTGCGTCAGTATCAAGGTCATTTAGCAGGTCGTATAATTCAGGGCTGCTATAGTAGTTGTCCATTCCTATCAGGTATCCTTGTTTCAGTAGATTATCTGCCAGAGTACACACAATTCTCGTCGGCTTGGAAGACTGTGATAGATCGATGCCATGGACTTCACTCTTGAGTTCTGTTGATTTTCCCATGTACCACAACATATTCCACACGTAACCCGTTTTCGCTTCGCAAATTTTGTAAGATTCCATTCTGAACCGGGACCTTTTCTTTGGAATGTATACCTTCCAACCAAGGCGACCTTTCCATAGAAGAAGGCTTTCGTCTATGGATAGCTGGTCATCCGGGATGTAAGCCTGTTGAAACATTTTCACAAAGTGATCGAAGACTGGCTTTACCTTGTATAGTTTAGGAGGCATCTGCCCATCGTAGGCCTCATTGTCAGAAAAATGGAGAAATTTCAAGAGAAGGAAAAACCTCTTTTCCATCATGGTCTCGTAAAATATGGGCGTGGCCAGTAACTTGTTACGAGAAAAATAATGCCCCATTGTAGGTTTGTGGATAATCCCTTGAAGAAGCAAAAGTCCGAATAAAAGTTTTATTTCATCCTTATTTGTAGGTATCCAGTCTTTTTCCCTACTCCTCCGTTTCATTTTGTGAACCAGTGTTTTCCCACAAATTTTCTGCTGCGCATAAATATTAGTTTACTCAGCAATATACTGACAGATAGTATCGTCCACAAACAGTTCGTAAATATCCTCAGGAGTCTTTACATCCATAAACTGTCCTTTTACTCCAGGAATGAACTTTGTTGGAAATCTACTCCTTTTCTGTCCATCTTCTACCCACGTAATAGGCCCTGACATATCACTGCAGTTTGAATCTGCCTGTATCTCTCCATCGTCATTGTTGTCACCCGAGGTGTTACTTTCGAACCCGCGACCATTCGCTATGATAGCACCAGAATGCTGTCCTGTACCACATGTGCCTCCTTCTCCAGAGAACGAATTATCTTCACTGTCTGAATGGAAGTCACTGAAGTCATCGTCCTCGTCGCTAAACTCCAACATTTCATGTACAAGTGAATGCAAGCTGTCATCACGTAATTCTTCAACTCGATGTCGTTTAGAAGACATAATTACGACTAAAAAGTACTCTTATGAAACAACAGAAGTGCAACGCATCTATAAGTTCAAATTCACTCCTCCCCGAAATTACAGTACTCCTTTTCACACTGATATACTATACAGTTCTCAGTCTCATAAAACACTAAAGTATTCGAGTAAGCACATAACAAGGACGCAGCTGATTAGCCTAGTTCCCGTGCGAGGCGAACACATAGCGCGCTTTTGCACGGAAGCGAATTATGTTCAATGATATACATCTCTCTCTGATCTGTTTCTGTTAAGCGGAAGTACTTACTAAAAATACCACTTGATGACAGGGGTATGCAGATAACGAGGACTGAATTTCATAACTCTGGCTAAGCTGAGAGTCGAGGAAAAAAATAAAATAGCAGCGTACGACTGAAGTCGCTCTCCCCACCTGGCTGGTTATTTCCTCGAGCAACTTAAGTTGCGCTCCCCAGTATACGGGTTAAAAGTATTGATGATAGTCACACTGTGTGTGTTTTTGAAGCAAAATGCACTTTTGAATCTGAAACTGTATATAAAGATATGAGTTTCATCTATGTGCATTATTCATTACTTTAGATGGCAATTAAGGACCTAGAAACTTGCGGTGCACCCCTACACGAATCCCTTCAGTTAAATCAAAATACCATTAGTTCTTTAAATTGTGTCCCTGGTGAAACTGGCGAAAAGGTTAAAAAGAAACTCAGTGTGGTGTTGGACTCAAACCCACGACTGAAGAAGATAAGTGGAATCAGACAGTCTTTGCCGGAATAATTTTTCGAGCAGTCAGTGCCAGCGTACAAGTGTTGCCCAGTTACGGCCATCGACGTGGAACGATCATTTTCAATGTATATATAAATTAATTATGTCCGACAACAGAAAGTCACTGACCCCTGAAAACATTGAAAACAGTTGATAAGCTACTGGCATACATCATTTTGCAAGTAATTTAACTGTTTATCAGTTTAGCACTGAGTTGAAATTAAATAATGCATTTGTAAGTGTATTTTGTTTTATTTTAGTGCATATGAATCTGGGCCCTAGTTATGAGGATGGAGGAGGGAAGGTTACCAAACCAAGTGTTGGAGGCTAAGATAAAGGGAAAGTGGTCAAGAGGGAGGCCCAGAGCAAGATGGATGGACTCTGTCAAGAACAGTATAAGAAAAAGAAGACTGGACTGGAATACAATTACTGAAGAGGAGTGGTGGAAGGATGGGCAACGGTGGAGAGGTGCCATCAACTCCAAACTGACAGGAGCTGGACAAGGGGAAACGATGATGACGATGATGATGATGATGATGATGAAGGAAAATTAATATGGGACAGACCACTGGCTAGTAGAAGATGCCATTGAACGCATCATAATAAACGCAAACAACTCTTGACAGTGATTACGATTCTACGAACGGGACCGAGTACCTAACCTACCTTTCTCCCAGCGATTAAATTGGTGAATACATTAATCTTCAGAATTATATTGAATATCTTCTTGATTCATTCTGGTGATTGTTTAAATGTTGTATTTTTTTCATAGCATGTTAATCATGGGTTATTCAACCTATCAATCTCATGGATTCTTGCCCGATATTTTAATGCAAGTAGTATGGCAACATGTATGTGACCGGAGTTGTTGTTGTTGTTCAGTTCCAGGTTGTTATTTTAGATAGGATATAGAGTCTAGAGAGTTAGCAATATGCTTGGAAGCTTCCTCATCTCTCATGGCCTGAGATAGCATATTCTTACTGCTATGGGTGGTCATGGCTCACTTCTGATAAGTGGGACAAAGTCTTTACAAAATATAATTTCTCTGCATGTTTACTCATTTTGACGTGTTACCTATCTTTCTTCAGGCACCCACAGACATTATATAAGGTTGTGTTCTCGTAATGCAGACAGATGCTGCACTTTATATTATATGTAGTCACGGGAGGTCTTGGGATATTGCCATATTAGCCTGGGGATTTAAGTTTATATATTTACATTAAAATATCCTTACAAAAATCGCAGTAGTTTTATGTGCACACTTCACAACCAACCTGAAGTTTACAAATAAACAAAAATTTCTCAAGTATGATGACTTATTGTTCCAAATTGTGGCTTGTGATTGAATTTATAAACAGTCTGAAACTTTCATCGATTGCAGATCTCATTTGTACGGATCCCAACTTACCTCCTAAACCCATTTTTACTTTGGTGATGTAGTCAGCCCACTCTCACTCAGTCTCACAATCTTCTGTTGTGTACTGTGTCTAATCGTCTCTGCATATTACCTCTTTTCCCTAAACTGGTCCTAGGAACTTCCTTACAATTTTTTCTTTCTTCTCTAGCTCCCCAATTTCCATTTTCTTATTTGGTACCAGGCATTTTGAGCTATACAGTGCCTCTGTCTTGACGACTGTTGTATTTTCATAGATTAGAGAACTAAAAAAAAACTATTTGTGATCGACTGATATATACATATACATATATATACATATAAAAGAATTTAAGCACAACTTTACTGAAATAAATCAAGATCTTGAGGTATTAGATATTCTAAACAAAGGTTCTTTCCTAGACGTCACTGAAAACCTCTATATTCATTTAGACCAATATTTCAATCCCAACCTAAACTTAAATGATATCTCAGAAAAACCAAAGATCCTATTCGACTTTCTCATTGAATTTTTCAAAAACATGAATATCCCGAAAAACAGATCTGTCTTTCAGATTATGCATAATACTTTGTCACGCCACACACTTTCACCACATCTCCCTCCATACTTCCCCTCCTTCCACTCCTCCTCCCCTCTCCCCTCCTAATCCAACAACGGCTGCTCCCGAGACCTAAACTATCCAACACGCTCTGTTCCTCTTCATCTCGCGCCATAGCTTTACCGCCTCATGTCCCGCAATAAACATCATAGAAACCTGCCCCCACCCTACACGTAACGCTGCAACAATACACCACAAATACTGGCACAGTCATCCTCCAAACTCTCAACAACGTATTCCTTAATACCTATTTTATATTCTTGTCGAGCTGAATACCGGACCTTTGAAGATTACAAGATTATTTTGTGCACCTACAGAATGGTGTGTTAATGAAGCTATGTAATATAGAGAGAGACTTTCAAAGGTGGTTAAATGAAGAAGTTATATCATGTTCAAGATCATGCTTTCACATCTCTGCACAGTATTTAAAATACAATTTACCGTTGGTCTTTTATAGCTATTGTTGAGAGTTAAGAAGAATTTCCTGTTGTGTACGTTTATCAGGAACTCAAAGGAGACTTCACTAGTTAGTCGGAACATAGAAAGAATGATGAACTCTTCTCAGAAGAACTCTTAAGGTTTCACCTTACTTTTTCCTGCCTGCTGGCTCTTTAGAAATGTGTGCGCGCGCGTCTTGTATTCAGGAATCACTCAAGGCAAATATTTTCGCACTGCAAGTTGTGTGGTTAAGCTTATTTTTAATATGTATAATTTTTGCTTTCTCAACGATACATTTGTTTCTACATTCGTCCCTGTTTTTATCTCCTTGTAAGATGTGCATAGTTTAATTTAACACCTTGTGTAAAAAATCGGGTTAAATGAAGGAGTTATATTATATTCAAGATCATGCTTTCATGTCTCTGCACAATATTTAAAATGAAATTTACCGTTGGTCTTTATAGCTATTGTTGAGAGTGAAGGAGAATTTCCTGTTGTGTATGTTTATCAGGAACTCAAGGGAGACTTCATTAGTTAGTCGAAACATAGAAAAAATGATGAACTCTTCTCAGAAGAACTCTTAAGGTTTCACTTTACTTTTTCCTGCCTGCTGGCGCTTCAGAAATGTGTGCGCGTGTGTTTTGTATTCAGGAATCATTCAAGACGAATATTTTTGCACTACAAGATGTGTGGTTAAGGTTATTTTTAATATGTATAACTTTCCCTGTTTTCATCTCCTTGTAAGATGTGTATTGTTTAATTTCCTGTTGTGTATGTTTATCAGGAACTCAAGGGAGACTTCATTAGTTATTCAGATCATAGAAAGAATGATGAACTCTTCTCAGAATAACTCTTAAGGTTTCACCTTATTTTTTCCCCGCCTGCTGGCTCTTTAGAAGTGTGTGCGCGTGCGTTTTGTATTCAGGAATCATTCAAGGCAAATATTTTCGCACTGCAAGTTGTGTGGTTAAGCATATTTTTAATATGTATAACTTTACCTTCTCAACGATGCATGTGTTTCTACATTCGTCCCTGTTTTTATCTCCTCATAAGACGTGTATTATTTAATGTAACACCTTGTGTAAAAAACTGGGTTATATGAAGGAGTTATATCATGTTCAAAATCATGCTTTCACGCTTCTGCACAATAATTAAAATGAAAATTTTACCGTTGGTCTTTATAGCTATTGTTGAGAGTGAAGGAGAATTTCCTGTTTTGTATGTTTGTCAGGAACTCAAGGGAGACTTCATTTGTTAGTCAGAACATAGAAAAATGAGAACTCTTAAGGTATCACTTTACTTTGTCCTGCCTGCTGGCTCTTCAGAAATGTGTGCACGTGTGTTTTATATTCAGGAACCATTCAAGAAGAACACTTTCGCACTGCAAGATGTGTGGTTAAGGTTACTTTTAATATGTATAACTTTTGTTTTCTCAACGATTCATTTGTTTCTATACTCGTCCCTGTTTTTATCTCCTTGTAAGATGTGTATTGTTTAATGTAACGCCTTGTGTAATATAAATGCCTAAATGCTTGCCTATTCCCACATTTTGGCTGATGATGATGCAAATCAACGTTGAAACTAGTTCCAAGTACAAATACATGTTATAAATAAACTATAACATTTTTGTATTGAAAAGGTGGACCGTTTTAAGTTTTCCTATCATCCAGTTTTCCTATCATCCGACTGATACTTGGCTTAAAAGTAGTTATGTAGCAATGAGAGGACTTGGGATATTGTCATACTGAACTGGGGATTTAATTTTACATTCTTATGTTAAAATTTCCTTATAAAAATCGCAATAGTTTTATGTGCACACTACACAGCCAATGTCCTGTGTTCCAACAATGAAAGGTTTGTAGCGTTTCATTGATCTGTGAGTTAGCCACTCAGGACTGTCTGCTGACTTGTGTGGCATGAGCTCCCTGTACCAGTGATTCGATTCACTCGGACAGTTGACAAAATCAACACGCACTGATTACTTACAACTGTTACTTGGACTGGCGTTATTTAGTAACATATTTTAGACTAACTTAACTCAAAGAGGTTTTCACAGAAAATTGACGTAGTTTCTATAATAAAAATGCATTTACATTATCAAGCTTTTAAACTTGTAATTTATGAAGAATCTTTTTGTATGGTAAGATTATAATTATTCAATTATTGAGATGTTTAGCCAAATTGTTGATTGTTTTAATTCGTTTCTGGACTTTACGTTTTCCCGAAGTCCCTCCAAAAATGGAGAATCAAGGTTCTGCTGCAGATGTAAAGATAGGTAAATCTGGCACATCAATAATTTGGAAAAACGGCCCGGAAGAAGAATTTGAAATTACAACTAATTTGTGGTTTGCCATAGTTCACAGAAATTTTATGTACACACTGCACGATAAAGCCTATCAGGAATTATTTCAGGTGTATATTCAAGGTAGACCACAGCCTCTTGGGGCTATTAACCGCCCAAGTCGGTTCAATATGTACGTGTACGGACTAGGCGAGCGATGTTTTATATGTACATATGCGTGCCATCTGTTGGTTGTCAATGTGAACTTTTAGCACAGCTTGCAACACAGGGTATTATTCTATGCAGGGGAGTATCTTCTACCATAATGCAGCATTGTGTTAGCATAAAAAGAATTTGTTTCATCAATGTCGATCGTTGTAAACAACATGGCGGCGTCCTCGCATGGTCTGTATTTATCTAACGCAGCTCTCGAATGCATATCTAAAATGAAAATGAAGCATTTCCTGACCTATGTCCATCTTCATCTACATGTGAGTCCTGGAAGTCTGGCCGTTCACCTTTCACTTTAAAGTTGAAACATCTTCCATTTGAAAGAAGCCTGGTTCGCAAAGGCAGGTAGAAGTAGAGCTCTGGATCTCCAGAATGGCATTTATCTTCATGCAGAAGGGACCAGACACACTTGCTTTTGATTAATTTTAATTTTCTCCAGAAATTAACATTGCAATCTGCTCCGTTACACATTTGCCTCGTCCTCAGTGCACAAATAATCAGTTATTTCTGTAGCACACTACACACTGCTATTTACCCTTTCCTTCTTCTCTCATGGGGAATGTAAAACTAGAAACATCTTTATTCTCCTTGGCATAACAGTCGGCACTGAGGCCTTCAGTTCAGAAAGCTCTTGACTAGGTATGTTTAGTTAAATACCCTGCCTTAGGGAATGGGGGTGTGTGTGTTTGTTTAGTCTTAACACTTAAAGATAAACATTTTATGATGTTCCGTATTGAACTGCATCACAAATTGAAATAAAAAATAATAAATAATTTATTATTTCAATTTAATAGTCTTAACACAACATACAATGTGCCGGCCTCACGGTGTAGGGGTAATGTGCCTGCCTCTTACCCACAGACACCGGGTCGATTCCCAGCCAGGTTGGGGATTTTTACCTGAATCTGAGGGCTGGTTCAAGGTCCACTCAGTCTACGTGACTACAATTGAGGAGCTAGCTGACGGTGAGATGGCGGTCCGGTCTAGGAAGCCAAGCATAACTGCCAAAATGATTTGTTGTGCTGACCACACGACACCCCAATCTGCAGGCCGCCAGGCTAAGCAGCAGTCACTTAGCAGACCATGGCCCTTCAGGGCTGTTGCGCCATGGGCTTGGTTTGTTTTATGAAACATACAGGATCGGCGCAGCCGCAAGACTATCTTTTACAAGTTGCTTTACGTCGCACTGACACAGATAGGTCTTATGGCGACAACGGGACAGAAAATGGCTGGGAATGGGAAGGAAACAGCCATGGCCTTAATTAAGGTACAGCCCCAGAATTTGCCTGGCGTGAAAATGGGAAACCACGGAAAACCATCTTCAGGGAAGCCGACATTGGGGTTTGAACCCACTATCTCCAGAATACTGGATACTGGCTGCACTTAAGTGACACTGCAGCTATTGAGCTCGGTAGCTGTCAGATTGCGCCAAACCCACATCAAGGAGGGAAGCTCGATGTAGTACTTTCTTGGTTCCAGTTATTTTCCATTTCGCTCCAGGCTACTGGTAGAAATCCACTGCATCAACAATTTCATTTGGTATTGCGAATTCCAAACTTAAAATCACTCTTTCCCCTCATCAGTAGATACCGTAGAGCATGGAGGACGTAGGAAGCATGCACTACTTCACAAAATTCCCCCCCATCTCCATAGGCACCCAAACGATGTTGTGGATATTCTACTCCATGCATTTAAGGGACAGTGAGTGAGGTACTAGTCCTCGTCCCTAACCAGTACATCCCCTATAGAATTGGCCTGCACATTCCAGGAATAATGAGGTACTTACACCGTCTTGTTGAGGCTGTGAGGTCGTGGATGTGGCCTGTTGTTGAGCAGCTGGCTGCTGTTGTACTGCCACAGCCTGAATGCGTAGTGGGCTCTGACCAGCCTGACGTACTTGTTGTAACTGTTGGCCTTGCAGGGCAGCATTCACCTGAAAAATCGTCCCAAATATCAACATTTTCTCCCTTGATGTTTATTTACAGATAAGAGGAATCATTACCAGTCAGCCTGGCCTTTAGGGACTGATGATGAACCTGAATGTTGTTTAGTTACAAAGGAATGAAGAAGAGGCATTTGTAGACAAATAAGCTTGAATAGAGTTTTTTTAAAGTAGGAAAGATCATAATAAGACAAATTCGGATACAAGAGGATAAATTGGGGCAAATATTTGTTTATAGGAAGGGGAGTTGGGGAATGGAATAATTTATCACAGGAAATGTTTGCTAAATTTCAAACGTCTTTCAAATAATTTTAGAAATAAAAAAGTACGCTAACAACTGATAGGGAATCTGCCATGTGGGTGGCAGCCCTCAATGCAGACCAGGGGTAAATAAATGCAAAAGTAATTAGCCTATTTCAGCCACTGTCAAAACTTCCCGAAAAACCTGGGATGGGAATAAAACTTGTGAGAGAAAAGGTTAAAAATATCTGAAAAGGAAGTTGATGGTTCCACAATAAATCATCTTTACCTCAAAATCCATATGAAATGTATCAAACTATTTTCCTTGAATTCCTTCAATCATGTCATCTGTGTTTACATATACAAAGATAGGAAGAGACGCTTCTCTGTTCCCTTCTGATACTTACACAATCCTGTTGGGATTCTTTGCCCCTTTTGCATTTGGCCTCTTTTACTGATCTTTAACCATTATTATGTTTCTTCCCATCAGGGAAGCAGAAACCATCTCTCACCGGGGAGATCAGAAGAGATGGGACCGATGAGGAGAGAAGACAACAATGTACAAATATATGGAGACTGTCTTTGTCATTTCCATGTTTGTCTTATCCTATTATGTGTTCCTATACACGACTAGATTCCATATTTGTTTGTCCCATTCTAATGCTTATCTGCTTTAATGGTCTTAACACACTGCTGTTCGGCCCATCTGACGTGTAACTGGCACCTGTGGCCGGAAGACTTTGGCAGAGACATGAAGCTGTTGTAGGGTAACATTCAAATTACTGCAAGAAATTTTTGACTTCATTCTCAGTTATATCCGCCCACTTTAAAGTTTTTGGTCAGATTGTTTGTTTCGGTTCATTCTGGCAATGATATCCATTCGATTCCTCCACCACACACTCAAACAAATCATCACCAACGAACAACTTGACAACACAACCTATATTTTCGGGTTCACTCAGCAAAATTTTAATGCCAAGCGTCCCCGACAAAGGCTCCAAAAACCGCTATAATATCCCGTTCAGACCACTCACTGCCAGAAATAGGGAGAATATTATCACAGTACCTATATCTAGATCATCTTCGCTATCTGAAGCAACAGGTTGTACTGGGCGAACTGGCCGTGCGGTTAGGAGCGCGCAGCTGTGAGCTCGCATCTGGGAGATAGTGGGTTCGAACCCCACTGTCGACAGCCCTGAAGATGGTTTTCCATGTTTTTCCATTTTCAGACCAGGCAAATGCTGGGGCTGTACCTTAATTAAGGCCACGGCCGCTTCCTTCCCATTCCTAGGCCATTCCTGTCCCATTGTCACCATAAGACGTATCTGTGCCGGTGTGACGTAAAGCAAATAGCAATAGTTTGTTGTTCTGACTGGTCGCATGGTGCAATAAATGTGTCACAGAATCACTTCCACATAAATGCATGACACTAGCACTAGAATTATAATTAGACAATGAATATTGAATTTTCACGACCACATTGTAATCGAAAGCGACTTTCAACCTATTAGGTCGTGTTACGTACATTTAGTACGTGATGAAGAGATGTTAAGTACAGAACAAAAATGGCCAACCAGACACCAGTGGGATCCGAACCCACAACCTTTCCAACAGAACAAAGATGGCCTAAGCCACCATAGCTCAATTGGTAGAGCAACCGACGCGAAATCGGGAGGTTGTGGGTTCGGATCCCACTGGTGTCTGGTTGGCCATTTTTGTTCTGTACTTAACATCTCTTCATCACGTACTAAATGTACGTAACACGACCTAATAGGTTGAAAGTCGCTTTCGATTATAATTAGACAGTTCATCTTCACTCTCCTCACAATCACTGGGAACATCTGACAAGTTATCAGCGTATAATTCACGTATCATATCACCGGGAGTTAATCCACTGTTTACCGGCACGGCCACATTTGTTTACCGGCATTGATGGATACACGGGAGATATTCGAAGGCGAAAACAAATGCCACTGACGCAGTAAAATGGGGAAAACCAGTACTAAAAGAAGTGTATATTTTCTACCGTTTAGGTACATCAGTGATAATCTGCAAGTAGTTCCTCAATAACTATTAGATGGCATCAGAAGATAGGCCACGCCAACACGTATTCACACGTGATCGGCTGCAAAGCATCGTGCTTGAAAACACGTATCGCTGCGTAAGCGGACAGCAGTGTGTTAACAGATGCTGGGCAATGTGCTCTCTCACGGCACGCTAACTTGTTATCATGAGCACGCTAGCTTGTTATCATGACACTCAAAACTCCACACTCCCTCCGCAGTGAGCAGAGTTCTAGCTCGTGCTGGGCTAGATTTTTTGTTAAATAGTGGTTTAACCTGATGATTAACACAGCAAATATTTTCGAAGACACAAGGATGGGAAAGGACTACAATTGGGAAGGTAGTGGCCATGGCCTTAATTAAGGTATAGCCGCAGCAGTTGCCTGGTGTGAAAATGGAAAACCATCTTCAAGGGCTGTTGACAGTGGGATTCAAACCCATCATTTCCAGACCCTAACCACACAACCAATTTGCTCGGGTGGATGGTATCACCACCAGTTTGTTGGATTGTGTCAGCAATCCATGCGCGTAATTACACAGCCAATTCGCTCCTGTGCATGGTAAGACAAATATATCACCGAAGAAAAGTAGTCTGAACAGTCCTCAGAATGTAAATAACCTACAAGTGTTCATCATCTTATTTTGTACAGTAGTGCTGTGGATAATTGGTGCTCCTGTGTTGTTCTTGTTATACATCTTTATACACTGTGCCGATGGTAGAGCGCTGGCCTTTTGAGCCCCAACTTGGCAGGTTAGATCCTTGCTCAGTCCAGGGGTATTTGAAGGTGCTCAAATACGTCAGCCGTGTGTCAGTTGAGTTACTGGCCCGTAAGAGAACTCTTGCAAGGCAACAATCCGGAATCTCAGCGTTTGTTTCTGCCTTCGAATATTGCCTGTGTATCCATCAATGCCAGTAAACAGTGGATTGACTCCCGGTGATATAAGTGAATTACACGCTAATAACTTGTCAGATGTTCCCAGTGATTGTGAGGAGAGTGAAGATGAATTGTCTAATTATAATTCTAGTGCATTCTGGGATGTAAAATCAACATTATTATTATTATTATTATTCATGCACTAATTATTGTCACGTTCTACCCTGAGGTAGGTATTTACATGGTAGCACTCCGATCTGGTGCTACTCTCTTCCTTCTCCACTATCTGACAATTTTTCCACCTTCTTCCTCTCTTATCACTCAACAACCCTTCAAAAGCATCTACTAAGGAAGCAATCTCGTCTCATCCAGTGTATAATTCAAGTTGTCTTATTTTTCTTATACCCTGTAGTAGTCGTCTCTTTCTAGCACCCAGCATTTATCTGTCTACCCAGCTTATCTTTTCCATTCTCTGCCATACCCACATCTCAAATGCTTCCAGTCTCATTTCGCAGCATCCCTGACTCTACTCCAAAGTGTGCCACGCTCCAAGCAAAACACTTTTCCTCAGTCATTCATTCAGCTGCCCACACAAGTGTCTTAATTTCCTTTTGTAGGCAACAGCAATATGGGTTTTCACCTCCTGGAGGCAATGAAGTCTTCAGTTATTGCACTATCAATGTACCTGAAATCTAGAACGTGTTCAATTATTTCATGGCCTACCATGACGACAGCCCTCTTCGCTCCCCTGATCACCATACTCTCTGTTTCTTTTTCGCACGGAGCCAACCCTCATTCCAAACCACTGACAACATTAGTTCAGATTTACTAACATTCCATTTAATGCCTTTTCACTTTCAGCCTTTAGCACATCATCAGCAAATCTAATACACTATATTCTCTTTCTGCCAATACATACTCCACCCTTTCTGTCCAAACATCTCTATATATCCAAGATCCAAATTTTTGTCTTATCTTTTACAGTGATATTGAGAAAACAATGTTTCAACAGTTGAAATTACCAAAAGATAAGAACCGGGCGAGTTGGCCGTGCGTGTAGAGGCGCGCGGCTGTGAGCTTGCATCCGGGAGATAGTAGGTTCGAATCCCACTATCGGCAGCCCTGAAAATGGTTTTCCGTGGTTTCCCATTTTCACACCAGGCAAATGCCGGGGCTGTACCTTAATTAAGGCCACGGCCGCTTCCTTCCAACTCCTAGGCCTTTCCTATCCCATCGTCGCCATAAGACCTATCTGTGTCGGTGCGACGTAAAGCCCCTATAAAAAAAAAAAAAAAAGATAAGAGCTTATACCTCCACTTCACCTCTCACAACTATGACTTTTCAACCTTTTAAAGAAATGAATGTTTCTTCCATTGAAGCGATTATTTCATCTTCGACCTGTTGATGCACACAACTAGAACTACTAACACCTGAGCATGGCCAACTAGAGCTATAATGAGCTAAGTAGTGACGCATGTCATGTGCCACAGCGCTGGGAAGAAACCAAGAACTATTGCAAGACTGAAGTTGGTACCAGATATAGCTTACAAAAACAATGCAATGATGGCCACCATCTTTTAATGGTTTAGTGAATATTTCCTAACTGCAATATAATTGGTCCATTATTGACAAGTTCCTTAAGGAATCAAAATCTATATCAAATATCTTCTATCAGTGAGCGAATAAATTACCTTGATCTGTTACCAAGAGATGGAACTTTTACAGCTGAGTTTATGGAAAGAGATGCAGGAGGTATTTCCATGGTACAGATATAATTTGGCCAAGGTTGGATTCTGTATGGTAGGTTCTTTCTTACACGATGCATCCCTCTTGCCTATCAGAAGCCTGTGACACGAATCTTTACATTTAAATAACCTTAAAGTATATATCCTCACTCCTCGTAACTGCACTCCGAACCAGTTTTTTTTTGTTTTGTTGCTCAAAGTACCCTACTTGCTGAACAGGTCTGAACATTAACAGCTCTTTCCAAAGTTCTTTTCTGCAAGGCATTGATCTGAACAGTGTTTCTGTTATTGAAAATGTACTAACAATACTCTCACAGTTGGCACTGCTATGTGGAAAAAAAAAACATTGCATCAGAGATTCTGTTATAATTAATAACACTACCAACTAATTGCATCTGCCCTGCTAATGCCCAATGAAAATAGATTCTCTCTGGTAATTGAAAGAATGAGGGAAAAACGTGAGGTTTATAAACATTATAAGAATACTAAAACTGCTCTCGAGATAGGTTTCTCCGATGAGGAAAGTGACAGGAAATAAAAAATCAGGAGCCTCCCTCTTAACCATAAGAGTTGGGATATCTGCACACATCACATTTTCTAATCAAAACGGCTTCAACAACTGATCACAATAACTGGACTTCCACTGATCAAACTCCTGAACACAAAAATGACAATGGCAAACAAAAACACCATGCAATGCAAGGGAGAAAAAGGATATGCCAGATCTGAACATCATGATACTCAATGAGAACAGGATTTCTCATAGCAACCACTTTCTGGCAATCACAGTTAGTGAAGGATTTTTGGTATTCGACTGGAGTGGGACATTGATGATGATGATGATGATGAATAGGAGGACCTCAGACAGTGAAGCAACATGCTCAAATGGCATGACTTGCAAGTTCTGCAGTCACTGACTTTTCTCCCACCTAAATCAGAAGAGCTGACAGGTATGCCAATATAAACAAGCCAGTACTTTAGTTCGAAAAAGTCATTTTTAGGACCTGAAGGTCAGAGTTTTCATTTAAGGCATCTATCATGGAAATCATATCAGTGGTTATTATACAATCATACATAACACTTAGAAGAATATTATACTTTTATGTTCCATATTTATTTGAAATTCTGACCTGAAGAATTATATACAAGAACAAGGCAGAGCACTGAAAATAATTCCTATACTTACGGAATTCCAAGAGAAGAAATAGGTAAGACAGTCAGAAAAAATAACACAACATAATTAAGGACTGACGAAACCACAAGTTTGTCATAATTGTTTTCACTTTTCCTACCAACAGCAGGTATTATTTTCTCTCGCTGATTAGCAGCAAACTAAGATAGAAAGAATACCTGCGAGAGAATGGCCTGTTGTTGAGCTGTGGAGACGGACGGGGCCACTTTGATGGTCCCGGCGAGTGCTGACGCTAACGTAGACGCAACACTCACTTGTGGACGCCCACTCGAGTCGATGGTTACGTTAGGAACGGACGTTCGCACACCGCCGGGAGCTGCAGTTACAACCTGCACAGTTGAACAGTGGGATTCCACATGTAGGCAACAAGGTTTCAAACGCATAGCATGTGAAAGGTAAGCAGATATTTACAGAAGCAGGATAATGAAAAATACCGAGAAGAAATGGTAGTTCTAGAGGAAGCAGTTAAGAAAGCAATCCCCTCTTCCAGTAAAGTTTAAGAATAATGGTGCCCAACCCTTCACCGCAAATTGATCAGAACATGCTTAACAGGCACATATATATGGTTTGAACAAAATACACTTTTTACTTGTACAATGGATGTGTTTCATGTTTTTAAAAAAGTATATTTTAAATCTTAAAATTGGATAGACTGATGTATGTATTGTAACGAGTAAACAGCAGCAGACTCTGTTACGAAGGACAGCAATAATTTTCATAGCTTATGTGCGAAGTGGACGGTAGTATGAAGTATTTATTCAGGATGATAAGAAATGCACTGAATGGCTAATAACTCAAGAGTTGGAACACTTGCAGTAGTCGGTTGTGTTAACGAACAACGTTTCTGTAGGTCGGAAAGTTAAATGGTTAAGTTTACCATAATAGTAGCAATAAACTGTTGGTGGTATTTTGTTTGGTGGTATACAGTGGAACCTCGATTCTCCGTTTTTGGAGGGACCACCGTAAAAAAACGTACAATACGGGAAAATGGAAAATCCAGGAATGGATGAACCATGAACAATTTGGCTAAACATCACAAAAAAAGATATATGTATGCTTAAAATCTTACAAACACCCCTAAACCAAACAAAACCAAACTGCACCCCCAATGGGCCTTCCGCCTACCAAGCGACCGCTGCTCAGTCCGAATGTCTGCAGATTACAAGGTGACGCATGGTCAGTGTGACGAATCCTCTCGGCCGTTATTCCTGGCTCTCTAGACTGGGGTCGCCACCTCACCATTAAATAGCGCCTCAATTAAAGGCAATCGCAGAATGAGTGAACCTGGAACCAGCCCTCATATCCAGGTAAAAATGCCTGACCTGGCCGGGAATCGAACCTGGGTCCTCCGTGTGAGAGGCAGGCAAGTTTGACCGCGGGGCCGGCTTCAAACATTAATTACTGGTACGCGACTTAAAAGTCTCGCAACATTACATTCAGTTTTACTGGGGAAACTTCTTCGGATTCCTGTGAAAATTTCTTTCAGTTCAGCAACTTTGATCGGTCAAACTGTTTGAAAAACCTAATAACATCAAGCCAAACAATCCACCACAAGTATTTTTTAATTCTCTAATGTAATAAAATAAAGTACATTGGGTACAAAAGCGCCCAACATGATGGCGAAATCCCTTGTTCTTTAAATCTTCCATTGTAATTTGGTCACCGGTATACTAGTAAATATGTTGGAAGATGGTCCGCCTAGTCAATACTATTTATTTATTTACCTTTCACCTTACCATCTAGTACATGATTCGAGAATATTATGCATTCTCTTCCTCAGCTAGTGGATTAAAATTCAGTATACAATAAGACCTGATTAAAATAAGGGGGGCCCCCATTAAAAATTCATATTTACTGTTACTAAGTCAATACGGATCCATCCCGACCACCATGGTCAAGATTATTAATAACCGGTATACTATTTGAGGTCAGTTTGTGGAAATCTTGTACCGTGCAAATTAGGCCTACGGCCTACATCAACTTTTAAAGGTTATGTTGAACTCAAGAATATTGTTTCGAATGTAAGTATCGATTCTCAAGTTTTCGAATGCATTATATTCAATTATGTCTGTCACTAATCACGATTAAATTGGAAAGAGAAAAAGTATCATAAAAACTTCCAAATTTATTATTCGCGATTTTGAGCTCAGCTGGAAAGCTCGCTCCGCTGTCCAAGTCGGCATGAGTGCGAAATGATGCAAAGTTTTTTACATGTAACGTGCGCAAATACTGTAAAACGACTGCGGTTTTCACATTTTAACACAACAACGTGAAATTCCTAGTCTTACATTAGGACCAAAACAGTAATAGGCAATCCCAAAACCTCCCACGGTTTTATGTCTGTAAGGTGAAACATCTATTCTGATCTCGATAACGTAATCGTATACGATAATATTAAAATACCAAATTTGTGTTTCCTGCCTGAAAGCTCAGCGATTATACAGGGCCTTGAGGGAAGTGCCGAAAACCTGTTTGGCGATACACTCGGGGGGGGGGGGAAAGTAAACATTTAACCCTGGACATAATGTAGACGCTTTGCAAGTACGAACATTTGACAAAACTCGTTCCGTCTTCAAGTAGAGCTGTCAAAATGCGCTCTGTCTCCTTCCAATTGTCGTGGACACTCTGCTTTATGATTTCAATTCTCTATGCAATACCACACGAATGCGATGCTAAGATGGTCCCTTATGCACGTTCACCGCCGATCGCTTTTCTGCTTCCTCAAATTACCGCAATGACTGGACATTAACACCAAGATTCGCAAGTATGCCGTAGCCGTCCTTTTGTGAGATACAGTTTCTTGAAAAACGCGTGATCGATGATTTAGTGTTGATGGGACTGAAATTTCTGAATGGTTGATATGGGAAATCGTTTCTTCGAGGAACAGATAATGCGGGATTTTTACAACGTGATTTAATTAGAATGCTTGCGGGACCACGTAATTTGAACGGATAATACGGGAAAACGTAGTTTCCGGGAATGTATAATCGAGGATCTACTGTACTTTATTTCCAATTTTAAGTTACAGGACACTTCTACTGTTTGCTATGTTTTGTTACATAACTTAACGCTAGTTATTGATCGATTGTAGTTAAGACCATCAATTGCTGGCATGACACATCTGTCTTCTGGTACGTGGTAAAACACTGACCTGTCTCAGGGCCGAATTCATAGTCAGCACTTATACATAAGTGGAACCCTTAAGTATAAGGGATCACTTATAAAAAGTATTCACTTATATGAGTTTACATCTCATAGACATCACTTAAAGAGCACGCTCATTGATACAGTAAGTATTCACTGGAGATATGGCAATGCTGTATATTATGCCCATGCTTCTTGGATCGTGTAGTTCTGGCTACCAAATAGCGGGATGATCTATTGTGTTTTGTTTATGGAAGGACATTGCGTGATCGTGCGTGACATATTTGATGTTAAAAGATCGTCTATACTGTATTTGGTTATCAGAACGGATAACAAAACACAGAGCTGAGATGGCACCTGCAAGAACATGCGTATAATATAGAACAAGCAGACCGACGCAGTTTCTAATCAGAATATGAATGACGTGGGAAAAACTTGTTGTGGACAATGCAAACTACGAAAATGCCCAGAGTCTAATTTTCTTCTTATAATATGTTTATAGTTATCCAGGTACTTGAACCAATACAAATATTCATCCAAATGTACAATATCTAGCCTTACAACGTTTTTTATGATTTGACAAATACAGCCACAGCCGTTACGTTGTAATAGGCCTACTTACTTCCCCAATAAAATGTAAATAGTATGTTTTAATGTGCGATGCCATCATTTCAAAAACTTCTGATATAATACGGCAAACGATTGGTTGAACTTTGATTAAATAATATTTTTATTTGGTTTAAAATTGCCAAAGGCAAATAAAGGTATCGACTACGTGGTTAAACAATTCTTTGATTCTTAGATTGGTGAGAAAATGCCGCTTTCAGGTCAGTTGGTGCGTGCATTTCACTGATCTTGGGAGACTAATACGAGGGCTGTAAATAAAGTATGCAATATTTAATGAACTAACAAGTACAACTGCATTACATTCCTTCAATGTGGTCACCCACAAAGTCTATTACCTTTTGCCAAATGTTGGTAAGCCATTGGCAAGGTGGTCCCTCTTGACGACAGTGACGGAGCGCCCTACTGCATGGTGTACAGATGCCACGTCAGGAAATCGGCGGCTTCGGAGGAGTTCCTTCAACTTCGGAAATAGGTCCAAGTCATGAGAACTCGTGTGGCGAGTACGGAGGGTGTTCCAAGACCTCCCAACGCCACCATTGATTGTTTGCGACATGACAATGTGTGTTGTCATGCACACGACAGGGCGAACATCTCGCAATAAACATGTGCAGTGCAAATCCACAGTCTCATTCCGACCCGCACGAAACTCCTTGACCCATCGTGCAACCGCCCTATACGGTAGGTGATGCATTCTCAACACAGGCTTCACAACTTTCTGATGCATTTTTGCTATGGGCAACCTCGATTTTAATCCACGAACGCTGATCACCCTGTGAAAACTTGCTTTAGAGCGGTAAAATGGACATTCTTCACTTCAATGCCACACATCAACAACTTTCCCAACTGGATGGCTGTCAAATGCACATTACACATGAACAACAGTGCCATCAAACCCCTCCCATATCCTAGCATTTTACGTAAATATTTCGATTTTTTCCTGTCACATCAGGATCATCCTGACAGCAGACGGAAATACCCGCGGCTGTCTCGCCATGGGTTGAGCGGTCATTACCGAACTTGACACCCAAAGGAGAGACCAGCTGTTACGGGCAGAGAAGAAAGATCTCCCTTGGAGGGCAAGGGAAGCCTTTGTGTAGGAAATGTCATATAAATTCATCAGAAAGGAGAACATGCTCAACGCTTTAGATGGTGGAAGAGGACACCAGTCCCAATGGCAGATGAAACAGAAGAACTTTCTCCTGTCAGCAACAACTGTATTTCAGTGAATAGGTTGCAAAACGAGTCTGCATGCTCCTGAGGAGTGACCTAAAGTTACACTTGGCAGTAGGTATAAAATGTTTCTGGTAGTGGCACCCAACCTTAATAATAGTCTAAATACAAATATGGACTTTTAAACTTGCCTCAGGAAAGGTTAGGGTGTACCCTGCAAGCGATGCACAGTTCATTGGGTATTGAGAGAACTGTGAAAAATAGGCAACCAGTAGCCAATATCATGATGGGAATAATTAACCTTAACCCTTAAGAAATCATGTAACAAAAAGGTACATAAACATTCGCATCTTTTTGACACAAATTTGCAAATGAAGGAATATAAGTAATATGAGCAAAATTATTCATATCTATGCATAATAGGAATCCTGATCAGCATAGTGGCCTTCAGTTCAATGGGCTCTGGGTTCAATTCATGGCTGGGCCAATGAAGTTAACTTTGTTGGTTGATTCCACTCGATCAGGGATTGGATGTTTGTGTCCGTTTTAATACAACACTACACTGCCACCTATAACAGAACTTTATATACAGTGCCTGGACAACGAATTAGGAATTTTTAATTTTGATTCAGTTTCAGGACTTTTTATCAACTTTTTACTCACTTAGGTTATTTGTTCGGGTGGAAATGAATGTGAGGCTCTTCTCTTGGTTTGAATGTGGTAATAACTCAATTCTCCACCGCTAGATGTCTTAGAGTTCCAAGTTTTCCCAGTAGATAGTGTAAGTGCTGCCATTGTGAAAGTGTGTCTAGTTTTGTGCCTCTTAGTTTTTTTCAGAATATTGATAAAGGAAGTTGTTTTTTTGAACTTAATTAGGTGTCAAAGTTTTCCAAGTGAATATAATATTAATTTATTGTTATTCCTGAGATTAATAAGGAAAACATAACAATGGGTAAAAGAGGAGACCTGAGTCCAAGGAAGAAAAAGGAAATTGAGGATATGTTGAAATGTTCAAACTTAAAATCATATGAAATTGCCAGAAAATGTAATGTTTCTCCACAAAGTGTTGGAAGAATTAAAAGAAAGGTGGACTTAGGTGAACCAGTTACACCAACAAAGCAGCAAAACTGTAGGGGACTGAGAAAGACCACGCCAAGGCAGGAAAGAATGCTTAGGAATCTTGCTTTGTGTAACCGAAAGATTACTGTTACGAACATTAGAGATGCCTTGAGTGATGCAGGTTGTAATTTAAGCGCGAAGACAGTTCGTAGGCGACTTCACGAGTCCGGTTTACGATCTCGCCGTCCAACAAAAAAGCCAAAGTTAACACCAGCCATGATGAGAAAGCGCTTATCTTGGGCATTGAGGCATAAAGATTGGACTGCAAGTGATTGGTCAAAGGTAAGTTCATTTTTTCTATTGTTTTGTGAATTAATTCAGCCCTTTGACCACACTTTGTCGTCGGCTTTATCAAAATTTTATCAAATTTCAAAAAGAATTTGAGTCGCTGATTTTTTAATACTTTTTACTCCATACGTTTCCTTGTTGCAGGTTTGCTTTTCGGATGAGTCGACAGTAGAAATTATGCAAGATCGTCAGCAGCATGTGTGGAGACGACGTGGAGAGCAGTTGATGTCCGAGTGCATGAAGGAAACTGTTAAATACCCCGGTAAAATTATGGTATGGAATGTGATATCTGTCCATGGCACTGGGCCATTGTATTTTGTTGAGGGTACTATGAGGAAGGAACAATACAAACATGTCCTGGATACTTGCCTAGTTCCTCAAATAAATGAGTGGTATCCAGAAAATGATGGAATTTTCATGCAGGATGGGGCACCCTGCCATACTTCAAAATTTGTCATGAATCATCTGCAGCAGGTAGGAATCAAAGTGTTGGACTAGCCAGGGAACAGCCCAGACCTGAACCCCATTGAAGGGATATGGAATATTATGAAAAATAAGGTCAGTAGTCCCATGTGCACTAATATTCCTTAATTAAAACAGCGTCTGCAACGAGTATGGCAACATGATGCGGCTATTACTGAAATGGTGGCACGGAGTATTGAAAGCATGCCAAGGCGTGTTATGGCTGTTATTAAAGCTAAAGGTGGTACTACCAAGTACTGACTGTCTCAAATGATGTGAAAATAAGTGCATTAGTTATGAAACATGGTAAAAGCATTGTAAATATATTGTACAAATTGAAATAAAGTTATAAAATATAAGAATTTTTGGAAATTCCTAATTCGTTGTCCACTGATATAAGGGTGTGCAGTCTCTAGAGAGGTCTGCTGCGATCTCCCCACTTGTGACAGGGAGGAAATACATGCAATAAATCTAATGGTGAAGGCAGCACAAACACCCAGTCCCGAGCTGGAGGAAATAACCAATGAAGGTCAAAACCCCCGCCCCAGTGGCAATCGAACCCAGGAACCCTTGAACTTCAGGCTAGCATGCTCATCAATTAAACCATGGAGCCACACCATACCGTAACACTTATACATAACATAAGAAGTCTGTTCAGCCGCTCACTAATTTTCCAGTTATTTCTATGTATACTTTCTAACAGAACACACCCACATTTGTGGGTTGAATCTCGTAACAATAGCAGATGGGCAAGGAATTACTGTCAACAATGACCGGTTCTGCTCTATGACAAATAACTCAACAGCAGCTGAAATTACATTGGGCCAGCGATATTTAATATTACCACATATCAAAAGAAATTTCACTGGGATCTCCGAGACCTGACATGACTAATTAAGGGTTAATGACCCTGGCAAGAATCCGAGACCTGACACGACTAATTAAGGGTTAATGACCCTGGCAAGAAAAGCAAAGGATGTGGTGAATTTTAGAGAAAGAGGGTACAAAAATGACAGTGTTAAGCAAAAGTTAATGGAAGAGGAAAGGAAAGAGGAGAATGAATAATAATTAATGTTATTTGCTTCATGTCCCACCAACTACTTTTAGCGTTTTCGTAGAGACGCCAAGGTGCCGGAATTTAGTCCCGCAGGCATTCTTTTACGTGCCAGTAAATCTACCGACATGAGGCTGAAGTATTTGAGTACCTTCAAATACCACCGGACTGAGCCAGGATCGAACCTGCCATGTTGGGGTCAGAAAGCCAGCGCCTCAACTGTCTGAGCCACTCAGCCCGGCAGAGGAGGATGAGGAAAGGATATACACTACACTGGAGTGGTGGCCGAGAGGTGAAAAATAGAATGTGCCTGATAATATCAAAACAGCTGGAAGAGTATGTAGTATGTGAATATGGTAGAGTACATCAGTGACAGGATAATGAAAATTAGACTGAGAATGAGGAATGAACTGAAGGACTTCATACAAGTGTATACACCACAGACAGAGAACAAAGAGAAGGATATTGAGGAATTCCTTGAGAAACTACAAAAGGAGAAAACTGATGGGCAACAAATGGTTTTGGAAGAAAAACAGCAAGAAAATTACAAGATATGGCTGGGGTGAGAGAAGAGTAAAGTCAGTAATTGATTACTTTCTGGTGGAAAGGACAAATTGCAGACATCCCAGCTGAGCTTAAAGTCACAAATAAACCAAAATTTCTGGAGTTTTGTGAGATTTTTTTTCCTTTTCTTTTCTTTTTTTTTCTTTTCTTTCTTTCCAATTTGCTTGTGATTAGTGACAAGCAGAATTGAATATAATGCATATAACGTTTGAGAATCAATACTTACATTCGTTTGTAACCATATTCTCGAGTTCAACATAACCTTTAGAAGTTCACGTAGGCCTAAATTATGCAGCAAAGAAGTGCAAGAACAAGTTGATGTTGCACTGAACGAGACAACTGAGAAGTAAGGTATGAAAACTTGCACAGAGGAAAGTAAGAGCATGGTAATATCACGAGGAAAAAGACAAGGGAAAGGCACGGTGAAAATTGGTGGTCAAAGCCTTGAAATTTACGACACTTTCAAATACCTAGGGAGTGAATTAATGCAGAATACAAAGTTGGATGCCACCGTGGCTCAGGCAGCAGCACGTTGGCCTCTCACCGCTGGGTTTCATGGTTCAAATCCTGGTCACTCCACGTGAGATTTGTGCTGGACAAAGTGGAGGCGGAGCACGTTTTTCTCCGGGTACCCCAGTTTTCCCTGTCATCTTTCATTCTAGCAATGCTCTCCAGTGTCATTTCATCAGTCAGTCATTAATCATTTACGCAAGTGGAGCGTGACAGACTTCGGTAGCCAGCACAATTCCTATCCTTGCTGCTAGAGGGGGCTTCATTCATTCCATTCCTGACCCGGTCGAGTGAGTGGAAACAGGCTGCGG
Organism: Anabrus simplex; assembly: GCF_040414725.1. Classification (NCBI taxonomy): domain Eukaryota; kingdom Metazoa; phylum Arthropoda; class Insecta; order Orthoptera; family Tettigoniidae; genus Anabrus; species Anabrus simplex. The sequence goes on along the minus strand of NC_090274.1, from coordinate 20,206,285 downwards.
ATTTTCATTTACAAGGCTAGACATGAAGATTAACAAGAGGATGCAACAGGACAATTCATTCTATCAGTGTGTAAGAGACCCGGTCTGGAATAAGGAACGACCACGGAAGTGAGAAGAAAGAGTATACAAAACATATTATGCATGCATATTGACTTATGTGGCTGAGAACTGGACAATGACAAGTAGGGATGAGACTATAATTCAAGCCAGTGAAATGAAATGCCTAAGAAGTACAGTAGAAGTCCGCTATAGCGAGTACGACATAAAACGAGTGATCCGTTATAGCGATGACTTTTTTCAGCCCCTTCAAAATTCCTATATTAAACTCTGTATCGTACTTTGGTTACACGAGAACCATATAACTGACGCATCCGTTATTACGAGTGATTAAGCGGGCGCGATTTTTTCCGTTACCAACATTTATGCATCCCAGCGATGATACTGCATGCGATAGATTACTTTCGGCATCGGTTTCCTCGCTATGTGCACTAGCGAGTTCTCTCGTCGACATTCAAAGGCGATGTCGGAGTTGATTAGTAATACCCGTCGATAGCTGTTCTGTAAAGAAAATTCGAAATGAAAGAGAACATATTTTCGTAATAAATACTTGAATAACGTGTCTGATAACGATTGTTAACTCGTTAAAAATTAAGGCTGACTAAACAACCACTTAATTTTGAGGCTAAATACTGTAATTAAGTAAGAATGGGATACACCTCGAGATATGGCAGAGTGCTTAATTGATTTCAGGGGTTAGTTCATATTTTGTTGCGTCTGGTTAAATTATGGAAAGGCTATTATGAAAATTTATAGCGAGAAGGTTATCATTTCTCTACTGGCGCTTGAAGTGTGTTTTCATCATAAGTATAGTACGGTTAAGTTAGGATACGTGACGCCGTTTGAATAAGAAAACTGAAACGTTTGCAACAAAATGTGATCGATTATATTCGGTACGGTATAGTTTTCTCACTTTGTGCATTTGCGAGCGCTCTCGCTGACATTCAAAGGCGATGTTGGAGTTGATAATTAATACCCGTTGACTGCTGTTCTCTAAACAAAATTCGAAATGAAAGAGGATAACACGTCTTCGTAATAATTGCGTAAATAATGTGGCCGATAGCAGTTCTTAACTCGTTACAAATAAAGACTGAAGTAAATGATATGTTAATTTTAATGTTATGTACGGAAATAAGTGAGAATGTGATACACCTCAAGATATGGCAGAGTACATCACTGATTTCAGAGGATATTTCATATCTTCTTGCGTCTAGTTAAATTTTGGAAATGCTATTTACACCATGTGTTTCAAATATGTTTTCATGATACATATACGGTTATGTTAGGTGATGCTGTTGAAGAAGAAAGCTGAGGTGTTTGCCACAGAAGTCTCTGGAGTGATACCATATATCTCCGAATCCAAGACAAGCATGACGAAATCAAATGTTCGGCGTCTAAAAATATGTAGGCCTACTGTACAACAAGGCATTCATATGAATTTACAAAGTTCTTTTTGAGCCTGATTTAAATTTTTTGAAGGAAAAAGTAGGGCTCGTCTTGGATTCAGAGAAATACGGTACTATATATTTTTTCAGAACGAAATTAAACACACACTTTCACGTAGTATCGGATTACGAAAAATAAACAAGTAAGCCGTAGTGTGAATATCATCTGCGGAAAGCAAGTTTTGAACAAAATAATTGCCGTTTCATACTGATTTTAATATGCATGGGTGTTTTAATCTTGTCAATCTTATGTTAATTTTAAGGACACTTCCTCTAAAGCATTACTTTGTCAATTTTATACATTTTTCATCTAAACAGTGTTATGTGGCTGAAGATGTTGATAATATACGAAACATGTACCACTTTTGACCATTAAAAATTGCCTTAAGCAATCATTGTATCGACTAGGTGGAAAATAAATACTTAATTGTGAATTTCATACAAGAATCGGATATAACGACAATCCGTTGTAGCGAGTAAATTTTTCGCTGTTATGAATTCTTGCTATAACGGACTTCTACTGTATTACAGGAAAGACAAGAGAAGACAGATTGAGAACTGAATACTTAATGAGAGAATGGATAGAAGTACAGTGAGATGATTTAGACATGTAAAGAAGGTGGAGGAGAAAAGAATACCAAAACAGATGATGGAGATGAAGTTCAAGGGCAAGAAAGCGAGTGGGAGACCTAGTAACAATCAAAATACACTGAAAAACAGGAGATAATACCATCTGCCTTGTCAATACTATACAAAAAAACGGTTTAATGCACATTACTTATTGGTAAATATTTTCTTCACCAAAGAAGAGAACGATGTTTTCTCGAAACATGAACGATCAAATAATATGTACAGTAGAACCTTGATAATTCGAAATTGGTTAATTCAAAATCCCGCCTAATTTCATGAAGCTCTTATTCCCAGAAACATTCAAAATTAGGATAATTCGTAATTTGAAGAACAATGTCAGCACCATTACTGAAATTCAGACTTTTAATTAAAAACTTATCTGCGTCATGATAGAGCACATCTTCTGGGAACGCGCAGGGGTAGTTTTCCACACTTTCACTCACTTCAGTGTGTCTACAGTGTGCTTCATTTTTGCATAAGGTAAAGTGAAATCGTCTTTCTTTTGTATTCTGCATTCTGAGGAATGCCACAATATCACGTAGCAGAGTGTGTGTGGAGAAGCAGAATCTGCGAACAATGGCAATACCGAGAATTCGTGCGCACCAAAGAATACTGTCAATGCCGATGAAATTGCATTTTTTTTAAATGCCGAGCCCAAATGGACTTAGGGTTTTAAAGGAAAGAAGTGCCACCCGGGAAATCGATCATGGGTGGAGGTCACTGTACTATGTTGCAATGTACACGGAAGCGAAGGACTTCGTTAACTCGTCGCAGGAAAGTTCGATAAGCCACGATGTTTTAATAGAGTCGGGCACTTTCCCCGCAAGTACAAGGCATTTAAAAATGCAAAAAAGTACAGTAATCCAAAAAATAAAGCATTTGCACAGGGTAGCCAGCATAATTTGTCCTCATCTTTGAATCGCATGTTTTTTCTTTCGTTTCGTGAGGTTATGTTTACCAGTGATTTATCAAAATGTATTATTTGAATAATGTAAACGCACATTGTTGGAAACATTTCAGAAATAGTTTTTTCCACGGCATATGAAAGGTTTAAACTGTGAATCAAGGGGATTGCATGCATTAATGGGTCTTAGAATACTTTGTGACGCGGCAAACACATGGCATATGCAATTGAGAAACTAAATCTGTTAAAAAATTAAGGAGAAGAATATCCAATTTCAGTTAAAAAATTGAACAAAATAAGCAAACCATAACCAAAGCAGATATAAAGGTAATGTCATAAATAAAAATAATGACATTATAATTGTAAATTTTTTGAAAAGAACAACATAAAAGAAGTAAAGGACCCCAATAAGAACCTATGCAGTGAACTTTTAAAGAGAAAATGCTTTATATTGAATGAAGATGAAATGGAAATGGGAATTAACTCCCATGAATCCACGATGCTTCTTCTGCAAATCCATGAAGAGAGTCATCCTGTTAGGTCTACTGTCAATTGCCACAAGAATGCTGTAATTCAGACTTCACAAAATATTTACAGCAACACGTAATCACCGAGAATAGCAGATCAATTTCTAATACATTAAAGGCTGCTACTCAAATACAGTCAATAGAAATTGTCAAGGACAGTATATATCTTACAATGTTACAAACATGTATTCGAATATTCCAATAAGGAAACAACAGTACTCTAATGGAAAAAAAATGAAACCACAAGTTTACTGAAATTAGTGGTGTAAAATTAATGCCTGACTCATTGGCTGAATGGTGAATGGACTTCGGTTCAGAGGGTCCCGGGTTTGATTCCCAGGTGGGTCGGGGATTTTAATCATGTTTAATTCTTCTGGCTCGGGGACTGGAAGTTTGTGTTTTTTCCAACACTTTCCTCTTCACATTCAGACCAACACACTACACTACCAACCACCACAGAAACACACAATAGGCATTACATACTTCCATATAAAGTTGGCGCCAGGAAGGGCATCCGGCCTTAGAACAGGGCCAAACCCACATGCTCGACACAGTCTGCACCCGCAACTCCACAGGTGTGGGAAAAGCGGTAGAAGAAGTGTTGCAAAATTAATATTTTACTTTCAACGGAAAATTTCACCAAGATAGAGGCTTCCAATGGGAAGACTTCTCTGAAAATTTTTTAAGCTGATATACAGAATATCTCACCGAACATGGGAATTAAATTTTATATACCTACCATGAATACTAAGGCTCAATATGTTGATGATACGAGTATTTAGTCCTGAGTTCTTTCTTATGAATACTGGACTATAGAACATTATGTGAAAGGAATAAAGCTCTCTTTATACCAAACTAATCATTTAAAAAATAACATATTTCTCATTGTAGATGTAAGAGTTGGAATTCCAAAAGTAAGAATGTCTTGAAAACTGCAACAGGAACCAAATGTGTTTCAAGAATTTTGTACAATGCATTTGTTCCATACAGTCTCGACAATGGTATCTTACAAAGAAGGAAAGCAGAAATGTCTACCTGAATAGTCTGTTTGAGAGTTTGAGGCTGTCCGGTTGACAAAGGAATCACTCTGGTTTGCAGGGCTTGACCTCCAGCAGCTACCTGCACACCAGGAGCTTGTGTCACTACAGCCTGGGATCCAGACACCTAAAAATATCAAATAACATCATGAAACACACATACTGTAAGAGAAGAGATTTGCCGATGTGATCTACACTACTTAGTTTCTGTGTTTATGTATAGAAGATGGCAGAATCTGTTACTTGGTTGTAAACACACTGTTGTCCATCCTGACTTCCACCTGCAGCAATAGTATGCACCCTGAGGAAATTCTTTCTTTTTTGGAAGAAATTAAGTTTGATGTGGATTTTGATAGTAGTGAAAAAGGAAGTGGTAAAAAGGAATCACTGTATCACAGAAGACCGACTGATCAACCAAGCAGTCGATTTTGCGTGCTACCTTACCTTAAACAGGAATCACTGGTTTGACCGAGTGCAACAAGAAAACACATTACATTACATTTCGGAACCTGTTACTTACATGAGCGATATGCTGAACTCCCTGGGGGACATGTTTGATGACCTGCTGGATCTGCTGAACTGTCATAGTGGCAGGCTTCTGAGACTGAACTATCAACTGAGCTGGGACTCCCCCTTTACCAGCCACCTAGAACACATCACATGTAAACGTTAAAAAGGCTGAGAAAGTTTCGATCATCATTCCTATTAAAACAGATCAGAAGAATGAAGAACTTCACACTTGATGATATACTGAACATGTATGGGGAATTCCGTGTCTCATTCAGGCACCCACCGAACCTCAAAATCAGCTCCCTCGCTATGAACCACATCAACCTCTACCTTCCACTGACTTTTCCATGAGAACATAACTCAAAATTTACATCTTGAAATAAAATTGTAATCGTTCCACTTTAGCAATCGATGTACATCACACTGAGTGTTTAGCGACAGTGGTGCCCTGCTACACAGTTCAGATTACACATTGTTGTAGTGAATGTTGGATATGTGACTTGTAGCACAGTATTTAGTAATATGATTTGAATGAAATAAAACTCCACTGTTGTGCAGCGAATTGTAACAAAGAACATACGCCTGGATGCAAAGAAATTTCCAAAAGAAATTTCCAAGGGTTTGTTTTAACCTGGTTTTATTTTATGTCAAATTATGAGTCTTCACTGTGTATTCTTCATTAAATCAATAAATAATAATAATAATAATAATAATAATAATAATAATAATAATAATAATAATAATGTGTTCTTTTTACAGTCTGCTTCACGTCGCACTGACACAGATAGACCTTATGGCAACGATGGGATAGGAAAGGGCCAGGAGTAGGAAGGAAGCGATCGTTGCCCCAATATTTTCCTGATGTGAAAATGGGAAACCACAGAAAACCATATCTTCAGGGCTGCTGACAGTGCGGTTCAAACCCACTATCTCCGGAATCCAAGCTGACAGCTACGTGACCCAAACCGAACAGCCACTTGCTCAGTCTACGTTTTAATACAGCAAGTACAAACTTCTGCCCTTTTACCGAAGTCGTGCAACTCATTCCACATGCAATGGCTGTGGCCGCATTGGTGAGAACCAAAGTTTTGGGAGTGCACGGAAGCGCCTCATGAATGCATGCTTACAAGAATTCCAATCATTACAGGCTTTTCAAATTCAAGGTACTTCACAAGTTTTCCAGGTTGTAAATAATGGATATTCCCGTCCCCTTCCCAAAACCCCTGCATCTCCACATTAATAGCCAAATTATAATGTTGAAATTTACACATGGCTAAGTGTAGTGTTTAATAAGTTTACTTTAAATACAAAATTGTAATTATTTTCAACTAATGTTTTATCTGGATGAGTCACAACCAGTAACCCCGTGCAAACCTTTCACACTTTGCCTCCTCTGCAAGGTTTATTACGTAGAAAATGCATAGAAAAAAAAAAAATGTTCCTCTCAGGAGGGGGAAAATAAAAGTAAAAAAGGCATCCATTTCCTGATACGAACAATGGTTCCACAGCAACAGCTTCCTGGTGTAGAGGTTTACTGCTAGCAAATGAGAGCTGAAAACGGTGTTTCCCATGCATGGCTAAAAACGCCTTGAGAGGATCATGCCACCAAACTCATCTACAGAGACAGTATTACTAAACTACCATTATTATTTTGGTGTTTGGCAGTACTGCTATAAGAAACTGTAAACCGTTAATTCCGGTATTGTCATAAAAGGACGTGTCTAAAAAAAGCCACTCTCTTGAACGCAAGTCAATCTGAGACAGGCGATATTACATGTTGTTAGACGTGATCTAGTATCTATAGTTATAATGGATCAGTTCTGTGTGCCACTGTTCCAGTGGTAAAAAGTTGGATTGCTTATGTTTGAACACAAACTATTGCTTTTTTACTTTTTAAGAGAGAAAATATAAATAAAACATAGTACCTGAGCTAGCTGAGCCACTTTCTGCATTGGTAGCTTCCGTTGCTGCATGATCTGCTGGTGGTGCAGGGTGAGCTGCCGTATTTGTTGCTGCGTGGCCGACTTCACGCCAGGAGAGAGGGTAGCTTTCACTTGCGGTATGGTCATACTGGTCACGGGGATGGTCACACTCTGGGACGAGCCACCAGGAGCAGACACGGTCTTCACCAAGGTTGCCATCTGTGTCTGGCCTGAAGTGCCTGCTTGTTGCATCTGCAGAAGAATAAGAAAATGGTGCAGATGTCAGTCTTAAAGTCTTTTGGAATACTCCAGAGTTTAACTATTTCTCTGTCGTATTTCTTATAACACGAGACGCCTTAAGAAATTAAAAAAGTGATTATTTATGCATTTGAAGTCAAAGATAGAATAACATAAAACTTATGAAATCCTTCTATTTATTGCCCTTGTGGTCTAATTTGTGGTCCTTGGTTAAATCTTTGCTTGATCTTATGAAATGGGGACATCTAGCAGTAGGCGATTTTTGTTGTTGAAAAATACGTTTACATTCTGATTTATGGCACAATATTATCCCAATATATTGAAACCGCATACATCAGAAGTCTAGTGGAATATCTGTGTTTTTTAAGATGTGGAAACCAGAATACAAATGGGAAGCATTTACTGGACTTCTGTGCTAGTATGGGATTAGCAGTTATGAATACATTCTTCAACCATAAGGCTATTCACCACTACACAAGGGAGGGTAGGGGCACCAGATCCATAATAGACTATATCATAACCGACTTAAAATTCAGAAAATATGTGAAGAATGTGGGGGGTATTCCGGATAGGTCATGAGTATGAGTCATCTCATACAGATGACAGTAGACAATGTGACTCAAATGTGGTATTAAGACGACCTGCACTAGAGAGAAGATCCAGCAACTCCAATCTAGATATACAGGGTCTCTCAAATAAACCCAGAGTCTGAATCTCCGATTTTAACAAGGTGACACACTTATCATTGCAACACCGTATTTTCGTACGTAAAAGTTCTGGTTTCATCTTAATGGCAGTGTGAACAGTAATAACTCTCGCTATTGGTGTAAGAAAATCCTAATGGTGTTTACGAAGTCCCTCATTATGATAGGAAGATTGGTGTTTGGTGTGCTGTTAGTGCAAGACGAATAATTGGGCCTATTTTGTTTGAGACGGCAGTAAATGCAGAGAGGTACTAAGATGACATTTTGACGCCGTTCTTCCATCAGTTAACGGAAGAAGAAAAATCGCATGGGTGGTTTCAATGAGATACAGCACAAAATTATATTCTTACAATCTCGGAAGCGTTTGCAGACAGAGTGATCAGTACTGGTCTACTTCCCCCTTGTTCTCCAGATCTAACAGTGTGTGATTTTTTACTTGTGGGGTAAACTGAAAGAAAACATTAAAAATGAAATCAGTAACATTGCAGTAGAAGAACACTCTCGCGTCAGCGAGAATGTAGTTACCAGATACAATACCCGTGTAACCCAGGAAGGGCGGCACTTCCAGCATCTTCTATAAGGTAAGATTTCATATAAGACTGTATACATGCTTAAAGCAGGGCAGCCACACCTGAGTTTATATGAGAGAACCTGTACACGAATGACCTACAACCTTGGATTTTAACATGATCACATGTTCCATTCAACCACATGAAGTAGAACTGAGAAAGATGTTCTCTCCTAGCCATTAACCGATTTAAAAGAGACACTTACCACACAACGATGTAGAACTACTTGTTAATATCTACATGTGTACTTGCACCACGTTGTGAATTTAATCCATCTAAAATATGGACAACACTAACTATATAATGTCAACATCAAGCTCAATACCATTGCAATAATTCATGCGTGTGCAAACTATTTTAATGTCATCAACACAAACACAGACTCATTTCAGCAAATGCTACTGTAACTGACAAAAGTGTATATTATTTAAATGTCATGAACATAAACAAAGACTTGTTTCATCAAGTGCTAATGTAAAAAAACGACTAAAGATTTTAAGCATATATTTACAAAAATATTTTTATGCATAGCCTAATTAGTTTATAGTTATACGGCTGAAGATGGCCCAGGACTGCAGGGCTGAAACTAGTACCCTGTATACAATAATATATCCATGTTCTAATCTGAACTTGTATGGATTAGGAGGAACATCCTTCAGTATTATATTTATGTCAGGCTTGCAGACGGAATGACAGCCGTCTATAATGATGTAAACCTGACATTGTAACAATGGAGATCTTCACACATTTTGCTATGTCTAGTGCAAAGCTATACCACTGTCTAATAAATAGAATGAAGGACAGGAGAACATGATACTCAGAAAGGGATTTCATAAAAATGACCTTTTTTGGAGTGGTTGTAGTGAAGTTTGACAAATTTGTATTATCATTTATGCTTTCACGGCCTGTGTAACTATTCAGGATGTATATTTTGCGTTTATGCGGTGTAATGAACTATATATAAACTCTCAACGCGTCTCAAAAGGGACCTTACCTTTCTTCATCAGAAAAAAAGGAAAACACGATGCATCAAAGGTTGCTAAGAGAAAGCAAGAAACCCTAAGATGTAATAGGGATGCCGTTTAAGCCCCACGCTAGGGACAATGGATGGCAACAGTAAAGCATATAATTTTCTGATGGTTCTGATCATAGGTAGCCATGATTTACTGAGAACGTAGCCTGTATCACGGTTGAAATTATCTGGGTGTTTACGTATTTCAACTGCCTCCCTGATGATTCTGGGGTGATGTTTTATAAACATCCACTCCTTGGAACATGACATCATGACCAGCTGTTAAGGCATGATCAGCTGATTTATCAATTGGTTGACTCTGATACACCTGTTATGTTCCTTAATGCGATTACATATCGTTCTCAAAGTCTGCCCAACACAAAACTTGCCACAAGTACGGGGAACTCTGTAGATACCAGGTTGTTGCAACTTAGGCAAACCATCCTTAGTTGTTACAGACTATGAATCTAATGTTAAATCCATATCGACGGTTGAACTTCTTAAAAAATTGTAGAAAACTATTTTAATCCTCCTAGTCAATACTATATATTTTACGTCCAAATTAAGACGAAATTTCACACATAAATAGACATGTTTTGACCCGGTATTGGGTCATCCTCATTAAGACACTTATTCATCATCATTTCCCATTATCCAGCTGTAGTCGGGTATGGGCAAATATGGTGCCTCTCCACTTTCTTCAGTCTTTCCACCACTCCTCCTCCAACACTGTGTCCCAGTCCAGGTTTTTTTTCTCTAATACTGCGTTGGATTGTGTCCTTCCGTTTCACTTGTGGTTATCTGCAGCCTCTCCTTCCTTGCATTAGCATTTCCATCACCTTTTTTGGCATTCTTTCATCCCTCATTTGCTTTATGTGCCCAAACCATCTTAGTCAGCTCTTCTCTATTCTATCATTCATTTTTTCCACTCCAATTTCTTCTCAGATTTTCTCGTTCCTTATTTCGTCTCTTCTACTCTTCTGTATCATACCCCTCAAGAAGTTCATTTCGGCTGCCTGTATTCAACTCTCATCTTCTTTGTCATTGTCCAAGTTTCTGCTCCGTAAGTTGTTATGGGTACGTAATACATCTTGTACATAGTTTCCTTTGCTTCCATTGGCACTAGTGTTGGCTACTGGATGCATGATTCGAAGAAGTGTATCGATTCATTCAAGTGCCCTGAGTGAATCGATTCACTGGAACGGCGAACTCACGCCACACGATTCAGCTTACTCCCAGTGGACAGTGCTGAGCGGTGCACTCACGGCTCACTAGTGGGACACTGGACGTTGTTGGGGAGCCAAGCTTCTGCTGCAGCGAGACAGTGAATCATGGCACATAGAAAGAATCGTGCGCAAGCATGGCTCAGTGAGACACAAGATACACATGGCTCCTTATCAGCACACTGGAAACTGGCGGAAAGCCAAACTTCCGCTGCAGCGAGACATACAGTGAGCCACAGCACACCGAAAGAATCGTACGCAGTCACGGATCAGCGAGACACAACACACACACGGTTCATTATCGGTACACTGGACATTGGCAGAGAGCCGAACTTCCTCTGAAGCAATACATACAGAGCCATGGTACACTGAAAGAATCGTATGCTATAATGGACTCTCAAGCTCAGCTTATTTGAAAATAATATCCACTTGCATTCACTGTCCTCTTCTTACAGGGAGGTTTACATAATACATACATACATACATACATACATACATACATACATACATACATACATACATAATCATTATAGACAGTTATGCCTTTCAGCGTTCAGTCTGCAAACCTCTGTGAATTTACTAAACGTCGCCACAATCCTCAATTTGCAACTAGTGTTGTGGCCTCATTTAGTTCTATACCCCTTATCCTTAAATCTTTAGAAACCGAGTCTAACCATCGTCGTCTTCGTCTACCTCTACTTCTCTTACCCTCCATAGCAGAGTCCATTATTCTCCTAGGTAACCTATTCTCCTCCATTCGCCTCGCATGACCCCACCACCGAAGCCGGTTTATGCGTACAGCTTCATCCATCGAGTTCATTCCTAAATTAGCCTTTATCTCCTCATTCCGAGTACCCTCCTGCCATTGTTCTCACATATTTGTACCAGCAATCATTCTTGCTACTTTCATGTCTGTTACTTCTAACTTATGAATAAGATATCCTGAGTCCACCCAGCTTTCGCTCCCATAAAGCAAAGTTGGTCTGAAAACAGACCGATGTAAAGATAGTTTCGTCTGGGAGCTGACTTCCTTCTTACAGAATACTGTTGATCGCAACTGTGAGCTCACTGCATTAGCTTCACGACACCTTGATTCAATCTCACTTACCATATTACCATCCTGGGAGAACACACAACCTAAATACTTGAAATTATCTACCTGTTCTAGCTTTGTATCACCAATCTGACGTTCAATTCTGTTGAATTTCTTACCTAATGACATCAATTTAGTCTTCGAGAGGCTAATTTTCATACCATACTCATTGCACTTATTTTCAAGTTCCAAGACATTAGACTGCAGGCTTTCGGCACAATCTGCCATTGAGACCAAGTCGTCAGCATAGGCCAGACTGCTTATTATATTTCCACCTAACTGAATCCCTCCCTGCTATTTTATACCTTTCAGCAGATGATCCATGTAAACTACGAACAGCAAAGGTGAAAGATTACAGCCTTGTCTAACCCCTGTAAGTACCCTGAACCAAGAACTCATTCTACCATCAATTCTCACTGAAGCCCAATTGTCAACATAAATGCCTTTGATTGATTTTAATAATCTACCTTTAATTCCATAGTCCCCCAGTATGGCAAACATCTTTTCCCTCGGTACCCTATCATATGCTTTCTCTAGATCTACGAAACATAAACACAACTGCCTATTCCTCTCGTAGCATTTTTCAATTACCTTGCGCATACTGAAAATCTGATCCTGACAGCCTCTCTGTGGTCTGAAACCACATTGGTTTTCATCCAACTTCCTCTCAACGACTGATCGCACCCTCCCTTCCAAGATGCCAGTGAATACTTTGCCTGGTATACTAATCAATGAGATACCTCGATAGTTGTTGCAATCCTTCCAGTTCCCTTGCTTATAGATAGGTGCAATTACTGCTTTCGTTCAATCTGAAGGTACCTTACCAACACTCCATGCTAATTTTACTACTCTATGAAGCCATTTCATCCCTGCTTCCCCACTATACTTCACCATTTCAGGTTTAATTTCATCTATTCCTGCTGCCTTATGACAATGGAGTTTATTTACCATCCTTTCCACTTCCTCAAGCATAGTTTCACCAACATCATTTTCCTCCTCCCCATGAGCTTGGCTGTTCGCAACACCACCAGGATGATTTCCTTTAAAATTATAGATGGATTTATTTGCAGTGTTAAAAAGGTAATCAAAACATAATTCTAAAGTAGCTAGTACGTAGATAAGCTATTAGGTTATACTATTTATTAGTTTAATGAATCTTAGTATTATAACTTGGTTGACATTTGACAATTAAACTCGACTCTAGCCTGCCCTATGATTATGAGTCATGCTCATGACCACTCAAAAGTACGTTTTATATTGGGAAGAATGGCTCAGTATTCTCTCAGTTCGTATGTCACATCCTTGCACAAAACTTCAATTATATGTGGACAGTCAGTGAGCCGACTGACGCAATAACTTAACCCTCTCCCGCCCATAGCATAGTAAAGTGTACTTGTACTTCTAGTCGCATGTATGAGCCATCTATCAGCCGATAGACAAATATAACTTACTGTTACTAGCATGTGCACTTCCTAGAGACCAAAGATATTAGTTTTCTTCTTTTAAAACCTTAGCAGGCATATTAGAACACGAAATACGGAAGGCAGTGACAGAATGTAAACAAACATGTCGATGCTTAATTAGCGTGAAAATATTTTAAGCGATAACGATATTGAACGTTTGGTGAACGATAATTCTGACTGTGAAACTGTTAGTAGTGGCTTAAGTGAACTCAGTGAAGTGGAAAGTGAAAATGAAAGTGAAAATGAAAGTGACAATATTTCATGAAATGACAACGTACACATGCATGATGACAGATTGTAGGCATAATTTCCAGTGGACAAATACATTGTCTTACGTTGACCGGCGGACTTTACTGAAGAGGTAGGACCTTCCCATTCTCTTCCTGTGGGTAGTAAAGCATTAGAGTATTTCTCCCTTATATTTGATGAAAACATTTTCGATTTAATTGCCCAGAAAATGAATGAGCATGCTGCTTACTTTTTATAAATGTCTGCATTATCATAATGATGGCTGAAAAGAATTGCTTTAATTCTGGGGAAAACATGCTTTTTAATATGGGCAGGAAAGGGTTAACCAACAGTATTTTGAATCAGAAAACCAGTGGGTCACTGTACATCTCGGGTAAAACAAATTATGACGATTTCTAAAAAATCCTCTGCTGATTAAAAAATACATATTTTCAAAAATGACTGAGCGAGTTGGACGTATGGTTAGTATCGTGTAGCTATGCGCTTGTATTCGGGAGATGGTGGGTTCGAATCCCACCGCCGGTAGCCGTAAAGATGGTTTTCCGTTAGTTTCCCCATTTTCACACCAGGAAATGCTGGGACTGTACCTTAATTAAGGCCATGGCTGCTACCTTCCTAATCCCAGACCTTTTGCATCCTGCGTCGCTGGAAACCTTCGATGTATTAGAGTGACTAGCATTTTTTTCTAAGAAAGGAGTTCATAGTATGAAGACCAGATGGCAGCAGCGAGCACTGAATGTTGTTGCTGCTGTCTTATCAGTACATACTACACAGATGCAGTAGGAGCGGTGACTCTAATGAGCTGTGAATCGGATCACTGTATCGATTCAGTGATGTGAACGGAATAAAATGAATCGATTCAGTTAAATGAATCGAATATCCCATCACTAATTGGCACGTCTTTGTGCCATAACATGTTTCTTACACTGTATAATAAATTAAAAATATAGGAAACACACAAAATGAAATGTTAATTAGAAAGTTTTTAAAAAAGCATGATGAGGGTTAAAAACTGTGAAATGTTGATCGTTAAAACAGTCTTGAGCTGGAGGTCTTTCTGTTTCAATGTTTTTGTCCTTTGGTGTGGTTCAACTGGTACCTGTATACTGTTGGCTTAGTTGTTGTGTTCCGACATGGACTGATATACAGTACATAAGCATAATTGAAGTTGATTTTTGGTCTGTGAAATGGATAATAAAAATCGTATTAAGGTTGAAAAATGGTGACTAACAGGAACGACATTTAGATTAAGAACGAGAATTAACTTATGTTACGTGGCCCGCTTGTATCACCCGTGTTCTCTGATTACGGAGTCCAGATCTCGCCATGCGTTTTAAAAACTTGTTTAGTACAATTTTGTAAGAATATCCTTAGTTGGTCGCAGGAGCTGCCTAATCTTAATTGAAGTTCCAAATACAGTTCATACATTGTACCTAAGTAAGATTTTAGCAATATGATCCATCATGTTACGTATGTGAGGCAGGTAAGCAGTTCTCTTACATATTTTTTCTTAAAAGACGTCTGATTACGCGTCGGTTTCAGAACAAGTAAAGGAACACATTGAAGGACGAACTTCATATCAGGTCAGTGTGAGAAGAGGGAGCTGCAGAAAGAGGAGAAACACAAACACGGAAGGACAAGGACAGTTTCCGTAATATGATAATATCATCATGAACAGCCCCCTTCCTGATCAATTCCATTTCTTCTACACCCATCTCTCCTCAGGCCCCGATGAGTTCGTTTTTACTTCCCAGCTCCAGCAAAGGGCCATCTTGACAAATCTTCGGTCTTGATGGGGGATGTTTATTGAAATAAGAAGAAAGCCAAATAGAAAAGGGAACAAACATAGGATAAAGATAAATACAGGTGGTAAAATATTTTCACAGGACAAACACAACAGGGGAAAAGGATCCCTATGAGATAATAATTCTATGACTTGAATAAACTGACCTGCAGACCAGCCTGAGCCAGTAGGTGAGCCTGGGGCAAGCCAGGCTGAGAGGTTACTTGTACTTGTTGAGCTGCTGCTGCCTTCTGCTGAGCCACGAGCTGCTGCTGACGCTTGATCATGGCTGTCATCTCAGACTCCGATACAGTGCGAGACATGGTCTGCTTTCCGCCAGCAGTCTGTTTCATGAACTGCAAGAAATGGCTCAGAGTTGGAATGGGATTATAGACTATTTCTAAATCTAACAATACTTGATTTAAGAAATCTCAAGAAAACTTAAAGGAGCAGAATGTACATACTAAGGAAACAGAAGGAGGTCACTGAACTGGGAAGAAAAGGATACAGATCATGAATACAAAATTTTCACTGATTTTCACTGTGAGATTTCTCCAGCTAATAAGTTGATGTTGTCCTGCTGATTCCTGAACCATTTTATATGCATACTAGCGACACACTTCCGCTTTGCGTGGGAACAATTTTGAACTTATGGTAAAAGGCCTTGTGAGATTTACTAAGATTATCCTGATGTATGGGCAAGGTTTTCCAAGACCCTTCTGGTCGCTTGCCTGCATGTTACTTTGCTCATTTATTCCCATATAATATTTAAACCATTTCTGCACTTTCAAAAAAATTATAATTCTTTTACTGCAAACAAACCTGCAAACCTTATTGACGGCTACTTTTTATGGATATGCCCCAGGCCAGAAGTTCCGGGACATTTTCAATTTCTCATATATCAATAATTAATTGGAGAGGAAAAGAACAACTGACACATGCTAACATTACCAGAATCTCTTAGAGCCGATTGTATAAACCGTTTGATCTTAGATCAGAGACGAAATTGATCTCAGTTCACGCAAAGCTCAGACATCTGTATTGTATACAACATTAATCTGAGATAAATTCGCACTGAACTAAGATCAACTTTGACTGGAGAAATTTCTCCGATCCAATGAGAGAATTGAGTGATAAGAAGTTTAAACTGAGGGATCGCTTGGGAAAAGATACCGTAGAACAGCTAGAACTCAGGTTGCATGATATTCTAGTTAAACCTACCAAGAGAAACAACCCAATGTACATTTTGTTACTAACTTTGAGATTCTTCACCACGGGAAGTCTTCTGTGAGTCGTTGGTGATTTACTGCATGTAGATGCAGCGACAGCCTGCAGAGCCATTCATCGTGTATCTAACCTTATTGCTGCACTGAAACACGAGTTTATCAAAATGCCTTCCGAACAAATTGACGTTGAGGAAAATTATGCATGATGTTTTCGATGTACAACACGTCCCTGGGGGTGATAACCCAGAAGTTTATAGGAATCGTCATGGGTGGTTTTCGTTAAATGTTCAAGTTATTTGTGATGCTCGGCTCAGGTCCTTAAATATCATAGCAAGATGTCCAGGGGCCTGTTCCACGAACGAACTTTGCAACTTTTCAACTTTGCACTTTTCACTTTTCAAATTTTGCAAAGTGCAAAGTCTTTCTGTTCCACCATGGTCTAGGTTGTACTTTTCAATTTTTTCGCAAAGTGAAAAGTCTTTGCGAATGAGTGATACGATCGAGTTTATTCCATGAGCAAACTGTATAGGCCTAATACTCTACGATTTTAATGCTTTACTTTTCGCGGCGAATTTGACGGTATAATTGTCGTACAGTATACGTTTTTATCATGGGAAAAAAGGTTATTACAAGTAGCTGGCTGTGCTGGAAGTTGTCAAGGAGAAACGTGACATACTTCTTCGACAACTTTAAAGATAACCTCTCAAATTATGACACATCAATATTAACGAGAGTAGGCTGCCGTCAACACATTCACACACAGAAGGAAATTCACCCTTCATTAGAAATGCCGTCGCTATATTGAGTGGATTATCAGGCTAACGTACTGTCAGGAAATATTACATTTACTATAACATCTACGACTTTGGTAACAGTTCGCAAATAATTGTTTTGATGTCCCATGCATTGGTGTTACACCGTGCAGCTGGGCACCATTTACTAACCAATGTAAGCATATAAGAATTTGTTCTTTTCCGGAAAGGGATTGACTTCTTTTTGTTACATGTTTCAATAAATGTCCGATCATTTCAAGAATATAATGAGCCTGTGTTGGGGTAATACGAAATCACTCGCGAAAGTCCGTCGAAGTGAGGTTATGAAAATTAATCTCGTGTTTGTACGTTCTCTTATTGGATTCTTCATTACTGTCCTCACTTGATGCTAATAAAAGCTCACGTCGTAACGTGTTTATATCACTAAACCAAATTCTACGCCGAGAAACTAGTGTACATACTTGTTAATTAACATATGAAAAGGGAATCATCTCTTTGCAAGATTTATGAAAACTTTTCACTTCATTTCTTTGCACTTTGCATTTCTGTACTAATGGAGGAACATAACAGGCTTGAAAAGTGAAAAGATTCCTATCTTTTCACTTTTCACTTTGCAAGTTAAATTTGAAAAGTGATGGTGGAACAAAATCTGAACTGAAAAGTGCAAAGTGAAAAGTGAAAAGTTGCAAAGTTCGTTCGTGGAACAGGCCCCAGGATCTGCTCATGACAGCAATATCTTCATTAATTTATGAGTGCATGCTCAGTACAAAACAGGAGACATTTCTTTTGTTCAGCACACAGAATACGAAGGAAAACAGATTCACACTACTCAACGCGACACTCATCTGTTTCTGCGCTGTTGCCAAGTGCTCACATATGAACTGGGATCAAAATTGAACTTTGATTAGTTGATCTTAGATCAGTGTTATACAACATGACACCGGTCTGATCTCAGACCATTTTCTGAACTTAGATTAAAACTGATCTCCAGTCAATGATGTTTCTACAATTGGCCCTTAGTGATGCAGAACATTTAAATGCTACACTACCCAGTAGAGCGCTATGAAAATGAGGCCAGGTATGGACATCGGCATCAAGGAGTTCAGGAACTGATGGAAACAAGAACATCTTGATAGGGTATTACCTGAGCTCGTTGCTGTTGCTGAGCTGCCTGGGACACGTGGACAGCGGTCACTGTCCCAACAGTTCCCGACGTGATTGCAACAGCCAGCTTCTGCCCTGGAGCAGCAACTGCCTGTCCAGTTTGTAGCACTTTCATCTGCTGTTGAGAAGCTAAACGTTGTTGTTGCTGCTGCTGTTGAAGTTGCTGTTGCTGCTGCTGCTGTCGCAATCGATAGAACTGAACTTGAGCGGCGGTCAGAGTCTTCCCTGATGCCGTAACAGCTCCTCCAGCCACAGCTATGACATAAAGACATTCCAGTTCAACTAAAGCTAAAAATACATGCAAAACTGACACACTTCATATTTTAACTGAGAATATAGGAAATGCCTTCTTGTACAAAAAAGGGTCAATAAATCTAACTCACTTTTTGCCACAGCTGCAGAAACGACCGTCTGAGCCTGAGAGACGAGGGTCGCTCCGGTCAGTCGCTGGCCCGCTGGAGTGAGACTGGCTACAGATACGATCGCAGGAGAACTCGTGCGCACCTGACCAGCCACCATCTCCTGGGAGCAAGTTGTAAACATTCCTTTCATTAATAACTATGGAACGACAGGTCCAACTTCAAATCTGTACCTCAGAGGTATAGGTCATTATGTCACATTTACTAAATTTTACAGCAGAGCAGTTTGAAGAAGTTTGACTTTGCTCTCCCTTCATTTTCTTGCTTATCTGAAGTATTTTCCTAAAAACATTTTACCAATTAACTCTTTGTTCATTAAGTATCATGGTGTTTTAGATTTAATGCTCTTTGTTTCTTTACTTACGGATTTTTTATGGATATGGTGTTGTATACCTCTCATGAGTGTGTTGTATGATATAGTGTTCTTGGTATTCAAGAAATAACTAGAAACACATTACTCAAATACAATTAATTTCATATAAAAATATAAATGTTACGTAAACAGAACATTACGCACGTTGTGGAATGACTTGCTGTAAGAACATAAATGTTACATCTGGTCCTGAACCTCAATCTATGTCTTCTTCTGGATAGCCTCCTTTGTTTGTATTACTTGTACGTTCTAAACTAATATGAAACTCATGGCAAACTGAAGAGGCATACGGTAACAGGGCAACAGTGTCATTTCTACTAGGAAATACGTAGCGAGACATATCACTCAAATCTACCGGAAATGCAAGGGCAGATCCTAGCGAAATCAACCACTTGGTTCTCACCATCAAACAATGTTTTTAAATACAGAATTCCCATGTTTTCTTGTTAAACTTGTAATTGTACACATTTTGGTAGACATTGCTGTTTGTCAGTATCCCTCTTCATATGAACAGGAGGGTTTGACATACAGTAAGGTGAAATTTTAAAATAGTTTCATATCATGAGCCCACTTTGTGGCCATGATTGTCAAGGCAGTGAAGTCTATAGGGTCTGACACAGTGGTTAAGTGGTTGAGTCCCATTGGTCGAAAAAATGTTCACCATCAGAATGTTGGCTGGCAAGGTAGGAGAGGTGGTGGTGGTATACAATTGCTAGTCACTAGATCGTGTATCAAAAGCCTGGAGGGCACATGATGCTGTTGGTGGTGATTTGTCCATCAGATGGGGACAGAAAGCTTTGAGAAGACCCCTTGGTGTTATATGAGAGCAGCAGGCTACATGCCAACAACGGGTTTCACCCTTTCCCTACCTCATCATCATCCCACATCCAGATGCGCAGGTCACCTATGGGCATCAAATAGAAAGACATGCACCAGGCCATCCGAACATTTCCTCTGACACTCCTGGCACTAAAAGCCATACGATAAATAAATTTAAAAAATCCATATCACAAACAGTGTACATCTATTCATGAGCTCCATGTCCTTGACTCGGATTGCATTTCCATATTCAGCGTATTACAACCTAGTCTCTAATATATTGACAACATTAATTCTCCTCTTGATGCCAATGTACACAGTTTACACTATTCGTACAGCAGCTACACCTGACATGCCACCATCTAATGGTGCCAGCAACAACTGGATAAGCCTCCGATCACTGTTTATAAGATGAATTATTATACAGTAATTAGTTCCGTTTCTCTTTACCAGTATCTACTGTAATTTTACTGAAAACCAACCTGAAGATTAGTGCCTGCCCTCTGTGTTCGCAGACCAGGAGATAGAGTAGTCACTGTGCCCGCTGTGATGACAGTCGACACCACGGTAGCAATCTGCTGCGATGTCGGGGAAGCCTGACTGATACCTACGACGACGGCTTGAGGAGTCGGGCTGGCAGCTGAAGTCGAAGCAGAAGCTGGAGACAGAGGTACTTGTATTTGAGGACTTGTTGAAGGACCCACTGCCTTGCTGGCTGTTACAGGTGTTGTTTGTTGCTGTTGCTGCTGCTGTTGGGCACGCTGGGCAGCAAGCTGCTCTGCTGTCAGCACCTGATCATAAATACAATGCACATTCCTTGTTTAGCCAATTTTATGAATGCAGTTTAAAAATACTTTTTTAAAAAAAGAGGAAACCCAGCAACCTGAACTAATTAGGAATATAAACTCTTCAGATTATCTTTTTTTTTTTTTTTTTTTGCTAGGGGCTTTACGTCGCACCGACACAGATAGGTCTTATGGCGACGATGGGATAGGAAAGGCCTAGGAGTTGGAAGGAAGCGGCCGTGGCCTTAATTAAGGTACAGCCCCAGCATTTGCCTGGTGTGAAAATGGGAAATCACGGAAAACCATCTTCAGGGCTGCCGATAGTGGGATTCGAACCTACTATCTCACGGATGCAAGCTCACAGCCGCGCGCCTCTACGCGCACGGCCAACTCGCCCGGTCTTCAGATTATCTGAAAATAACAAGTAACAACACAGACCAATGGTGTAAAAACTTTTAAAAATGAATTTGCCATATTCTTATCGGTGTTAGTATTCTAAATCAGAATATGACAATTGAAAAAGCTCTATCACCCACCATTTTCTTACATTTCAAAACTAAATATTTTAGGAAATTAAATTTCTAGCAAATTCAAAAGGTATTTTACACACTACTGAAATAGGTAAAAATGGGTTTAAATTAAGACGGCAGTGGTTACAGTGGATTTGTATATATGGACAGTTAGATCACAGCCCTCTTGCTTATTATTTTTCTTCTTTTCGTGCAAGAATCTCATGGATCTGGAAAACATTATCCTTATCCAAAGATGGGCAATGTTTCAAGTATCTCTGTGAGAAGTTTCCTCATTTATCAGAAGCAAAATTGAAAGAAGACTGGTTTGTTGGACCTGATACCTGAAAAATGAAATTCGATTCCCAGTTTGAACCAAGATTGAAAGTCAATGAGAGGAAGGCTTGGGTATCATTCAAGCAGGTTGTTACTAAGTTCTTCAGCAATAATAAGGACCCAAATTATATTTTTATAGTAGTCCACATGTTAGATATTCACTTTTTGAACAGTTAACTTGACTTTTTTACAGACAATTTTGGGAATTGTGAGTGAGGAGGAAGGTGAGAGCTTCCATCAAGATATCAAAGTGATGGAAAGAAGGTATCAGGGCCGCTGGAATACCAGCATGATGGGAGATTACTGTTGAGCACTTCAGCAAGCGACTCACAGGAGAAAAAGCTAGACCGGAAGCTTTAACGAGAAAAGGTAAAAGGAAGTACTGTATAAGAAAATGGACACACAAGCCCATGTAATAAAGAGATATTTTCACGTTCAGATTTAATAAAAGCTTCGTACATATTGTAACAATTAATTCAGTTTTCATTCCTGCTACTTTTCTGGTTTGTAACAAAGTCACACTGTAACAAAACCATGGGTGATAGAAAACAACTGAGGTCAGATCTGGAATTAGTAACAACAAAACCAGAACCACCACTCATTAATGTTAAAAAAGTTTTCTTTGTTAGGCTACCATATATATAGTATACAGCTACAAGACAATATAACATAGTGATGAGGCAGGGACTTTATTTATTATTTAATAAATTTTCCAAATGTTAACTGGGATGGTAAAGTGTGACCAACAAATGATGTTAATATGGGAACACAGTTGAACCAGGTGACAGAACCAACTACAGGGAAAATTCTGTGGACGTGGTGCTGATGAAGAGATCTATAGGGAAACTGAACTGACAAATGGCATAAGTGATCATGAAGCTGTTTTCGCCATAGTTGCAAATAAATGTGAAAGAAAGGAAGTTTGTAAATGTGGGAATATGAGGCAGTACCATATATACAGTAGTTGATAAAGAAGGCATGAGGAACTATTTTAAAAGTAATTATGATTGTTGGAAAATGAATTATATGCAATTATACAGTAAAACCTCGATGCATCGTTTTTCAGGGGTGAGAGGGAAAATGACGACGGATGCGGGAAAACAAATGCGGGCAACATAAAAAATAGGCGGAAAGCAAAATAATAAAATACGGGTACTGTACTGTATAGAAACACAGTTAGAGAAAGAACAATATGGCTTTAGACCGAATAGATCAACAATAGACTTGATATTTACAGTGTGAATGATAATGGAAAAACATCTGGAAAGGAATAAGGATATCATCTTCATATTTTTGGATTTGGAAAAAGCTTATGATATAGTTAAGAGAAAACATGTATGGGAATGCCCACTGAAAAGGAATGTACCAAAATCATTAATTAACAAGATAAAAATGTTGTATCATGAGAGTGGTGACTCTGAAACATTTTATACAAAAAAAAAAAAGAGGGTCTCAAGCAAGGAAGTGCACTGACTGTCACCAATATTGTTTATTATATTGATGGATGAAATCATAAAATGTGTAAAACAGAGTATCAGTAGAGATGAAGGGATGCGTTTGTATTTGCAGATGATATGGTGATATGGGGAAAGGGAGAAAAGGAAGTACAAAGTAGACTGGACATTTGGAATGAAAATCTGAAGGAGTGAGGAACGGTAATTAGTAAAAAAAAAACTGTAGTCATGCACTCTGGAAAAGAGAAAAAGAGAAGCCAAGTGAACATAGACTGAGAACGGTTGGAGTATGTAGAACAGTTTACATATCTGGGTAACATTATTAATGGAAGTCATGAAATCAACCCTGAAATTAACAACAGACTAAGTAAAGGTACAACATTTTATCATCAAGTCAGAGAGCTTTTATGGGATGACAAAGTACCCAAAAGAACGAAATTAACATTATATAAACAATATTTCATACCAATTGTAACATACGGACTAGAAACGCTGGTAACTAATAAGAGACAAGATAGAAGATCCAAGCAGCAGAAATTACATTTTTTAAGAACGTCAGTTAAAAAGACAAGAAGAGATAGAATTAAAAATATTTAAATCAGAGAAAAGCTAAATATAGAACCGTTAGTACAAAGGATACAGAAAGCAAGACTGAGATGGTTCGGACATGTAAAAAGAATGGAAAGGAACGGGTAGCAAGAAGGGAACTGGTAAGAGAAGTTACGGGAAGGAGATCAGTCGGAAGACCGAGCACAAGGTGGATGGATCAAATTTGGAAGGACATTAGAGAAGCTGGATTGGATGTGGCAGAAGTAATGGAGCAGGAAAAGTGGAAGGTCAGAAAGGAGTGGAGGCGGCTTGTTAACCACACCCAGGCGACTAGAGTGGGATATTGATGATGATGATGATGACTGTGTTTGGACAATTTTCGTTACGTAAATATATTATTATTATTATTATTATTATTATTATTATTCTTTCCGATGACGCCTGCTAAGGACCACGTTCCAATTTCAATTCAGTTCTTCATACTGTGTTGTTTTCTCTTCCGCTCCTTCCAATATTCTTTCATCCTTTCACTATGCCGTTTGCTTCTGTCCTTGGACCACTTCACACCAGGCTTCTTGTTCAATCTTCCTTGGAATCCTTCCATACTTACTACCCTCTTTCTAAAAATTTCTCTGTCCATAGTTTCTTCTTCTCTTATATTATTTCTTTTTAAATCTTTCCTTACTTCTTGAATCCAGCTAGTTGTTGCCTTTTTGTTAATCTGGAATCATCCATTCTGTAAATATGTCTGAAAAATTGCAATCTCCTTTTTCTTATGGTTTCTGTTATGTTTTCTATGTTCCTGTATATTTCATCATTGGATCTTAATTTCCATACTTCTGTTGTTTTCACAGGGCCTAAGATTTTTCTCATGATTCTCCTTTCTAGTACCTCAAGTTTATCTAATCTATAGTTTAGTACCAGGCATTCACTTGCATATAAGCATTCCGGTTTCACCACTGTAGTATAGTGCCTTATTGTAAGATTTTTAGATAGACACTTTTTGTTATAACAATTCTTTGTGATACCATATGCTCTTTCCATCCTGTGTACCCTTTCTTCTACTGCAGATTTGTCTAAACCATTTTCTTGAATTATTTCTCCCAGATATTTGAACTTCGTTACTCTTTCTACTGGACCAATATCTGTTGCCAAAAATTTTGGAGCATTCTTAATGTTTGTAATAAATTTTGTTTTTTCTACGGAGATTCTCAAACCTGTCTTGTTGGCTATTTCTTCCAAGAGATTGATTTGTGTTGTTGCACTTGTTAGGTTTTCTGACAATATAGCAAAATCATCTGCAAATGCTAGACAATTTATTTCAATGCCTTTGTTTTTCCTCCCCAAAGTTACTGGCAAAATGTTATGCTCTTTAAGCTTTACGTTCCAAATTCTTACAATTTTCTCTAGAACACAGGTGAATAGAAGGGGTGACAGACCGTCACCTTGCCGTACCCCCTGTATTTATCTTAATAGGTTTGGATATCTCACCCTTAATTTCACCTTTGAAATTGTGTCAGTAAGGGTTTCACGTATTAGGTTTGCCAATTTAGTTCTCACTCCAAATTCACAAATTGTTTTATCTATGGTTTCTCTATCAACTGAGTCAAAGGACTTTTCTAAATCTACAAAAGTCACAACAATGTCTTTTGAATTCAATATCCTATGGCGAATTATGGATTTTAAGTTAAATATTTGTTCTGAACAAGATCTACCTTTTTGAAATCCAGCTTAATATTTATCCAGTTGCTTGTCAAGTGATGTTTCTACTCTATTCAGCAATATTTTTGAGAATACCTTGTATGCGATTTGCAGAAGAGAGATGCCTCTGTAGTTATCAACCTTTTGTTTGTCGCCTTTTTTTATGCAATGGATGTATTATGAGAAGTTAGGATCTCTGTTCTCCAAAATCTCTTCAAAGATTAACTGCAGCTCTTCAATGACTTTTGACTGACACCATTTGAAAAGTTCAGCTGGTATAGAGTCTTCTCCACAAGCTTTATTATTTTTCAGATTGTTAAATACTTCTCTAATTTCTTCAACAGTGGGTGGTATATCTTATTCCAGATTTTCAGTTGTTTTTTTTTTTTTTTTTTTTTTTTTTTTTTTTTTTTTTTTTTGCTAGTTGGCTAGGAGTGGGAAGGAAGCGGCCGTGGCCTTAATGAAGGTACAGCTGGTGTGAAAACGGGAAACCACGGAAAACCATTTTCAGGGCTGCCGACAGTGGGGTTCGAACCTACTATCTCCCGAATACTGGATACTGACCGCACTTAAGCGACTGCAGCTATCGAGCTTGGTTTTCAGTTGTTTGAGAGAATTCCAACTTATGGCCGGGTTCAGGGCAGTTTAAAAGTTGATCAAAGTGCTTTGCAAGTATTTCACAATTTTCAGCACTGCTTAGGTCAAGTCTACCATTTTCATCTTTGAAGCATAAGCTAGGTGCTTGATACCCCTTTAACTGACTCTTAAAAGTCTGGTAGAAGTTTCAAGAGTTATTTTTAACAAAACTGTCTTGCAGGCCAATAAGTTGTGATTTTTCAAAAGTTCTTTTAACTCCCCATATTATTCTAGCAGTGTCTTTCCTTTGCTGTTTGAATTTGTCATAGTGCTCAGTCTTTCCAGAGGATTTACAATTTTTCCATTGTTTTATTCTCTCTTGTAATGCATCTTCACATATTTGATTCCACCAAGATTTCTTTTTAGGTTTCACTAGCCCAAATGTTTTTTGGGCTGTATTGGTTATTTCTTTAGATAAATCTTGCCACTTCCCATGATGAAATACTTTTATTTCTTCCTGAAAAGCTTCCAATGTTTCTTGTGTAATTTGAAGTCTGTTTGTGTTATATTTGTTTACTCTTTTCCTTCTTCTGTGATTTCTGGTGGGTAATAATTTTAGTTTGATTTCAGACAAGTAGTGATCGGAATCAAATTCTCTGCTTTTTACTATCTTGACATTCATAATTTCTTTCATGTTTCTTTTGGATACAGCTACATGATCCAGTTGAAATTCACCTAGTAATGGATTTGGATAAATCCATGTTTTAGCTTTCCTTGGCAATTTCTTGAAGAAAGTTGACATTAACTTCAGCTGAAAATTTTTACAGATGGTAATTAATCTCATTCCATTGATGTTTGTTCTTTGGTGTGCGGCATATTCTCCCACTATTGGTCTATAAATTTTCTCTCTTCCTACTTGGGCATTGAAATCGCCAAGTAATATCACCACATTTGATTTTGGAATTTTAGATAATTTATTATCCAGGAGTGTCCAGAATTCCTCTACTTTATTTGGCTTCTTTTTGTTGTCTTCATTTATTGGTGCATGACAATTAATAAAAGTATATTTTTTATTTTTGCAGTTCATTGTTAAAGAGATATCCGTTCTGAGCGGGATTTGAATTCAGTTGAATTGTCTAATAATCTTTTATGGACATAAAAAGCTGTTCCCAAGAGTGGCATTCCTTTAATAATTTTAATAGCAGGTTTACCTTTAAAGATTCGATAATCTTTTGTTTCTGTCACATTCTTATCCAAAAATTTTGTCTCTCGTACTGCTAAGATTTGAATTTCGTTTAACATTCCAAAGTAAGATCAGATTGTTAGTCTGAAATTATTGTTTTTCATGGTTGACTCTACTAGGTTCTTCCGCCCTCTCAGCCGCTGAGAAATGAGATTCTTCTTCCGCTGTTGAGACCGTTGACCGTTTTTCTCTTGAACCCACTTGATCTGCGGGTGCTTATTTGGCACTGCCTTATTCACACCTGTCCTGCACATCTACAGGAACTTCCCCTATCAGCCATTGGGACGCGCCGTGTCGGGGTTGAGGTCCTCCACCCCAGTATCTTATGCGGGGTTACAATTAGCCCCTACTCACTCAATTCAGAGCCAAACCCATACCTGCCAACTTTTAGAACCCAAAAATAGGGAGATTTTTTAATTCTTGGATTTCGTCACGCATATTTCACCACAGTCTACGTGAAAATAGCTCAGGATAAAAGGCATACATACCTACAGTTACAATGCGAATTGATCATTAAATTTAAAATCTTAAACTAAGAAAACATAAAAATGGTTACAAGAAAATGTACCTAATCACTCTCATTTATGACACTTACATACGAATAATAATATTTATGTCACACCGACACACACAACAAAATCCATAATACCATATTTTCTCGCGTAATTAACGCACTTTTTTGACGAACAATACAGGCGAAAACTGCGGATGCGTAAATTATTCACGGAATTCAGATCTTTACAAATTATTTATAATTCATTTACGTTTAAAAGATACATCAAATATAATATGAAGACAATTGGTTCAACTCATTTGCGATTATCGTCATACAGCATAAAATTCCGGCGTGAGATTTTTTCTGAAAAGTCAAATAGGGTACATCAGGTAAGTTAGACACGTGGGTTTCAAGTAGCGACACTAGAAAATATTCTTCTCATTACGAGCTGAAAATACGACCTGAATGGCATACCGAAAAAAAAAAGAAAAAAAAAACTATCCAACACGAGAAGGGCCGGGCATCGAAGAAGGGACCCTGCTACATTACCCCAAACCGTTCGTATCTAATCTTGTACGAGTGACGTGTCCATCCATCCTTTCTGTTGAATACGAACGTGGATCACTCGCGGAAATTTTGCTTTAGGCATTGTTTTTCGTTTTAGAACAATGTAAAGCGTAACCTTTCTGCCATCAGCAAGCATTGCAGTACATCGTTGTTTTTGGCTTTCGATAGCACGTACGATAACACTATGTGTTCCTTTCTCATCGATTCTTCGACTTTGTGGCGTACGGAAACTGATTGGCATCTGACGTGCGGTTCCTATAAAGGGAGATCAAATATTCCTTCATTTCACGCTTCTCAATCACAAAGCGATGACAATGGTTGAAATCATTCATCATTTGTTGGCATAATGTTGTTCTTCGTCGAAGAGAAAGTTCATTTCTCTTCAGAAAATTAATCAAGCCTTGGCTAACCTTCAAATCCGAGACACTGATTCCATGTGCCGCAGCTATTTCTCATTCTTTAAAATACAGCATTTCGTGAGAAACGGCTTATCCAACATTGCCCAACAAAATCATATATTTAAGCAGATAATCCTCTACTTGCAGAAACTTGCCGCTTTTTGGTCCGCGAAATGCTTTGGGAGACTTGTTGGCTGCTTGAAGTGCACTTCTGTTACCGCGGTAGCGTACGTTTCATTTGGACACTGAATACTTGCTGCCCGCTGCTCTATTCCCGTATGTTTCGACGTAAATGATCACCGCGAGTTTGTATGATGCAGTATTACTGGAATACTGTGTACTGACAAACAATTTTGAGATCACAGAAGGTCCCGTAGCCGAAACACTTGTGAAACTAGTGCAGTGGGATTTCCTGACGGCTAATAACAGCACGTTGCCCTGTGTGTGGAATGCCTGCTTCGCGATAGGAAGCCTGCTACTTGAGTAGTTGACATCTTTATTTCGAAACGAATCCGGAGCTGAGTGATGGATGTTCGAAGTTGTGGGTGCGTCAAATACGTGAACATTTCTTTTTCTCCACTTTGGACCCTAAATTATTGGGATGCGTAAATTATGCAAGGGAGTTAATTACGCGAAAAATACGGTAGTTTCCCTTAGACGGTAAAATGAACGGAAATTTATAGGTATCTCTGAACACTCGGAGATAACATTTGTTATATTTTTTGGCCATAACGAGAAAAGAAAATGCCAGAAACTGTCACCGACAAGAACCCCCTTAAAAACATTAAATTCATTAAAATTATGCACTTAAATACGCGAAACTACCACATGCAAAACAATTCAATATGTCCCATACATTATTAACAAACGACTTTGACAGAGAGGGGGAAAAACACGTGGCCTACCACTCCGACGAAACTGTGCACAGAAAAGACGTCTCAGAGGTTAGAAATTTAACGCAGCATGTCTCGAACGTTGTCACAGTGGCCTCTGCGAGGGTGCCAACTTAGGAACTAGTTACAAGACTAGGCTATGAGAAAATATTATTGGCGTGGCTTGGTTAGGTCCGGCTTGTAACAAGACTATTGGGCAGAGGGCAACAAAGCGGTCAACAGGCCTCCAGCATCCCACACACTCCACAAGGTACAATGCGATTTATTACCCTGTGACTAATTACAACGTATCTCCCGCACTGCATGACTTCTCATTTTCAAGGAAGTTGGCAGCCCTAGCCAGCCTATTGCAACACAGAAAATAGTGGCAAATTTGAGTTTTATGCTGTCTACGTTTTAATCCTTGAAAATAAGAATACTTCTAGTGGTCGGTTAGTGGGTCGAGGAGAAGCGTTGACAATAGGAGGCTTGTAGTGAGGTTGCGCGTGAACCTGCGCACAGCACTCCAGCCTACAAGATCCTTGTTCAAGACTAGTAACCCAGAATCGCTTGTGCATTCTCGCATAACAGGTTGCCGCTATTTTATGCTAAGAGTATTGAGCAGTCCCTCAAAATTCAAAAAAATTTTTGCGTGTATTTTTCTTACGTACGATCGATCAAAACGGGAAAATTGTGGCCGAGGACAAATCATTTCTCTACGATTGATGTGATAAAACGATAGTTCGAGAAATGAAAAATGCGAGGAAATTTAACATTGCTTTATATGTAACATTTTTGGGACCAAATTAATTTAACGATGAATACAGGAAAGCGACAGTTCCGGGAACGATGCATCAAGGTTATACTGTATAAAGAGGGACTGTGAGTTTGTTTATATGTAACGGGTAATAGTGATATGCACACATTTCTTCATATCTTCTTTCTTACCTATATTATGACCTTATATGTACTTAAAGTACCATATTTTTAGCAAAATGAACTTGGAAATACCATAAAATCTGATTTATTTGCACAACTGTTCAAATACAGTAAAACCTCGTTAATTCGAAGTCGTTGGGACTCAAAAATTGGACTTCGAATTACGTGATTTCGAATTAACCGCCAATTCGCAATTCAGAAGTACCAACCCTTGCCGCGTTACAAAAGGCCCGTTACTGCATGCAGTTAACCTTGATTCACAGTTTATACCTTTCAAATGCCATGAAAAAAGAACTATTTCAAAAATGTATCCAAGAAGGTGCATTTACAGTATTCAAATAATGCACTCGGATATCTCACTGGTAAACATAACCTCACGCAACGAACGAAAGAAAGAAGAAAAAGCACGATTCAAAGACGAGGAAAAATCTATGCTCGCTCCCATGTGCAAGTGCTTTATTAATTGGATTACTATACTGTATGCATTTTAGATGCCTTGTATTTACACAGAAAGTACCCGATGCCCTTAAAATCGAACCTTCCTATGACTCTATCCTTGTACGATTTCCCGCCATGGCACTTCTCTCGTACTTCAGAAATGTAAACACTTGCCGCGTCACGAAGTATTGTAAGACCCATTAATACATGCAATCACCTCGACTCACAGTTTAAACCTTTCCAATGCCATGGAAAAACTATTTCCGAAATGTATCCAACAAGGTGCATTTACAATGTTCAAATAATGCATTTGGATAAATCACTGACTACATAACCTCACGCAACGAAAGATAAAAAATCGCACAGTTCAAAGACAAGGATAAATTATGCCGGTTCCCCTGTGCAAATGCATTATTTTTTGGATTTCTTTACTGTTTGCATTTTTATTATAGATGCTTTGTACTGGCATGGAAAGTGCCCGACGTTAAAACATCAACATCGTGGCTTATCGAAGTTTCCTATGACGCACTACTATGACCCCCATCCCTCACACTGTACAATTTCCCGGCTGGCAATTCTCCTTTAAAACCATTAGACCGTTTGGGCTCGCATTAAAATAAAGCAATACAGTTTCACCGGCAATGACAATATTGTTCGGTGCCTACGAATTTATTATATTTGCCGTGTTTTTTTTCGTCAACTGTCGGCATCACCAGTGTTCGCGGATTCTGTTTTCCCGCACACTGCCTGTTGTGTGATATTACAGCGTTCCTTAAAAGGTTGAACACAAAAGAATTCCGATTTCATTCAACTCAGCAATCATGAAGCGCACTGTAGATCCACCGAAGTGAGTGTAAGTGCGGAAAGCTACCCCTCCACGTTCCGGAACGTGCGTTCTATTATGACGCGGAGCGGATACATTTCGAGTTGAAATTACTCTGTAACACACTATTGTTTTAAAATGTAAAGGCACTTTCGAATTAAAAGTCTGAATTTCAGTAATGGGGCCAACATTGTACTTCGAATTACGAATTATCCGTATTTCGAATTAAACCATTGAAATAACATGCAAAACTGCATCTCATGTTTCCGGGAATGAGAGCTTCTTCGAATTAGGCGGGATTTTGAATTAACCGATTTCGAATTATCAAGGTTCTACTGTAATCACGAGATATACTCCGCTTGGTATGAAAAATGCGAAATATTGTTGAAAAAGCTCTCCAATAAGCATTTAAATGCTTCTAAGAAATTGACAACCTACTGCAGTTTCCTTCTCAGTTGCTTGATAGTGCAGTGGCAGTGGGCTCTCAGGAGCACACGAGTACACGAACACCCAGTTTTAATACATCTTTACGCATTCATGGATAATTTAAAACTTTCCTTTCTTTTGACCTGATTTCGACAATCGATCGAAAGCATTCGACTTATTTCGAAGCTCCGTTACACTGACAGTGGTTCGTTTTGACTGACAGTGAAGCGAGCACACTAGATAATGCGCTATTGTGCTGAAGACTACACGCATGAGCAAAGCAGATGACGTTATGGTTTATGCACTGATATTTCCATTACTGAGGAGCACGGTAAGGTACGTGCCTTGCCATCTAGAGCCACCCTCAAACCAGTGGCAGTATTACAGTTGACCACAAGGGTCTGCCACCTCTCCTATTACGGTTAGCCACAGCCTCCCAGGAGCTACTATTGCATTACACTACTGGCAGATTTCACTAGTAATTCTGAATAGGCATTTTCTGGCTCATTGTGTACAGGTGTTTGTAATTGTGGGAAGAAATTTGCTTTGACTTGTGATTGGAAAATCTTTTCAAGTGAAATTTGAGTGTTATGTTTTGTTTCTCTGTTTGTATGGTTTGTAACCATGGTATTCTTTGTGTAAGAGGAAATGAATTCATTTCAGGTAGTTTTAACCAGCGAAATATTAATCTCAGGATAAGACCAGATTTGATTATCGAAAAGTTACAGAAACTAATAAACGCGAGTATAGGTGCAAGAGAGAATTGTACGAAACACGCAAGTGGCTCTGTGGATGCAGATCTAGGAATGCGCTTTTTTGTTTGCCCTGTTTATTGTTCAGCAAAGAAAGATGTGTATGGAATTCAGCTGGGTGCACAGACCTTGCTCATTTGAGTGCAAAAATAAATAAACATGAAAATTCTCATGCACACAAAAACGTGAGTATTGAATTTCCTATGCTAGTGTTGTCTATAATTTCTAAGACGAGAATAATTAACATGTGCTACAGTAGAACCCTGATTAACCGAGATAATGTGGAGACTATTGGGGTCAATTCGGGAACAATTATTTTAAAAAATTGGTTTGTAAATACGGTACACCCAGGTGAAAATCGTGCTATTTAAAAATCAAGAATAGGGCTCGCCTCCTTCAATGTTCGCAGTGCAGTAAAGTTATTATGAATTTTCCTTTTGTTCTACACTAACAGATTAGTCTAGTATAAAATTTATCCTTGGTTATAGGGGTTCTACCATATTATTTGTGAAAAACGAACCATACAAGGAACTTTTAGTGAAGTGATTTATGTACCTATGTTACTTTTTGCTGATTTGAGACATGAACAAAAATGTTGTTGTGAACCCCCTAAAAACTTTGTCACGAGCTGCCACTGCTGTATATTCTCTACACAATTCATTCATAGAAATACAATGTTGGCTGTCAATTTGTTAAGAGGACATTAGAAGAACAGGGACAGATGAGAACAGAGCCCACTCTTAACCACATAGACCCGTCATAGATTTCTGTCTTTGCTTAATTAGAAGTTGACATAATAAAGGGAAGGAAGGCTATAACTTACTGCGGCCTGGGCATTCTTCTGCTTTTCCTTTGCAATCCTCTCAGCCCTTCTGTTAGCTATCTCTATAGGAGTCAGAGGAACATCGTAGTTGATGCCACATTCAGCTAGCACAGCAGCGTGCTTTGGATTCCTCATGGTTGGGTTCACTAGCAAGGGCTTGACGGTAGGCTTCCTCTTGCTAGCGATGGCCTTGATCACTTCAAACCGCTGCTGCATCAACTGTCTCCAGGACTGGTGGTTATCCTGGACGTACAATTGTGCTGTCCTCATCGGCCGGTTCGTTTTCGTCTGTTGGAGAGTTTTGGGGAGAGCCTTGTTCTTCTTCTGCTTCTTTGTGCTTGGATCGCTCACAATCCTACCCTCTTCACGAGGAGCAATCACACACTCGTACCTGAAACAACAGAGATAATTTCATCTTTAGTACAGGAGCTCAAAATATTGTGGTTCCAAAGGCATAACACAGCTGAATCAGTGAAAAGAGAGAGGTGAGATTCTCATGTAGTCCACAATGGACTCATAGGAGTTCATTACTAAGAAATGGTATGTACAGACGTGTGCTCCTGCGTGTTACTTGAGGCAGGTAATGTCCTAACGTCTGACTGAACACACTCATCGGATAAAGTCTGTATCTCAACAGTTGTAGTGACGTGGTGTGCCAAGAGATGACAATGCTGATGTTCAGTTCAGTATGGGATATTTGAGTCCAAGTACCTATGCACGGGCACCACCACTCAAGAAACCTTCAACGAATCAACAGTTACCAATCTACGAGGACATCAGCAGCAGACGTCCACCAATGAGAAGAGCCAGCAGCCTCGTAGAGCATAATTTAAATCTTAAACAGGCCTGGATTCAAGAATGGTGCAACAGTGTATCTTTGCAGCTCCACAGTTTTCTCTGTGCCAGAAACAAGCCTTGCAAGGTGTGGTCAACACTAAATAGAATATGGTCCAATCATGACAGGTGTGGTGATTTACTCTTCAAATGGGGGCATAATCCCTTCAGCAGAATGTAAGTGCAGGCTCCCAAGGCAGACAGTCACACATGTTGTTGAAGGGTGTCCTCTGAACCCCTACCCTGGTGCCCTCACAAGACTTTCTGGATGCCAAGATGTCTGTAAAGTAATTGTTTATTTACAGTACTGATTTGTAAAGTGATGTAATGCCATACAATTAATAATATGTACCTCAACAGGCAGGCCTAAACTTGCTAACTGAGATCTGTTCTGCTTTAACATCTTGTAAATTAAATGGAATTACAAGATTGATGTAAAGGTAGTTTTAAGTGACATCAAAGAAAAATGTGCATACGAGATAGCTGAAGCCATACTATTATTAACATTATTACCATGGAAATTCAGAGGTTCTTGAACCGTTTTTATTTCTTTATGTAAAGAAACATGATACCTAGAGCAACAAATTTTTCTTTTTACAGAGGTCCTGAAATTATGATCTGAACAATGAGCCATCTCACAAGGTCATACTACATACTGAACTCCCACAATTTTATGTACACTGTTAATCTGACCCTCTCCCTCTGGGTGGGGGCAGTAGAGTAACAACCACGGTATCCACTGCCTAACGTAAGAGGCTCTTTAACTTGGGAGCTACGTTGGGGCCCTAAGGCTCCTTTTATACTTACATGCCACATGCTTGAAGCCAGGCAAGTGGCGTTCGCACTTGGAAAGGACCCTTTTATAGTTTCGTATCTGTCGAGCAGGTACAATGGCAGAGTTTACATCTAAAATATTCGCAGCTGCATACCTCTGCAAGATAAGGGCAGGAAAAAAAAAAAAGAGGAAAAGGCATTTCAGTTTTCATCCTCTGAACATTCAAATATACAGTATATGATAGGAGCTTTCAAAATCCTTTAAACTGACCTACGAGAGGACGAAACAATGTTTTTAATTACTATAGGATAACCCCAAAATCATTTGATGAATTATTTGGAAAAATATAATGTCAGTTCCATATTACAAGAAAACGACTTCCTGCCCATTCGTCCAATAGAGCGGTTCTGTGAAACTACAATCTACAGATGTATTAAATACAAAGAGCATTGTATAAAATACCATGTAAAAAACTAAATGTAGATTATTTCTAACATTATGTTTGTAACTTTAGCTTTGAGTAAAGTTCATGTCCTTTGTATATTGCTGACTAATCATTTCATGACTTCAGAACTTGCTGATTTCCAAGAATGTGTAGATTCATCTAGGCAAATATATGATGGCCGGCGTTGATGTGGATCATTATAGTAAATTTGGAATTGATCTGGATCAGACAAAGATGTAGAAGGTTGATTTGGGAGGACATAACTCAATTGGGACTGACCCGAATCGGTTTGGTTTCGAGAGTGTGCATTATATGAATCTTTCTTCATACGTAGGGGTGATAACGCTGCAGATTTACTCCCACGCCGATTTTTGTAGTCTTCGTTACCTGGATCCCATAATACCGATCTACACTGCATTCGCTAATGAGCAGTTCCGTATCTAATCCAGCATCCATTGCCCTGGTTAGCACTCGACTAGACCACAAACTGCACTGAACCGCTCGGCATGAAGCATCAACTATAAACATTCCCATAAGGTTTTGGTCCCACCCACGCGGCGTGACATGTCAGGCGTGGCGGCCACCTGCTCGTCCCGACCCGCCTCAGTCACATGCCTGGCGGGAGAATACGACCGCGAGACGCGAGCAGGTAAGTATAAAATGGTCCCATTTAAACAATGTTAATTCACATGCTTGGCGTGTGGCGTGTAGCATGTGGCATGTAACTATAAAAGGAGCCTTAGCGGAGTCCTGGCATTGTTTCTCCTTACTTGTGCGATGCTCCTCACTTTCACATATCCTATCCAACCGTCTCCTGTAATTTTCTGACACTGATGACATTAGATGTGTGAGGCCTAAGGAATCTTTCATTTTCATGCCCTTCTCTTTCTTTGGCCGATACTTCCATTTTTTCGCTTTGGTTAGTATTATATAGTTTTTTTTTTGCTAGCGGCTTTACGTCGCACCAACACAGATAGGTCTTATGGCGACGAGTATTATATAGTGGATGGTTGCCTAGTTGTACTAGGTGTTAATATAAGGAAAGATCTCCATTGGAGTAATTACATAAATGGTACTGTAAATAAAGGGTTATGAGGGTATTTAGGGGTTGTAGTAAGGATGTAAATGAGAGGGCATGTAAGTCTCTGGTAAGACCCCAACTAAAGTATGGTTCCAGTGTAAGGGACCCTCACCAGGATTACTTGATTCAAGAACTGGGAAAAATCCAAAGAAAAGCAACTGGATTTGTTCTGGGTGATTTCCGACAAAAGAGTAGCATTACAAAACGTTGGGAGAAAGGAGACAAGCTTCTCGACTAAGTGGTATGTTTTGAACTTGTCCAAGTGGATTTGTTTCACTATTTTAAAAACATTGATCAAATGTATAACATTGCTGAATCGGGCCTGAACTGTAAGATGCTTCCACAAAGAACTCTTACTGCACCGAACACCAATGTGAAAGCGCAAAATTGAAAAGGACAGAATGACATTTGCTACTTGTGCTAATCATAGTCATAAATCACAGCTCTTTATAATCGGCAAATCGAAAACATTCCGGGCTTTCAAGAATATAAATTTGTGCCTTCTGTCCATAACTTGGCAGGTTCGATCCTGGCTCAGTCCGGTGGTATTTGAAAGTGCTCAAATACGTCACACTTCATGTTGGTAGATTTACTGGCACGTAAAATAACTCCTGTGAGAGTAAGTTCTGGCACCTCGGCATCTCCGAAAACCATAAAAGCAGTTAGTGGGACATAAAGGAAATAACATTGTTATTAATAAT
The DNA here is from genome assembly GCF_040414725.1 of Anabrus simplex. Lineage (NCBI taxonomy): Eukaryota > Metazoa > Arthropoda > Insecta > Orthoptera > Tettigoniidae > Anabrus > Anabrus simplex. The sequence continues at coordinate 20,168,602 of NC_090274.1, read as the reverse complement.
AATTTGCCATTTGTGCTTGTATATTATCACCAACAAAAATCGGCTTGGATGAACAGCAACCTATTTAAATCATGGTTCTTTGAGCAGTCTGCAACTGAACAACATTTGAAGGTAAAACAACTCCCTGTGTGTGTCGTTTTGGTGTTGGATAATGCACAATTGCATCCACCGGAACAGGAACTCAAGGGAGGGGGGGAAATAAAAGTTGTACTTCTTCCACCCAACATCACTTGACTCATACAAGGACAATTGTCCACGGTTTGCAAAGATTGAAACCTGATGTTCAAACCAAGAATGCTGACGAGTAGCTTTCTGAAACTGATATCGGCTGCACTATGGAAGAAGAACTAGACAACCAGATCATCACAACTGTTATTCAGAGTGCAGAAAATACTGAAAAAGAAGACGATGATGAAAAACTACGAATCTCCTGGTGGAGTATCCAATGCAGACACCAAGCAGTCTTCGATTGAGCTCTTTTGTACATTGAACAAAATTTTCGTTCCACACCTACGGACGTTTTGTGGATAAGGAAATAGAGGTATATAGCAGCAAAATCTAGAATGTCATCCGTCAGAGAAATGAGCATTACTATTTTTCTTCATTCTTAAGTATGCCTAATTATTATTGTATTTTTATTCGTTGTTGTCGGCCGTTACTCATATCCGAGTATACGCTTTTTACCTGCAGTTCATGTTTAGTCCGCTTTGTGCAGATAATGTTGATGGTTCAACAGGCTAATCCTTGCATAGAACGTGAGACCAGATTTGGTACACCTGAGAGAGGCGAATGGACGTGGTTGAGTGTTTGAGTTTTCTTCTACGATGAGCCATCTACTGGACAGCAGTGGATGTAGTTGCACGCCAGTGAGGGGGTAAATGTTTGTGCTCTTCATGGTCTTTATGAGCTGATCCCTGTAGTGTTTTCAGAGGGGCACTGCAACTCCTGCCAAAAATGACTTCACTGTATGGTAACTGCTGAGGTAGTCTATTGTCACTTGTGTGTGGGGTGTGGGACATCTCCAATCCATCTGAGCTGGTGACTGATGATGGAGGCTTCTATACTGTTTATCTGTGCCCTATCAAGAACTTTAACATGGGTTACATAATCCTCCCATTTGATATTCAAACAGACCCTGCCCTCAGTCCCGAAGGTGACAAATTAGGAGGTTCTACTCTTTTAATAAGAATGCTTAAGCTTGCAATGATAACACCATAGATGGTATTCCTTACCTGTTCCGACACTGTTTTGGTGAACGGTAAGTCCGTGACACATTGTTCACAATATCTGCTACCAAATCCCAGTTGGGTGTTTGAGCAGGTGACAGCACCATTAGATTCAGAGGTAGTTCAAGGTAATTCTGAATAGCCTAGAGGGAGAAAACAGGAACTTTATAAAAATAACATCACATAATTTACCTATTAATTAAAGTGGATAAACAGTAGCATTTCCTTTCTTACCAGGGACAGTTGTGGAGTTGATGACAGAAACCTTAACGAAACTTTCAATTTAGTATGATTATGATTCCAGGGCAGTATATGAAACGTATTAAGTTTTGCAACTGCCTGCAGCTCCTGATGGGGCTGGGTTGGTACCTACTGTATGATGTATTCAACCACTATGGGATATATTATTTAAAAATCAATATATGTTTGGGAACTCAAAAGTGACGTGTACACCAGAAAATGTATACAATATACGGCTATTAGTTTGTGTCACTCTGAATACTGTTTCAATCTCATGTGGCAGAGAACATACAAAATGGCAACAGAACCAGTTTTGCTGTAAAGTATCAAACTCTTCCATCCTTTCTTTGTACACTCCTTTCAACAAAAACAAACATAAATTCCTTATTAGAATCCTATGAACGGTGGCAAAACATAATAATTTGTACATGTTGCTCTGGACCTGAAACCGTTCTACGCTGTGGGTTCTGTCAACTCTACAATTGTCCGTTCTTAGCAGAAAGAATTAAACTCTTGAAAGAACATAATTCTAGAAAGTGAGAAACCTTAAATACTATCTGACGACCCAGTTCAGAAACGGCAATAGTATGACACTAAGATGTAGGAAGAATTCAAAATAAAATAATAAACACCAAATCCTGTACAAGAAATACTGTATTCCCTCAACTCTAAACCACGGGAAAAGTGTGTTAAATCAAAAATAACCAAAAGCAGGTTACACAGTTCTTAGGACACTAGCCCATAAAACGTCCAGAACGGAATCAAAAATGAAAAAAAAAAAAAAAAAAAATTCAAGATACGAATTGACGAACCCCATATTAAATTTATAGCAAGATCAACATGCTCTGGACATATTAATATGGCTACAGAAAGAAACGGATACTACACTAAGAGATCAATGGATGAATGAGGTGAAAAAGAACGTAATGAATTTTGAAAACATGATGGGTCTACTCTGTGAAATGACCAGTGTTTAGCACCAGTGTAGCAGTGGCCTCTTTAATACTCCACCAAATACTTTAATATTTACGATCTGTGAAATGAAATTATGATTTCCTTCTAGAAACAATTTAAAAAATATACAAAAGTGAAATACAAGTAAGTCCAGGTACATATCTCCCCTAGTGCACTCTCAATGCAATGCTGTACAATAGCACACTAGCAGTCAGCATCTGGTAATCCAACTGATGAGCCCAATACCACACTGGGGTGTAACACTGGTAAAGAACTTGAATATTTTACAGTCAGAAAAATAAATACGAAAAGATTTATGTAACCAGTCAAACTTATTTCACTGCTGAAGTTCTTTGCATAAATTCTTATGAATTTATACAACAATCCCATGGACCACTACAAGTGCTCTATGATCATCAAGATTATTAGAGAAGTGAAGGGACAATGACTACAAAATGTTGAGACTAAAGGATAACAAGGGAGTATACAAGTAAATAGAGACTGCCCAAAGATGGACCAAGTCATGCATTCATAGATCATGTGATAAAACCTGCCACACCCCTTTAACAACTAATGAGAGTGTAAGAAAAGATAAGGAATTGCTACCTGCTTGTGGTGAGATTCCTTGTAGAGACAAAATACAAAATGGTAAAGCTGGATGAACGAGTTCTCCAATCACAACAACATACTGGTGTCAATGACATATTTCATAACATCAAATAATTTTCCTCTCTTTCCTCTTGCACGGTTATGAACCATACACGACTCTTGGTGAGTCTTCCACAGTTGTTCAGTAGCAACATGAAACTTTCCAGACAATCACATGTATGAACCTCGCATACACTTCCATCTTCACAGCAAATCTTCAGTCTTGTCTTAGAGACTAACACAAAATAACTGCATCCAACACATGACTAAATGAAATTACAAAGTCTAGACTTTCCTTTTTTTTGCTGAGAACTTAATTTACTACCAGTCAGTTGGAGTTTCAATAGTTTCTGTTTACAAAAATAAGACATTACATTATTTTTTACGACTAGATCTCTGTGATTGTCAACGGACTAGTTCATCCATTTGGCATTATAATATATAATTTGTACACTTTGAAAATAAATGCTCAGCAACAAACATGTGAATATGACTTAGTTTATCAATGACTTCCACAATTTTTCATAACTTCAAGATTCATCCCGTAGCATTATATGAAAGTATATTTCACAGCGGAATGTTCTACTGAGATTTCAGCTATGTTATGAAGAAAAACATGTACTATCTCAAAATGCTGCAAAGTTTGTTGTGTCCAACATAATTCAGTATCTCCATGTTAATGAAAGAAATACTCTATTTTAATGTTGATCGCTCAGTGTCTCAACCGATGCCTTGATGGCACGTTTTCAGATTCATGTTAGCCTCACATCATAGACCAACATACAGGCACTGATAAAATTAAGACAGACTAGATGATGAACACAATATTTCTATTCCACAGCTTTGAAAAAAATATATTACTATAAACACTAGTGATGTATAACTCGCTTCCTTTTGTTGCCAATCTAGTTAGTTTAGTTCCAGAGGTCTTCCGACATTTCACTGTGTCAAGAGCTTCTATTTGTAACTTGCTTAGTTATCTAAATATACATATATATATAGTTTGGGAACTCAGTGAAGTTTCTCAAAATATGTCTGCCAATCCGCACAAATTTAGCAGCAAGTTTATAGTGCTGGAAGTCTGTATTAACTTCAGTGAAAACAGACCAACAACTTATATTCAGAGGCAAAAATGGAATCAGTGAATGGTGCTCCTCTGTGTTTAATGAGAATAATCATCCTTCAGGCTTTGATCACTCAATCTCTCACCAAAGACTTGGATTAAAATAGGAAACTGTGACTGTGAATAGCTGAAGAGAGCATTCAACGGATCAATTTATGTGATGAGGTCGAACGGTGGCTGGAATTCTGGAATTCTTCATCTTATGATCCTTCACCTTTTTGGTATACTGTATTTAAGTCTTACTTATATTTCTTTAAGAATCTGTGCATACACCATAGGATAAATAAAAATGAAATAATCTAAAGAATGAAGCGTGGAATGTAAGACAACAATCTATAAAGGCTGACAAGGTTATTTAGGGCAATTGAGTCCCTTCATGAAATTATCTCAAAATGGGTATGGGCTGCAAGTTCCTTCACAAGGAAATCTGTACAAAAGTATAACGTATATATACTTTTAAAAAAATGAGCTCCCAGTTGCTTCACCTACAATGTTACTGGAAACAAAATATTGATCAAAGCCAAGTAAACTACTTCTTCACTGCAGATCATTTACCAGTTATAGTTTCTTCCAATAGCATCACTACAATGCATTTCAATTTAGCCACCATCTTATGAATTTGTGCTTGGTTGTTCCACTTTGTATTCTCTGAAGAATACTGATAATTTAATTGATTTTGATGGAACTAACAGGAAACATGAGAGCTGGTACTATATATTTCACCATTAGCATGTTTCAACATATCTGATTAATACTTGTACAAATCCTGGATAATAATTTTATCATATGTAAAGTAGGAGCATATCAGTCATCAGTCACGAATGTTTCTGTTTTAATGGTGTTTAATAGGATACAGAAATGTCTTCATAAAATTTCATCACCATAATGTTTTAACAGTATTTTGTATGGCAATCAATCTCCTTCACAAAATTCTCTCTATGACGATCGAACAGAAATTTTTTAGGGCAAATGAATGAACTCATCAAATTCTCTCTAAAATAGTTTAACGGCATTTTGACTGGCAAGGAAGTCAACAGAAAACCATCAACAAATAGATATTTTTGAATTAGTTCTAGAGAAAGATGTGAATGTACATCCTACTTTCAATATCTGAAGTGATTGTTTCCTTACTGCCTACCTTCTTCCTTGGTCTCTTCTGTACAAAAGGGCATCAACAATATTATCATCTGAAAATGTAATACCTCTGCCCCTTGTCAAACAGACTTATAATTTTAGGCAGTAAATTGCCTTCATTCAGGCTTCTATTACAGGATTTGCTTAGGGTCCAATACTGCTGATAAGGTCTATCATTTTGTACAGCATGTTCCTGGCCATTTTAGTTAGGTTCATCCTTTTCTACTTGTTTGACTATGTTTCATTCCTGGTCCCATCACGTGTATTCTAGGACTTACACTTTGCTTTCAGATCTCAAAACAGAAATGGCCTGGGCATTCCATTGGAGAAATCAATATCATCATCATCATCATCATCTATTCTCAACCCTGTCAAGCCAGGCGCCGGTATTTATGAGCCTCCTCCAGTTTGCCCTGTCCATCTACAGTACAGCTGATGATAATCTACCAATTTACATCACGTTTGGCAAAGTCTTTGAAAATTTACTTTTCCAACCTTCAAGAGCCCTCCCTCTTTCATGGTATGCTCTCGAGGTCCACTTGCAGCCATCTTCCTCATTTATCCATGCCACTGTAATCTGCTTAAACTCTAAGATTGTCATTCTTTATTTTGCCTCTTCTTGTCTTTTGGAGGAACTTCATTGCAATGGGGCCTGTAGGTGACGTTTTGCAGGTTGCTGCTTCCAGTCTGTACATTAGAATTGGTACAAGATATGTTTAGTACAGTGTATCTTTGAAGCTTGGGGAAATGTGTCATTCCTAAGTAGTTGACGAATGGAGTGGTAGAATTTTGATGTAACCTGTATCCTCTTGCCTATTATTGGAGAAGTAAGTTCAAATATTACAGGAGTTGACAGTAGATTCATACAAACATTTTCATTGCAAGCACCTGCTTTTGATGATTTCTGGAGGTAAACAGAATGAATTTACTGAAATGTCAACTACAGATATCACTCTGCACTGTGGTATCAATTATATTGTTAGAATCTCAAACTTCAAAATTATCACAGCAGATTATAATGTACACATAATCCAACATACAAGTAGAAGAGCAGAACATGTAAAACATGACCACATTCCCAAGTCCTGGGTACAAACACAAAACAGTTCTGTATTCCGTGAATATGTCATCTCAACTTACTTCTTTCCCATAGTTTTTGTGCAGTTAATTATCAATGAATTGTATTATGTTCCATTTTGAAAAAATAAATTTGGTGGAAATGTCTTCGATTTGTGTTGGAACTGGACAAACTTCAGTTCTGAGTCTTCATACCAACTTCCACTAATTGAGTTAAAGTTCATTGCTTTTTAAATTTTTTTAAAAACATATTTGAAATCATGCTTAACTGTGATTTGAAGACCAATTTTGTTGAATGGCATACAACTGGTCAAAATGTACATCTATCGGCAGATGTTGACAATGCTTTCGAGTGGCCACCATGATTCAATTGGATGGCTGAATATCGTCTTTATCCGTGTGGCTGTAACTTAGTCCCCACATATGGTATCCATTTACAAATACAGTATACTTTGCTTCATCTGGGGATCTTAACAGTTCTATCCCCAAACACTGCAGGCCCAGTACAAGTGAAAGCTGTATTCCTTATAAACTTCTGCTTGGTTAACAGGATGTGCTCTGCCAATTTCTTTAAATTTTTAGACTTTCTATGTAAAGTCTTTCTTGAGCTTCCTTCTCCTTGTGGCTCACAGAATTACATTTACACTGAATGATTATCATCATGACGCAGATCATCAGCCTAGAAATTGAAAACAAAGTGTTATATTTTTTAGGAATGTCAGCAACTTCTATGAACAGAGTTTCTCAACCACTGTGCTCTCTTCAAGAACAACACCTCTTCTTCAACTTGCCACACGAAACTAGTCTAACTACTTGAGGTTCTCTCGCCGACTGACTTGCATAGGACGTGAGAGCCTCAACATCCTGCATCTCATGCTACAGTACAGAGGAGAAGTTGTCACTTTGAAAGATGCAACACACCTTCAAGTAGCACATATCCTTCCACAAGTATATGTAGTATAACAAGAAAGGAAGTAAAATGGGGTATAGAAACAAATCTAAATAACAATGTAGTAGAAATCCATACAATAATACCCAAGTGAAAATATACAATGACCTACACATATCTGTGACACACTTCAAAGTCTTCTTCCTTTCAAGAATTTTGTCCAAAATTGCACGAAAGTTAAAAATAACTACTACTTTGTGGAAAAAAGGGTACTGCATTTTAAAAAGATGTACATACCATATATTTCCCTTCTTCACTGTTCTTCTAGAGACTATAAAATACAAGACTGTGGTTTATATACTCTATTAATAGTAAATATTTCACTGGATTCAGCAACCTCAATCAATAAATAAAACAGCATATATTCTCCAGAAAATAAATAAATCAAGGAGCCTAACTACTCCAGAAATCATACCAGTGGTTTTCTTGTCCAATTATGACTTTCAGTTCATGTGCCTATCTTTTGATATATCTTGCTTGTTGCTTTCCGCCGCTTACGTTTTCCTACTGGGATTCTTTTCTCCCTTTGCCGCTGCTCTTTTACCACCTGTATTCATCTCCGTCTCTTCCCTTCTTTGGTCTTTATCTGGATTTCATTTTAAATTATAATTGCCAATATCAAGACTGAAGATGTGCTCACATGTCTCTTAATGAACCTTGATGCCTACCAACCTGATGAAGCTAAAAAGCAGAAAAAACAAGCTTGTCTAGGATAAAGAAAAACTGAGACCACGAAGAGAGAGAAGATCTGTTTGAAGATGTCAGTTGTGCATGTGTTCCTTTCATTCACAATATGACTAGGACTCAATCCTCGTCTCCTTTTACAAAGTTAAGTTAAACGCATATTTTACTGTATGTCAACATTAAAACCCTTACCCGAACACACTGAAACCTTGTTAGTGCGTTCCTCATTAACACGTCGATGGATGAAGCTGTACGCATAAACCGGCTTCGGTGGTGGGGTCATGTGAGGCGAATGGAGGAGGATAGGTTACCTAGGAGAATAATCGACTCTGTTATGGAGGGTAAGAGAAGTAGAGGGAGACCAAGACGACGATGGTTAGACTCAGTTTCTAACGATTTAAAGATAAGAGGTATAGAACTAAATGAGGACACAACACTAGTTGCAAATCGAGGATTGTGGCGACGTTTAGTAAATTCTCAGAGGCTTGCAGACTGAACGCTGAAAGGCATAACAGTCTATAATGATAATGTATGTATGTATGTATGTATGTATGTATGTATGTATGTATGTATGTATGTATCTATCTATCTATGTATTCATTAGTATATTTTCTTGCTTAACACGTTCTTTTTCCTTGTTCCCTATAGAAACGTCCTAACGAGGTTTTACTGTATTTACTGTATTTATTTTGCATTCATTGAGTCATTTATTTTGGAGGAGAAAGGCACTTGACAGCAAAAGAGACATGTAAGGTAAGGAAATGAAGACAATGCATTGTATGCCAGGCCCAACAAGATTATCAGTAACCTTAAAGAGAGAGATATCAAATGGAGGATTTCTTAACACTACTGAATTCAAAGTGCCCACTTCTTGAGTAACCATTACTATAAACGTATTCCCTGTAGTCTTGTATATAAAACCACACTCTTATATTTTACACTTTGGTACAAGAAAGCAAAAAGTGGTTGAGAAAGACTGTTGTAGTGTATCACTCATCTACTCTTAATAATAACCTTACCTGTTGCAGGAAATGTGGTAACTCAACTTCTTCCAGATGTCTACATCAATACTGTTACATGCCACGTTTAGTGGGGGTTACAAGATGTGTTCAATCTTGCAGCAATACAGTAACAGTAATGCAGACTGGGGAAGGGACTGGGAGTTAACTAGCCTCCTCTAACAAATGAACTAAGGGGCTGTACAATATTCATCCAGAGGATACCATGTACAATGTCCTTATCTTCACTGAAATGGAGCTATGGAATGAGCACAGGAAGCGTAAGACATGAGATCTTTGCCAGATTGCCGGTACAATTTATAAATCTCACGTTTTTTGCTCTCTATTGACATCACCCATATATTCCTTGAAAGGAAACAATCAAGGTTCCACCTTCTTATTCTTATTCAATACATTTTAAATCTTCAATTCCTTAAAAGCAAGTATAAAATTTGCTCCATGTTTTTGCCATAATTTTTTGTAGAGCTCTACAACTGAGGAGCTATCCCACAGTGTGATGGCGACTGTGATCTAGGGAGCCTAGTATAACGCCTGAGAGGATTCGTCGCACAGACCATACATCATCTCATAATCACAAAGCCTTCAGGCTGAGCAACGGTCGTTTAGTAGGTCAAGGTCCCACTGGGCTTTAGCACCATGGAGTTTGGTTTGGTTTACAAGGTTTTGTATGATTATAATGAAAACCTATTTCATTATTGTGACATTTAGCCAATTGTTGATGGTTTTAATACGTATCTGGATTTTCCATTTTCCGTATTGTACATGTTTTTCCTAGGGTCCCTCCAAAAACACAGAAACAAGTTTCCCCTGTAGGAACTTGCGGTCACGCCCTCGACACTGCTCCGACCAATCTTAATGCATTATTGGAGGCTGTGTAGCGGTCATACATCAGTATTGATTCCCAATGCTTCCAGTATCTTGGGGAACCATGCCACGCCACATTGCCACCATCCTAAGGCTAAGTGGGGAGTACTAGAAATTACTAGCAGAGTGAGCTCATAGGTATGTTACGCCACATATGAGATCCTGTGAGTCAAAGCATTAATGAAAAATCATCACTGAATCACTTAATGGAATGTACATATGTTTGTAAAAAATTATGAACTTAAGTTTTTATGTGCAAAAAATGGAAATAACTGGTAAAATTAAATGTTAATATTTTAACAGTGTACCAAAAGAAGATAATAAAACGAGAGTTGAGGTGAGGGTTCAACCAAACACAAGTGAACAAGGTTTAGATGAAACTAATCCTTTTGATATCATTCCCCTTCCAAGCTGTAAATGGTTCAACAAAATCCTCATCATGCTCAATCATCAGTCTGTACACCTCTGAAAAGGAGAGTTACCACTTCCCAAAAGTAACGTCAGGTTCTCCATTGTCATTCTGATCAAACAAAGAGAAAATACACAAAAGAAACAACACACAGCTTCAAATGAAAATTTAGCATCTATGTAATGTGTTTTTATAGATGTTTTCTTACCTGCCAAACAACTGCTCCTCATCTATTTTCCTGTTAACTTTATGTCTTTGCTGCAAAATTGCATAGTTCAAGTTCCATATGAATAAACTGTGCCTAATAGTTAGGACCTGAAAAATTAGCATCTACTTCCAGCTGAATTTGCATCTATTTTCAGGTAACAATCACAGGTGACTTTTTAAAAAAGGATATAATTGGTATCTGGCCAGGTCATCCTGCTACAGTAATAGAGTAGACCGTACGGCCACTGTTTCTACACCGAGTGTTGGGCAGTGGGAAATAACCTGTCAACCCAAAGGAGCCAACAGCTTTCCGCAGTGTTCACATGGAGTGGGGGCATGTGTGTTGTGAACGGGGATGTAATGCCTTGAAGCAGCCCCCTTAGTGTTATTGGACAGTATGAAGCTACGTGTTGACATCAGGCTTCACCCTCTCCCTATGGGGGAAGCACAACAGATCTAATTGGTTGCAGTGTCTGCCCACTTGCCAGATGTAGGTGAAGGCCATATGGTCTTAATCTTGCCAGAATAAATGAATAATTAGTCCGGCTCCCTTGCTGAATGGCCAGCATTGTGGCATTTGGCTCATAGGGCTCTGTGTTCAATTCCCGGAGGGCCACTATAAACACGTTTCGTTAATTCCTCTATCTCGAGACTGGATGTTTGTTATCATCTTCATTTTTACCCATCATACAACTAACCCTCAAACGTACAGTTGACACCTTAATTCACATTAGTGTCCACAGTAACAAAAAATAAATCAATATTTAGCCCATAACTTGAAAATGTTAAATGTTCAGGTCCCTACTAATAATGTGATGGCTGATATTTATAACTAGGAATTCTTGAAAATGATTACGCTCAAACAGGTCCGAGCTAAACCATGTAGCAACAGGACAATACTTGCTATGAGAGTACAAACCTGTAAAATGCCATAATCTTCGTGAATGAGCCATTCAGGAACATGGTCTGGCTCAGGGACAGGCTTGGCCATGGTTGGAGTTTTCAACCCTGGCATAGGGATAGGGGGTCTCACTATACCACGATACTTCTGCAGTTTCATGTCTCGGCGCATCTTTATGAGGGCAGGAGACGGACGGTCGAACAGAGATCTCGGAGCATACAGCGAGTCTTCCTTATATCGCTTGAGCGGTCGGCGACCTGCACAACAGGAGTTATATACACAAATGGACAGGATTTATTTAAAGGTAACACAAGTATCATACCAGCTAGAGACCCTATTTGTGCACTAGGAAGTTTTTGTAAGAACTCGGAGAGAAAAAAAATAAAATAAATAACCACAAGTTTTGAAGAAAATGCTCAAATCTTATAACCAGAGAAGTTGTGCATGAGATATGAGATGACTATCACTTAACACTAGAACTGCGGCTGAGTTATTACCGGAACGTTTGCTAATTCTTTTGTTTATATTGTTCTTTTTGTTTTACTTGGGATCCTGGATTTTTGACTTTTCATCAATAACTGTAATAAAGACCAGCACATAATTTCATACAAGGGCAAGTCATTAAGCATCTGCAATCAATTTTTATAATTTATTAAAAAAAAGTACACACATTTTATTGATATCATTTTTCAACATAGTCACCCTGCTTTTTAATGCACATGGTTCACCTTTTCACAAGCTTTCCAATACCCTCTGCAAAAAAGTTTTTTGGTTGTGCAGCAAGCCACGTAGGCACCACTTCCTTCACCTATTGATCGGAACTGAATCGACGGCCTCTTAGAGCATTTTTAAGTGGACCAAACAGACGGGTCATCTGACAGGGCGAGATCGGGACTACACAGGATGCTCCAATACACCTGCTCTTCAATGACTTGTTTTGTAACCCATCTCGAACAGAGTTTGTGAAAGTTAAGCCTGTTATGTATGATTTCATATGCAGAACCATGGCTAATGTGCATATGGTTTTCCACGCCATCAACAGTCACCTGTCCGTTATTTAGGATCATATCACGCACGTGTTCAATATTGGCATCAGTTACGGCTGCAGATGGACGCCTGAATCTTTCCTCATCCTTCATGCTCGTCCAACCCCTTTTGAACTGTTCAATCCACTGGTAAACACTTCACTGTGGCAAAACATTGTCCCCGTATTGTGTTGAAAGTCTTGTATGAATTTCCGCTCCTGGTACACTCTCCGACCACAAAAAACAGATTACGGAACGCTGTTCTTCCTTGGTGAAACAGAGTGTGGCACGGCCATCTTTACATCGCAATGCTGAAACCTATTACAGATGTAGACAACGGTGCCATCTAGCGGCTGGTGAGCACATAATGCCATAGAGCCAACTTAAAGACAATTAGAGCAAAATTGCAGATATTATTGACTTGCCTACATATTTCTGGGGACAACACATTTAGAGAAAAATCTACATATACCTGGAATTGCGGCTGGGTCAGATTTGATTAATCTGTAATAGTGATATATTCGTTCATACAATTTTTCTTTTTATGTGCCTTATTTCTTCCTGCTTTCTAGGCCACATTCTATGTCAAAACTGGACAATTATGCTCACCAGCTGTGCAAGAGAAGCAGCAGCATCTGATATGAGTTACATTATTTGTGTCTGAACAGGCAGAGTGTTGACACAAAACTTCACATTGCGTGATATAGGCCGTAATAATGTAGATTGAAGCGTGGTCTTTTGCCCTGCATATGGAATTTTAGATTTTAATTTTCAGCACTGGATAATTTTATGCAATCTGCGTGTCTCTCCTAGTGATATTGATGTTTCTCTGTTCACTAGGGTTCCAATCATGGACACCTTGTCTCTACTAGATAAAATATTTCCTGGTGACATTGTTAATCTGTTTCACCTTGTTCTCATCGCCACGTATTTCAGTTTTCATGGTACAATATAGGAACAAATAGATGGCGCTGCCATGGGATCACCATTGGCACCAGTCATCCCTAATTTCTATATGCAAGATTTTGAAGAGAGTTGTCTTCAATCTTGCATACTCAACCCTTTCATGTGGTTGAGATATGTCGATGACACATTTGTTACCTGGCCCCAGGGTAAACATGAATTACCCATATTTTTCGATCACTTGCAGAGCATACAGCCAAACATTGAATTTACCATGGAGACTGAACGTGAAGGATGTTTGCCATTCTTGGATGTTTTGGTTTCTAGGAAATCAGATGGAACTTCAGGTCATTCGGTTTACTGTAAATCGACCCATACTAATAATATGTACTATATCTTCGTGGGTCCTCTCATCACCATCCTTGCCAAAAACGTGCAGTGCTTAACACCCTTATCAGTCGAGGTTTATGAGGAGGAACCAGAACATTCCTGAGCAATGGCTACTCAAGGAAACAGATTGATAAAGTGATACATCCTAAACCTTAAGAAAAGATTGCCACGTGATTCTCGTCCTTTGAGCCTGGCCTTCTTGCCATACCTACAATCTGTCACGGATAGGACTGGCAATATTCTCAGAAGGCACAATATTAAGACCATTTTTAAGCCTAACGTCAACATAGGCAATTGCCTGCGATCTGTTAAGATCCTATTGGTCTAAACTGTGCTGGAATATATATGATTCCTTGCTTCTGTAGATTATTTTATGTTGGCCAAACATATAGGAAGGTAACAATGAGGGTTAAAGAACATTGTAGGCACTTACATCTATGCCAGCCAGAGAAGTCTGCTGCAACAGAACATGCCATACATAATGATGATCAAATCATTTTTGATGCACCATGTGTCATTTATAAAGATAAACATTTTGACCTGGAATCGTTCATGAGGCGATAGAAATTGCTAAACACCGAATAACTTTAATAAAGGTGATGGCTATATACTGAGTAGATCATGGCTAGCATCCATAGTTAACTCGTCAACATCTTTTTTTCTTAACTCTGGAAGCCCCCGAATGAACTATATTTCTAACAGGATCTCTCTATCTCATGTCTGGTTACTATGAAGCGACTATTGTCTATACATTATTTGTTATTGCTCTGAAGACTATGGTGGTCGCAGGATTGAAACGTGCCAGCACATTTTAAACATTACACAACCTAATATCCCTAAATTAAGTACTTAATATAAATAGTACATGTTTCGTTCTTACTTCAGAACATCCTCAGTTACAAAGTACATCAGAAAAAAAATTATAACATTTTAAAAAGCTATAAATTTGAAGGTTAAAAATAGTTCTCTTGAAAGCATTGTGCATAACTAACAATGTTGTGCTTGAAATCTTAAAATTGTGATAATGCTGTGATGTAAAAGTCAAAGTGCTTGTAAAGGGGCAAATATACTGCTGTCACCATAAAACATGCACTTAAATTAAAAACTAATCACACATTAAAAATTAACATTTATCCTTAAGATGTCTTGATGATATGTTGACACAATTTTGGATAGTGTAATATAACATTCCAGTTCGAACGAGGAGGTATATTTAAATGTGTAATAGTACAAAATGAACTACAGGAACTCCTCTAAAAGATTGGTGGTGAGTTATCTTTGAGTTAAACACAATCCGATAGAAAAACACGTCAGAATTTGAAGAAACGTGTAGATGTGTAACATAGAATGGACTATTACTTGAAAAAAGGAGTGGTACGTATAAGTTAGGAAATTTGTTTGGAAGAGTAATAGGGAGGTACATTCAGGGAAACGGGGTGGCCTAGGGAGCGGTGATAAGGGAACAGGGAACTGGAAATAAAGGAGGGATGACATAAAATTGTTAGTGTTGAACTGTAGAAGTATTGTAAAGAAATGAATAGAACTAAGTAATTTAATAGATATATATTTACCAGATATTGTAATAGGAGTTGAATCATGGCTGAGAAATGATATAATGGATGCAGAAATTTCCTCACGGCACTGGAGTGTGTAATACAAATTCTTATAATTTTGTTAATTACCAAATATTCAATATAATTAAATACAATACACGGCACTGGAGTGTGTATCGTAGAGATAGGATAGGAATGGTGGGAGGGGGAGTATTCATTCTGGTGAAAGAAGAATTTGTAAGCTACGAAAAAGTTAAAGATGAGACACATGAAATTCTAGGTGTAAGGCTCATTTCTAAAGACAATAGGCAACTTGATATATTTGGAGTGTACAGACCGGGAAAGGGTAGCACTGACGCGGATTCGGAATTATTTGATAGGATAGTCAGCTATATGGGAAACGACATGGAAAGAAATGTGATTGTAGCAGGAGATCTGAATTTGCCAGATGTCAATTGGGAAGGAAATGCAAATGACAGGAAGCATGACCAACAAATGGCAAATAAGTTAATATGGGAAGGACAGCTGATTCAGAAAGTGATGGAAACAACCAGAGGGAAAAATATCCTGGATGTGGTGCTGATAAAACCAGATGAGCTCCATAGGGAAACTGAAGTAATAGATGGTATTAGTGAGCATGAAGCTGTTTTTGTCGTAGTTAAAAATAAATGTGATAGAAAGGAAGGTCTTAAAAGTAGGACTATTAGGCAGTACCATATGGCTGATAAAGCAGGCATGAGGCAGTTTCTAAAAAGTAACTATGATCGGTGGAAAATGGTAAATAAAAATGTAAACAGACTCTGGGATGGGTTTAAAGAAATTGTTCAGGAATGTGAAAACAGGTTTGTACATTTAAGGGTGGTAAGGAATGGTAAAGACCCACCTTATTATAATAGAGAAGTAAAGAGACTAAGAAGGAGGTGCAGACTGGAAAGAAACAGGGTTAGAAATGGCTATGGAAGTAAGGAGAAATTGAAGGAACTTACTACAAAATTGAATCTAGCAAAGAAGTCAGCTAAGGATAACATGATGGCAAGCATAATTGGCATTCATTCAAATTTTAGTGAAAAATGGAAGGGTATGTATAGGTATTTTAAGGCAGAAACAGGTTCCAAGTACGACATTCCAGGAATAATTAATGAACAAGGGGAGTGTGTATGTGAGGATCTTCAAAAGGCAGAAGTATTCAGTCAGCAGTATGTAGAGATTGTTGGATACAAGGATAATGTCAAGATAGAGGAGGAGACTAAGTCCAAAGAAGTAATAAAATTTACATATGATAACAATGATATTTACAATAAGATACAAAAGTTGAAAACTAGAAAAGCAGCAATCAGATTTCTGGGGATATACTAAAGACAATGGGTTGGGATATAGTACCACATCTGAAGTACTTATTAGATTATTGTTTGATCGGAGGAGCTATACCAGATGAATAGAGAGTTGCTATAGTAAACCCTGTGTATAAAGGAAAGGGTGATAGGCATAAAGCTGAAAATTACAGGCCAGTAAGTTTGACGTGCATTGTATGTAAGCTTTGGGAAGGCATTCTTTCTGATTATATTAGACATGTATGTGAAATTAATAACTGGTTCGACAGAAGGCAGTTCAGTTTTAGGAAAGGTTATTCCACTGACGTTCAACTTGTAGGATTACAGCAAGATATAGCAGATATCTTGGATTCTGGAAGTCAAATGGACTGTATCTCGATTGACCTGTCTAAAGCATTTGATAGGCTGGATCATGGGAGATTATTGGCAAAAATTAGTGCAATTGGACTAGATAAAAGAGTGACTGAATGGGTTGCTATATTTCTAGAAAATAGATCTCAGAGAATTAGAGTAGGTAAAGCTTTATCTGACCCTGTAATAATTAAGAGGGGAATTCCTCAAGGCAGAATTATCGGACCTTTATGTTTTCTTATATATATATATAAATGATATGAGTAAAGGAGTGGAATCGGAGGCAAGGCTTTTTGCGGATGATGTCTTATTCTCTATAGAGTGATAAATAAGTTACAAGATTGTGAGCAACTGCAGTGTGACCTCGAAATGTTGTGAGATGGACAGCAGGCAATGGTATGTTGATAAACGGGGTTAAAAGTCAGATTGTGAATTTCACAAATAGGAAAAGTCCTCTCAGTTTTAATTACTTACTGCGTTGATGGGGTGAAAGTTCCTTTTGGGGATCATTGTAAATATCTAGGTGTTAATATAAGGAAAGATCTTCAATGGGATAATCACATAAATGGGATTGTAAATAAAGGGTATGGATCTCTGCACATGGTTATAAGGGTGTTTTGGGGTTGTAGTATGTAAAGGAAAGGGCATATAAGTCTCTAGTAAGACCCCAACTAGAGTATGGTTCCAGTGTATGGGACCCTCGCCAGGATTACCTGATTCAAGAACTGGAAAAAATCCAAAGAAAAGCAGCTCGATTTGTTCTGGGTGATTTCTGACAAAAGAGTAGCGTTACAAAAATGTTGCAAAGTTTGAGTTGGGAAGAACTGAGAGAAAGAAGAAGAGCTGCTCGACTAACAGGTATGTTACATGTGATATGTGGTATGTTCCGAGCTGTCAGCGGAGAGATGGCGTGGAATGACATTACTAGATGAATAAGTTTGAGTGGCATTTATAAAAGTAGGAAAGATCACAATATGAAGATGAAGTTGGAATTCAAGAGGACAAACTGGGGCAAATATTCATTTATAGGAAGGGGAGTTAGGGATTGGAATAACTTACCAAGGGAGACGTTTTGCAATTTCTTTGAAATCATTTAGGAAAAGGCTAGGAAAACAACAAATAAGGAATATGCCACCTGGGCGACTGCCCTAAAAGGCTAGGAAAACAACAAATAAGGAATATGCCACCTGGGCGACTGCCCTAAATGCAGATTAGTATAGACTGATTGATTGTTTAAGACAGAAAGAAAAATAAGATTGAAGAACAGAAGGAAATAAAAATTATTCTTTCATAAATATTCCCTGTGAAAAATATTTTCATAATTTCATGAAAGAGATCACATCTCTTTTCAAAATGTTAGAATTTGGTTTGGTGTTCTTTGCAGCTGAGGATATCTTGAAGTAAAGACAAAACAGGTTCCTTTAAATTACGAGAATGTATTATATAGTACTGAAAAGGTAGACCTGTCTAAAAAATTAAGGTTTATGACATATCCATCATCAATTTGGGTTTTGAATCATATTGTTATAAGGTATGAAATTGGTCAATATCAGTAGGAAAATGTCTCAAATTCTCAGGAAAATCACTGTACGTACTTTCACGGTCAGTTGCAGGAGAAGTATCCAGCCTTCGCTTGTGGTCCTTACGTACGTAGATGGGTGGTAGCTGTGCCTCTGACATGATTGACTGCTCGTACAGGAATCCAATTGAGTGGTCAATGTAGACATCGTTGTCTCCCTGCGGTGGAGTTGGAGGACACCAGATCTGGAAATGGGCAAATTACACTGCCGCTGGATAACAACTTCATACACTTCCTGTTTTATGCCACCTTCCTGAACTTAAATACAGACTTTCAAGAAATTCTGTTGGGCCGACATGATTAGAGCTGGGATTTCTACGACATTAAAACCATGAAAGTCATGAATCAGGAGATTTTATTCCTTTTTCGGCATATCCCGACATGTAACAACACACCATTGATGACTAACTTTTAATAATATACAATATATTATACTACTCAATTATGCAATTTATCTTATACTGAAATAGTGCAGGTATTTTTATAAATACTGTATGTGTCTGAGCTTTAGAACACATGACTCTTCATTGTACCTGCCTTAGGCCTCTTCATGAATTTCTGAACTAGATTTATGTTCAAAACATCGGCCTCGGGAAGCTTTGTGGTGAATTGAGTTTTCTCCTTGTAAATAAGCTAGAAAATAGTTTCACAGTCGGCATACTTATGTGGAAATGATAACATAAAAAGCATTATGTTAGAGATTCTGTCATAATTAAGAACACCACCAGCTGGTTGTGTCTGTCTTGCCAGTGTCCACTCAACATCAATTCTCTCTAGCTACTTAAAAAAAAAAAACCACCTAAATCTGTTCTCAAAATCGGGAGATAAGTCTCCGCAATCAGAGAAGGAGGTAAGGACCAAAAATAGGGAGTTTCCCGCTCAAATCAGGGGAGTTGGCCCTAAAACATACTAAATATGAAATGTGTTTTTAGTTGTCAGTCCGAAGGCTGGTTGGATCCTCAACAGTTCTGCCATGAGCTGGCATAGATGGCCTAGGCATCACTGAAGAGGCGTACTAGGGAAATGAGGAGTGAGGTCGTTTCCCGTTGCTTTCCTCACTGAGCCAGAAGTTGCTATTACACATCAGTCTGCCAAGCCCACTGAAATGCATGCACTAATCGACCCTATGAGCAAAATAAATTAAATGTTGTGCAAAATATGCTTAGAAAGGCACAAAAAAAAAAAAAAAAAAAAAAAAAAAAAAAAAAAAAAAAAAAAAAAAACTGGCTACATTCCTAACTTTCTTTGAACTTCATTTCACCACAAAATTTTTCTCTACCGGGCGAGCTTGCATCCGGAAGATTGCGGGTTCAAACCCCGCTGTCGGAAGCCCTAAAGATGGTTTTCCGTGGTTTCCCATTTTCACACCAAGCAAATGCTGGGGCTGAACCTTAATAAAGGCCATGGCCGCTTCCTTCACACTCCTAGGCCCTTCCTATCCCATCATCGCCCATAAGATCTATCTGTGTCGGTGCGACGTAAAACCAATTGTAAAAATTAAAAAAAATATTTCCAAGGAAACAAAACCAAAATAACAAAACACAAACAAAATCCCATCGCATTATTGGTACAAAATATCTGAATAATACTTGGAGAATGACTAAAACTATTAAACAGTATATCTTGTCTTCAGGGGAAACCCAAGGGATTGGAAAATTTTTCTGTTGTACGCGGGATTTGTGTTCATAAAGGTGGTTAAAAAATAAAATAAAAATCATAAGTACATACCTCCGTTAGACAATCCAGCAGTAGATTTAAATGATTTTATGTGGTAGTAGATACAATAATGATACAAATCACATACATACAGTACACCAGCTCACCAGCACTAACACAAATCTTTTCTCGCTTAAAACTTCTCCGGTGCTTCCTTGCGGGGGAGGAAACGGAATGTCCTTTATGGCTGATAGGGTATATCGGTGGGAACTGATGTTATATAAGCCAACTTCATAGTCTTCGCCATCAACTTCTGTTATATTTACTTGGAAGTGATGAATGATGAACTGTTTTCTAACACCACCCTCTGTTTCAACTTCTAGATCAATGTCTATGTAATCTTCTGCATTACAATTAAATTAATAATATATTATGGTTCCACATATTCAATACAATAACACTTAGTAATGCAAGGTTACATTACAGGTTTATCACAAATAGTACCGATTTCAACCCCAGATCTGGGTCATTATCAGCCAACCGTTCAAAAAGGTACAAGATAAAAGAAATGCACAGATGAATAACAAGTAACGTAGAAGATATAAAGATTTTATTGAAGATGAAAGTTCATGTGGAGCTATATAACACTTGCGTATAAAGAACTAGGTTTTAAATGTCTTTAAAATCTTGATGTGAAGATGATTACTTGTTATTCATCTGTGCATTGCTTTTATCTTGTATCTTTGAACAATCGGCTGATGATGACCCAGATCTGGGGTCGAAACCGGTACCATTTGTGATCCGACTTGTGATGTAACCTCGCATTACTGAGTGTTATTGTACTCAATAGGTGGAGCCATAATATATTATTAATTTAATTGCAGTCTCAGTTCAATACGGACCAAAATGAAATTCTTATCTTTCAATCTTCTGCACTGGCATTACCATAATTACTCTGTCTGAGAGTTTGTTGCAACACATGAGTATTTTTGTTTAATACAGGTCCTTTATCAGGTTGTAAGACAAACTTGGCTTTGAAAAAGCTCTGATGTATTATATTTCTTAATATCCCTTTCACTGCTTCTGCAATCCAAATTACAGCATCACGTACAGAGAGACATTTAGTTTGTTGGCAGAGGCTGCGATTCCATTTTTGCACGCAATGATAACATTATCAGCTGTAATTAATCTTAAAATAATTAATGACGCCCTGGTCCATTGGCTAAGTTACATTAGAAGTATTCGGCGGGAACCATGCAAGCTTAACGTTAGAATGCTGTACAGTTGCATGTACAATTTTCGATAAATAGAATGACGTTCCTGTTTTGTTGTTTCATTCTCGAGTTGAATGACATCAACCATTATTACATTCGGTGTCGTCATCCATGCCCTTTTTAAATCAATGTTTTTGAAGCATCTGGGTTTTGCTGCTTTTCCTGTAACTAAATATCCTTCCAAGTTCCCCAGAAAGAAAACCAGATAAAAATACTGTCTCTCTCTCTCTCTCTCTCTTTGGAAAGCTTCCCCCCTATACAGAGATAACATTTTGCTAGGTAGTGCTTGGAAAAAGTACGGTTTCATCACCATTACCTATGTTCTGGGAATCATAGTCTTTAATTAGAGAGCCAATTTTTTAAGTCCAGTCTGCTAATGTTTAATCAGCAATGTCTCCAGCCCCGCTGCAGACCCCCTTCAACACTATCTGATGTTGTCTTATAAAACACTCGCTGAAGTGGTAAAATCTTCTTTCTGAGCTTTTCTGCAACTTCTCTTGTGTGGTGTTGTAGCACAGTCCCCGAAATGGGCAAATTTCTTACTCTTGCACTAACAAACTATTCCCAAACTATTCCCAGTTACTCCGACCTTTTCTTTCACTGCTCCATTTCCTCATAACGGCCCTTCATTCATTCCTGCCTTTTAGGGAAACTATACTGCAATGTTCCTGCGTTCATTTAGTCAACAAATCATTAAGGTTACACTCCCCTAATGAAAAAATTGAATAAGGGATGAAGTAGGCCCCTAAGTTTCCTGCCTTAAGTTTTGGTCTTTCCTGCAGTAAAGGATATCCAAACCACACGGAATATCTCTGTTATGGTTTACAGATAGAGTTGCCGCCTTCCAACCAGAGAGTCTTAAGTTCATTACCTGGCCAAAAGATATATTTTCCATCTTTAATCCATTTCGAATACACATGCATGGAAAAGGGTTGGGGAGGAAATTTACACATTTCTTCTGTTATATACGCAAAATTTCCTTCTGCTTCGATTAAATACAGACAAACTTACAAGAATAACAAACTATTATTCAACGGACGGGGAAAATTTTCTGATAAGGACACTCTGCTGGTTCATAAAGGTTCAGCTTAAGACAGGTTTTACTGTAATGTGACCTAAAATACACCTTTATACCATTCTTTGATCAAACATGACTTAATGATAAAATATACTTAAAAAAGCATTTACAGTATATGACCAATAAAACCTGTACCATTGTGTTCACAAAAGCTAGAAATATGATTCTAGTAGTAATAATAATAATAATAATAATAATAATAATAATAATAATAATAATAATAATAATAATCGTATGGCCTCAGCTACAGCGTGCAGACATTTTAATGTGACACCACCTGACTGTCTGCTAGTCATTTTTGACGTTCCGTTTCACTCTAGGCCTACTAGATGGCAGACAGAGTAAACTGAAACTCTCTCGGGCATTTGTGGCTGAGATTTAGGGCCGATTGTATAAAACGTTTGATCTAAGATCAGAGATGAAATTGATCTCAGTTCGCACTAAATTCTGATTTTTTAATTGTATAAACATTAATCTGAGATCAATTCGCACTGAACTAGGATTAACTTTGACTGGAGAAATTTCTCCGATCAAGTTGTTTGATCTCAGCTCAAGGCGTTTTTTTTTTATATTCGAGATATAAGGACAGCTGATTGTGAAAATATTACCTGTGTTGTTACGATGAATCATAAGAAAATACACAAAAGACTAAACCTAATACATTTGTCCTTATATAAGCTATATTACGCTTCTTATAATGCAATGAAACATAATTCTACAACATAACCTCTATGAATTTCTTACAATATTACATTATCTCATTCATGTTTTCAGATGACTCACTACTGGTATATAGAGGGTTATTCAGCATATTCTATGGACCGTTCAAGATAGAATGGCGTCAATATCCTCTGAGATAATGTTATTAACTTCGTATTTAAAATGGAACAACCCTGTTTTCTACACCTACCCTTGAATCTGTGAACATTACAAGTTCAGTACTGTGATTATTCCGAAAATCGATCAAACTACTACTAGAGAAAATGTAATGTATTCAAATGTGCTTCATTTGCCAGCTAGGGACTGCCCTGTTCAATTCGCGCTACATATGAAACATGAGCTAGCTATTGACATGCAGAGTTGCTTCATCTTTTCCTGACAGCTACGAATTCGCTTTGCTGTGCCTCGTAAAAGCACTATGACCAAAGGTATGATTTAACACCTTTAATATCGCCGTAGGTAACAGGTACCGTAAACAGACATGCGAAGGGCTGTATGTGACAACAGTTTTTTCCTGACGTGATATTAAACCACACAAGACCGAAAGAGCCTAGTGTAACTGGGCAATCACCCCTTCTTAACACTAATCGATTCTTCAAAGAATGAATAAAAGAAAGAAAGAAAGAAAGCGGCCACAAAGGCCATGAAAATGAAAGACTCCTCACTAGGCTTCACAAATCTAATACCGCTGGAATCAGGAAAAAAAAACCCACCAAGGGTTGACTGAGCAAAGTCAAAGATCCGTTTTTCCTTCACCTGTGTTTGCTGCAAGAAAACAATATGGAGAAATTCCAGTACATGCTGCAAACGATGTTCATTTGCCGACAGTCACTGCCATCTCAATTCATCGTGTAATTATTATCCAACGGGCAAAGTTATTTCGTATTTCATTTGTTGACAGTCACGGCTAGGTCAATCCCACAATTTAAGTATTATACAACAGGCAAAGCTATTTCGTATTTCATTTGTTTTGCGGTGTTGCAACATCCACTTTCATGAACTCAGATTACATTTGAACTACACATGTGCAAACCGAGTTCAGTTTTATACAATGCAACGAAGTCATAATATCAGTTCATTTTCAGAACTAGGTTCTAAATTGATCTCCGATTAGATGTCTTTATACAACCGGGCCTTAATAAATTTTGTCAGGTAAACACCAAATGTGTCACCAGAGATCATTTAAATGCCGACATCGTACGACGTGGACTGTCGAATGGACTTTTTTCCGCCCTTAAAAAATTCGACTACCTCTGCTGGATTTCAACCCACTATCTTGCGATCTGGAGGCCGACACACTACTACTGATCCACAAAGGCAGCTAATATGATTCTTGTTACTGATGTTTGTAAAACAGACCATGATTTAAATATGTCACAGAAACCGGAGCCCTTGTAATGAACAGAGACACAAAAACTGAACTAAGCCTACTTTAGTATACTTCATCCGAGATAGACAAACAATGTTGCTAAAGGTATCGGTAGGTACTTACAGGCATTTGTTCCTTCTGATTGTCTGACACCCAGACCTGCAAACAAGAAAAGTATCAATATTAGAGGAATGAACATAGTATTACTGGCTGACAATGATAAATTTGCAGAAAGGATGAGAAAACAGCCTGATTTAAAAGCAGGGAGAGAGAATCAATGTGGTGAAGACAAGAGAGAAGAAAAGGGAACAATTACAATCAGGAGTAATGGAGAAATTTAACCTCATGATGCTGATCTCCATATGTCATACAGACCTTTTCTTCATATGTTGCTGACCTCCATGCATGATATAGACCCCTATAGGCCGAACTTCACTTTGTTTTAGCTTGTGAAGTTTTAAAGTTGTTGAGATGGAAATGGTATATCTTTGAAAGTGATGATCTCTGCCTTTCTTGCATGTAAGAATCACCCCAAATAACCATTTCCTTTTTTTCTTTCTTTCTAAGATTTTGATATAGTTTGACCTCTTTTCGCTTAAGAGCATATAGACTTAAATTTCTGCTGGATTCTAGCGGATGTATGTAACACTACACGATGTTTCCTTAAGTAGTAGTTGTATAAATCACCATCTTTTCAATGATATGCAAGTTGGCATCATCTAGTGAGGACTTTGAAACCTCTTATGACTCTTAATTACTTGATTCTCTTTCCTTTTGAAATACAATAGTGTGTGGCACAGTACAGTTTGAACGAAAGAGAAGAAGTAATTAAGATTTAATAAATCAGATGATAACAACACTACAACAGACTGAACTGAGCAAAGCGAGAGTGAACGCAGAACATACGGAATGAGAGTTCATGATGCAAAAGACCAAGCAATGGACAATGAAACACGCCGAAGTACATACCCTCTTTCTGATGAACTGATCGTTCCATTACCCTGAGAGTTTTGTTAAATGAATCTTTGAATTACTCTAGTTCACACTGCCTTATGAAACAACCCATGCAAACACAAGACCATCAATTTCATTCTGTATAAAATGTGGAAGGTCTCTTCTCCATGAGTAAACTAACAGGTAAATACGAAGTCAATAAATGTAAAGCACATTCTTCTGAGTCTCTACTGTAAACATTTGAAAATAATCTAAGCTGAATTGTTGAAACAGTAAATTTTTTAAGATTCACACCAATGTCCATCAGTTGTTGTATGATGTAATGTTATTCAGAAGAAAATGTTTGTTAAGTTAAATGGCGCTGTTTTGTTCAAGTTGTAGCCGTAGGAACAAGTCATAATCTTGATTTGTAATATAAGAATGTATTTAATAAACTTGAAAACTGGCTGAGAGGAACAACTATGAAATAAAACAGTGGAACACAGTGGCCCAGTAGATATTTTACAACATGGATCAAATGTGTGCAATCCAGAATATAT
This sequence comes from Anabrus simplex, assembly GCF_040414725.1. Taxonomy (NCBI): domain Eukaryota; kingdom Metazoa; phylum Arthropoda; class Insecta; order Orthoptera; family Tettigoniidae; genus Anabrus; species Anabrus simplex. Next base: position 20,142,445 of record NC_090274.1, on the reverse strand, counting down.
GTCTAGGGGAAAAAAAAAAAAGAATCAAACCGCTGTTTGGTTGAAGAAAAGGAAATGAAAAAGACGTGTATTATATGAGACTTACCCCCGCTCTCACATAGCTTCAACTAAGGTGGAGTGCATCACAATGATTGCTATATTGAAGCTGAGGCTGGCGGTAGGAGTTTAGCCCGAGGGAGGGGCAGAGGAGGGAAAGCAGTAAGGAGATGTACGAATGGTGAGAAGCTGGTAGGGGTATTGGACTTTCTGTTAGCATTAAACGTGTGTTTAATGTAGACAAGAATGATTAAATCAAATAAAATGGTAGGCTTTTCATTGAGGTTGTACTTGGAATTAAAATAGTTCTAAACAAATGAAACAATTTGAGAATACTAAGCAGAGTACATTTGTCTGCGACCTTTAAGATGTCCATATTTTGGCTAATAGAAGTAAACTGATGATTGGAATCAGACATACTGTATGTTGACCCATGGCAGAATTTTTTTTTTTTTAAAGCATTAACATGCTCTAAATAACGTGCTAAGAAGCTTCTGTCTGACCAACATATGTTGCACCGCAGTTATTGCACGTAAGTTTATAAGCTCCAGAATTGAATTTATTATATGGGTTGATTAGGTGTGTGGTGTAAAAGATGGAAGAACTGTTATTAGTTTTGTGAGCTATATTCAAATTATGTTTCTCAAAAATGTTGGTAATCTAATGTTCGGTATCATTTCTTTAGTTGAAGTGGATGAAGATTTTTTACAATTTTTCTTCTTCTTTCGTTTCACCCTCTTTGGGGTACGTTGGATCAACCATTTCTCTTCTCGAAGTGCCCAGTATTTCTCCATTCTTTCTGATATTTGCTTCCTCTCATCTTCTGAGATAACAGGTTTGGTTTTTAATGTGGAGGTGTCTTGGAACCGATCGAATAGTGAATTTTCTGTAATTTTTAATTCTACTAGGCCTTTTACAGTTTCTTTAAACCAGTTGGGTTTTGTTTTGCGGTTATGGAAGACGTCAAAGAGTTGTTTGGTTAATCTATTAGACTTCATTCTCAGAAGATGACCGTAAAAATTTATCCGCCTTTTTTTGCATAGTATCTTGAGAGTTTTTCAATTTTCTTATAGTGTGTTTCATTCTTGATGTATATCATTATTCAGAAATTTTGGTCCTATGTTCTTAAAATTTTCCTTTCTTTTAGCCTGAGCCAACGGCCGTAGCCGCGTTGAAACACCGGATCCCGTGAGATCTCCAAAGTTAAGCAACATTGGGCGTGGTCAGGAGTTGGATGGGTTGCCACGCGCTATTGGTGGGGGGTAAGGGAATGGAGGAGCGGAAAGGAACTGGCCACCCTACTGCACGTAAACTCCGGCTCAGGAGCACCTCTGCGGAGGTTCGGACCTGCCTTCGGGCAGAATAACCCTTACCTTACTTTCCCATCTGGCCTTTGAAATGCATGTTTAGTGTTCCTACTGCATGTAGTGCTTCTGGTTTAATCACAGTTTAAAAATGTTTAGTTTTGGACCCCCATGAAAGGGATTTCTTGTTGTATGTAGCTTTTGTTGCTTCGAAGGCCAGTTCAAGTTTATTTTTCCTAGATTCCACTGCTTTGCATTCCACAGCATTCCAACTAATCCATTAATTTAATTATTAATTATTTTTTCAATAAACTGTTGTACCTATCATTTCTAGTGTACGTTTTCTGTAAATATTGCAAGAAGGTGATCCAAACTTATAGTAGGGCAATGGCCTCCTCCTCACTGTCAGTCTCCTGTGGTTGGTCTGAACTCAGTTCAAACCTCACAGTTGGATCTAGTATAGGGTTTTTTTTTGGAGTCAGCTTTAAAGACTATGATATTTATTTGCTTCACGCTCCAAAAACTTCCTCATGAGTGGTATATTCTCTACCTTGTTACAAAATAAAATGAAATTTGTAGCGATATCCTCTCCTCTGTAAAGAGTCTGCTAGCCTGCGATAAAAGGTGTGGTGATGTGCAATGCAAAGAGTTACACTGTGCAGGCAAAAGATGAGGACGTACGGAAGGGTTTTTATGCCGACAGTGATTACCATCCAGACTTCTTCTGGCACTGCAGCAACCAGAGCATCTCTCCATTCAGAGCAAGATAGTCCATTGTGGTGCCAGATCCAAGTATTAGCAAGAGTGTAGTCTTTATAAAGAATAAAACCTTACAATTCCGCTCTGAACAAACCAAGACCTTTATATTCAAGTCGGGTGTATCTATGGGAATCTGTACAGTTTCCTTCAGTGTTTCTTGGATCATCCTGTCTGCAACGATAATGAATGTTTGAGGTATTTTGCCAGATGTGTTGTTTGAAATACATGAATTAGGCCTAAAGAGGGACAAATTGATGAGTTGGTTGTACTAAACACCTGGTCAGGATGCACCAGAGGTGAAGATGTCACCTCCCAATCGGTCTTGAGTGCAGTATGAGCAGACTTAAGATCAAATATGCAGTCATCAGCAAAGTTTACACCGAGATAGCGGATGTATTCACGAGGTGATATGGAAGGTATGGTGGTGTCACCAAAAATTTTTAGAGTGTCATTCTGCAATTTTTCTTTGTAGATGCTAATTGCAATATATTTTAAAAAAATCTCGGCTCTAGACAAATCTTGTTAAAACCCAGGACTGCCATTGAGTTAGCTCAATAGCAGACCAATTATCTTTATCCACAATAACGCTGTCATCTGTAAAGCTAAGAACCACAGTAGCCACATTCATCAGTGACTGGTTCCTCAGTTCGTCCAGTATGATCTGTAGCAAGATTGCAAAGTACAGGTGAAAGTGATGAATGTTACATCACACACAGTTTCAGTTCAATTGTCTAGGTCATTTTGTGATTCACCTCAATTTTTGTGAAGTTATGTTTTCAAAGGTTTGATATTAGACCAGCTAACTTGCTTGAAATAGTCAGGGATTGCAGAGTCTTTCAAAGATGTGCATGTCCTACATTTTCCAGTTCTTTTTCTTATATCCAAGAAAGTTTTGAAGAATGATACCAATGTTCATTAGATAATAATAATAATAATAATAATAATAATAATAATAATATTACTGGCTTAATGTCCCACTAACTACTTCTACAGTTCTTGGAGATGCTGAGGTGCCGGAATTTAGTCCCGCAGTTCTTTTAAGTGCCGGTAAATCTACTGAAATGAGGCTGACTTATTTGAGTACCTTCAAATACCACCAAACTGAGTCAGGATCAAACCTGCCAAGTTGGGGTCAGAAGGCCAGCGCCTGAACCGTCTGAGCCACTCAGGCCAGCTTTCCATCATTTGTTGTATAATGTAGTGTTATTAGGAACAAAAGAGTGCCATTAACCTTTAAAAACACTATTTCTTCAAAAATAGTTTTCACCAAGAAATCATGTTTTCTTAAAAAAAGTGTTATTTTCGAGGGTGTTCTATATTTTTCAGTATTTTTAATTATGTCAATTTCGATTAGGTAATGGCTGAGAATGACCTCAAGTAAAGTCGACGGGCCAATGACCTTGGCCCCTTTAAACAACAAACATCATCACCAGTAAAGTCGAAACTAGTACTGTTAATGTTTTAATGAGAATATAGCCAATGTTTTCATGAAAATAGAGTCACATTGTCATTGATATTACATATTGAATAAGTGGACCCACTCATACCCCATTTAACATGGAATACCTGTCAATATGGATCATTGTGAGAATATATATCATATGATGATATATCTAAGAATACAATCATACTGTTTGGTCTTCTTCTCTTTTGTCTGCTAGAATTGAATGGAGAATAATTGTACCGAGAAAGGTTCCCGCTGAGCTGGTAAATCCACGTTGACAATCACTGAATGATAACGTTGACAATCACTGAATGATATGTACTTCCTAAGAAGCCTCACCAGTAGTTGGTCAATAAATCTCCGCAAAATAGAGCAGATAATGATCGGCAACCTTAAATACAGTCTCATCCTTAATGGACACCATCAAGACATGATCAGGGCCTGGGGCAGTGTCAATAGCTATGCCACTTGTTACCAATGAGATCTCATATTTAGCAACCTTTGTTTGGAACAACCCATTGAATTCGAGTCTTTCTGCTTCCGTTAAAGAGCAGCTATATTCATGAGAAATGGGAAGAGTAAGCACTGTGTTGGATTATGTGGTTCAATTACTGACCTGACTGCTTTACACCTCTGACTGTAATAATGATATTGTGCAAGTTGGTATTTGTACTTTCCATAATGCTTTTCTCAGTCTCTTTGTGCCTCTTTCTGAATTAGAGCTATTTGCACATTTACGCTGAACGTTTACATTTCTTCAATTTCGCTGTGTTTCATAACATTTAATAGCTGGATGCTTGTGACCAGGAAGAACAGTTAATGAATGGAATAAAAGTATCAGAAGATCATTTACACTTTGACTGAATTGAGTGATATCAAGATCACCGGCAAATTTAACCTTCAAATTCAGAAAGAGATGCTTATATTTTGAGGGGCATCCTTCAACTTTCAAGTAGGAAGCATTAGTGTTTAACCTTGTTCATGATCCATGAACTGTGCAAAATTTGGGATTGCCTCTGAACAAGAATATTTTGGTGAATATTAGGATGGGACCTACTTATGTGAATGGATATCCCATGATTACTGTCAGCATTGTTGTCATTCATTCTTATATCATGATAATCAGGTTAAGGATATTAAGCATTAGCACCGTCGGTTAGTGGCATCCTCCAAGGTCTGTCACATTCGCAACCATGGCACTCTTGGGCATATTTACTATTACTCATGGAATGTTTATTGTAGTATAACCTCTATCTTATAAATGATCTCGATAGTGTACTTACTGTGTCCACTGAGAGCTTGGGATCTAAGGGACAAGAAAATGGCAGCTTCTAAGTATTCTCTTCAATATTATTGTAAGTAGATATTTCTTCCTTTTTATGTTGGACAATAATCCCTCGTTTGTAGGAGAACTTGATATCAGTTATTAAACAAGGGTATTGCTTTGAAACTACTGGAATCCTTGCCTTTAGGGTTGAAAACTAGCACCCAGCATCAAATCGAAATTACTGCGTTTTCAAATGTTAAGTGAAATTGTATTAGACACAAATGATTGGAAATTGTACTCTATACAACTTTTCTTATGAAGTATTTCCTCCCCTGCGAACCATGTGACCTTGCCGCGGTGGGGAGGCTTGCGTGTAATGAAGCAGATAGCCGAGCTGCAGGTGCAACCATATCGGATGGAAATCTGTTGAGAGACCAGACTAACGAATGGTTCATCGAAAGGGGGGTAGCAGCCTTTCGGAAGTTGCAAGGGCGGCAGTCTAGATGATTGACTGATATGGCCTTATAATAACACTCAAACGGCTTAGCTGTATTGATACTGCTACACGGCTGAAAGCAACGGGAAACTACAGCCATAACTAACTCCCGAGGACATGCAGCTCTCTCTGTACGAATGATGTACTGATGATGGCTTCCTCCCGGGTAAAAAATTCCGCAGGTAAACTAGCCCCCCATTCGGATCTCCGGGTGGAGGACTACACGATCATCAGGAAGATGGATACTGACATTCTGCGAGTCGGAGCGTGGAATGTTAGAAGTTTGAATCGTAGTGATAGGCTAAACAATCTGAAAAGAGAGATGGATAGACTAAAGTTAGATGTAGTTGGTATAAGTGAAGTACATTGGCGGGAAGAACAGGATTTTTGGTCAGGCGACTACCGAATTATCAACTCAAAATCAAACAGGGGTAATGCAGGAGTTGGTTTAATAATGAATAAGAAAATAGGGCAGCGGGTAAGCTACTACGACTAGCATAGTGAAAGAATTATTGTCGTCAAGATAGACACCAAACCAATGCCCATCATTAGTGCAGGTCTATATGCCTAGTAGTTCAGTAGATGATGAGAGAATCGAAAGAATATATGAAGAGACAGAAGATTTAATACAATATGTAAAAGGTGACAAGAATCTAATTGTGATGGGAGACTGGAATGCAGTGGTAAGCCAAGGAAGAGACGGAAATACAGTAGGAGAATTCGGATTGGGACAAAGGAATGAAAGAGGAAGTCGGCTGGTTGAATTCTGCATCGAACATAATTTAGTCCTTGCCAATACTTGGTTCAAACACCACAAACAACGGCTGTATACGTGGACGAGACCTGGAGACACAGGAAGGTATCAAACAGACTTCATTATGATTAGGCAGATTCAGAAACCAGGTGTTGGATTGCAAAACTTTCCCAGGAGCTGACGTGGACTCTGACCACAACTTGTTGGTCATGAAATGCCATCTGAAGTTGAAGAAATTGAAGAAAGGAAAGAATGCAAAAAGATGGAATCTAGACAAACTGAAAGAAAATAGTGTGAGGGATTGTTTCAAGGGACATGTTGCACAAGGGCTAAATGAAAAGGCTGAAGGAAACACAATAGAGAAAGAGTGGATAGTCATGAAAAAGGAAGTCAGTAGGGCTGCTGAAGAAATGTTAGGAAGGAGGAAAAGATCAACTAAGAATCAGTGGATAACTCAGGAGTTACTAGACCTGATTAATGAACGACGAAAATACAAGAATGCTAGAAATGAAGAGGGCAGAAAAGAATACAGGCGATTAAAGAATCAAGTGGATAGAAAGTGCAAGGTAGCTAAGGAAGATTGGCTGAAGGAGAAGTGCAAAGATATCGAAGCTTGTATGGTTCTAGGAAAGGTAGATGCTGCACACAGGAAAATCGAGGAAACCTTTGAAAAAGGAAATCTAGGTGAATGAATATTAAGAGCTCAGATGGAAAGCCACTTCTGGGGAAAGAAGACAAAACAGAAAGATGGCAGGAACATATCCAACAGTTGTATCAAGGTAAAGATGTAGATAATTTGGTTCTGGAACAAGAAAAGGCTGTCGATAGTGATGAAATGAGAGACCCAATTTTGAGGTCAGAGTTTGACAGAGCTGTGAGTGACCTAAATAGGAACAAGGCACCTGGAATTGATGACATTCCCTCTGAATTACTGACTGCCTTAGGAGAAACCAGCATGGCAAGGTTATTTCATTTAGTGTATAAGATGTACGAGACAGGAGAAGTCCCATCCGATTTTCAGCAGAATGTTGTTATACCTATTCTCAAGAAAGCCGGTGCTGACAGGTGTGAAAACTACCGCACCATTAGTTTAATATCTCATGCCTGCAAAATTTTAACACGTATTATTTACAGAAGAATGGAAAAACAAGTTGAAGCTGAGTTGGGAGAAGATCAATTTGGCTTCAGAAGAAATGTAGGAACACGTGAAGCAATCCCGACTTTACGTCTGATCTTAGAAGATCGAATCAAGAAGGACAAGCCCACATACATGGCATTCGTAGATCTAGAAAAGGGGCCGATGACCTTCGATGTTAGGCCCCTTAAAACAACAATCATCATCATCATCATATCTAGAAAAGGCATTCGATAATGTTGACTGGACCAAACTATTTAAGATTCTGAAGGTGATTGGGATCAGATACCAAGAACGAAGAATTATCTACAATCTGTATAAAAATCAGTCTGCAGTGATAAGAATCGAGGGCTTTGAAAAAGAAGCAGCAATCCAGAAAGGAGTGAGGCAAGGCTGCAGTTTGTCCCCCCTCCTCTTCAATGTTTACATAGAACAGGCAGTAAAGGAAATCAAAGAGGAATTTGGAAAGGGAATCACAATCCAAGGAGAGGAAATCAAAACCTTGAGATTTGCCGATGATATTGTTATTCTATCTGAGACTGCAGAGGATCTCGAGAAGCTGCTGAATGGTATGGACAAAGTCTTGGGTAAGGAGTACAAGGTGAAAATAAATAACTCCAAAACAAAAGTAATAGAGTGCAGTCAAATGAAGGCAGGTGATGCAGGAAATATTAGATTAGGAAATTAAGTCTTAAAGGAAGTGGATGAATATTGTTACTTGGGTAGGAAAATAACTAACGATGGCAGAAGTAAGGAGGACATACGATGCAGTCTAGCACAAGCAAGGAAGAGCTTTCTTAAGAAAATAAATTTGCTCACTTCAAACATTGATACAGGAATTAGAAAGATGATTTTTGAAGACTTTCGTGTGGAGCGTGGCATTGTATGGATGTGAAACATGGACGATAACTAGCTCAGAAAGAAAGAGAATAGAAGCTTTTGAGATGTGGTGTTATAGAAGAATGCTGAAGGTGAGATAGATAGATCGAATCACGAATGAAGAGATACTGAATCGAATTGGTGAGAGGAGATCGATTTGGATAAATTTGACGAGAAGAAGATATAGAATGATAGGACACATCTTATGACACCCAGGACTTGTTCAGTTGGTTTTTGAAGGAAGTGTAGGTGGTAAGAACAGTAGGGGCAGACCAAGATACGAATATGACAAGCAGATTACAGCAGATGTAGGATGCAATAGTTACGTAGAAATGAAAAGGTTAGCACAGGATAAGGTGGCATGGGGAGCTGCATCAAACCAGTCTTTGGACTGATGACTCAAACAATATGAAGTATTTATCACATTCTGTTCAGCGCGCACATACAGACACAGAAAATTACAAATTGCATATTATTATTATGTGGATATGACCAATACAGAAATACCATTCTTTTTTAAAATTCTTTCCAGCAAGGGTCAGTGCTTCCATCTAACAGCAGTATGCAGAACTGTATGTAATGTCATCATGTTTACCAGAAGAGATACTGGTGTATTTACAGCATGTGATGATCTATTTATTAAGAAAACCAAGCCCAAGCACTGCTCAAACGCTGTATATGGGATTAAATGATGAACCAGTGTGTTATATACATATCAGCAGTTTCAGAACATGCATGAACCAAAAGGAATGCCATAATAAAAATGAAAGTTATCTGACTCCACAGCTACTTCTAGCCAATATTCAGGCAGGCTGTTTTAGTTGGAACACAGGAGTGTTCCCATCTGTTGGAGACGAGTGGCAGCAGAGGAGAAAAAGCACATCACAATAAACAACGATCAATGTAATGTTATGGGTGATCATTTTCATGAGCTTTAGATATCATAAGCCTTAACATTTAGTTTTATTCTGACTCTGATATTAGAGCATCTACCAGCCCTTTCTCCTTCATGACGCCCTAGTCCTATTCTTCCAACAATCGTTCCTTTACGTTTTTTTTCTCATTGTGACAATCATCTTCACAATTTTCCTTGTCAATTCAGACCATTGACCACGCAGTTTGACACCTTACCAAGGCAATCATAAAACCCACCATCATCACCAGTAACACAATTTCCATGATACCAATGTTCAGCGTTGCTACGGACTAGGCAGCAGAAGTCTTTCATGAATTCTGTTATCACAATCAGTACCGTAAACCTGTATGACATAAATGATTGGAAATTGTATTCTCTATCTTTTGTTATGTAGTAGTTTTTGATAGGACCAATGATAATATAGGTATTTAGAATAACTCTTAAATGATATGAGTAAGGAACTAGAATCACAAATAAGGATTTTCCAGACGTTGCACTGTATGGAGTGCTGACCATAAATAAGGCCATGACCACTAACATACGAATCCTAGCCTTTCCCCAGTCTTATGTCTCTGAAAACCTTTATGCCCAGTTTCTTCAAGTTACAGGATTGTGACCAACTGCAAAAAGTCCTCAACGAAGTTGAGAGATGGATGGCAAATAACTGTATGATGGTTAAAAGTCAGATGGTAAGTTTCACTAACAGGGGATGTCCTCTCACTTTTAATTACAATGTTGATGGAATGACAGGAACGCATGGGGATCACTGCAAGTACCGTAATGTGGGGTAATATCGATACAATGGGCGTTATCAATCATTCAGTCCTTCTGAAGGCTGAGCCAACTTGAGTTTTCCCCAGCCATCAACTACATCGGAGTTCAACTTGATCGTTCTCGCACATATAAGGACATTGCAATTCCATCAGCATGAAGGTTTGAGCAAGGAGCAGCTTACCTAGGGTGTTAACAAGGTCCACTTGGGGAGCACATCCAGCAAATGTGCAAACTGCAGACTTAGCACAGCTAAGAAGGCATTTTCAGTGTGGGCCAATTTTGTGTATTCAGGAAAGTGGATACTGCCTAATGAGACGTGCTGTGCTGTATCTGGATGCTTCAGACCTACAAATGTTGAAAAGGTGTGGTATGCTACCACTCACTGTTTGACAGCAAGTAGCAGCTGAAACTTAAAATTGAAAGAAGAATGTTACTTAAGCAGTAAGAAGTCTCAGATCACGGAAGAGTTTCATGAACAGCATCAAGTCTACAGCAGTTAAACTAAGTGCTCTCAGGAGCCAGTACTGGCAGCAACATTTGATACTAGTGGACTCCTATAAGCCAACGGAGGGAACTCCATCTTGTGCCTCACAACCATTGCCAGTATGGAGAACACTTACCAGGATAAAAACTGGTATGGCAAGAATTATTGCCATGCTAAAAAAAAAAAATGGCATCTGTAACTAGTCCTTTTCAGGATCTGGAGCATTTGTACCATTGCCTAAACCGTCCTGTGGAAATTCAGCACGAAATTTTTGACGCAGTTTGTGACAAAGCTACAGTAAGTGTTCATACAGGAGCAACCTAACATTTGAGGAGAATTGGATAAGATTCACATTACTGCTTATCTGTAGAAAGATATGAGAGAAAGAAAACCTAGTTTAAAATATTACTTGCGAATAATGTAAATAAAAATTAAGAACTATTCTTCTGAGTTAAGCTTTCACTATTCTTCCATAAAATTTTTGTATTCAGTTATGAAATTTTAACTAAGTATTTGCAGAAAAGGAACGAAGAACCAAATGTAGTTAAAGCTATGAATGCAATCTGCATCCTTATGTCGCCGAAAACCTTTATGCCCGGTTTCTTCAATTCTGTGTTATATGTTACATAACCTTGTTGGCAGAAAGTGAAGAGCAACTTAAGTATCTACTAATGAAGGTGAAAGAAGAAAGTGCAAAAACTGGACTAAGGTTGAATGTCAAGAAAACAAAGATCATTGCAACTAAACCTATCACCTCCTGGCATATAAATGGTGAAACAATGGGGGTTGTTCCTAGTTTCATCTACTTGGGCTCCAAAATAACTGCTGACGGCGATTGCAGCCACGAAATTAAGAGACGCTTGCTCCTTGGGAGGAAGGCAATGGCCAACCTTGATAACATTTTCAAGAGTAGTGACGTAACTTTAAGAACGAAGATTCATATAGTGAAGGCTATGGTCTTCCAAGTAGCAATGTACGGAAGCGAGACCTGGACAGTAAGAAAGGCTGAGCGTCTGAACTATGGTGTTGGAGAAAACTCCTTAGAGTTCCGTGGACTGCGAAGAGATCTAATAAGTCCATATTACAGGAAATCAACCCAAGCTGTTCACTGGAAGGTCAAATACTCAGACAAAAACTAAAGTACTTCAGTCATATTATGAGAAAACATGATTCACTGGAAAAGACCTTAATGCTGGGGAAGACTGAGGGTAACAGGAATAGAGGGTGACAACGTATGAGGTGGATTGATGGCATCAAGGAAGCCATAGCTCTCAATTTAGAAAGACTTCGGAAAATAGTATACGGTAGGAAGAAATGGTGCACTTTGGTCTATGGGGTCACGGAGAGTCGAAAGCGACTAACAACAACACTACTACTACTACTACTTCCAATTTTATGACCGCATAGGATCACCTTTAGTCAGTCCATTATTCAACTCCCTTCGAAGGGACTGTGAGGGCCTTACGGCCTTTCCAGTACTCCTTCATGCATTCCGATCTTTGTGCCCTTTCTGTTGTTTGTGTGCTGGATTTTGTTTTGTATAATTTTATCTTATCTGTAGTGCCTTCTGCTGTAAGGCTATTTCCTTGAGATCCTATCTTCTTTCTCTGATCCATTTGCATCCTGTTATATTTTCTCAGTTGAGATATACTGTACCAGTTGTCGTCTCATACGTCTCAAATCCTGTTTTCTCGTGTGTTCAAAGAATCCCAATCTCGTCTTATGGATAGAATCAGTAATGGTTTCAACAATTTGTACAAGACTTTATTGTGTACTATCCACCACGATCAGTCTTTCTGGTATTTTTTGTTGATGGAGGTTCTTCCAATTATTCTTCTTTTGATCTTCTACAGTGTCAGTCCTTGATTGGTTGTTCAGGCGAGAAGGGTCTCTGCTGCGTATGTTGTTTCCAGTTTTATAATCGTGTTGTACTGTTTTAGTTTTTTGTGTAATAACCTGGAAAGGCAAGAAAAATGGAAATGAACAGTGTTTTGGGTAAATCAGGTGAACTCGTAATAGATCCCAGGGAATCACTGGACAGGTGGAAGTAAAATTTTGAAAATCTTCTAAATGTAAAAGGAAATCTTCCTGGTAATGCCGTGAACAAAAGAGCTCATGGGGAGGAGGAAAATGATGTTAGTGAAATTATGCTTGAAAAAGTGGAAAGGATGATAAACTCCATTGTCAAAAAAGAGCAGGAAAAGATAAAATTAGATCCAAAATGGTGAAATATAGGGGGAAGCCAGGAATGACATGGCTTGATAGAGTAATGAGATTAGCATGGAGTGTAAGTAAAGTACCTTCTGATTGGAAAAAAAGCAGTAATTGCACCCATCTATACGCAATGGAACAGAAAAGATTGCAACAACTATCGAGGTATTTCACTGATCAGTATACCAGACAAAGTGTTCACTGGCATTTTGAAAGGGATGGGGTGATCAGTTGTTGAGAGGAAGGTGGGTGAAAACCTAGTTTATAGTCCAACTTTCAAAACTTCATTTACCTTTCCAAGTTCTACGTAAAATCAAAATTCTACCTTAAAAATTTACCTTTAAACTTGAAAAAAACCCTATTAACTTCTATACTAATTTTCAGTATGCCCCCAGTAACTGACCCCCCTGTGGGTGGGGGCGGTAGAATAACACCCACAGTATCCCCTGCCTGTCGTAAGAGGCGACTAAAAGGGGCCTCAGGGGCTCTGAACTTTGGAGCATGGGCTGGCGACCACGGGGCCCTGAGCCGAGACCTGGCATTGCTTCCACTTACTTGTGCCAGGCTCCTCACTTTCATCTGTCCTGTCCGACCTCACTTGGTCAACTCTGGTTCTTTTCCGACCCCGACGCTGTTAGGTTTGCGAGGGCTAGGGAGTCTTTCATTATCACGCCCTTTGTGGCCCTTCCTTTGGCCGATACCTTCATTTTTCGAAGTGTCGGACCATTTCCATTTTTTCTCTCTGATTAGTGTTATATAGAGGATGGTTGCCTAGTTGTACTTCCTCTTAAAACAATAATCACCACCACCACCCCAGTAACTGAAAAATACTATGAGGGGAATAGACAGTTATCTTGGTTTCATAGATCCAGGTAAGACATGACAGAGTACCAAGGGAAAAAGATGTTCCCCGTACTGGGGAACTATGGGATTAAGGGTAGATTATTAAAATCATTCAGGGGCATATATGTGGACAATTGGGCTGCAATGAGAATTGATGCTTAGGAGTAGTTCAAGATACAGGTGTTACGCAAGGCTGTTATCTTTCACCTTTGTTGATCATAGTTTAGATGGATCATCTGCAGGAAGGGATTCAGTTAGGTGAAAATGTAATAAGCGGTTAGGGCTATGCTGACGACTTGGTCTTAATGGCAGATAGTGCCGAAAGTCTGCAGTCTAATACTTTGGAATTTGATAGAAGGTGCAATGAGTATAGTATGACAATTATCCTTTCCACGACTAACTTGATGTCATTGGCTAAGAAATCCACGAGAACTGAATGTCAGATTGGAGATACAAAGCTGGAACAGGTAGATAGTTTTAAGTATTTAGGATGCGTGTTCTTGCAGCATGGTAAAGCTAATGCAGCGAGCTCGGAATTGCAATCACAAGTATTCAGTAAGAAGGTAGCTCCGAATGAAACTATCTTAAAAGTGATAAGCTTTAACAGCTTCATTTTAAGTAATACTAATCCCGTATTGGCTATAATCAATTAGTAAATATTCAACATAAACTGTAATATTACAACTAAGTGGTCCGCCTATTCAATGCAATACATAATTTATTATATTTAGTGCGTGTTTTGCCCCCTAAGGGACATCATCAGCTATAATAAATTAACATTAATATATCAGAAATACAAAATAGATATTATTAAAATTGGAAAGAGACATTAAAATATTGATGTATGGTTATGACATTTAAAATGAGATCTTAGAAACTTTGATAAAATTGTAAGTCATATGATAGATGAAACAGTTAAATTATGCATTATACTCTTGATGATATTCTTGGAAAATACCAGTTGTGCTTTATAAAATCTTAACTGATCAATTGTTGTAAATAGCACACTTGATTTGAATCTCTTGATGAAAGATTTGTTAAATCTGTGATATGCATTCCCTAGATAGTGTAATATATTGAATGCTTCAGAATTCAAAGTCAGCTCGGGGCCGCAGTGGCAAAGTTCTTTGTAGTAATGGATATAATTTTATTCCTTATTATTGGCCCTGATGTGCGGAGAAGGACTCACTTTTTTTTTTTTGCTAGGGGCTTTACGTCGCACCGACACAGATAGGTCTTATGGCGACAATGGGATAGGAAAGGCCTAGGAGTTGGAAGGAAGCGGCCGTGGCTTTAATTAAGGTACAGCCCCAGCATTTGCCTGGTGCGAAAATGGGCAACCACGGAAAACCATCATCAGGGCTGCCGATAGTGGGATTCGAACCTACTATCTCCCGGATGCAAGCTCACAGCCGCGCGCCTCTACGCGCACGGCCAACTCGCCCAGTGGACTCACTTCTACCGAGGTAAGTGTGCATCTAAGATCTCATTTTAAATGTCGTAACCATACATCAATATTTTAATGTGTCTTTCCAATTTTAATAATATCTATTTTGTATTTCTGATACATTAATGTTAATTTATTATAGCAGATGATGTTCCTTAGGGGACGAAACATGTACTAACTATAATAAATTATATATTGTATTGAATAGGCGGACCTCTTAGTTATAATATGTAATTATGTAATTTAATTTCCGGGTTGGACCGTGTTGTACACACATCACGTACAGTTTGCCGACGTTTCGAATGCATTGCAGTATTCTTTGTCAAGGCGACTGAAATACCCCTCTATCTGCGTAGGTGCGACGTAAAGCAACTAGCAAAAAATGAAATACTCCTAACTTGATCCAAGGTAATTAGTCTCCCAGGCAGAATGGCTAGGATATAAAAGGCCAAGATCAAGGCCACTCTAGTAGTGTAATTTCTGCCAGGGAGACTGATTACCTCGGATCAAGTAGGGGTATTTCAGTCGCCTTGACAAAGAATACTGCAATGTATTCGAAACGTCGGCAAACTGTACGTGATGTGCATACAACACGGTTCAACCCGGAAATTAAATTAAATAATTCTTCACACCGTGGAAGCTTCACTTCTAAGATACGAAACCTTTACGGGGAGGATATTCTCAAAGCTACTAGGCAGTTCGACAACCTTCGAAAGAAAATGAGTAACTACCAGGCTCGACTCTCCTTTCTGAAACGCTTCAGGGACAACAGCATTATACCAGCATGTATGAGACTGAAATATCACACCAAGAACCGACGGACAGACCATATTCTTCACGAAACCAGCATAAAACTCCTCAGAGAACGGATCGGTGACACAAGACAGACTCTGGACCACCTCAACAATAAATTATTTCATCTCCACCTGCAACCTGCCAACACTTTGTCGCTCAATGACTAGACCACGTTAGACAGCATTAGCAACACACAATCCCAGCGTACACTGGAACTAGCCACTGCCAAGCAAAACAAGAAATTTAACCGCTCTTACAAAAACAGAAACCGAAACCACCTGCTCCTCTGCAGAAGAATGTAACAGTAAACCTCACAGACAAGCCACTCAGTGAACCCACTACCTCGGTCTTGAGAAAAGGACTCAACTACGCAGTAGCTCCGAATAGTATACCGGTGGAAGAAATAATTAGCAAAGTAGAAATTGCAATCCGACACCTTCCTACTGAATCTGCAGAGGAGATCAGACAGGATATATAGCGTCTACTGAAAACCGCAAAGCCGCCGCCATCCAATTTGACTAAAGAAGAAATTCATGCCCTAAAAACACTACGTCACGATACGGAAACAATTATCCTACCCGCAGATAAAGGCAACACTACGGTGATAATGACACGCACAGACTACACTCGGAAAATAGAACAATTAATCACCGATTCTACATACAGGAAAATTAGGAACCCTACCAACCGCATTAAGAACAAACTCCACACACTAGTAAAAAATTCCAGTATCCCAGCCAAAATACAGAATAAGCTGATATCCTCGGACCCGATACCTCCTAAATTGTATGGCCTTCCTAAAATCCATAAAGAAGGCATACCTCTGTGACCTATCGTGAGCGCTATAGGATCTCCCATGCACGATATCGCCCATTACCTAGCTGGACTACTTCAGTCACTTACAGGAAACACTGAAACCTACGTGAAGGACTCCCGACATTTCATGCAGCTCCTTAAGGACCAATCAATTGAAAGTACGGACCTATTAATAAGCTTTGACGTCACGTCACTTTTCACCAAGGTGCCGCTAACAGAAGTATTTCCGCTATTAGACCAGAAACTTCCAGAAGACCTGTCAACACTAGCTAAAGAATGCCTTAACGCCACTTATTTCTATTTCAACGGGGAGTTCTATGAACAGACAGAAGGGGCCGCGATGGTGTCGCCACTCTCTCCAATAATAGCAAACATGTATATGGAACACTTCAAACAGAAAGCCTTAGCTACATCTGCCCTGAAACAGAAATGTTTTCTCCGCTTTGTAGACGACACTTTTGTAATTTGGCCTCACGGGAGCAATAATCTACAGCTATTTCTCGACTATCTCAACTCCATACACGTAAATATTCAGTTCACCATGGAAATAGAAGTAGACGGAAAACTACCGTTCCTGGATGTGCTAGTAATACGCAACCCCAATGGGACGCTGAGTCGCGCAGTATACAGGAAACCCACTCACACAGACAGGTACCTACAAGCCTCGTCTCACCATCACCCAACACAAAAGCAGGCTGTCCTAACATCACTGGTGAACAGGGCCATAGCGATATCTGACGCAGAGCACCTCGAGGAAGAGAAAGAACACCTCACGAGAACCCTTAGGAAAAATGTCTACTCCCTCAATAACATCCGACAAGTCCTTAAAAAATCAGAAGAGAACAAAGAAAAGGCTGCCGCAGAAGAAAACAACGGGAAAGAAGAACTGACCCGCCAGAAAACAGCGATACTGCCATACATTAAAAACACTACAGACAGGATCGGCAAGATACTGGACAAATAGAACATAAGAACTAGAACTATCTATAAACCTCACCGGAAGCTAGCCCGTTATCTACCACCAGTAAAAGATACAATAGAATTACAAGCCCCTGGAGTATATCACATTGAATGTAGCTGCGGAGCTTGTTATGTAGGTGAGACAAAACGTCTGATCTCCACCCGCCTAAAAGAACATATCCGGCACACCAAGAATCAAAACACAGATATTTCAGCAGTAGCCAAGCATTCCTACGAAACTAGGAACGGAATATCATTTGACAAGACCAAGATCCTAGCAGCTATCCCTTGGAATCTGGAAAGGAAAATCCGCGAGGCTATCGAAATCAAAAAACATCCGAACAACATAAATTTAGGAGGAGGATATAAAATCAGTAATTCTTGGATGCCTATCATTCATAGTTTAAGACATACAGACCACAACATAAACACACGGGCCGCAACCCCATTACGTAACAGCGCGGGCAAGCCCCACTACCTGGCTGTGACACATACTTTCTAGAATTCTCACGAGGCAGCCAGGGCTTATGTCAGCCAGAAAGGCTAGGATATAAAAGGCCAAGATCAAGGCCACTCTGGTAGTGTAATTTCTGCCTGGGAGACTGATTACCTCGGATCGAGTAGGGGTATTTCAGTTGCCTTGACAAAGAATATTGCAATGTATCCGAAACGTCGGCAAACTGTACGTGATGTGCGTACAACACGGTTCAACCCGGAAATTAAATTAAATAATTCTTCACACCGTGGAAGCTTCACTTATAATATATAAGTTTATCTTGAATATTTACTAATTGAAACTAACTTTACATCAGTCTGTTTTCATACCAACTTTGCTTAACACGAGCTGGGGAACTCGGCACATCTTATTTGTAAGGTAGAAGCAACAGACATGAACACAGCGAGAATGATTGCTGGTACAAACAGGTGGGGACAAAGGCAGAAGGGTTTTCTGAAAGAGGAGAAGAAAGAATGTTAGGAATGAACTCTGTTGATGAAGCTGTATACATAAACGAAATCAGTGGTGAGTTCATGTGAGGCAAATGGAGGAGGATATGTTACGTAAGAGAATAATGGACCCCCCTTTTTTTTCTATTTGCTTTACGTCGCACTGACACAGATAGGTCTTATGGTGACGATGGGACAGGAGAGGCCTAGGAATGGGAAGGAAGCGGCCGTGGCCTTAATTAAGGTACAGCCCCAGCATTTGCCTGGTGTGAAAATGGAAAACCATCATAAGGGCTGGCGACAGTGGGGTTCGAACCTACTCTCTCCTGGATGCGAGCTCACAGCTGCGTGCTACTAACCGCACGGCCAACTCGCCCGTTATGGACTCTTGTTATGGAGAGTAAGAGAAATAGAGGGGGACCAAGACGACGATGGTTAGATTCAGTTTGTAATGATTTTAAGATAAGAGGTATAGAACTAAATGAGGCCACGGAACTATAAATAGAGGACTGTGGCGGCATTTAGTAAATTTACAGAGGCTTGCAGACTGAATGCTGAAAAACATAACAGAAGTGTGTATGGACAGGTATATATAATTTTTAGTATATGTCCCAGGTTAAGTTTAGTACTTTAGCCAGCTTGTTTGTTCTTATTTGGATAAAGTTTTTATCATTTAGGCTGTTTGTTATTATTTCTCATAGGTATTTGAATTGGGTGACAATTCTCACTGTATTATTATGATAATTAAAACGTATTTTTGAGCAGAAGAATGAGTGATCCTTCTGTAAATATTCAAAAAGTTATTACATTCATTGTTTTTCGTACACTAGAAAAAAAGAAAAACCTGCTATTTCCAGAGGGTAGCACATGCAAATACGGCTGCCTCCAATGTGCTAATGTTAAGGATTGGTGCTTCTCAAGACCTGATCACCAGTTGATGTTAAATTTCAAAATCTCTAAGAGCGAGAGGGTGGAAGTTGGGTGTATATGTAACAAGGACTTTCACTGTAAAACTATCATCAAATATGGTTTGATTGTGTTGGGTGTGAATGCGGACAGGTAGGCCCATATTAAGGGTTTAATGGGTACTTCAGAGGCTGCATATTTCCTTGGCTAGTGTTGGTAGTTAAGCAAATGTAGAAAGATGGGCTGAGTTTGGACTGAAGCAAGTAGATGATTTTGGATGAGGTGCAGCCAGGATGACCTTGTATGGGGTAAGACTTGTTAATGGTAATGCTGCTTTTGGAGGAATATGCAAATAAGTCTTACAGCAGTTATGTCCGGGAGGGAAAGAGTCTGAAGGTGAGGTAGAGTCGAGTAGGCTTGCTTCATGGTTCCACAGAAGAAACGTGCATCATCATTTAACCTCTACTAGATTAGGGCTGGAGAGCTTCAGTGTCGAGGAAATCGTTCTGGAGTTTCCTACGCACAGGGTGGCATAGGATGGGTCCACCCTGGTGCTGTGAATATGCTGAAATAATTACCCCTTGGAAGTTGCATAGTTGTAGGTTGGGATATACTGTGCGAGGAAGTAGATGCAGTGCAGGGTTATTAAGTATTCAAGAACTCAATGGCCTGAAGGATAATCGTGTATAGCGAAGTGACATCAATAGAAACTAGAAGAGAGTCTGTGGGGGAGGGGTTCAGGAAGAGTGGCAAGATGTTCTACAAAATGACCCATGTCATGAATGTAAGTCAACAGAATGCACAAAGCGTTGAAGATGTGAACCAGTGCTGAAATGGGTTCCATGAAAAAATCTTGTGTAGAAACGACAGGGCGACATGAATTGTTGGCCATAAATCATGTGGAACTTCGGAATACAGGCCTGGTTTGGGATGAGGAGACTGATGGAAAAATCGAGAAGGGCCCTCATGTGATCGACAGAGTTTGATGTGAGTGGCTAAGTTAGAATTCTGATCATGTGTGGGGTCTTCGATTGAGGGAGACGTGGTCATGTCAAGAGTTGTTGTAAGGCCTTGTGATCATAATCTTGGCGATTTATGACAGCTGTTGTGGACACTATGTCGACGGGAAGGATGATGTCCAGGTTGTCTCGCTGTCCCGTCACGAGTATGGAATTTGTGCATAGTCAGGTTGTGTTGGGTAGGCAGAGAGGCTAGGAATTAGGAGCCAGCTAAGCTGGGTAGGAGGAAATTAACTGCCTGAAGGGGTAGGTGTTAAGGTTAGTATTAGATGGGCTTGTAAAGTGAGTTAATAATGGCTCGATATCACTTAGTGATGAAAATCACAGTGGAGTTCCCTTACGCAAGAGTGAGCAGCTCCAAGAATTAGAAATGGAGCAAATTTTTTACAGGGGCAGAAACTAAGATATCAGGACAGGACAGATGTTTCGTAGTCGGTGTGGGTGTGAGAGACGCGAGATTCAGAACAGTATGGGTTGCACAATCAGTCTGGGTTTCTGACAAAGATATTTTGAGTGTGTCCATGGTGGAAGAGGTTAGGGAAGATTGGAAATTTATGCGGCTGGCTAAGGTAGAGTGAAGAGACCTGCCAGGGATAGAGTTGGGCTTAAAAGATGGGAGTTAGTTCGCTGATGAACAAATGGTACATATGCTGGGTGTGGGACGGGAGATATCTGCTTTAAGAGTTCCCATACAAAGTGTTTTAACACGTTGATCAACAGACGAATTTCTTAAAACCATTTTATTAGACTGTTGCCCACCCTCATCGGAGGGTCTGCCTTACAAGGGCTGCACTCGGCTAGAAATAGCCACACTAAATTATTATTAGACTGCTTTTTCTCAAATGTAGAAAACTATGGGCTAAAATATAAATACACATAAATGGAATGAAAAATATAGCTTTTTCCTTACAATATTCGTACAAGTCCCTAGGGACAGCCAATGTCCTGTCGTAAGAATGTCTTGCTGGGACCAGCAGTCCGGGTGAATTTCCTTCACATTTATAGGAAATATTTTCATTCAGATGTGTTGAAGCACAAATGACCCAAAAATATCTGAACAAAAGTATTTCCTACAAATGTGAGGAATTTTTCGCATACCGCTACCCTGCAAGAAAATTTATGACACGATTAAGGTGGTCCCTTGAATATTGTTACGGGAAAAAAAAAAAACTTTTTCCATTTCATGTTTTGAGTCATGTATGTAATACTTGATGAACAAAACACTTAATAAAATGGTGATGAATATTGTACTTCACAACATCCCTACCCCCACCCCAGACATACCGAACTTTCTACAGACCACAGTGGTCCATAGCTTAAGATATTTCCATTTTGCAGTGGTCCTCTGGTCTCTAGGAAACAAGAGGTTCGGGGCTTACTCAGCGTCCCCTGTGGACCGCTGTGGTCTGATGGGAAATTCAGCTGGTGGTTCGAGTGGACTGTTCTGGCGCTCGATGCCAAGTTTATGGAAGTGTTATGTAGCATGCTGGAAAAGATCATGGTTGGCCTTGCAAATTTTGGTGGAAATTGGTGTTAAAGTTTTCAGCCAAGATGAGACGTGAATTTTAATGAATGAGAGAAGACAAGAGAGGTGGTGGTGCATTAGGGCAGTCTTTTGCAAGAGTATTAGTTTGATGAGGTTTAAGGAAGGCTGGTAGCAGAAAGCGAGAACAGGGTGTCGTATGGCAGGCGGGAAAGCAGAGAGTATGAGCTCGTAATATGGAGAGTTTGAAAGCATGTAAGAGATCTGTTGTAGGTAGGGTAGGTTTTTCATATCCTATCATACATTCCCACGCATTTCCCTCGTTCATTTGATATCCACTTAGAACCTCCTCTTCCTTGTCTCTGTTCATATTTACTGACACTCCAACTTGCCAGCCTCTTCTCTTGAATCTTCTCAAGTCATTACTTATCCTAAAATCTTCCCGTTGCGCAAACACAATTTAAACTCTACCGACATTTGATCCAGATGTTCCTTTCTTTTATTGGCATAGATTTCTTTCTCTTACACCAGCTTGTCCTACCTTAATTTATAACAAAGTATTTCCACTTCTTCTCATCAGAGTACTTTACAATCAACACTCTGGAATCTCTGTTTGTTTTTAGCTGTTCTGACCTTCGACATGCTGGTTTTTATATATTCATGTTCCAGATAACCCTATTCTAGCATGACTTTCAAATTCTATCCTAGTATTGTAGAGATGGAATTTTCCCTCAAAAGATTTATACGCTCTCTGCACACGACCGGAATTATAATTTAGCTGGTCCCGTAATTTCTACTGACGTCTCTTTGCTATAAACCAACATCCCTCCAACCATTGAATCGTTCAACACCTAACAACCCAATGCCCTGGACTTACTTCCTCATCTACCTCACGATGTATATACAGGGTTATTCACCTAAGGTGATACACGGAAATAACTTCTAAACCATTAAAGATATCAGCATTGTGTTTTCACATTTGTAGATGATACCCAGGGGCTTGTAAAATAATGTGCTACATATTCTCATGGGAGGATTAATAACCGAGATATTGATACTAACTCCATATTTTTGAATGAAACTGCACAAATTCATACAGCTGGCCAAAAAGTTCAACTGCGTACAAGTTCAAATATGTAAGTATTTTCAAAATCTGATAGTTACCTTTTGAGATATCAGAAAGAACAGCATGCGCGGTTTTGCATGCTGCATCAGAGGGCGTGCAGTCAGGGAAGGACATATTGACGCGCAAGCAGTTTCCTGGGTGTGATTTCAACCACAGAATGGATACCAGGCATGTAAGCATATCGTACACATGTGATGAGTCTGCAAAGTGTGTATGACAGGTAAACTCATGACAGGAATAAGGAATAAAATAAATACATTCGTACCTTTGAAAGAGGCCACGGCCGACGTCCTTTCCCAATCCTTCCCATTCCCATCCGTGGGGGAAAAGCGCCAAACTGAGCGCAACCTGTTACACATGGATTTGAAACAAAACAAAAATGGAATCTTCCTTCCCCGTTGTGTGTTCGCCAGTCATAGAATAATGTTGCAAACCCAGGATACGGTACGCTACATCACATTATGTGTACGATAATTTACAGTACATGCCTGGTGTCTGTTCTGGGGCTGGAATCAATGCCAGGAAACAGCTTGCGTGCCAATACGCCCTTGGCCGACCACCCATTGTCTGTTGGGGCATGCAAAAGCCCAAATGCGGTTTTTATTGATATCTCAAAAAGTAACTGTCTGATTTTGAAAATACCTACATATTTGAACTTGTACGCAATTGAATTTTTAGGCAGCTGTATGAACTTGTGCCATTCCATTTAAAAATTTCGAGTTAGTATCAATATCTTCGTTATTAATCATCCCATGAGAATTAGTAGCACATTATTTTACAAGCCCCTATCATTTACGGATATGAAAACAGAATACCGATATCCTTAACTGTTTAGACGTTATTTCCGTGTAACATCTTAGGTGAATAACCCTGAATATATCCTAACCCACAACTTTTTAAAGTTCACAGGGTAATTATTCAACCAGATTCGCGGCACAACTATAGGGAAGAATATGGCCCCATCGTATGCCAAGCTCTTCATAGGAAAACTCGAGGAGGATTTCCGCATTACTGAACTTCTCCAGCCCCACGTCTGGCAGAGGTTCATTGATGGTATACCATTCTTCCGAGGAACAATGAAACAAGACTACTTCACTCATTCCTCCACCATCTCAACTCAAATTACTGCGTCCATTTCACTAGGCAGATTCCCCCAATTCGCCGACTTTCCACCCGCAGAATGGCATAATCAACACTTCTGAAAATGCCACGCCTACCCACCTGCAGCAGTATCTCTATTTCAACAGTTTTCACCCATATTACACAAAACGAGATCTAATATTTAGCCTTTCTATCCGGGGCAAATTGGTTCAACTCCTAAAGCCCATGCCTCCTTCAATGACAACCGAAGGTAAAGTCTTTACCAGGAGAGGTTATCCCATCCAACAGCTTCACTGCCAGTTCTTTCGAGGCATAAACTCTGTCCCCCGACTCCATACACAAAATAACCCCCTACACTTCATAACCACCTATCATTCTGGAGCCTGTTCCACGAACGAACTTTGCAACTTTTTCAAAACTTTGCACTTTTCAATTCTTCTTCAATTTTTTCTGTTCCACCATGATCTAGGTTGTACTTTTCAATTTCTTCGCAAAGTGAAAAGTCTTTGTGAAAGAGTGATCTGATCGAGTTTATTCCATGAGCAAAATGTATATGCCTAATACTCTATGACTGTAATGCTTTACTTTTCGCGGCAATCTTGACGGTATAATTGTGGTACCATTTAAGTAAGGTTAGTATTACAAAAAGCTGGCTGTACTGGAAGTTGTCAAGGAGGAACGTGACATCCTTTTTGACAACTTTAAAGATAACCGCTCAAATGATGACACACATCAATGTTAACGAGAATACCGTCAACACATCTACACGCAGAAGGAAATTCACCCTTCATTAGAAATCTTGTCGCTATATTATGTGGATTACCAGGCCAACCTACTGTTAGGAAATATTACATTTACTATAACATCTACGACTTTGATAACAGTTCTGCAAATAATTGATTCTGATGTCCTACGCATTGCTGCTACACCGTGCAGCTGGGCACCATTTACTAACCAATGTATGCATATAAGTATTTGTTCTTTTTCGAAAGGAGTTGACTTCATTTTGTTGCATGTTTCAATAAATGACTGATCATTTCAAGAATGTAGTCAGCCTGTGTTGGGGTAAAACGAACTCACTCGCGAAAATCCGTCGGAGTAAGGTTATGAAAACGAATCTAGTTTTTGTACGTTCTCTTATTGTATTCTTCATCACTGTCCTCACTTGATGCTAATAAAAGCTCACATCGTAACATGTTTATATCACTAAATAATATTCTACGCCGAGAAAGTAGTGTACATACTTAATTAACAGATGAAAAGGGAATCATCTCTTTGCAAGATTTATGAAAACTTTTCACTTCATTTCTTTGCACTTACCATCTCTGTACCAATGGAGGAACATAAAGGAACATAACAGGCTTGAAAAGTGAAAAGATTCATAACTCTTCACTTCGCAAGCTAAATCTGAAAAGTGATGGTGGAACAAAATCTGAACTGAAAAGTGCAAAGTTCGTTCGTGGAACAGGCACCTGGTCTGCAAAAAAAATCACTCACATTTTAAAACTACCATTCAATCATCCCGTCATCCTCAGCCTGCACACACAATCTTTTTTCCAAAAAGCCCCACGGTCACAATCAGGCACTCGTGTAACATCAAAAACCTTTTCACTCCCACTCTGGCTTTCCCTGGCCACTGTTAGAACTACTGTCTACATATACCTAGCACCACCTTCAGGTCATAACTGCACCTGATCCAATGCCACCTACTAGCTTTAATGCAGATTCTGCCCAGCTTTCTACATTGGTTTAACTACACACACACTAACCAAATAAACATGCAGCCACTGCAGTAGCTTCCATACCACGTTCGATGATAGTTTCTTACTTAGAAGTCCTTTTTACCCCACCCCCAACTTTTCCGTCATGCCCTTAAGAGATTCTGACATTGAACATTAGCAAAGCACCCAGCCTCAATATTAGATAACTGCTCCTTTTTTCTATTCTCTTGTCTGTCTCCCCATTCCCTTTACCTCATACAACACTTACTTGCCAACAATGACCACTCCACTGATGAAGGCTGCAGTTGAAAAATTTGGATCCATGTCTAACTTTTGCATGTAGTCTACCCACACTTGTCTTAACACTGTAAGTTGCTACTCTCTGCCGGTTTTCTATACATAAATATATTTCACTCCTGCAAACTTTCTACCAGAGCATTTATGTCAGACAGCAAGGCTATTGGAGTTAAAGTCTCCCGTCTATGTGGTCTGTATCAGACCTTAGCAAAGATCAATACTGCACATGCTCAGTTTAAGAGAATATAATCTGTCTTGATGATTATGTTTTCAGCCATGTTGTACATAAAGAACAAAAAACAGTACGAATTTATTTCTCTAATTTCAATAATAAATGATTATGCGTTGTTCGCAGTTGCTCATATTTTGCTGAAAACATATTTAAGGCCGTTATATCCACTGATATTAATTCTCAATAACAGAACCCTTCTTAAAGGGTTCCACCATGATGAGATACAAGAAAAAGTTAAAAAGTTTGCAAAAGAAATACTAGTTCATTTTTATCGCATTTGCAATATTTTCATGTCTTTAGTCATCAAACATGACTAGCATGAATTTAGGACGCAAACACTATGTGATAGAATTTATTAAAAATATGTTCCACGACACATAGTAAGCAATTATTCTTTTGCCTTCAATTCTAAAATTTATTCTGGCAAAAATAGCCTTTTAGGTAAAGGTAACAATTACAAGGAGCCATAAAATTATTAAGACTACAAACCTATATTACGAACAGACTGGTGACCAGGTTATGGACAATACCTGTGCTGTGTGGTGTGTAAGATGAAACTGGTTGCAAGGAAAGGAAGCTCAGGTGCTGTGGTTAAGTTCTGTGCTACCAAAAATACATCCAACATATTCAGAGACTCTGGTGCCTTGGTTTACACCCAGTATCTGATCTCAGAGAGAAGACATTGAATACTGGACCATGATCTGCATGAAAATGACTGAGTGAATAGCAGGCAAACCATTTTTCCCTCAGTGATTTTCTTGCTCGCTGTGCATGCTTATTATCTTTGGTAGTCTCCAAGTTTGGAATGGCAAAGGCAGAGTTTTGGTGCCACTTTCATAAAGGTACAAGGACAGTAACATTCTCTCTGAATGATTAATCACAAAGTAAGGGGAGAACACTTAAACCAAATATTAGCTTTTCATTCAATATTTCCCACCCCTTTAAGACAGTATACACAAATCAGTTTCAAGAAAACCTCTCTCCCTTCAGTGCCAATAAAGAAAATAATAGAAATAATTAATCTGTTAGAAATTGTACTAATTGAAGAGAACATTACAGTTACGTGGCATTCCCAATATGAACGGTGTTTTAACTTTTCCAGGTGTGTCTCATGCACTCGTGAATGCAAGCAATTACATTTCAACCCATGTACAACCAAAGTTCTCCCAATTTATTGAATTACTGAAAATAGTACAGTTCCCGCACCCTACCGCATTTTCTCTTTGGATAATCTGAACTTTAAGAAAAACCAAGTCCATTTCATGCCGCAAAAGTTACCAATACTACTGGACTATCTTGTCCCAGGAACATAAGTTAGATTTTCAGGTGCAGTTCATAAGAATCCTCAATACAATCTCCAGTAGTTTACACATAATGATCAAATGGTAAAAATGGACAGTTGTTAATTGATTTGTCACAATCCATTTAAACAAGACCTGCCAAATGAAAAACACAATTTCCTAGGTTGCTGGAATAATACTGGTTTATTCAGATTATTTAGTAAGAAAATTAGAGATTTTTTTTTGGCCTTCTAATTATCTTTATTTATCAAGAGTTTTTATCCATTAAATGACATACTATTATCATTGAACAGACTATGATCAGGTGTTGGTAAATCCAGGGACAACCTTGTGGCCATTCCAAAGAACTAACACGATGAGACTGGAGAAGAACTGACAATGGTTCACCTATGCCAATACCCACTTTGTCTTAATTCACGCCGTGATGCAGAGTTAATGAAGGCTGAAGAAAATGCATTGGCTGTTGCCTGATTCTGTGCAAAGATCATTTAATTTTATTCCCTTAGAGATGTCTGATTTATGTGCAATTATTTCATTGTTCCTTTGTAATATTCCATTACTTTACACAATTATGTTAACATTTGTATAGCTTCACTCTCAAGTAAATAAATCCTTGAAGTAAGAAGCAGAACGTGTGGTCAATTTTTAATTCAGAAAGGGGTTTCATTCACTCATAGGAGTTCCTTCTTGATGGAGCGTTTCTGCCTTAGCCTCTTAGCTCAGGCCAAAGTAAAATGTAGCTTCCACTAAAGTCTCATCTCATTTGTTGTCGACAGTAAGCAAGCTGCTGAGTAATTACATCACAGCATGAATAGTACATCTGGCCCAGTGAGGAAAAGGAATGCCAAAATTACTTCACAACTCAGCTTTACAGACTAGTCCCCCCACCCAAAAACTTCAAGTTCCAGCCAGGTTTAAGAGAGTTTACATTTCTAAGTAAATGCTAATAAAAACAGATGTATAAATATTGGATGTGTAATCAGATAATTTACCCAGCAGATAATTAATCCAGCAACAATAGAAAAGTGTGTGGTATATGAAGATCCTTATCTTGTTAGTGGCATGAAATCATTGAAAATTCCTGTGGTCCTATCCTGAGCATTCAAATACAGTTGCAAGTTTACACTATTTTAAAAATGAGAGTAAAATTTTCTTAGTTATCAAGTAAAACAAGAGTCTAATATTAACTACTTGGGTCTCTTGAAATACTTTTTTGTACATGTGAAGCCAACATCTCTCATTACGTAGAAATATGATCTTTGTGAGTCAATAATGTAAATAAACCAGAGCTTACAGCTTCATGTGAAAACTGATTTATTTTTTTAAACTTGCTACTACGAAGGTACAAAGTCTAAAGCTCAATCCTACATTGAAAGAGACATGTCAGCTCCTGTGTATTACTCTCCTATTTGTTAAAACCATTAACTTCCTTCACAACCTAAGCCTGTTACAAATAGATTAGTGTTGAATTGACCAATCAATCTGCAAAGTAAAAGATCAGACGACCTTCATAGCCATGTCTGACAATCAGTAATGTACACTGTAAATAGCACACAAATTTTACTGTTTTTAATGTATATGCCACGTAATGTTCAAAACATGGCCACTAATCTCCCCCACCTCCACCCAGGTGGAATCTCTTAACAATTAGAATGTAATGAACGATCCTAAAGGAATTCTGAATGAAAGTGGCCTCAAACATTATCAATGAAGTTTAGGGAATGAGCCAGGTCCCTGGGTGTACTGCCTTTCATGTAACTTTCTCCCATTATTCTATGAACACCTCCATGCTAGTGCACTCTAAAGGTACTAGTAAATCCTGCACTAATACTTGTAAGCTAAAGGAAAGTTTATACCACAATGCACATACCACATCCAGTACATAAAGTGGTAAGTATGAGAAGAACCTTTCCAGGGTTTCTGAATGCATGATAATTCACCCACTTCCCAGAGGCAAGGTACAATTTTGAACGCAAATGTACGCACTATTTCTAACCAAGTGGATGCAGCAAGCAAATAAATGGTATCTACAGCTAAGAGAGAGTTGATGAAAGTATTTCTCATGTATGTTTAACAACAAAACTAGAACTTGATATAACACTAATGAACTAATTCATAAATAAAAACTGAACCATTACCATTACTGATAACATGATCATAAGAAAAGAATGTAGACTACTTTTGAAGACTGCCAATAAGTGGCATAGATAAGGTCTATTCTATTCAGAGAATTTATGAACCTAAAGCAGTTATACAGTTTAACAAGGCATTACTTTAAAAGGGCAGTAAAATAATACCCACTTCAAAATTAAATCACAAGAAAATACATAGCATAGGAATTCTGTAAAATACAATGCGTCAAAACCCTGGATCGTCTTACATGAACGCGTGCTTTCGCACAGAGTTTCAATTAGTGGCACAAACGTTCAATCATGAGGGAAATTACTGCCATTACATTCACTTTTGCCACTTGGTAGATAGTCAATACACTATCTCTGCACTGTATTTAATATGCATAATGTGGTGCACTCCCTAAAGCTATATCCCTAATTCTTCAGGTTTTTTTAAATTTCTCTTTTTTAAAAACCCTTTTCGTTCCACATTTACATGCTAAACTATGAGGTTAAGATTATGACAAGCCTATGCCATACCAAACTAATTTGGACAGCCAATGCAAGGAATATGTAATACACAAGCACACCGAGCAAAGCCTGACACCAAAACAGAGCTCAACCTTTCGTAAGTTCACTTGGAAACATACCAAGAAATAAGTAAAACACAGGTCATAGCAAGGAAACAAACAAATCACTTTATTTATCTTTTCACTTAGAACTAGTTCACAGATAATTTTATACGTGACAACATGTCACAAGCTATTTGTTTTATTGATTATTTTTTACAAAACCACACAGTCACAAAGACCACATGGTAGGGAAAAACCTCTTTCATGCCAACACACACTCACACTTGCTCACATAAATTATGTATTTCATAGAAGAAAATAAGAAGAAAATGAACAGTCCTTTTATAACATTAAATTATAACTGGGTTTGTGATCAGTTTCCTAGATTTGATGCATTTACTCTTGGGGTGGAAAAATTTGACGGTCTTCTATATACAATAATTCATTCATTATTAAAATTAAAATGAAGTAAAAAAATTATTTACTAAATATTTACACCATTATACATTTTGACAGTCGCATCAGTTACCCATTGCTTGTATATTTCATTGGCCTAACAGCAACCTGTTAGCTTAGACTATCTGTATTACACCAGTTTAAGGAACAGATAGACAGTAATACTACTGTTTGCCTCATCCCCATCGAGATGAGACTGGTTCTTGATAATAAAGCCAAGTTGAATACTATGACTCAAGTAATAGGTCCATTTCCTTCAATACTAAAATCAGATCTACGTATTGCCCTTACGATCCTACCTCCCCTCTTTGGGCTGAAAAGTTCAGACGACTCATTGCACAGAGACCCATTGACTTCATTTTCGGTGGCCACAACATGTGTCCCAGATGATCTTCGGGTTCTGATAACGAGATTGGGATTAGAATATGGGGTGTATGGGGAAGAAGAATTAAAAGGAATGTTAGGAACACTGCCGGTTGATATACGCCTCGGTGATATGTGCGGCTTCTCTGGAGGAGGTGGTGGTGAAGGATTACGAACTCCACGTCCAGATTTATTACGATTTGAGAGGGTCTTTCCACCACGTGAATGTGATGTGGAATTACGAACTGATGGACCACCAACGGGTTTGATTCCGGGTAAAATTGGGCTAACATCAAGAGTCCAAAGATTGATGGCAACAGAACCCCTTGAACGCGTCCTTGGAGTGTCTTCTTTCAAAATAACATGATTGTTAACAGTGGTGTTAGTTTTAGCATTCAACCGGGGTCTTAATTCCACACTAGAACCCTCGTCTGATACATCATCTTTACTATCACTATCCCGATCTTTTGAAGACACGCTGTCAACACTAGATTGAGATTCATCTTCACTATCACTATCCGATGATTTTTCAACCACCTGTATCCTATTCCGTCTCCCTCCTCCTCTACCCTTCCTACCTCTGCCACCTGATACCCTTCTCCCTTTGGTATTGCTATTAACCTGGTTTAGCGCATCCTCTCGAGAATATGTCAGCAGCTCCTCGTCATCTTCTTCAAGTTTGGAACGCCGTTCCTCTTCGTCCCTGAGAGCTTGTAGTCTGTTCTGTTCCCATTCCCGCTTCTGCTGTTCTATCTGGGCCTCCGCAGCAGCCAGTTGTTCTGCAGCTGCAACACCTTCAATTTCCTCCATGAACTGCATTGCATACCGCTCCACAGGAGTCAACTGAAAAAAGAACAAGAGAGAACTAAGCAACATATCTCCAGACAAGAGAAAGAAATAACTGCAGTGATGAAATTCACTTCATATATCTTCGTCAGTAACCCTTATCCAGGGAGTTCCTGGATTGTCATCCAACAAATATAGCGTATTATATCCCCAACCAGCATCAAAGCGAGCGGAAGGTCTTTGAAACAAGATTATACCCACTCCCCAAGCCTGCTGGCCCATCCTATACAAGACATACTGTAGGTGAGATGCTCAAAACAATGACTTTAGTGTATCGTGGTATCTAAAGCAGCGGACACGTGTGTGTGTGTGTGTGTTAAATGAAAGTTTACCATCTATCGCTTTCGCAGTACAGTACTCGCGCTAAATACCACAATGACAGGATGCTAATGCCAAGGTATGTAAGTTATTCGTAGCTGTCCTTTGGTGAGTTACCGTTTCTTGAAAAACACTCGATCAAGGATTTAGCGTTGATGGGACTGAAATTTCTGGATGCTTGATGAGAGAAGTCGTATCTTCGAGGAACGGACAATGCAGGATTTTTTAAACATGATTTAATTAGGATGCTCGCAGGACCACGGAATTTGAAATATTTGTTCTGAATGAGTAAAGTTATAATACCAATATAGTTCTCCGTTATTGGACATTATAAATTTTCCAGCTAACTCTTTCCTGGTTGCCAGAGTTTCGCCCCAGTGTGCTAAGTTGGGTTCATCAATTGGTAAATAGCACACCTACCAAGACGCATGGCTAGTACATACCGTGGAGGCCACTGCGTAGGCCCTTTATACCCACTGTAATAAATACGAACCTCACAGTATTCTACAACTCCAAGTTTTTACACATTTTCCTAAAGCTCTGTTCAACAGTGTACAAATGCACTGCAATTATCTGAGACCTAAATCCAATTAACTTTCTGTAAATATTAATGTGTTTTTTTGTGATGTGTGTCTGCAGTTACCTGTGACCTGTTCCAAGAACTTTTTGTAAATAGTAATATGTTCTATGGTCATATGTATTTTATGGCAACCATTGAAAATGTATTTAAGGCAGTTTTCATGTTGATTGTTGTTAGGATCCTTTGATTTTTTATTTATCGCAAACTTATGATGATTCCAAGGGAATCGAAAGTGGTTTTCGCTCAATAAATGTCATGTTTTATACACTGAGTTGAATAGTAGAACATCCCTTAATTAATTCCCACCATATATGCAAGACATTCTATAACCACCACAAGTAGTATTTAAATGAGATGTAGATGCTGAGAATGTCAGTAGGAATTTTAAGGGAAGAACATATCCAAAATCAGCCTATTAAAAGCACATTACACTTGAAGGTGACAGTCGTGGAGAAGGCTCAGCGTGAAAAGATGACGGTATGAGAAGGTGGGCGAACAGGACGAAAGCCATGTAGCCAAAAAAGCTACCCAGGGTACGAAAAAGAGGAAGACCCAGACAGGTCGAACATATAAAGGGACATCAACTAAATGGCTCCACTGATGTTGAGAAACATAAGCAGCTTCCAACATCAAAGGGTAAGTGCATTCTGCTAACACTGGAGGATCTGCAGCAACAGCTCCACAATGAGGACATCATCAAAGAAGTATATCAATGACAGAGCGAGGAAGGGGAGGAGGAGCTGAGGTCGAGTTGCACACCGAAGCAAGAATTACAGAATTTTAGACAGCGAACATTAGAACTGTATATTTCGAATATGAAGATAATAAAATAGAACAAAACATTATGCGTGTTTGTTAAAAACACCACCACACACACCAATTAGCACCAAGTGTTTTCAAAAGTCAGCAATGGCTGGCAAATACAAAGTAAGAATATTATTGAATAGGTTGATTGGACTAGAGCAATTTCTTTGTACGAAATTTTCTCTGATTATGCTATTATATATGGCACTATGCTGAGAGAGAGAGAGAGAGAGAGAGAGAGAGAGAGAGAGAAGAGAGAGAGAGAAGAGAGAGAGAGAGAGAGGATGGAGAGGCGAGAGGAGAGGAAGAGAGGGCATTTTGCCAAGCATTCAGATTCTAGTATTGACCGTAAGTCACCAATATTGCAGTATAACTTCTTTCTATATAGGACTGGCCAACTGTGAAGATAGGTTAGTTGAAAAGATTAACAAATTTTTTTTTGTGAATCACCTGTTTTTAGACTGAGCCATATATTTAACAATGTCACTGTGGTATCACACTTCCAAAAAGTGTGTATGTAGGAATAGATAAGAAAACATTACAAAGCAACAACTTACTTGTTTTACTAGATTTTCTACTTCCAGTTCAGCTTTGCTTATTTCTGGTTCAGCAGAAACAGCAGTACCATTTTCTCCTTCTTCGAGAGGAATGTTTTCATCAAACTCCGCTAAGTCAGCAGCTGCTTCTGCCTTTGCTGTCTTAGCTGCCTGCACATCAGACTCATCTTCAGCTGCAGCTAATGCAGATTCTAATGCACCAAGAGCAGCCTTATCCTCCGCAGGAGATGGTGGGAGCTAAAAGAGAACAATACAGATTATTAAACGAGCCTTCCTGATGATGAAAGCAAAATAATACCTATATATGTGTGTTCTCTTAGACAGGATACACTAGGTTTATTTACTTCAACCTGTGTGTTTAAATAAGAGATTAATATTCCCCACAAATAAAAACCAGGATTTCTCACATAACAAGAGTACCTGGTGGTTGGAGAAGGGGAAAAGAAATGTATACAGCAATCTTACAAAACAGAAAGAAATATAAGAAACAGACTTGAAATGTAAGACAGACTAAGGCAAAAATAAATATACTAAAATAGAAAAATATATTCCTCCCCTCCAAAGGAAATAAATAATTAGATATACAACATTGAAATAGAATACTCTATTTCCCTTTCAAACCAGTCAACTTTCACTGCACCATGAATGTACCACATTATCACACATTTCTCAAGATTTTTGGGAGGGAAACCTCACGTTAAACCATAAAATATTCTTATACCACGACAGGCTGAGTAGATTGTGAAGTGTTGAAATTTCACAGGCTCCGTGTTCCATAGAAGGAAGTTCCATGTTCTACCACCATACAATGCATACATTGTTTGACCTGAACACGTATTCATTAAATCTTCTACATTTATCCCTCTCCATTCTAACTTAAAGCCTTTTCACTCTGATTTCCTTATTTTTCACTCTATCCTTTGTCTTATCTCTCGTATTCCACTTCAAAAGCCTGGATTTTATTCACATATCTTTTCTTCACTGCATACATCTTATACAGCACCTCTTTACACTTCATTGGTACTTCCTCCACACCAGGTTTCTCATACTCTGGTAGAATGTATGTCCCTGTTGAATCCTTTTACTGATCTCCATGTCCAGCCCTGCATCGGTTTGCTTCCAAGTACTTGAAGCTGTCCAAAATTTCAAGGTTTTGTCTCCTAATTTTTACAATGCCTTTACCTTCTCTGTCTCCTCCACTCAACGTCAGTCTTACTCTTTTTCACACTGATTTTCATTTCATAATTTTTATTTTCAATAAACTCACCCATATTATCGAGACATCCCCTGCGTTTATCTCCCTCTATTCTGTCATAACCATAGAGTTAGTAAATAATACATTAGAGGTAGCAGTGGCACCACAGTCTGCAAGAGAATCATGTAGTCAGCAGAGCATGTTGAAATCTCAGCCGTTTGGCAAAAAGCTTGCTCCTCGGTGCTCATCAATGTAAACAGGGGACTTTTAAAACTGTGTCGATATAGATATGGTTTAAATTTCTTACATGTAAAAATTCTCAGAGACTACAGTATACTTGAGACGTTTCTTTCCAGTAGAAAGAAAGCCCAGAAATGAGGAAATATGGGATAAATGCACGATAAGATAGGACGGTGTTCAACTGCAGTTAAGTAAAAAAAAAAAAAAAAAAATTAACTGCTCATGTTAAGTCTTCTAACAACACACTTTTAGAATGGGGATACATATATTTCGCAATCTTTTGAGTAAATGTAATAAATGGACAGGAATTCGGCATAATTCTGCTCAACGACCGAAAGCATTCTCTCATACAAAGCAAATAAACAAGTTTTTAGGCCTAAAAGCGCTGGCGTGATTTTGGAACAAGGTAGGCATCGGATGGTAACCTTACACTTTCTCAATTCCTCCTTTAATCTCGAGGCTTAAGGCGAGAAATAAAGGTCTTAAACGTATGTTTGCCCATTTAGGCCAGTCTCTGTCTTGAGAACAGTGCCCGTATCGGGGCAACACTCCCTTCAAGAGGCTTTTTCTATCACAGCGGCGCATACTGTCCACACGCCAAGAAAACAAAGTATAGTCATATCAAACCCACAACCAACAGTTTGCAGCATTGTTGTTCCTCTCGGCACTCCCTATCAGCGCTACTAGTGGGACAGTCAATGTGCGTGTGCCACCTAATAGTGGCTTGTGTTTATAATCCTTGCGGCCCTCTTCGTAAAATTATGCCTAACAGTGATGATGATGGTAATGTTATTCATTTTCGTTCCCCTCATTACTTTTACAGTTTTCGGAGACGCCGAGGTGCCGAAATTTTGCCCCACAGGAGTTCCTTCATGTACTGCCAAATTTCGGACGCGAGGCTGACATTTGAACACCGGACTGAGCTAGGATCGAACCTGCCAACTTGGGCTCAGAAAGCCAGCTCCTTAACCGGTACTAGTGACCATACATGTTCCTTTGCACAACAACTAAGATCAATGGAATGAGTTGAAAGAGAGAGAAGTAGAGGGGGTTAAGAACAATATTCATTAACAGATAAGGGACACCACTACAGCGACAAATATCGAACCAAGCCTCGATCCCATAGATCTGTTAGTTAATGATATCAGTTCAGCTAGTACATGCAACAATCTCGTGTATTATTTATATGGTTGCTCGATTCGAAGAGCAGCAAAGAAAATCAGCGCATCTTCTCCAATGTTTTCTTTTCAATGTGTGGGACTTTGGTAGTAGAGAGTCTAAATTCATCAAATATAGTTCGTTAGTATGCTGAAACATCAAACGTGTAGACGCTACATTTGAAAAAATGTTAAAAGGAATAGGCCACAATGCAACGGTATATTTTCAGACTGCGTTTTGAAATTCGCATCGTCATATATTTACCCAAAATGGCATTTCACTACATTCATTTCATATTTATTTTTTGGGTGAAGGAAATATCAAGAGAAGTGAATTGCCGCACCTTCTAAAGTGAGGGTAGTAATGAAGGTTTATTCCAACCAGAGGCGAGTATTTTTAGTAGTGTGTCTTTTCCATCGGCCTTCTTTCACCATTTCTTTCTGTGCACAGTACTTTAGTGCCTTACATCAAGCACCCAATAAGGCATATCAATCCCTATTTGTACCATGTGCACAAATCTAGCCATCTAGGGCTCATAAGCTCAAGGTGTTTCATACTGCGGTATGGAGTCACATCAAGACCAACTGATATTAGCAACACTTAATACTTCATTTACCCGGACTATGAGAAAATTCTTTCTACTGCCTGCAAAAAAATATGGTCCAATTCCATTTCAGCATTTTCATGCCGATCAACAATCATTTGCGCTGGAGTTTTTGAAATATCCACTAAAATACAGATTGGGTCAGCTAGGAAGACGTCTGGCCGTGCATGCATACCCTGAATGATCCAGTGTAGCCTAATCCCTACTACCAGAGCTCCTGTCCCAAGGACAGATGAGTGCATAAGTTAATACTCCGCTGTCTAGTCATGCGTGCTGCTTTGTAATGACCCGTTGTGTTGTAACTGTCGTGCATGGTGTACATTAGGTCTACTGAAGGCAGTATAGAAGGCATTAAAAGAAGTCTGCATTGCAAGGCACTGAAATGCAGTAAATAAAACCACAATTGTTAAAATAATAAATACAAAAAAAAGTGGTAAAGAGTCAGATTTGTGCAATAATCTCGAAAGTTATGGACTTGCAATAAAAGGAAAGTTCTGTGGCATGGACTAAGACCGAAAAATTAAAGCGTCAGAAATAGGTAAACCTACTTGAAACACCAAACAAAATAACAATGCACACAAAGAATGTTACTGGATTGGACGACTATATTATGATTCTTCTTTAAATTTTTTATTTCTGCACCTGTGAATAATCATATCATAAGCCACATTTCTTCCTTTACAGGCAAGAAAACAACAAAATCTTGGCATTAAGGATCTAGGGATATACGATCATTAGACGGGAATTTGCCTATTTTATTCCTGTGTTCAGAAATGTAGGGTTTTGAAACATAAAACTGTTTTAGGGCCCTTTTAGCTGTATTTCGTTGGTTTTATTGTGCCTATAAATGCCTATTTCGGGGGTTTGTGCCTATTTGGAGTATAAATGCCTATTTGATGCCTTTTGACTGTCTTTTGAGTGTATTTTTAAAAATTCGACTTTCTTCCAATTTATTACATTGCAGCTAGTGTGCTCGACAGAATTATCTTTTCTTTTTTCAATATCTGTTTACCCCATGGACAAAAATGGGAATTCTCAGAAGTCACCAGAAATAGTTCTAGGGAAATTTCCATAAGGAGAAACAAGGAACAATTAGACCTCGAAGCCTTCAACCCAGCCAATCTCCTGAAACATATGCGAGAACCAGTCAATGTCGAACTATGTTGCACAACCCATATGCCCTGCACCTCCCTTTCGATGCGAACTGTTGTATGTGTATGCTGTATGTTCAGAACGTGTTGTGATTTATTGTGAAGTGGAAGAAGAAAAGAAAAATGCGGCAATACCCAAAGAAAAATCGTCAAAGTCCTACTGGCTGAAGCAGTGGATCACAGGGGATCCCAATTTCACTACGGATGGAAGGGTAGTCTGTCAAGCTTGCAGTAAGGAGGCAAGTTCGTTTGTTCCTTTATTCTTTCTTTGTGATTGAGAACTATGACTGCATTTCATTGTAACATATATAGCCCTATTAATTTATGTATTGTGGCAAGTTGTTTTGTTGCAATGCTGTATTAGTCATGAACTTTCAAATATTCTTTTATATTGCTAAAATGTAAATAATAATTGTCTCCTGTCACAGAAAGGATGAAAATTACATCGGTATTTTGAACTGTGATTCAATTCCTGTGAAAATAGAGATTCACAACTGAAATGCAATTTTTAAAACTCCCTTCAAAAAATTGTGAACCAAGCTCGATAGCTGCAGATGCTTAAGTGCGCCCAGTAACCAGTAGTCGGAAGACAGTGGGTTTGAACCCCACTGCCGGCAGCCCTGAACATAGTTTTCTGTTGTTTCACATTTTCACACCAGGCAAATGCTGGGGCTGTACCTTTATCAAGGCCACAGCTGCTTCCTAACCACACCTAGCCCTTTCCTGTCCCATTGTCGCCTTAAGACCTATCTGTGTTGGTGCGAAGTAAAGCAACTTGCAAAAAAAAAAAATCGTGAATTCTATTACACTTCTGCTAAGCCTTCACGAAACACAGGCTGCAGATCCGATGTAGCCCGACTAGGACGATGCCACAGCGTGTTTTACAAGGTTGCCAAGACTATCTTAACAAGACCACGCTGGCGAAAAGACCATTGGTCTGGATTAGTGAGGCCTGGTTAGTAACCACTGTGCAGAGTCTGAGGGGCATAAGCTCCAAGGATAACAAGCCTCTAGCATCCCCTCCAGAGTCTTACTAAATTGTGACAAAAATAATGTTATGGGTGCATGTCACGACAATTTCAAATTACGCGGTTTTCAATTTTCAACGGGGGGGGGGCTTGTGGGCACACATGATGCAGGCAACAGAAAATAGTCTTCATGGCAGCTGACCTGGGTGACCGAAGCTGGCGAATAAAAATAATTAAAATGTTCACATATCTGAGATTTAGAGTGCCTCTGTTGTAATTCTTCTTGTTTCCGGATTTGCCCGCCTATGGACCATATTGAACCTAAGGCTTTCTCTTCCTCTTCTTCTTCTTCTCCTCCTCCTCTCAGAACCTCTTCATCCTTCCACTTCTAATCTTCCTTTCTTTCTCAGATATTACCAATTTGGGTCTACAAATTGGTGGATTCTCCTGGAAAATTTTGAGCTGTACACTCCGCTTCTAAATTCTTTTCTGTTGTGAATCATACCCATTGTAAGTCCACTTTCTATTGCATCTCATTTTACCTCCTCTACCTACGTCGTCGAAGCTTTAAGTGAAGTGATGTACTTTAATATTTTTTCAAATGCTATTTATTCGAGGCGTCAACCTAAGAAGATCTTTTGCCCCTATGAATATTTTCTTAGTTAGCCGTTTCTCATCCATTCTTTCTAGATGCCCATATAATTTCAGCCTTCGCTTTTGCGTGGTGACAAGTGATTTTTTCGGTGTATTTGTAGAGATCATTTTTTCTATTCCTCCACTCTCCATCAGCATTTTTCTGGGGTCCTAACATTTTTCTTAATATCCTCAACTTTTTTTCGAGATCTTGAAGCTCGCCCTTTTAATTCATTGCCAGGCTCTCTGAAGCATAAGAGACCCTCTGGCTTTACCACTGTGCTGTGGCTAAGCTTCGACTTTCGTTCTTCTATATAAGTAAGAATACTGCTAGGGCCAGCCTGATGGGTCCTTGGCAAGCACAAAGGAAGGATCTCTGCTCTACGCTACTGCGGTAGCGTTCCATGTCTTTTTTCTTATATTTTTCACCCGGTGAACTCAACACGATACTGCCAAAACTGTAACTGAAAATCCTTGAGAACATATTTCCATGTAAATTACTAATTCCCTTTTTCCTACTTTAAAGTTTTGTACTTCTAGAAACATAATCTCTAATAGTTTTTTTAATGAAACAAATGCATGATATATACTAAGCATTATTGCCAATTAGCCCAACTGTAGAAATTTAAGATAGAGGGACAATGTAATTTATGTCAATATTTATATGTCAATATTATATTTCAGATCAAATGCGAGAAAAATACCATATAGATCAACTTAGAAATACTACGATGCATCTGATATGAGTACAGAAATCTCATATCAAAGGACCTTTCTACCAGTCCACTTTGGGCAGCGATCAACAACCATTTTCTTCACATCTATGCACTGCAATGTTGGGAGCTAATATGCCCCTGCATAAACCGGAGCATCTTTAAATTTCAGCAAGATGCTGGGAGCAATCACCAAGTTGGAAAGGAGTGGCATGCCCCTGGTGGAGTCATTTCGGATTGTGGAAGAAGTCGAGGGAAGTTTTGTACGAACCTCTGGGAAGGCAGCCGCTGTCAGCGAAATAAAACCAGATGAAGTGACTTCACTGAAGTTTTGTCCTATCACTTCATGTGATGTTGAGAGATCTTTCTCTCAATACAAAAACATTATGCATGAGAGGAGAACAAGATTGTTACCGGAAAAACATAGAAACATTGCGTGTAAATCCCTTTTATAGTAATTGAGTGTGTTATTAAATTATAAGTAATTTTAATGCCTATTTTGGCTAATTTTTTTTTTTACTAGGGGCTTCACTTCGCACCGACACAGATAGGTCTTATGGCGAGGATGGGATAGGAAAGGCCTAGGAGTTGGAAGGAAGCGGCCGTGGCCTTAGTTAAGGTACAGCCCCAGCATTTGCCTAGTGTGAAAATGGGAAACCACAGAAAACCATTTTCAGGGCTGCCGATAGTGGGATTTGAACCTACTATCTCCCGGATGCAAGCTCACAGCCGCGCGCCTCTACGCGCACGGCCAACTCGCCCGGTTTTGGCTAATTTAAGAGCCTATATGCCTGCCTATTTGAACTGTGTTTAGTGCCTATAATTCTCGTCTCTAACGATCATAGAGTCTAACCTCCTCCTCGCAGCGTAGCAAAAGTATTCGTTACCATTATTGACTTATCTTACATGACGTTGCTCAGGCTATGAAACTTGCTGTTATGCCAAAGCATATTCTACAAGTATGACCTAGGCCACCATAGCTAAATGGTAGTGCAACAGACACAAATAGGGAGGTTGTGGTTACAAATCGCACTGGTGTCTGGTTGGCCATTTTTGTTCTGTACTTAACATCTCTTCAACACGTACTATATGTACGTAACACGAACTAATAGGTTAAAAGTAGATTTCAATAACTCTTATCTTGGAACATATGCTATATACCGCCGCTCTATTGAACAAGTCACACACTGTAATGTCTACCTGATCATAAAATCCTGTTAATTTTAGAACGGCAATTTCACATTACGTTCCAAACCATTCATTCACTTTCTACTACTTTTGTTATTGTGTGTCAACCTTGATGAGCGGTCGATAGCAGTACTATACTCCTGTACAGTAGAACCTCAATTCTAAATATGTTAATTCAAAATCTTGCCTGATTCGAAGAAGCTCTTGTCCCCGGAAACATGAGGTACGGTTTTGCATGTTATTTAAATTATTTAATTTGAAATACGGATAATTCGCAATTCGAAGAACAATGTCCCACTACCAAAATTCAGTCTTTTAATTCAAAACTGCCTTTACATTTTTTTTTTTTAATTTCTCCGCATCATGAAAGAACGCGTCTTCCGGAATCTGCAGGGGTAGATTTCCGCACTTTCACTACTTTGGTGTGTCTACAGTGTGCTTCATACGTGCTAAGTTCGAGTAAAATAGCAATTCTTTTGTATTCAGCGCTTTACAGAACACCACAATATCGCGCAACAAACAGTGTGGGGAGAAAAATGATCTGCAAACACGGGTAACACCGACAGTTGAAGAAAAAGCGTGGCTTACATAATCAATTCGCATGCACCGAACAATATTGTCAGTGCCGATGAAATTGCATTTTTAAATTTTTTAATGCCGAACCCAAACGGACTTAAGGTTTTAAAGGAGAGAAGTGTCAGCCGGGAAATCGTACAAGGGTAGGGACACTGTACTGTGTTGCAATGTACACGGAAGAGGGAGACTTCCTTCCCATGTCATAGGAAAGTTCGATGAACCTGGATGTTTTAAGGGCGACGGGTACTTTCCGTGCAAGTACAAGGCATCCAAAAACGCAAATGGTACAGGAATTAAACAGATAAAGCATTAGCACAGGAGAGCCAGCATAATTTGTCCTCAACTTTGAATTTTTATCCTTCGTTGCGTGAGGTTATGTTTGCCAGTTATCCAAGTGCATTATTGAATAATGTAAATGCACCTTGTGGATACATTTCCATGGCATTTGAAAGATTTGAACTGATAATCAAGGTGATTGCATGCATTAATGAGTCCCCTCATCATAGGAAAGTTCGATAAGCCATCATGTTATAAAGGCGTTGGGTACTTTCCATACAAGGAATCTAAAATGCACACAGTACAGTAATCTAATGAATAAAGCACTCGCACAGGGGAGCCAGTACAGTTTTTACTCTGTTTTAATCATTTTTTTCCTTTAAAAAAAAATTCTTTATGTGAGGTTATGTTTGCCGATGATTGGAATTATAATCCTTAACCCATTCGCCTCACATTTAAATACCATAGGAGTTCACTAAGAATTCACATTTAAATACCGCTCTACGGCCGTCGTCATCACACTATTATTTAGAAAATCATACAAAACCAACCAGTAAATATTCCTTTCTGAAAATTTGCATGCATGATAAAGATGTAATAAACTTACCAATGTCGCTATTTTAGTACGTCTGCTGGGTGTGGTACACCTCAAAACATTCTTCTAAGTGAGGAGCTATGCCACACATTTCGCACTGCCAGCAACTTTCGCTTCTTTTACCCCGGCTGTAGCACACAACACACCATCTTGTGACTTTTGATTTCATCTCTGTAGGGGAACACGCATGGGAAAGTGGGCGCATGATATAGCTAGTAATCCGGTTGGGGTGGTGCTCGCTGAAGGTCGATCTCGAACCAAGTACTCCGGTAACTGAACAGTCTCTAGTAGCTGCTGCGCAATGCTAGTTTGGAAGTCCGTGTAGCTCGTCTTTCTGTTAGTATCGATCTTGTGATACACAGGGAAGGAATTGAAAATACACATATCTAGGAGGTAAAAGAATATTTTCCTACATCCTTTCACTGTGCATCGCATGACGGGGAACACAGCTGTAACCTGATCCTGAAGGTCAACACCACCCATCCCCTTCTGGTATTCAAGGCCACACTTGGGCTTTATCACTTCTTTCCTCGGGGTTTGTCCTCTCTTTCGTCTGAGTTTCCCTGTCCCTGTCATGTCAGCTGATTTGTGTTTAGTGGTGAGAAAGCGAACATCCTTGTTATCTCTCCACTTCACACACAACATACTGTTGGCAGCCCACGTCTCTTACTCTCCACGTTTTAGTTTCTTCTTACTGATATCACGAGGCATTTATTTTCGGTTCTGTCTAACAGTTCCAATTACATTCATCTGCTTGTCGTGTAGCCTTTTGAATAAATCTGGGGAACAATACCAGTTATCTAAAAACAATGTATGTCCTCGGTCTAACAAGGGCTCACACATGTTGAGCACGACGTTTGTACTTGCTGGCAGACTTGGATCTGTTACATCATCACCTACATAAATTTTGAAAGACAGACAGTAGCCAGAACTTGATTCACAATTCTGAAAATTTTTATTCAAAACCTAGAACGTTTAGACCTCTTACACTGGACATATGAAAGGCGCCCTCTAAATTTCATTAGACTTTCATCTAGAGCAATGTCTTGTGAAGGTAAATATAATTCTGAAAATTTGGAGCAGAAATGTTCTATTATAGGCCTAATC
Organism: Anabrus simplex; assembly: GCF_040414725.1. Lineage (NCBI taxonomy): Eukaryota > Metazoa > Arthropoda > Insecta > Orthoptera > Tettigoniidae > Anabrus > Anabrus simplex. The sequence continues at coordinate 20,097,983 of NC_090274.1, read as the reverse complement.
TTACTTAGTTTGTCAACAAAACATAAAAATCGTGAAATTATAATAAATATTCCCCTGCTCGTGGTTTCACGAAAAATAGGAGTGTTTATAGACCTGTTTTTACTCCAGTATAACTGTATTCTTGACTTTCGCACTTGTGACATTAGTATAACTAACGCAAAATATGCCCTAATTTCGTCGGGTGTAGTCTCAAACCATTTGTCATCGTCTTTCAACTTTTTTCTGTCAGGATTGCTCAACTGTTTTGCTGCATATGAATTTGTCTCGACAGATATTTTGTCAAACAAAGGGTTCATGTATTCATAAAAAACTGAGAGTTCAGATAGTGGCGGCGTATCAAACTTTTTGAATAAATTTTCACTAACCCCACTGTATTCACTAAACTTATGTAGAACAGGTTTATTGTCACTTTTTGTCCAGTTCCAGTCAGTCAAGTTAGTCTGTGCCGAGGTACGAGCTCGTTTCGAAAGACTCGGCACACCGTCGTTATTTGTTTCACTTTCCGTGTCATCAGGGGCCTATTCCACAAAAGTATGGTCTAGTACATTACAAGTTACTAGTGTGGGTTCTTGTAATGTATGGAGTTGTACATTTCTGTTCCACAAAAGATTGATAGTCTCTTGTATATTACCAGTGAATTGTTACAAGTTTTACAAGTGACGACATATCAATAAACATACTACGTCATAGCATGAATCAGCTGTTTATCTTCGTATTCCATTCGTTGAATTAGGTTATGCTTGCCTCATTTATCGTAATATCGTATTTTACTGTAACTTATGCAGCAAAGATTGAAAGAACTAATATTCCTGTGAATTTTTTAATGCTACGATGTTATTTTTCAGTTTATTTCTTTGATGATAGGAAATTACTCCGTTATTATCACCCATTCTGTTCTTCCGCGATCCTCGCGTATGTTCTACGAGAGTCTAACATACCTACCTTGGCCTGTCATTAGGAATCAGATGCCGCTAATACCGATATTCGGCCGCCAAACTTAATTGTTACGAAATTGCAAACTCTGCATGAATTGTTAAAAGGATGTCAAGAGAAACAAAGTTATTCATTTTGAAGGAAATAGAAGGTAGGAAAGATATTTGTTTCGGTGGATTCAGCGAGAGTCTGAAAAAACAAGACAAAATAAATGGTTGGATGGAAATATTTGACTTGGGAAAAGCTCATGGAGCTTTTGAGGGGAAAAGTTGGACGTATGTAAGAGATATTCTGCTCATTAATGATTCCAGGAATGTCCTTCTTGGAATATGTTTTTTTCAGTATTTTCAGGCCAACAAACAATTTGAGGAAATTTTATATCATTTATTGCAGCTACCACAGACCGAAGATTTTGCCATCCCAAGCCAATGCAATGTTGTTAGTAAATGTTGTTTAGCAGAGAGAGATTTATTTCTGTTCGTAGGATATTTTAAACTATAGCCAATATCTATCAAAAGTTCTTCCACTTGTACTGTGCTTAACCTAAAACGTTCATTTTATTCAAATACAGTGTTAAACTGGAAGTTTATTCTTTCCCTGTACAGACGATAGTTTTCATTTTCATCACCATCACTATCACTACTGCTAGACCACATATTTATCAAAATGTATCCAAAATAAGCGTATTTAAATAGCACTAGTACATTTATATATTATTGTCCTTTCACTGGTAGAGAATTCTTCTCAATTCGCTAGTAAGTTACAAGTACTAGTACTTTTGTGGAACACGCCTATAAAAATTCACTAGTAATTTGTAAGTATGGAGTAGCAAAGTACAACTGTAGAGAATTCTTTTGTGGAACAGAAACTCTGGTATTTGTACAAGTTACTAGAGAATTTACTTGTAATGTACAAGACCATACTTTTGTGGAACAGGCCCCAGAACTATTATACGCATCGCTAGTACTTGAACTATGGACTTCAGGGTCTATTTCGTCGTCACAAACATCACTGCCTTCAATATCACTCTCTAAAACACTCTCTATTAGCTTCTGTATTCCTTCTTCATCAACACCAGCAGAGATGCCAACTTTCAAAAAAGGTAATTCGTCATGCAGCCGTTAGGGCACCGGGGGGGGGGGGGGGGGGGTCGTAGATTTTTTCGTGATCTTACTAACTTACATATAATTTAAAGCTTGCAGTTACTGTTTGGTGAACATACACTGGTAACATCCTTTTTCTTTTTTGCTGGCAGGACGTAGTGTTTACAGTGCACTATGACTTCTGGTATGGGCTAGAGCAATATTGTTACTTTCATTGATCTGTTTCATCTTTATCCTTGGCTTTGACAAGATGAAAGTGACTGAGGTATGAGCGATGCTAGTAATGCCATTCCTTATGCAGCCAGTCCCTGCTATGAATGGTGTGAAAATGTTGCTCATAGGGTCAGTTGGTGCATGCATTTCAGTGGGCTTGGCAGACTGATATGTAATAGCAACTTCTGGCTCGGTGAGGAAAGCAACGGGAAACTACCTCACTCCTCATTTCCCTAGTACGCCTCTTCAGTGATGCCTAGGCCATTTATGACAGCTGATGGCGGAGCTGTTGAGGATCCAACCAGCCTTTGGGCTGAGGACTAAACATACATACATCATGTGCATCCTCTGCACTAACAGAGCACTTAACAGGTCGGAGTTCATATTAGCACGAAATTCAGTCTTGTTCATTTTCATCATGCGCATCCGAAACATCGCAGCTCCACACACTACAAAACACGTGTGAATGAGATTTTGAGGAGCGCATTAAACTGGGTCATTCTTCCGAGTATACCTCCCAAAATTTTCAACTATATTTATTACTAGCGTCACTAGTCACGGTAACGTAATCAGCACAAGAAATCCCTTCATTATTTCAAACCTTTCGCATTTCGTAACACACGATTAGCATATATCCTAGAAGAGCAATATATGTAAATTTGGCAACTAAAATCGCAATAAATACTACAACAGTCACGCACACAGTATTCACCATTAAACAGACTTTGTCACCACTTTACCGCCAAAACAAAGACAAAAGAACTCTCATACTTGCATGGAAGTCTGATCATGTGACGAACAAGGACAACAACTCCGCAAGATATGCCACTTCACAGGTGCCTAAATTTCTGGTACTGAAAGCACACACTGCGTCCAGCGCGTGAAAATTCGAAATATTCTTAAACGAACGACAGGAAAGGGGGATAAATTATTTCTGAGAAATCCGAGGATAATATTCCGAGAATTCACGCCGCCTTGTGTATCCTTCTGAACACTTCATACACTTAGATTTAAAAATCAACAAAAAATTGTAATTTGTGGTGTGTGATTCGTAAAGGCGTAATTATGATGGGTAATTCGTAATTATTACGATTGAATCGTAATAGTTGGCATCTCTGCACCAGCATATCTGCTTGACGCCATGATGGCAACTGACAAGAGCGAAATTATGTGAAAAAAGATTCTCTTATCTCTTGTTCCACAAGTGTGCAAGAACCTGGTGAAAGGGTAAAAACCGAAGCCACATGTGTAAACTTCAGCTCAGAATGCATACAAGTGGTGTCCGTGGGTTAGTGACTGAATTATATGGATTGATGTACAGCTGTGCATCGCCGCGAGCAGAGCCCGTCATTTGATTCATATGCCATGAGTAACTATGACGAGCTAGGGTCGTCAAATAATGCGATTGGGTTAACAGATACTCCACGAAACCCTAGTCTGGCAAGAATCAGGAAATTCTTGAAATTTCTCATGAGTGTGATACGCTAGTGAAAAATATGACAAAGGGGAGAAGTCTGGGAGGAAACGACTGGATATAGAAGAAAAGATACTTATACACGTATTTATACTGAATGGATCACCTAAAATAACCACCATGAATATTTTCAAGACAAGATGGGCACAATTTTTACCAAAGAGAAATCGAAATGCCAATCATAGAGAGCTTCCAACAATGACAAGTGCTTTACTAGCAGAATGCCAATATTCTTCCAAAGTAAGAGAGACTACTGACACTAAGAAAATAGAAACAGGTAGTATTAATACTGCAATGTCAACTATCATACAATCCTAGTCCAAAGAGCAAACAAAATAGTGTCATTTGAATATTGAGTACTGAGCATAACTTGAACCATCTGTAATATGGAATGTGTGTATACCACAACTGTATGTTTACAGTTTTGTTCAAATTTATGGCCACTTGCTACAACTCATGCACAAAGAATGCTGCATGCCATATAGTAAGTTCCTTTACATGATATATTTTAGCTTTGTCCCTGGAAGAAAAATCAAGTGGTATCATACTCGGAGAAAGGGCTGCCATTTGTTCGCAAGATAAATCTATTGTGTTACTTACTTGGGTATCCTCCCTCTGTCTTCTTCGTTCACGCTCATTATCCCTGTCCAATACTTCTGACATTCTCATTGCAGCATCGTTCTGAGCAACATCTATATTGAACAAGTCCTGGATCGTAGACTGAAACATTAAATAAGATCAATTAAGTCTCAGAATCAATACCAAGATATGAACCAAAATGAGATAAAGAAAAATCTACATCCACCACTTACACTCTTGAAATATGCAGTGGTGAAGTTGCCTCCTTCAATAGCAAGGTCACCCAATAATCTCTTCTGATTTGCCTTCTTCAAGATGTTCTCTTCAACAGTCATTTCACTAACAAGTCTGAAAAGAAACAGCAGTGGTACAGAAATAGTACTGAAAAACAATCAACATTCTACAAATCAAAGTATCCCCTCTAACTTGCAGAGAAAGCAGATAGACAAGTTTCATCATATCCAGGCGTAATTTATTTTACTGATAAGCAGGAGGCTAGTAAGGACAATATAAGTAAATATCAGGTAAATATGGGCACAGGTGTAAAAAAAAAAAAAAAAAAAAAAAAAACTCCACATCTACATACACTGCTGTCTACAGATAGATTGCCCCCCTCCTTCGCACTTCAACATTACATTTCTTCTAAATCCCTAACGAGCCCGTTTGTGCTTCCCAGTTTCACCCATGGGGGTGAAGGTGAGATACGACAAAAGTACAACAGGCCGTATTTCAGGTCCCGACGACTTGGAAGCGCTGCAGGGTGTAGAGTAGCGTCTTGATTGGCTGGCTTGCCTCGTGCTCGTGGCCTATGCTCGTAAAATGGAAAATGGAGATTCAGTTCTGTACTGTTTATTACTGTTTAATTCTGTATGGTTATGACAAGAAGTTGCAAAGAAGAAGGAACGGGTTAAAATTTTTAGATACGGTACGCTTAATGTCCAAGTGTTGCTGTATGTTTGAGTTCTGTAGTTTTGCAATTTCATTGTAAGCTACATGTAATCGGAACATAAACATTGTTATTTTCTGCCCGAAGATGCTAAGTACAGCGAAGGTAAGTTATGGAAATAAAATTGTAAATAGTGTATTAAATTATATTTTTTCATTCGTTCCCCTTCTTTGTTTTCGGTATTGAAACTTTGTTTATAAACGTCATGTTCTTTATTTCAGAGAGGTAACACCTTGAGGTTAAAGTACTCCTGCAAGTTTTCAGCATGTACAAGTGGCTATTATGTCTATATGACTGGCAATCTCAACATCAAGAACAAGCATTTTTATAAATAAGGATTCTCTGAAGCAGTGGAAGCATGTGTGTCGTGTGAGTGATGGTGTAAATTGTTCTAGTTTTTATGTTTGTGAAGTTCATTTTATTGAGAAAGACCTTATTAACTACCGGCACACTAGGCACCAGTTAAATTTTAATGTCGTTCAATTAATCAATCAATCAATGATCTGCATTTAGGGTGGTTGCCCAAGTGGCAGATTACCTATAAATTGTTTACCTAGCTTTCTCTTTAATATTTTCAACAAACTTTGAAATTTATTGAACATTTCCCTTGATAATTTATTCGAATCCCTTACTCCTTGTGCTATAAATTAATATTTGCCCCAATCTGTCCTCTTGAATTCCACCCTTATCTTCATATTAAACATCTGGAAACTATCCGCTATAATCCCTGTAACTTAGACATGCCTGTGTCAAGTAATAGCATGGCATAAAATAGAAATGTATTCCTGAATTAAATTTCAGTAATTTCACAAACAAGATTTGTAATCTAGATCTTTCAGTATTACGTGATGTTGAAGAGGTTGAGATTGGAGAAAACACACAAACTGGTGAGTATCATTTTTTTGTCAGTAAATCATTTATCAGTGCTCAGTTACAGAATGCTAACAAAGCTCTATATGGTATGTGGTGGAATGAGGATAAGGTTATGGCACTTTCAATTTATAAATGTGGGCTTCGCTTATATCAATATTTGGTTACTCGATAAGCTTCCCTCTGTCAGGCCTTTGAACTCTTTACCATCTCAAGTACCTTATGACACTGGTCTGAATCCATCCATAGTTGGAGTGCTGAAAGTAGAAGTTCTAAAATGTCTGATATTGACAAATACTGTGCCCTCTTATTTGATGAAATGTTGCTAGGAAAGGGTTTATATTATGAGGCTAATAAACAAGGTATATGTGGGTATGTTGCCTGCTGTCATTTCTTGATGGATACAATACTTTTGCATCCATCTCTTGGCACAGGCCAGAGTAAAGTGTAGCTTCCACCAAAGTCCCAGTCAACATCCATGGCTGTGACAATATGGAAGTTGCTGGGGGTATGGGTAGTGCTGAGTAATAACATTCAGCACATGACTAGTGCATCTGAGTGTTATGCAAGGTGCTGCACATAGGGTCAGCCATGCTGCAATAGTACTTTCTGACCCAGTGAGCAAAGCAATGGCAAACTACCTCACTCCTCATCTTGCCTAGTATGCCTCATTTTGGTGCTGCCATTGGTTTTTGGGGTTTCCTTATAATAGCATAACCTTTGGTGGTGCTATTTGATGATCCAACCAGCCTCTGGGCTGATGACCTAACAGACAGATGTGGGTATAAAGTTTTTGGTCTTTTAGGAAGGTCATCTGTTCTAGCAAATCATGCATTAGTTTTCATGTTAAGAGGTATTCACAGAATATGGAAACAAGTACTGTAACTGCCTATTATTTCACCACAAATTCAGTACCAGCATGTAATGTAGCCTTACAACAGCTGATTGAATTTGTTATAAGTAAGGGTTGAAAGTTGTTTGCACAATTTGTGACTATGGCTTGAAAAATCAGAAAGCATTGTCAAGGTAATTTAGATAGACCCAGTCCATTCCATTTTCTTGTGAATAGTGAACCAATTGTTGTCATGTATCATGTTCCCCTTCTGAAAAATACCAGAAGTGCGTTAAATGAAAATAAGATTCAGGTTAATGATCACAGGGTGGTAAAATTTAAGTACATTAAATATTCAACATAGACCAAGAGAAAAGATTTAAATCAATAAATAAATACTGATCTGCATTTAAGGCAGTCGCCCAGGTGGCAGATTCCCTTTCTGTTGTTTTCCTAGCCTTTTCCGAAATGATTTAAAAGAAATTGGAAATTTATTGAACTTTTCCCTTGGTAAGTTATTCTAATACCTAACTCCCCTTCCTATAAATGAATATTTGCTCCAGTTTGCCTAGTCTGTCGTCTTTGTCCAAACTGAGAAAAAACATTTAAACTTCCAGGATGGCTATGTGAATTCAAGTTAAAGTTGCTGCTGCACTGTTAAGCCATACTGTGGCAGCTGTAATTGAAACATATGTAGCTACTCGAAGTGTTGCCCTCAGAAGCTATATACATAGCAGAATTTGTAGAAGTAAGTGACAACCTTCTGGATTCTTTGAACAGTTGTAACCAGAATGCCCATGAAAGTAAGATGTATAGATGTGCTCTTTCAGGAAATTCTCCACACACTGAGTTTTGGAACATTATTCTAAAAGAGATAGGTACCTGGAAAATAAGAGACCTTAAAACAGGTAGACATAAGACATGCACATTCAGTTTCATTGATGGGTGGCAGATTACTATAAGATCTTTTATGTTTTTGTGGAATAGGTAGAAGAAAGTAGGATTCAGGTATCTTAATATGAAAGCTGTCAATCAGGAGCCCTTAGAGAATGCATTATGTTGCATATGACAGCATGGCATTTCCAACACAAATCCTACATGTTTTCAGTTTGTAATACCTTTAGAAACTTGTATTGCAAATAATATGGCTTTGCCCTTCAAGACTATGGGTAAATGTGACAGTGATAATTGTTTTCCCTTTAGCAATTTATATCAGTTTTTAAAAGTGCTGATGATGACAATCCAGGAGTACATATGTGGCACTGGCTCTGATGATTGTGAAGGTATAAATTACTGTCTCAAGCCAGACCAGTAAATCCCACTCTGAACTTTTAAGAGGACAATCAAGCTGTGACGTATGTAGAAGGATATATTTGAAAGTGTTAGGTATAAATAATGAGTGTGATGTGTGCAAGGGAAATCTATATTCACCTAACTTGACTTAAGGCCATTTATTTACATATTTCAAAGAAAACAGTTCATCAGCTAACTTGCAGTATGCCAGTGAACAAATGAAAGATTTTCTGCTTCATGTTCATGACCCATTGTATATATTTTTGGACACATATGGTCATACAGAAGCATTAGAAGATAGCCTTAAAGGTGTATTTTCCAGGCCAGCCTACTCTTTTTGTAGGAAACATTGTCTTGAAAATGTAATTTTGCAGGCAGCTCTTCCATTTCTCATTTAAAAGAGTGTAAACATTTGGCTGAGAGAAAGTATTCAGCTGGACATGACAAAAAGGTTTAGAAGAATTCAAATCCTAGTTTGTGTTTGTAAACAGTGTTAATTTTGCTAGAATTTATTATCAGGTTAGCTGTATGGAGGCTTAGGTAGTTTTAAGACTTGTGCAGTTGTATAGACTATATGATTGCTTGTCCTATTTGCTGGCACCAATATATTTTCTTCATTGGTCGATTGGGTTTGCTATGCCATATGTTGGCTTAGGTAATTTCGTTTTAAGACTTGTGTGGTTGTAAGCATTATATATGTATAGCGTATTGTACAGGCCTACTGCTTGTCCTTCATTGATTAGGTTACACATTGTCATACGTAGGCTGAGGAATTTTAAGACTTGTGTGGTTGTAAATATTATCTGTATATGCTGTATTGGTTCATGGTGTGGGTTTCTGTAGTCACATCCTAGTTCGTGAACCTTGGGCAAAGGTTGAGTGGTCCTGAGAGTCCTCGGATCCGACACTTCAAAGAATGAAGTAACCTGTCAAAGAAAGGAAAGGGCCACAAGGAGCAGGAAAATGAATTACTCCCTAGACCTCCATATGTAATACCATCAGAGTTAGAAAAGAACAAGAGTTGACCAAGGGAAGTTGGATAGGATAGACTGTGAGGAGCCTGGTCCAAGTAAGTGGAAGAAATGCTAGGACTCAGGTAAGGGCCTCGTGGTCGCTAACCCACGCTCGCAATTCCAGGGCCCCTTTTAGTCGTCTCTTATGACAGACAGGGGATATTGTGGGTGTTGTTCTATCGCCACACCCACAGGAGGAACTAATGGATGAAGATGATTCCTAGGGAAATAATGGACTTGGTTATGGAGGGTAAGACCTGGGCAATGATTAGATAGAATTCTTAGGGATTTTAAGGTCAGGTTCACCTTTGGGGGGGTGGGGGGGATAGAATAACACCCACAGTATATCCTGCCTGTCATAAGAGGCGACTAAAAGTGGCCCTAGTGGCTCCAAACTTGGGAGCGTGGGTTGGTGACCATGGAACCCTTAGCTGAGTACTGCATTGCGTCCAATTACTTGTCAGGCTCCGCGCTTTCATCTTATTTTATCAGACCTCCCTTGGTCAGCTTTTGTTCTTTGCGACCCTGACGGTACTAGGTTGCGAATCCTAGGCGGTCTTTCATTTTCATGGCCCTTGTCTTCCTTTGGCTGATATCTTCACTTTTCAAAGTGGTGGATTCCTTCCATTTTTTCTCTCTGATTAGTGTTATAGGCCTATAGAGGATGGTTGGTTATGTGTACTACTTCTCAAATCAATAATCACCATAACCAACACTTAAAAGTCAGAGGTGTAGAACTAAATGAAACCACGGAGCTAGTTGCGAGAACTAAACAAAACCACAGAGCTAATTGCGAAAAGAGGGCTCTGAAGAGGCATAGTTAATTCACAGAGGATTGTAGGGTGAACGGTGAAGGGCCTAACCGTCTATAATGAAAATATATGTATTTTATTGATGCTTGTAGTTTTGCTGAAACCATGGTACTGTAGTCTTCATTAACTGATGAAGGCCTAGGCAATTTGAAGACTTGTATGGTGGTAAACATTGTAATGGAACTACCACCTCTGCGACAACTCTAAACGCAGATCGCTGATGATTGATTGACAGACTGTCTTCTTTCATGTACCTATCCTTTCTCTGATGGAAAGATCAGTTTCATCTGCTTTTCCTGTTATTTATAATGTTTGTAGTGTTTTCAATGTATTAAGTTGCAATTCAATAAACTCCAAATGTCATCATGATTTTGTTTTTATTGATTGATAAGATTAAGTTAGTGTTTCTCCCACAGAATACAAACCACTCAAAGCTCCTCATTCCAAACTGAACACACAATGTCATTGTATGCGACGTTGTGGTCCTGTTCCCAATGACAAAGTTTATTTTTCAGCTTGTAGGTTTCCGAATTTAGTGAGCTGGCCGCGGTGATAGGTATGAGAATCTTAGCTTGCAGAGTACTTCCTGGCATGAAAACTTTTGATTTGTTATTTAGAATATCCTGCGTCCCCACACGTTTCTCAGTATTTTAACAAACTGAATTCCGTTTCATTGTGTATACGAAAGTCTGAAAATACAAAGTAATTTATGAACCAGTAGTAAAACATATTGCTCATTCATGCCATATTCATTATGAGAGGAAAAATGTAGACTATTACATATTATTCAACATGTTAAGATATTGAGAAACGTGTGGGAAGGCGACCTGTCCTATATAACTAAATGAAAGTTCTTATACCAGGAGGTAATTTGCAAGCTAAGATTCTCATACCTATAACCACGGCCAACTTGATCCGTCGCTCTCGCTAGCGCAGGAAGGAATCCATTCGGCTGTGCTATCACTTAGCATCCAGACCACTACGAGCGCTGCAGTCATCTTTGTTTCCAAGCTCTAACATGGACTGTGCACTTCTGTTATATATTGGTGTTCTGTGGTTTCACCTGAAGGGCAGGCTCCAACACTTATTGTTAGAGACACATGATTATAGCGATTATTTTTGCCTGATTTCACCATTTTTGAAGTTACTCTGATATATTTTCCCCTATTTTTATTTTAATTCACCAATTTCACTAAATTTTATTTCCATTCTTCAGGAATAAAACTGAACATAGTTGATAGTATACATGTGGAAGAAACATGAGAGTTATGCTTCTGCAGAAATTACATACCGTATTTACGCGAATAATACCCGCATATTTTCTTTAAAAAATTGAGGCACGAAATTGGGGTGCCGGTTTTATTTGAGTCAATGTTGGCATTTTCTTCAAAATCAGCCTTCCTAAAGTTAGGGTGCGGGGATTATTCGGCTCAATATGGTATTACATATACATCAAAGCATGGGCGTTAAGAAAAAATATATTGTCACTTTAACAAGCAGGGCCTAAGCCTACGTACATAATTTACACATCAGTCTGAAAAAGACAGATACCATGAATTCTATGTTCCTGGGAGTCAGACCTGTTCTGCTGTCAGATATTACATTACAATACGTTGAAATGACCTCTATCAGCATTACGGACTGGTATCCAAACTCCTTCACTGCAGTTCCCACCACAAAATGCCCATATTCCGATTTCAGGGAAAGCTATTTGCTTTACGTCACACCAACACAGATAGGTCTTATGGCGACGATGGGATAGGAAATGGGTTGGACTGGGAAGGAAGCGCCTATGGCCTTAAGGTACAACCCCAGCATTTGCCTGGTGTGAAAATGAGAAACCACACAACACCCATCTTCAGGCCTGCCGACAGTGGGATATGAACCCACCATCTCCCGGATGAAAGCTCACAGCTGTGCGCCCGTAACCGCACGGCCAACTCGCCCAGTGGTTTCAGAGAAAGAAGAATGGTAATCACATCAATATCTTTACCTGCTTTGCATGAACTACTAAATAGATCCTTAAACACCGTGCAAGGTTCAAGATATTCTGATTCTGAATGTTCTCGTAGAATAGGAATTTGCTTTCTTAGATGAGACACCTCATTATTTTCTAAATTACCATCCATTAAAATTCTTGGATCGAAGAGTGATTCACCATAATTCTCTCAATTATTTCGCAAATTTTGCTTTAAGGTAAACAGTTATGCATTATGAGTCAAATTTGTTCAATTTTGCAGAATAATTGTGATTTTGCATGTTGTGAAAAAAAACAGGTGCCTCAACTCGTATCATGATGTAGGAAGTGGCAGATAAGAAGAAAGCCGGATAAACAATGGGAAAAAATAAGATGAAAACAGAAAGCAAAAGAATAGGAACACACAACAAAGACAAAAGGAGGAAAAGAACGCAAATGGTCAATATCAGTAGTAAATAGAAAGGAACAAACAAAAGCAATTCAAAGTCATGTATACAAAGACAGGTCCAATGAAAGGGAGACATAACAGGAAATATACAATGACAGGTCAGCGTGAGAACACACAAAAATAGGAGACCTGTCGTAGAAGAACTGGGATTGATGAGGAGAGAGCCAATATATCCGTGGATTGTTCTTGTTCTTTCATGTTTTCTCTCTATTTCTCCCTCTTCCGACACTGACCTGTCATTGTGTTTTCATCCTATGTGCTCCATCTATTCCTGTCTTCTTATACCGGAACTGAATTGCATGTGTTTCTTCCCTTCCATTCCATACTCAGAAATACAACAACGAGCAAGGGGTCAGTAAGGAGTATGCTTACACCACATTTTTCACCTATTAGCCCATCCTCCATGAAATAGCAGCTAGGTAATACATGAAATGTGTTCAATTTGTTATTCATCAAGCAAATGAAAATTTCCTCTAGATTGAATTAAATTCCCTCTCTTCTTCAGCAGAATTTCCCAGCACATAGAATACTTAACAATTCATTCCAGAACAAACAATAATTTTTCCACAGGCAAGACCAAGTGAAGATACAAAAGCCTTACCGATAGATATGGACATCTCGAGTCTGGCCAATCCGATGACATCTATCCTGAGCCTGAGCATCCATTGTTGGATTCCAATCACTATCATAAAATATCACAGTGTCAGCTCCGGTAAGATTCACGCCAATCCCACCAGAACGAGTAGAAAGGATAAAACAGAAGATGCGCTTGTCTGCATTGAAACGCTCCATGAGGATCTAAAGTAAACAATGCAAAACTTCAGAATTATTATCACACTCTTAAATGACAAAATCCTACATACTCATACCAGAAAAAAAGACAGCAATATGATTTATTAAACCATCAACTTCCTGTTACTGTTCAAATACCACTGGTTTTCAAGGCCGAAACCAGCCTTGCAACAATACATTAGGGGATTAGACAGTCTGAGTGTAGCTACACAATGTTATTGGCTTTATGTCCCGCTAACTACTTTTATGTGGCAATCTACCGACACGAGGCTGATATATTTGAGCACATTCAAGTATGATCGGACTGAGCCAGGATCAAACCTGCCAAGTCTGTACTCTGAAGGTCAGTTGAGGTTAGCTGTAGAAGAGGAAGTTTGTTTTCGGATGTAGTACAATAGACTGGGGTGATTATGTAAACAGTATGGCAGTGATAGATCTTCATAGGGATAGAATATCAACTTCAGCCATTTTCATAATCCTCGACACATTGCTGATGGGATTCAGAGTTTACTCTTGTTTGGTTAGCCGAACGTTGCTGGTACGTCCAAAGATGACCCGAGTTCAAGAGACCTGTACATTTGATGACATCTGTTGGGATTTTCTGAAACTAGCTGGTGGTCAAGTTCGAAAGGATATCTGTGTCGAGTGTTTGTTATACCATGCTGATATTTCTTTTCGTTCTGCGTTTTATGATTCATTTGCAAGTATTCGGAACCCCAAGTGACATTCAAGAATGCGAGTTCGACATTGAAAGCTCTTCAGAAAAAAGTGCAAGTAGTCATGAAGAAAACTATGATGCACATTTAATGCACTTTGCTCGAACAGTCTCGATTCTTTGTCAACACGTTCAGGAGAGAAATCGCAGTCAGAGTTAGTGCCTGTCATTTCTGCATCAGATTCAGAATCCTGTAAATGTTCTGGACGCTGTGATACTGGTGTATCAGGACCATGAGGAACGGGTAAAATTGCAGATCGAATATTGCTTGGATTCACAATGTTACCTTCGTTGCTGCTGTTAAATCCCTTCACATTCACAGAACAGAAGTAGCAGTGAGTACTGTGGTCTGGCAGTTCTCGTCACACCATTGGAATACCAAATGGCAATGCAGTTCGCTTACCGTTCACCCATTGCCGTAACTGCTCTATAAAGGTTCCACAAACAGTATGTGGTGCCCACAGCTTGTCTTGGTCTCCAAGTTTCAAGCCAAAGTAGGCATAGTAGGCCTTTCTCACGAATTTGGTTATACTGCGCCGCTGTCTCATCGGCACGAAACTTCCACATACATAGCAGGATGTATCTGGATTGATCTTGCAGCCATGTCGTGGCATGTTGATAGATGTAAGTTCAATAAAAATATTTACCCAGTACGTCACTCGCATATGGACCCCTTATGAAGATAAATCTCTTTTCACTAGCAAGCGAAACACAACTCAGACTGTAGCGGACGAAGCACGAGAGAATAACGCCACTCAGCCAAACCGTGCATTGCCGGCTACGTTGTACATAGTTTCCGGCACTACACTCTGAGCGTTGTCATACAGGACTATGAGATGGCTAGAGGACATCGAACTAATAAGGGCCGGTTGCATAAAAATCGCTAACTGTAGTTCACTTTTGATCGAAGATCGGAAATGAACTTCGTTCTTTTCTCTGCGTGAGTTGTATAACACTAATCTGAGATCACTGAACCAAGTTCAATTTTGATCTAAGGTCGACGAAACAGAGTTGACAACATCGCTAAACAAGAGAGATAATTGCGATTGTATCGAATCGAGTTGTATCGAACATGCGATTTAGATAGAAACGATCGACAATTCTCGACGCCATTCGACATTCATTTGTCTGCGATATGTAAACAAAGCCGCAAAATGGAGAAGAAAGATGAGTAACAAGAAGACGCATACTGCAAATTTTAAGAAAGAGGAAAAATATATGTCCTTCTTACTTTACCCTCCTCAGCAGGCATCTTGTTGAATTAAGGTTTTAGAGCTGCAATCTCTCTAGTGACTTTGTGTATAGTCCTACTTGCAGTTCCTTTATTTACATTGAATACATCTCCATTTACTATTTGGAAGCTTCCAGTTGCGTAAAATCTTAGTGTGAGAAGGATCATGAACATTGAATTCAGTGCATGATTTCGTTTAGTTTGTGTCCTTAATTGTAGATGTAATCTTTGTTCTAGTTCTTCAACTACACGTTTTCGTAATCGAAACCGTATTTAAATTGTCGATCATTTAGTTCTAACAAGGGATTCCTTCTATGTTGAAACACGCGAGGAGCTCTTTGGAGTTCAAACTCTCCATTCTCAGATGAAACGTCAGAGTAATCTGAAATCTGAAAATAGCATAACCTATAGGCCCTACGCATAAAACAGTGGAGAACAAACAACTTGTTAATAGTAGGATTATTGTTTAAATAATTACAATTAGCATTACTTTCCATTTTACTTTAATCAACAGTAGGCCTATTTATTATTTTCTTTGTTATTGTGTTATAGACACCTAAACAGATTTATTTCTCACAAAAATAATTATATTCCTTCTGTGAACTTAGTTCAACCAGGTTAATCTGAGAAAATTCACCAGTTAGATTTGATCTTCCATCAAGAAGACATGATCTTGGATTAATGTTTATACAACCAAAATTCTAAGTTCAGCTTGACTGGAGATCAGTTTCAGGTGGTTGAACTTAGATTAACTTTTATGCAACCGGCCCTAAAAGAATCAAATAAATTAATAAAAGAATATGGATATCTAAATTAAAGCAACACTTTTCCTAACAATGTAAGAAGTGCACTTGTGCATGTGATGAAATAAATGTAATATAGGATTTTTTTTAGAAAATGTGATGTCATGGGGAAAAATTAACATCGGATCCTGATTCAGCCATCCTAAAAAGCAATACTCAATGGCAGCTATGAAACCATTGCTGGACAGTGTAATAGAAGTTTCTGAAATGTGGTGTTACAGAAGAATGGTGAAAGTGAGATCGGTAGATCGAATCACAAATAAAGAGATAATGAATTGAATAGGCGAGGTGAGAACAATTTGGCAAAATTTGACCAGAAGAAGAGAATTACTGGACATATCATAAGACACCCAGGACGTGTTCTGTTAGTTTTTGAGGGAAGTGTAGGCGGTAAATATGGCATGGATAGACAAAGGTATGAATATGACCAACAGATTACAGTAGACGTAGCATTTACATAGAAATGAAAAGGTTAGTTCAGGATAGGGTGGCATGGCAGGCTGCATCAAACCAGTCTATGAATCGATGACCCAAACATCTGTTAAAGCATCATGGGAAAATGGATTTTAATGAAACTCAGTATTCTGTTCAGAAGGACAAGTAGGATCTTAGCTATAAGTTGTTCAAACATTTTCAGCAGAAGAGACCTCAAGCATAAACTTCGATGTCGCTAATGGTTGGTTATTCACTAAAATAGTATAACTAAAATAGTGCAAGGCTTTCTTTCATGTACAGTGATAAATACAGGAAATCAGTGGCAGTCACGTAAAAATTCAAGCCCTTGAGCCAGTAACTGAAGCTCTACACGGCAAAGAGAATAGCTATAAAGATCATTCCGAAAAGTTTGAATGAAGGCCTTCTACATGCCAGAATTTTTAAATATTTAACCATCATTTGGCTTTCTTTCATACTGGAAGGAAGAGATCATATCAAGATCAGCAATACTGCACAAAATTTGAAACTGCAAAGAGAGCAAGGAAGTGAGTACATTACTACAAGCTACTGATTGGGAGAGCCATTCACACTTACGTCCCTCAGAACTTCAGGATCAGTATGAGGGGTTGACCAACACTGTAACAACGCACAGAGTAAGCGATTATCTCTTCAACAACGTGTACTACAGTTACCCATACCTTCAATACAGAAATCCAGGAAGGAGGATAAGAACATGGAGAGAAATATAAACACAACCACCAGTGTGGAAAAAGGGAACAAGTTAGGAAGACGGAATAAATAGACCAAACCGAGGTCTTTCCGTACAGACTTGGCATCGTGTTTATGCTACGTTACTATGTGTGACAAAATGGGAATTATTTTCAACATCCATTCCTTCTCAGCCCCCAACAAGAGCATTTCTGCTTCCCAGCTCCAGTGTGAGAGCAGACATAAACGCTCTGCAAGGGACCATCTACAAAGATCTTCAGTCCTGACAGGGGAAGCGTAGATAAGGCCGCGTATCTTGGTAACATCAATACACACAAAATTTCATCATGTCCTCTTTCTTCTCTACACAAATGGCCTCCTACGTACTTAAAGTACCATATTTTAGTATCATCTACTTCTTTACCTTGATACAACTGCTGGATATCATCCTGCCATCTTTCTATGATGCATTCTTATCCATGAAGTTCTTTTTCATCTAAGCTCTTGATATTTTATCACTTGAGTTATTCATTGACTTTTAGTGGAACTTTCCTTCCTTAAATTTCCTTCGATAGCCCTACAGATCACATTCTTCACAAATGTCCACTATTCATCTATTGTTTCCTTCAGACTTTTCATTTTTTAATAAATCACAAGACTGAATGGCTTATAGACACTTACAGTGCTGGGTTTCTGAACCAAAGTTGGCAGGTGGGATGCCAAATCAGTTCAGTGGTATTTGAAGAGGCTCCATTATGTCAGTCCTGTGTCAACAGAATTACCGGCATGTAAAAGAACTCCAGCAGCAGTGCTTTATCAGATTTTCCTTCCGATTACCCATTTTATCTTATAAGAGTATAATGAAGGTAATAAAATAACTAAATTTTCACAAGTTTTAATTACATTGTATTGAAAATCAAAGAAAACCAAAAGAAACCTGTAGTCTCCGACAGGATACAAGTGTCATAGGAATTTCTGACACCTGAGTTTAAAGAGACATTTTATATACCCCAAAAATGTAAGGCCAGATCTTCCCCAAGAAAGGCTAAGATCTGGTTGTGAGCACTGGGGATTACAAAGGCAAGTTAGATTATACTTTCCAACAAAAGCAGTCGGTATACCATGGAAACAAGATTTCCACCAGCTGTTCTTTGCTCACTAAATCAACTAGCAACAGAACATACAACATAAAATTACAAACATTCAAGAACATGGGTAAAAACATGATCGTGCATGTACACAAGCAATAGAATGATTTCTCTTTATAAGAACACAATGATTTATTAACTCATTACATCACCATAGAATAACACAAAACTACACACGAAGATGCCCATTAAGCCTTGCTCGTACTGTTGCTAATAATATGGCTAATTTTGGACACTGGCTATTGCAAGCACTTCTATACTCCGTACGGCTCTACTTCTAAATTGACGTTTTATCAGATTTTGGCTCTGTCTGGTGGTTATGCGCTGAAGCATAGACATCCAACCAATCCCAAGCTGCCATTCATATCGATTTATATCGGCAGAGCACGATCTCGAAACCCAGTTGCCAACTCTAATATCAAATACAGTGTCTCTACTGTATTTGCTAATATTTACATTCGCCACGTGGTTAATCTCTCTCGCTCAGCGTGTATGGTATTCGGTACGGTTCACGACCTTTTGCATTTTCCTTCAATATTTAGTGTGTTTTTCATATTGTAGGAGGGTTCCAGTGACACTGAGGTCAGTAGAGTGTTCCCTTTGTAGGCCATAACCTCCTTTCTGTGCCAGCCATCAGCCGTTAGTGATGTATTATTTCCTCATTCTCTTTTATTGTTAATAATATATTCTCTTTTAGTGCCAGATATTGTTAGAAAGTGTAGTTCTTGTGAATTTGTTTTCAATCCATATTCATTCGTTTTTCTGAGTATGTATTACAATTTAAAAGGGCTGTTTACCGCGGTCATATTGCATCAGCTGTTCTCGCAGGCGTAGCGTGCTGGCAACAGAGGGAAGGCGATGCTAATTTGTTTTGCGAAACTTCAATTTAGAAGTAAGGCCGTGCGGAGTATACCTATTCTTGTCATAAATACTGTTATAAACTTTTGAGCTGTACTGTAAAACAGGTTTTTATTGCAATCGTTTCCTTGCCACAAGTCACCCTTGGCATTGAGAGCCTTGGTATCTAAGCGAGAGGTTGTTTCTCTGAAGTGTTTATGATCGAGTTGGGAGAGTATGAGAAGCTTGTGGCTGCAATAGCCCTTCACAAGGTACGCAAATCTGCATGTGATATTTCCAAGACATTAAAAACATTGAAAATTAGTGGAATGTTTGTATACCGCACTATCAGGCGATTCTTTGAGACTGGGACTCTTACAGACCAGGCCAGACAAGGAATATTTCCGGCAGGCCTCCAGCACTTGTGAAAGCAGTGGTGGCTCGTATTTGCATAAATGCAGTGCAGACACAATCAGACATGGTTCGTAAGCTAAATGTCTTGGAGGGGGAGGGACAATTTTAAAATAAATAGGTTCTGTGTGTTAAGTATTCGGATGAAAGCTTACCAGCAAAGCACAGGATACTTCCTCAAAGCACAGCTGAAGATGCAGAGGAAGCTAAAATCAAAACGCCTCCCGCAGAGGTATGCTTGAAATGGGTACACAATTCTTTTTACAGATGATAAAATGTTTACGATCGAAGAAACTTTTAATTTCCTAAACAACAAGATGTATTTATCATCTCGTGAAGCCCATGCATGAGCTCTGAGAAGCCAGCAAGGCCCTAATGTTGCTTCAGTAATGGTTTTGTGGGGTGAAAGCTACTCTGGCACCACTGAACTCCATTTCTGCAAACAAGGGATAAAAAATTCAGCAAAAGTCTACAAAGAGACAGTGTTAGAGACAGTAGAAAAGCCCTTAAGTAACACACTCTTTTAAAAATCAAGAGTGGAGTTTCCAGCAAGATTATGCGCCAGCACATACGGCCAAGACCACCCAGGAGTGGCTTCACGCCAATGTTCCCGAATTCATACCACAAACTGACTGGCCTACCCCCAGCCCAGACGTCAATCCCATGGATTACAGACTGTGGTGCTTGAGGAGATGGTCTGCAAGACGAGACAACCTAGTATTGACAGCCTGAAGTACTCCCCGGTGAAAGCAGTGATGGATTTTCCTATGGAGACCGTGTGTGCTTCCTTAGATGACTACCTTAAAAGACTAGCCGTTTGCATAAAGGCAAACGGTGACCATTTTGAGAAATGACTGGTGGTGGGTGTTTATAATAGGTGTAATATAAATATATTACGAGAATAAAATATCTTTAACCACTGTATATTCATGTTTTTCTTTCAAAACCTTGTAACAGTATTTATGATGACAAGACTAGGTATATATATCTGCTTCCAACTCTCAGAGTAACCATTTCGTGAAATGAACAAAATAATTTCTGTAGTGGATATGCAATGTTCTCCACCGCTGGAATTACACATTTTTAACATTTGAATTTAAGGCAACTATATATTTCTCCTTGCTTAGGATTAGCCTTCTATTATCTTTTGGCTCAGTCCATGAAGTTATCATGATGTAAAGATCTCAATCGCAATGACATGTTCTGCCAGTGGTTGGAACAATGTATGAAAGTCTTGGTTAAATGCATTGTAAATGTGAGAAAGAAAGAGGCAAGAGCTTTATCCTGATTCTTTAAACACACATGTCATTGGTGGAGATAACTCATAATGTGCAAAGAGGATAATGCCAAGCACATTCCACCAAAAATGCTAATCTTCATAGTGGGTCATTCCAGGTGATGTTAACCCCAAGATTTGAAAAATAAATTGTGCAAATTTAAAGGAAACTGTTTAACAAAGGCTACCAACTAATGAGCAGTCAAGTAACATTTGATATGAGAACAATTCTTACCATAACTAGCAATCGAACTTGCCTCCTTTGATTATGAAAACCTATCAGGTATTGCAGAAACATATGAAGCCACAAGGAAATAATGGATTTGGTCAATCAAAGATGACCTTCCACACAAGTGTACAGTGAAACCTCGTTAGCGAGTTAGTCATTAACACGTTCTCCCACTTAGTATGTCCTAAATTCGAAGTCCCGATTCTCATCGTATTAAATCTATATAAATATACCTCACTTATCACATCACAAATTTTCACTATTACCACTTTGTATGATAACATTTTTCCTAATGCTCAAAATGTTATTAGTCATCCCTTGTGAAAGAAACATGATTTCAAACTCGGGTAAGAGCCGTCGCCATAGTTGCGCGATTACAGGAAAAGCCCTTGAATTCCTGAACTTCACAGGATAAGCTGCACTTTCGGGGAGCAAGCCGTTAGCCTCAGGAATGTTCATTGTTTGACGGTTAGCAGTGAGACTGCTGAATGACACAGTGAGCTTACTTGTGTTTGTATTTCACATTTGATCCAAGAGTTAGGAATTTATTTCATGTTCAGTGAACTGTATCAACAAGGATGTGATGATCCACTTATTCAATACAGTATAATTATCAATCATCAATATGGGCCAAAATTAAATTAATTTCGTAAGACAGTGAAATGTAGCGAATATTTGTAGCATGATACGTTACCCTATATATGGATTAGGAACATAACCGTGTGAAACTGACTAGCATGATGTATATTTGTCTTGTAAAGAATACAGAAAAAGACTTTAAATTCCATATTAATGAAGACAAAATTAAAATCCGTCAGAAAGTGGACTGGCGTCCACACCTTAAAATGTGCGAAAGTCACGAATGTTGCACGCGCACCATCGAGTTTCGACTCGATGACACAAGTTGGTTGAGTGTCTGATTAAAAATGACGACTAAAGCCATTCCTCCCAGTCGCACATGGTCGAGAGTAATCTCACTGTCTAAAAGTGTGATCAGAAAATGCTTCTACAAACATTTGTTTTATAAAGACTGTGATCTGCAATAATACTTTTGATGTTTTTATTGGCCCCCCATTCATGTTTACATATTTGTTGTCTGGTGTTTTTTACACCTTACAGCACACCCGTTAATTTATAAGCCCCAGCAGAATATGTTTTCGTATTTGTTCTCTCGTGTTTTTCACACCTTTAATACTTTCCTGTTGAGAAATTATATATATAAATAGGTTTCTCACGGCATAAAATGCCCTCATGTCGGAAAAAAATGATGTAGTGTTTCCATATCCCTGTTGGATAAGTGTTATTCGCATATTCAGCAATACTTTTCATCCCTTAACATTTTTTTGTCCCCTGCAGAAACGTCTTAACGAGGCTTTACTGTATTCCAAATTAAGAATTCGAAGAAGGAAATGTGCTTACATACCTGCCGCTGATCTACACGGGTTGTGCCATCTAACCTGAGGTAGATATGGCCATGAAAATTGAGGAATGCTTCGAGAACATCCAACATTCTTGTCATCTGGGTAAATATCAGTACCCTGTGGTGGTCTGCTTTTAATTGCCGAAGTAATCGGTCTAGCACCTGCAGTTTACCTGCAAATTACAACATGTACATGTTATGATATGAACTAAATAACGCAATATATAAAAAAATATGACACTGAGTTGTAGCAAACATAGGGCCAATCATCGCTATAACAAAGACCTGATATAAATACTTGCAGCATAAATTAATACTTTTGTACAGCGCACATATATAAAACAATGTAAAAATATCGTAAATTAACTTCACATGGTAGTCATTTACTAACTCAAACTTTTAAACCACTTTATTTAGTCATTAAGTATAGAACCATCAATTTTACATGGAATGCAAGCGATGTTTCCTTTCAAAAATCCCATTCGTATTACCGTATCTCTAGACTGGTCTCATGCACTTGATTCAGAAAGTAAATGTGTGATCAGATATTCTAAGCCATGTCTCTAACTGCGGTAAACCTCAATATTTTCAAGGGAATAACTATACATTTCTCAATCTGTTAACATGAAGTCACTCATCCCAACCATACAGAGTAACCTTTCTTAAACCTACGTTGGTTTCTTTATCACCTGAGTTTGCTCCACGTTCATCATCAACTACCTAACTATCCCCTCATTAACAATCCCAGGTTTACCTGGTTTACTTCCACTCTTGTAAGTCCCTTGCCAAGAACATCTCTTAAAGAGCAGCCTCCTCAAGGAGTGTAGATGACCAGATCCATGACAAGGTTGAAGCACAAGTAAGTTTGTCAGAGGCTGTCTCTTTCCCCTGCAAGAACATCCATCCGTCCGTCCGTCCATCCATACTTCCCCAGTCACACATAATAATAATAATAATAATAATAATAATAATAATAATAATAATAATAATAATAATAATAATAATAATAATAATAATAATGCAAAAACCAAACATATTTAAAAACCACATATGAAAGAAGAGAACGTCTGAAATGTTACTCCAAACAAGGTAGACATAGATCACTTAATTTGTTATTTTCTGCCAACATCAATGCAAATGCTGCTTTTCAACCCAAAGTTGGTTAGTGCACTTTGGCTAATGAATATGTGACTACCTACAAAAACCCTAAGATTGTTCTTTAGAGATTCATTTTCATGGCAATTCAATCTGAATCATATTTCATGATTGGATATTGAATTTTCATGATTGCACTGTAATCATAATCGACTTTCAACCTATTATGTCGCGCCTAATAGGTTGAAAGTCGATTTCAATATTTCACCATTGTTTTACACTTGAAAGTCCTCAAACAATTAACCAACTCTCCCCACACTGTTGGACTTAATTATTCTGAATGTGGATATAAGTTGGTGGCAAGGGAAGCGAATGGTGTGAACATTACATGACTACACCTTTTTTCCATCCTCTCATCTCACATATATAAACCGTATTGTTACCTTACTACAATGTTTATTTATCAACAATGGTCATCTCCATATTTATTCTATATCTACAAGGCTGCAGTAGAAAGTTTTGGACCCCTGTAGTTTTCATTGTTTTCTATCTACGAGAGATGGCTGGTCACCATTCATTCTACTCAAGAACATAATACGAGAGAGAGGCACGATACGAAGAATATAATGCAAAAATATGTAATTCATATTTCAAGCTTAAATATAACCTTCCCCTGAATTGTTTAGGCATAGTTTACGTCGCTGACTTTATACACTAAATTTTGATAATATTTAATACGATATCTAATGAAATAGATTTTAAAACTCATTTCAGTTTTTCAAGCTCCATGAAACCTTTTGACTGAGAACAAACCAAATCACTCGTTACTGTATCTGAATATACTACTAGTTATAGAAACACCACACCAACCTGGGCCATGAAGCGACAAAAGTATCGTCGCGCCCTAACAACAGTAACTGACACACACACTGCCACTGATTAGTGTGCAGTAGAGGTGCTCTGGCCTACTCGGATGGGGATAATAACGTCACCTAGTGTTGCCAGATTGCTGTTGGAAAGAAATGGCTCGGTTTTTCAGACTTATTACCTACAAAACCGTCTTGCTCCTATCCAGAAAGCCTGCTTCATTGATGGTGGAGAGAGGAAAAAACCCACTCAGCTCAAAATTATGAGGGGAAAGAATCTTATTTTATAAAGGCAAAAAATTGCAAATCTTACAAAATAAGAATAATTTCCATACAAATTCTTTCTCAAAATACAGTGGAACCTCGATTATCCATTCCCGGAAACTATGCTTGCCCGGATTATTCATTCAAATTATAGGGTCCTGCGAACATCCTAATTAAATCATGTTGTAAAAATCCTGCATTAACCGCTCCTCGAAGAAATGATTACCTGAATCAACCGCCCAGAAATTTCAGTCGTATCAACGCTAAATACTCGATCAAGTGTTCAAGAAAAAAAGTATCTCACGAAGGGAGGGCTACGACATACCCAGAGATGCCAACTTTCAAGAAAGGCAATACGTAATGCACCCGTTAGGGCACGGAAGGGGGCTTATAATTTCTTTCCCCGTGATCTTACAAACTTACATATCATTGAAAAAGTAATGAACAACATACAATTCCACCAGACGTAAAAATTTATAAAGACTGGCATATAAAGAGTGTATGATTTTTTCTAAAGTAACAGGTAATCTGCAGTACACATCTGAGTGGAAGTTGAAGGATCATTTCTTTTGTTGAGTACTGTACTTGCTCTCTTAGCAGCTTGTTGTTCCTGTTTGGTAAACGTACATTGGGGACATGCTTTTTCTTTTGATATAATGTGCATCCTTTGCACTAACAGAGCGCTTAACAGTTCAGAGTTCATACTAGCACGGAATTCAGTCTTGTTCTTCCTCATCACGTGCATCTGAAATATCGCGGCTACACACACTACAAAACACGTGCGAATGAGATTTTGAGAAACGCAGTAAACAGGGCCATACATTCCAGTATCCATGCCTCATTTTTTTGAACTATTTTTGGTTTATTACCGTACTAGCGTCACTAGTCACGGTAGCGTCCTTACACATATTTTCCTGGACCAGAAACCGCTTCGTTATTTCAAACCTATCGCATTCCGTAACATACGATTAGCATATATCCTAGAAGAGCAATATATGTAAATTTGGCCAGCAAAATCGCAATAAATACTTCTTGAACAGTCACGCACACAGTATTCACAATGAAACTGAATTTGTTACCACTTTGCCGCCAAAACAAAGACAAAAGAAATCTCATACTTGCATGGAAGTCTGATCATGTGACGAAAAAAGACAACTCCGCAAGATAAACCACTTCACAGGTATCTATTTTTCGGTACTAGAAGCACACACTGCGTTTGGTGCGTGAAAACTCAAAATATTTCATAACGAAAGGGGTTTAAATGATTACTGAGAAATCCAAAAAGAATATTCTGAGAATTCGAGCTGTAATGGCATTCCTTGTGTATCCTTTCAACACTTCATACATTTAGATTTAAAAATCAATAAAAAATCGTAATTTGTGGTGTGTGATTTGTAAAGGCGTAATTATGGTGGGTGATTCGTAATTATTACGATTGAATCAACTGTTAGGAGACAGAGCGTATTTCAGCAGCTCTACTTGAAGACTGAATGAGTTTCATCCAATGTTTGACTTATAAAACATCTACATCATGTCCTGGGTTAGATATTATTTTTTGACTTTTTTCTATCGTATAGCCGAACAGGTTTTTGGCATGACCCACACGGCGCTATATAATATAGTCACTGGGATTTCACACAGAAATCAAAATTGCTCCTTAACACAAATCTAGTATTTTAATATGATCGGATACGATTGCATTCTCGAAACCAGAAGAAATGTTAAACATACGAGACGATTACTGTTTTGTGCTAATATAAGACTGAGATTTTTACGTTTACGTTTTTATGTTAAAAATTCCTTATAAAACCGCACTCGTCATATTTGTCAAAACATATTGGATGTACGGGTGGGATGTGTCAGACCCTACCCACTGACGCTGGGGTGTATGCAGGTGAACTTATCAGAAGCCCTTATAAGAGGAACAGTCTGATACGGGAGATAAATCTCCACAATGGAATTATTGTCCGCCTAGCAATTCCGAATGGAAAATTCTAAATTCCCATGAAGGGAATTAGATATTTTTCAACAAGAGAGCTTGTCAAAAACGTCAAAACATGTCGGATGTAAGGGTTGTCAGGCGTTTACTCTATTAACCAGCGTTTCGTCTTAGGTCTGACACTGGATTTAATATTAAGAATTTTATTTTTTGTCCATATTGACTCGAGATTTACAATGCTTATAAAGTTAAAAGTTTCCACCCATTCAATACATTAACATAATTCAATTAAAACATCACATGTTTATTTAAAATATCATGGTATACATTATGGGACCGGTTTCGGCACAATACTGATGGTGATTTAATAGGAGGGGACGGTGTTGGTGCAAATGGTGTAGACAATAGTGTGAACAATGATGCCTGGGGTCCTTGTGTAGGGGCACAGAAAGATATTCCATTTACAAACCAGGAGCGTCTAAATCTTCAAATTAATACTTCTACAGCCACACCATAGGAGTTTAACCGACTGTTCTTAACAGACGAAGTTCTTGATTTGATGGTACTACAAACTAATATCGATGCAAATCAAACACTAGTGTCTGTATATGTATTAAGCGGTCTAGCCGTTTGAAGGAGTGGGTACATACTACAAAGGAGAAAATGAAAAGTTTTTATAGGTTTGAGATTGTGGATGGGTCTTGTAAGAAAGCCTTCATTATCAAATTAGTGGAGCCAGTTTTCTGTAAATGGAAAGTAGTGTAGTTGGTAAGGCAATGCCAAAAATCGTTTTCAGTTACTACTTTGGACCCAACGATGCTTTGGCTGGAAACTTGTGCAAGATTCAGCCACAGTTAGATATAATGAATATGAATTTCAAGAGTGTCAAAACTCCAGGTGAAAACCTCGTAGTTGAGGAATCAATGATTCCATGGAGGGGTCGTTTATCAATTCAGGCGATTTATGCCTGATAAGGCACACAGGTATGGTGTTAAAACAATTTAAGCTGTGCGACGACACGGGCTACACCTACAAAACCAGAGTATACGCTGGTAAAGGTACCTTGAATGCTCAGAATACACTAACATGGCTACTCAAGTTCTAGTGCAACTTATGGACCCGTATCTGGACAGTGGTCGCTTTCTCTGCGCCAACAATTATTATACATCAATTGAGTTAGCTGAGGTGCTACTGGATCGTAAGCCACATTTTCTTGGCACACTTAGGAAAAATCGAAAAGGTTTACCAAAGTATGTTGTAAATGCAAAGCTTAAGAAGGGAGAACTCCCGTATTTAAATTCGTATTGCACATTCCATGTCAAAAAATAAATAAATAAATAAATAAATAAATAAAAAAAATCTGAGACACCATATGGCGTCACGCTATATTTTATCTTTCGTAAAAACTGATGTGACACCAAATGGCGTCACACATGATCTTGGTATGGTGAGATAAAATTTATTTAGTATATCATATAAATACATCCCAAGATTATATAAACAGCTTACAATGCGAACAACTGCTTTGGCACCAGCGGAATACTATTCAAATACATGCCTGTCACCAGTGGAATAGTGTGCTACAATCGGCTCGGCACTCAACGTGTTTATATAGGGATAGAAAACAATCGTCGCTATAGCGGAGTTCTCGTTATATACCGTACTCGTTATAGCGGACTTTTACTGTATTATAAAACTTTAAAAGTTAGAACATAATGAAGTTAGTCTTACATGGGTCTATGCCATGCATGGAGGTTGGCAGCATGCGAAGAAGAGATGGTCTATACGACATATGGAGATCGGTATCAATCGGTTAAGGAGAAATACTGTTGGGTAGGAAATATTTTCAAGTAACAACAACATTCCAGACAACGAGCAAGTTGGCAAGGCCGAAACTTTGTGTTATAAAAGGGGGAGGCTTACACTTATCGATAAACAGCACAGAAAATCAATTTCCAAAGTTTCAACCTCACTGAGCACACATCCCATCTAGCTAATACCAGGGTCAAACCTGAACACCACAGTCAGTACCTTTCCTGTCTTAGTACTTTTCAATCAAGGAACAAATTTATAGCTGTGTTAGTGCAACATTACACAGTTGAAATACCATGCAATAAGAAATAATGCTACAGAGTTTCACTTACCACAGTCGTACTGAATAAGCCTAGGGTCAGGGAATTGAGTAATCATTGCACTTGCTATAGGATGAAGTAATGCACACTTTGACGACAACTCTTGCTGCAAAATCGCCTGAGTTCTTCTCTCCTCCCAGAGTCGAGACGGAGGTGGATGGGATACGTGGAATTTAGGGACTGGTGCAGCCACCGCAGGAACAAACAACACAAACCTAAAAGGAAATGTCACACAATAATAAACAATACCATTAAAATAGATCAGTAGATAGATAATTACATTTCAAAGCACATTAAGAACATCGATCAGGAACAATTCAATAGTTAGTACATGAAGCAATATGACATGGCGACCAGTGTCACACACAAAGGTAAAAGTTCAAAAATAATGCAATAGGAAAGAAATGCTAGGAGGTAAGCTTAAAAGGATCATAGGGAGATTGGGGAATGGCGTGGGCCAGAGAGGGGTATTGCGATTACATGAAGCTGGAATTCGAGTAAGGACTTCCAAGTCGTAAACTGTAGAAGTATTGAATATCTGATATATATTTTACCAGAATGAAGAGGTTTTGGGAAAGGAAGAAGATGATGCAAGCTAAATCTTCAGTTAATTCTTTGTTAACGTAAATGTATTTGGGTTTGATTGAAGTGCTCCAATGTGGGCGTAAACGATGTAAATAAATAAATATTATAATAGCAAATGAATCACAGTCCACAAACGATAACTATAAAAATCAAACCAAATCCCATGGCGCAACAGCCCCGAAGGGCCATCCCACCAAGCGATAGCCGCTCAGCCCGAAAGACCTGAAGAATATGACGTGTTGTGTGGTCAGCACGGCGAATCCTCTCGGCTGCTATTCTTGGCTTTCTAGACCGGGGCCGCCATCTCACCATCAGATAGCTCCTCAGATGTAATCATGTAGGCTGAGCAGACCTCGGACCCAGCCCGATGATCCAGGTAAAAAAAACCTGACCTGGCCGGAAATCAAACCTGGGGCCCCTGGGTAAGAGTCAAGCATGCTACCCTTACACCACAGGGCCGGTGCAGAAGTGATGCGAAAATTCTCTCCGGAACCCTAGTGTTTATAATACCAACATAAATGGACCGTTATTCCCTACAGGAATCAACATCTATGTCATTGCTGAGAGAAAACAGATTTGAAAGGAGGGCAAGTAGTTACTCTTGTGAAACAAGAATTAGAAAGATATGCAAAAGTTAAGGAAGAAAACCAGAGTGTAAGGCTCATCTATTAGAGATAACAGGCAACTTGAAGTTTTTTGGGTGCAGACACACAGAAAGGGTGATGCTGATGCAGGAGTAAGGAATGTGATAATCAGGTACGTGGAAAACAACAGAGAAAGGAACGTGATTGTAGCAGGCGATCTCAATTTACAAAATGTTAACTAGGATGGTAATGTAACTGAAAGAAAGCATGACAAACTAATGGTAAAAATAATTTAAACATGAAGGAAAAACTGAACTAGGTGATGGAACCAACTAGAGGGAAGATTTAAAAGGGAAAAAAAAAAAAAATTGTGGGGGGGGGGGTTGATAGGAAGCCTGCAATAGTATGCATATTAGGCAGTACCATAATCCGACAGGCATGAGGTAGTTAAAAGAGACAAAGAACACATGTTAAGCAAGAAAATGAACAATTAAGGGCACAAAAAAATTATAAAACAGTTTTTCGTTGTGTATGTCCGTGCACAGTGAAAGATACAGGGTATGAACCATTTCTAGACATGAGATGATTAAAGGGCGGAAAAAAAGAGAAAAAAACGAGAGAGAGAGAGAGAGAGAGAGAGAGAGAGAGAGAGAGAGAGAGAGAGAGAAAATATGAAAACCTTTTTCAATGTGCCATATTAAATAACAACAGTGCATTAAAAGGTGTGTAAAACACAAGACAAATATAAAAATATTTGTAATGGCGGCCCATAAAAATATGAACGTATCACTGCATCTCGCACTTTTTATAAAACAAACCAAACCCCATGGCACGACAGTCCTTGAAGGGCTTTGACCTACCAAGCGACAGCTGCTGAGCCCGAAGGTCTGCAGATTACAAGGTGCCAAGTGGTCAGCACGACAAATTCTCTCGACCGTTATTCTTGGCCTTATAGAACGGGACCGCTATCTCACCGTCAGATAGCTCCTCAATTCTAATCATGTAGGCTGAGTGAACTTCGAACGGGCCATCAGGTCCAAGTAAAAATCCCTGACCTGGCCAGGAATTGAACCTGGGGCCTCCGGGTGAGAGGCATCCAAGCTACCCCTACACTGCGAGGCCGGCTTTCTAAAACAAATGTTAGCTTAAATTTCAGGTGAGTGGATTACAGTATTAACTCGTGTATTACAACCCTCCTGGCTTTTCGAGATGAAGAAAATGAAAAAAATAAATCTCTCATACAAGACCCCCCAATATAATTCGTCAAGAGAAGAACAACGATTCCGCTTTGAAGCTGGTACAATTCTTATTGCAGCTCTGATGACATCGCACAAATTTGTGAATAGTTTCGTCCGCGCGACCCACACAATGAAAACACGTGTCATAGTCATGTGGTACATCTGTTTTAAAGCTAAGTGTGTCCGCTAGCATAATGGTTAGCACAATTAACTGCCGTTCTCGTGAGTCTGATTTTGATTCCCGGTACCGTACTGCCAGAGATTTACGAATGGCAGGAACGTTGATATGCGGTAAAAAAAGGTACATGTAACTTCCCTCCACTGGGGAGGTGTCTAAAAGGAGCTGCACCACAACGGTATGAGGAAACGATACTTTAAGGTTAAGTCAATATTCCACCTTTACAATACCATAAGCTCATTGTCTATTTATTTAAACAACATTATTAAATAATACGGGACATGTTTCGTCTAACTTGTAGACATCATCATTTAATTAGGATGCTCGCGGGATCACGTAATTTAAAAGAATGTTACGGGAAAATGTAGTTTCCGGGAACGTATAATCGAGGTTCTACTGTCATTACCTTCTAACTTTTGAATGGAATGATAAAACTCGGTAGAACTGTTCATATATTTGTCACACACAAAAAGGCAATAGTAAATTCAATTTGAAGGAAATTTCAACAGAAGAAAACTCGTTTAAATTGGCAAACTATTATGTTTTAAAAAAATTAAATACAGTGAAACTCGGTTAAGAACTTCCCGCGTAAGAAGTTTTCCCGGTAAAACAGTTCAAATTTTAGAGCCACTTGAGACAGAAAACGTCCGCTCAAAGCAGCTCCTGGTTAGAAACCTCCAGTCCCCGTGCAAGTTGAACCCGGTGTTAGACCGTTTTGAGCCTGTCATGGAGCCTCTCCGGGCTTGCCAAGGCCATATCACGTCACGCTATGACAACACCAACACCAGATGCTCGCTTTCACCTTGTGGAATTGAATCGAACCCATCAGTCGTAATTTCCACTCCACCATTTACATCAAGCAGAATAGAATCGAATGGGATTCTACGCGGGAAACACAAAGCATGCAATGGATGGTTTCATAAAACATTAATGCAGTAAGTTGATGCCGCGATGGGGTCATTAATCGAGGTGGCATCAACATTAATTAAAAACCGAAAAATGTATTTGTCCACAACACAGCAGCTTCTAATGCATTACAGTACTGTTTATTAGGAATACATGAACGACAACCGTAGGGAATGCCACTTACAAAATTGTTCACGGAAAATACTGTACATTCCAAGCCATGTCAATTATTGTACCGACATACCGTACTGTATTTGGACTCCAACAATTGCAAAATGAAGTACCGTATTGGCCTAATCTACCACAAAATCGAATATTCTAACCAGTTTGATTTTGTATGCAGTTATCAGACTGTGCTTCATAAATAAGCTTCTGATAAGTTCACCTGCATACACCCCAGCGTCAGTGGGTAGGGTCTGACACATCCCACTCTGAAGAGTCTAGTGTCAGACCTAAGACGAAACGCTGGTTAATAGAGCAAACGCCGGAAAAGCCATCCATCTAATATTTGATCTGATTTAGCTTTAGCATGCAGAGGATTAAAGCAGAATAAACTCAATATTGGCTTGTCCATGCAGTACTTGCGAAACAGCCAGAAACTATGCCCGTGGCCGTGACAACCAGTAGGAATGCAGGGGCGATATAGGCCTATGAATAGGTTCCAAGAATATCTAAGAATAAGTTGCTGATGTCCTGTCTGCTACCATTAACTTGAAGCAGATGTCGGGGGGTGCGAAAAACTGAGCGGTTTATGGAATGTTCAGTCAGCGTGCCTCAGAACACATGGAACGTAATGTGGGAAAGGGAAGGGTTTATATATATATATATTTTTTGTAAGTTGCTTTACGTCGCACCGACACAGATAGGTCTTACTGCGACGATGGGACAGGAAAGGGCTAGGAATGGGAAGGAAGCGGCTGTGGCCTTAGTTAAGGTACAGCCCCGCATTTGTGTGTATGAAAATGGGAAACCACGGAAAACCATCTTTGGGGCTGCCGACAGTGGGGTTCGAACCCACTATCTCCTGAATACTGAACGCACCTAAGCGACTGCAGCTATCCAGCTTGGTGGTTTATAGTTCAAGAAAGCAGTAAAAACAGTCAACCCTGGACAATTTCTTTTCCAAGTAGGAGCCTAGACTTCTGTGTTTGGAAATGTATTTAATGTCCAATGCAGTATGGAATTTACGTACAGTCACCATCTACCGTTTTAATGTTCTTAGTATTTCTTTTATCTCTTGTGCAAGGTTTTATGTAATATGTTCCCTTCTCTTATCAAGAATTTTTATAATACAGTATGTTCAATTACAGTATTTTACTTTACCTCTAAAAATACATGTCATGATAATAATAATAATAATAATAATAATAATAATAATAAAGTTATTCGTTTTACGTCCCACTAACTACTTTTACGGTCTTCGGAGACGCCGAGGTGCCAGAATTTAGTCCCGCAGGAGTTCTTTTACATGCCAGTAAATCTACCGACATGAGGCTGTTGTATTTGAGCACCTTCAAATACCACCGGACTGAGCCAGGATCGAACCTGCCAAGTTGGGGTTAGAAGGCCAGCGCCTTAACCACTCAGCCCGGCTAATCATAATCTAACACTGTATTTATATTGTGGCTGTCTTTTAGCAGCTCTTATATATCACGCCATTTCGGTATTGTTCACAAACAAGGAAATCTGTTGGCTGTATGTTTCACATGTATGTAAGTTTTTTTTTTTTTTTTTTGTGGTTCCTTGAAAAACTTCTTAACAGAGTTTCACTGTAGTAATGAGTCTATGACCTTAATCCCTATCAAGATTCAGAACATTCTTCCAATAAGAATTAAGAAGTCAGCCACATTACATTGGTACCAGAGCTAATTTTCATTCACAGTCTCAGAAGAACAAGTATTTATTGTTTTATAGTGGACCGTTTTATTAGATAAACATCTCCGATCACGGAGAAAAAAAAAAAAAGAAAAAAAAGACATTATGTAATAGCTATATTTCAAGTGCCTAAGTAATGTTAGAATAATAATTGAACATCGATTTATTTTCATTTTAATAAATTCTTTGAAATTGTGAAGTACTTCCGGTGAAGAGGAGAATGATATGTTCTCGAAACATGTACAATTAATTAACATAGTATCAACAAGACATATTCTTTATATCCTGTTTTTCAGTGCAGTATGTCATAATGAAATATTGCTTGTAATTTATAAATACTGAAATACAGCATGTATATAAGCTTTAGGACACCTGACTATTGTAACTGCCTTAGGCCTCTTACCAAACTAGATTTATGCTCAAAGCACTTGCCTTGTTGAACGGGTTTTAAGGTTTAATTTTTTCCAGAATTCTTTTTTGGAAAGCTTTGATCTGAATTGAGTTTTCGTCCTTATAAATATGCTGAAAAATAGTTTCATAGTTGGCATTGTTATGTGGAAATGATAGGATAAAACAGCATTACTTTAAAGATTCTGTCATGTTTAATAACACCACCGGGATATTACATCTGTCTTGCCAGTGCCCAATGAATACAAATTCTCTCCAGCTATTTAAATAACAAGGGAAAACGTGGGATTTTCATAAAAATACAGATATACTAAATCTGTTCTGAAAATCAGAAGATCAGTCTCTGCGACCAGGAGAGAGGGAGGAAGGACCAAAAATACGGTGTCTCCTGCTTCAATTGGGGGAGTTGGCATGTCCGTGAAATTATGTCAATTGCTTGTTTCCATTGTTTGCCATCCTTGTCAGTATTGGCATCATCATCCACGATAATGAGTGGTTCAGCCTCAATGATGTCCTCAGAAGCGAGAGGCACACAGAGTTGGACACACCGCAATCTGAGTGATCAG
Organism: Anabrus simplex; assembly: GCF_040414725.1. NCBI lineage: Eukaryota > Metazoa > Arthropoda > Insecta > Orthoptera > Tettigoniidae > Anabrus > Anabrus simplex. The sequence goes on along the minus strand of NC_090274.1, from coordinate 20,062,848 downwards.
TGAGTGGCGAGCCTTCTTCCTCTGAGAACTAGGTTCACGTAGAGAAATTCCAAATCCCTCTCTCTAAACCCCCCCCCCCCCCATTTCAGCACTTTTAGGGGAGAACTGGCTGATGATTCGCCAGTCGTTCTTGAGGATGACAGAACCCTGATCGAGGTGGAGCAGTCTTCTCCAACCGAATAGGGGAACGCTTTGGCTTCACTTCTCGCTATTTGGGGCAGCTGAAGGAGGGCTGGAAGGAGATTTTCCTGCCCTTGAAGTTTCTCCCGCTGAACTGTTGGGGGGACTTCCCAGCGGGATGTGCCTGGGAAAAATTCTTCTCAGACAATTTTGGCAATGTCGCACTTGTTGGTTTGCATTGATCTGCTGTCCTTTGGGTAACATTCTAGATTTTTTTCTCGTCGGTTGGCTTGCTTGTGGTGTGGAAGCTACAAAACAAAGGAGACCAAGAATTCTGGAGGAGCAACTGACTGGAACTTCCTCCATGACTTTGGATAAGAAAGTTTATCCAAGGTCTTAACCTCAGGATCTTTTTCTCCTTAAATGTAGGACATTCCTTGGAGCGAGGGGCCAGTTCAACAGTGCAGTTAATGGACACTGGTGGTGGTGTGCATTCCATACCGGCATGCACCCCTTTTCCACATATTGTGCATGTTGTTGATAACTGGCAGCATGGTGAGCCGTGGCTAAACCGCAGGCAGTTACAGCACATAAAGGGTGAAGGAAAGTACGGTCTCACAGTGCGGGTATAAATCAACACCTTAATACATTCTGGCAGTGTGTCTGAAAAGTTAACATGAAAGCGCCAGTGTCACGACAGTGTCATCAACACGCCTCTTCAGAGTTTTACGTTGGAAACACTTCGACGAATAAGGCATAGGATAAGAATAAGGGACTTCACCTTTCCAATCTTAGCATGCACCGGCCTGAATATAGTAGCTTTAAAGTGCTTCTTACTCTGGTATAGCGTAGTTGTATTCATAAGCACACAACCATACCGGAATTTGCTCATTTCATCCAGTTCACTAACGACACTCTCCACAGCAGTACTGATCAAGAAGGGATTATCCAGAAGAAAGCTCTGTCAAACAACCATGGTCACAATAAGAAATCAAGGCAGGCAATCTTCAGTCACTTCCTTTCTGTGTACTGGTCGCGTAAGTAGCGAGGGGAAATATTCGGTCCACACTCAGCAGAGTCCAGAATGCCAAGGTAAGCCTTTATACCCCATGAGGGCGCCTGGTATCCGGCGGAGGTCACTAAAATGCATCACTGCGTTACGAACCAAAACTTGTGATTGAGAGTGAGTGTGTGTGTGTCAAAGCTACATACATAAAAACTATCCAAGGCAGAGAGATTGGCTAGACAGTAAGAAAAATATAATTGAAGAAAGGTAAGATAGAAACGTAGGAAGACAAATGATGAAAAAAGACCAGACACCTCTTGGGCCAATCGGGATCAACAAGCAAAACAGCCACCACACCAACGTCCCTAAAGGGGTGGGGGATTCAGTGGAGGGTGAAAATTTTTATTCATACGAAGGTCGACCAAATATAAACAGGATCTTTGTTCCTGAACATCAACAGTTTTGTAGGACTGGCCCCGCACTTCTGCTATGCTTAGGCAGGACCATTAGGAGTGACGAGAGCGTGCTGTTAGATATTTCCCGCTGAATCACCACCTTCATTGTGCAACGCATAATTATAAAATTTCTAGCTCATGAAGGAGTTAAAGCAGTGGAAATTTGCCAGAGATTGACTGCACAGTTTGGTGATCGACATTGTCAAGGACGCACGTGTTTGCCTGACATAAAAATTCAAGACTAGAAAGTGTGGAAAATCAGCAACACAATCGCCATCCTTGGAAGAGCATTACAGGCGAAAACATTTGTGCGGTTAAAGACATTACTGACGACAATCGATGGGCGAGAGCATTAGAAATTGCAGAACAAGTCTGAATCAGTTATGGGAGCTGTCAAGCAATCGTCACAAATGACCTACAGTTCAATGAAGTGTGTTTCAGTTGAATCCCTCAATTTTTGACTGAAAATCTGAAATTGTGACGTTTGGAGGTCTGTCACAGGCTTACAGGAAGGCTTGCGAAAGAATGTGATGCATTTTCATAGTCTGATCGTTACCTGCGACGAAATATGGGTCCACCACTACACTCCCGAATCCAAACAGGCCAGTAAGGAGTGGCAGAGGGAAGGGGAGGCAGCACCAGTGAAAACCAAGACTCGACAGTCAGCGGCAAGGTTCTTGCAACCGTTTGTTCGATCGGCGAGGCATTTTGCCGATTGATTTTTTGCATGAGCAACGCACAATCAATGTTGCTTACCACTGCAAGCTGTTGCATATTGCCCCAAAAGACCGAGACCAACCAATTCGACAGGTCATCCTCCTCCAAGACAATGCACGGTCCCATACTGCAGCTCCAACTGTCCCCAAGCTACAGGAAATGCACAGAACTACACTTGATCACCCTCCCCACAATTTATAGGGACCAAACTACAACTTGTTGTGTTGATCATGGCTGCAAATAATTAAATAAGTAGAACGTAAATGTTAAGAGGAAGGCCAAAAAGACTCAACAATTTTAAAAGTTCCAAGAAACGCATGAAGCTTCTAGCCAGATTTCTCGCTCTAAACTTTAAAGTGTTTTACAACATAATTGTCTTCCTTCACCATTTCAAGTCTGATCAACAGTATTGAGATTTAGTCATTCAGTGTTTAAAAGAATTCAAGAATTTTATTGTAATTAACCTAATTGAAAGTGCACAGAACTGTCAATTTACTTGTTCACAACCAAGTTGTTATTTTATATACTATGTAATAACTGATCTTAAAGTACAATATAATTTTTTCGTAAACTAGTTTTAAGACCGTAATTAAGTGCAAATAACTTAAATAGATTAAAGTCAGGATCCTGAACTAACCTTGAGACATTATTATGGCTGATGAAGCCAGGTAGACAGGCAAAACATGTACCAAATACAGAATTTACAACAAGGATGAAGTCCTAATTATAAATGTATTTTATGTATTGAATAGGTGAAATTACAAATAAACACTTGTATTTTTACATTTAAGTGGTATGCTCTGAGCTGTCAGTGAAGAAATGGCATGGAATGACATCAGTAGACGAACAAATTTGAGTGGTGTCTTGAAAAGTAGGAAAGATCACAATACGAAGATAGAGCTGAAATTCAAGAGGACAAATTGGGGCTTTCATTTATAGGAAGGGGAGTTAGAGATTGGAATAACTTACCAAAGGAGATGATCAATAAATCTCCAGTTTCTTTGCAGTCACTTAAGAAAAGGCTAGGAAAACAACAAATAGGGAATCTGCCACCTGGACAACTGCCCTACATGCAGATCAGTAGTGATTGATAAATTCAGGGGCATTACTTTTCACTACTCCACTACTCTGAAAATGTGAAGTCTTAGCAGGTACTGGAAAGTGATGCTGTATTGTGCTATCCTTCATTAGTAACTAGCTATTAGCCATGCATTTCTGAAACGATTCGTTAACACTCAAGAGCTTTTTAATTTACAACTTAATAGTGTTTGTATTGTGACTGTCCAGCAAGGTATCAACATTCGCTACTGCCTCAAAACTGGAGAGGTGTGGGAAAGATGAAGCTGAGACAGGAGAAAGCGTGGCATGTCAAATGTGAAAGGGCTATTTGTAATTTTATTGTAACATCGACAGTGTTATGGACCGTGAACTGTTACCTCAAGGCAAAATGACGAACCACTGGTATTACATGGAACTCTTGACAGTGTTATGCACCGTGAACTGTTAGCTGAAGGCAAAATGACAAACCACTGGTATTACATGGAAGTCTTGAGAGTGTTATGCACCGTGAAGTGTTAGCTGAAGGCAAAATGACGAACCACTGGTATTACATGGAAATCTTGGGTCTGAGAGAAATATTTCCTGGAGCCTCCACTGTGACAGCTTCACTATCACTTTTGATTTGTGAATTTTTGACAAAAGCGAAACTGAGCTCTCCCGTGCACCCTATTCACTTGCCGTAGCAAGCTGACTTGCTCTGAAAGGACGATTTCTGTCAACCGAAGAGATCGAACTGAAATAGTAGGTGCATGCAGTCACGCAAACTAACAGAAATGGGGCTGGGAGTATTTTATTAAGAGGATACAAAGCAAAACAGGCTGAAGGTAAGCCCCCCTCCACCTGCAGCAAGTTAATTTTTGAAGAAGTCTCCTAATCTTGGTAAAGAGAGACTACAACACATGTGTAAAGACCTTACACTGCATTTAACCCTTACACTGTTATGCCCGAGATATCTCGGGCGTGGATATGCTTCACGTCCTTGCTGCGCCCAGGATATCTCATCGGTAACTTTAGCTGAAGTTCTGAAAAGGAAATATATAACTCTGGAGTTTCCTTTGTTTTTCAAACCTGAGAGGCAACAAGCTACGTCTTTTAGCAGCATAATGGACCATCAGTCAAAACGGAGACTGCATTTTAACGCTATCTGCGGTCATATATTTGAAATAATGCACTCAGCTCAGCGCGCAACCAAGGTTGGCAGTCCCGCAAAGCAGCTATATCCAGGGTTTGTAAAAATGGCTTCAAGTAGTGGACGGCATGTTCTTTTCGAGTTTGAACTTATAGAAACTGTGAATACCCTTCAATCGGAAGATGAGTACTCAGATATCAGTGATTTCAGTAGTGATTACAGCCCTAGTGACAGTGATAGAGCTGAGCCTCTAGTTCCAGCTCCACAAACCTGGAAAAGAATTCATTCCGAACCTGATTTATTTCAATGGCGCATGGGTAATACACAGTTTTGATGACAGTTCATCGGGCATATCATTCGGTGTGATTCATGATGAACCAACGGTTTTAGACGTATTTCAGTGCTTCTTTTCACGAGAAATTACGGAACACATAGCAGTTGAAACAAACTAGTACTTTGTATTTGTTACGCAAACAATGCCACCGTTTCCAAGTTCAAGGCTACCGAAATGGAGGGAAACCACACCTGAAGAACTGTACGTCTTTTTCGCCGTGACAATGCTTATGGAAAGAATGAAGAAACTTGCAATTCTTGAATACTGGCTAACTGATCCTCTAATAATGACCCCGCAGTTCTTGGATTTCATGTCCAGAGACAGGCATCTCTTATTATTGTGGTTGTTACATTTCAATGTCAACAGTCAGCCTAGATAAAATAAAGCCTGTAATTGACCATCTCAGAAACAAGTTCAGAGAAATGTTAAGCCTGTTTGAAAACATTTGCATTGATGAAAGTTTGACGCTTTTCAAAGGCAGGCTTTCATTCATACAGTTTATCCCATCTAAGAGAAACTTATTTGGAATAAAGACATTTGTTATCTGCAATTGTGAGACTGGATATGTGCTGGATGTTATTGTTTACAGGGGTCAACTACAGAAATAATTCCTGAACGTGAATTTGGGGTATCAGGTGCAGTTGTCTTGACACTAATTGAAAGGTACTTGCAGAAAGGACATACATTGTGGATAGATAACTGGTATTCAAGTCCACAACTGTACGATCACCTGCACAAAAACAAAACCAACACACATGGTACCATCAGGAAAAACAGGAGGGGTATGCCGAAATTTACTAAAACTGAAGAAAGGACAACTGAATCAGAAGTGACAGATAACATGATTGCCATCAGGTGGTTCGATCGTAAGGAAGTTTGTATGTTGGCCACGCGACATACAGACGACATAATACCTACAGGGAAGGCGGACAGACAGACAAGACTGCCTGTAAAGAAACCCCATTTCATTATTGACTATAATAAGTACATGCGTCCTGTTGACCGGACAGACATGATGACCAGTTCTTTAGAGTGTGTGCGGAAGTCAACTAAATGGTACCGAAAGTTCTTTTTCTACCAGCTGGACATCACTGCTCTAAATTCTCATGCCCTCTTCTATGTCAAAACTGGACAGAACATATCTCTGGAAGATTTCCAGCTACAGCTTATAAGGCAACTCATCCAGAAGTACCACGTATCTAGACAAACCTGTGAAAGAGGATGTCCTACATCTGGTGACCAACAACCCAGACTGACGGAGCGACATTTCCCATCCCCTGTACAACCTACTCCAAAGAAGAAATTTCCTACAAGACTCGGCCATGTTTGCTCCAACACAACAACTGGCGAAAAGAAGAGGTGAGAAACCTGGTACATGTGCATCAAATGTGACGTGGCCCTCTGTGTTCACTCCTGCTTCGAAATATACCACACATTAGTGAAGTTTTGAATATGGACACATTGGAGTGTCTGTAAGTTTTTAACATTACTGTAATAATGAAATGTTCTCTGATTGATTTTTATTAGGAAATAATTGGTCACAACCGATCTACTCAAGGCGATGACCAGTGAGTACTTTGTCTATTATGGACAACCCTGATTTGAAAAATAGCTAAAATGTCTCACATTCGTAATTGTTGAAAGAGCGTTGCACAACTTGGTGAGAATTTAGCACTTGTGATAGAAGAATAAAGAACTTTTTATAGGAAAGTGCATTTTTGACTCACACGGACAACCCTGATTTTTTCTGTTAATTTTTGTGCAAAAAATAAAACTGAAAGCTGTTCTAGAACTAATTGCCAGTTCATGCGAAATATCTTGCACAATTTTCATATTATTCATGTATTTTGAGGCATATTTTCTAAAAAGAATTCAGCACGGAGGGTTCCGATAGTCCCTCACAATATTAGCAGCGAAAAGGTTAACACATCAATAACTCAACACTGGCCAGTAATGGAATAAATTACACACCATACTCAATTTCTGCAGTTATAACCTGAGCAGTATTACTTTTCAACCCTACCTAACTAACCAAGCAACTCATTAACTCACCTTGAAAATATATCACGAAGTTCATCCACATACTCCTCAGGATTATGCACAATTGAGACAAGTGCTTCAGTTTGAGAAAAGTACTCATCAAGTCTTCTATGTGGTATTTTCGCTCTAAGGCAATGGGAATAACCAATGCCCTTAAAGAAAATAGGACTGGGACTAGGTTTCAAGCGATCCACAATTTGGACAGACGCTATTAAGTCGGCACCATATATAGGACAGACCTCACAGCGTCTCTCGTTGATATCCCTTAAAAGAGCTAGTTTCTCCCTCCTTCTCCTCAGTTTCTTCTCTTCCAGGTCCGGCTGTAAAACAAAGCCTGGATCAGTTATTAGTTTTCAATATGTTGAACTCATATTGTACAAATTTTAAACAAGGTAGATATAAAAAAGAGACACTAGGAAGGCAAGTCAATAATAAGTTTCTGCAATTTTGAGCCAATTGTCTTCAAGTTGACACTATGGTATTGTGTGCTCACCAGTCGCTACACAGCACCATTGTCTACGTTTGTGATATGTTTCAGCGTTATCAGATAAATACAGCTTGCGTTGTTGCGAAGTAAAGATGGCCACACCACTCTCTGCTTGCATCAAGGAAGAACCACGTTCCGTCATCCGTTTTTTGTAGTCTGAGGGTGTACCAGGAGCGAAAATTCATAGAAGACTTTCAGTGCTATATCGGGACAATGTTTTGCAACAGCAAGGCATTTACCAGTGGATTGAACAGTTCAAAAGGGGTCGCACGAGCGTGAAGGATTTGGGAAGATACGGCTGTCCATCTAAAAGTTGAAAACTAGAAAAGCCGCTGGAATTGATAAGGTTTCGGGGGATATACTAAAGACAATGGGTTGGGATATAGTACCATATCTGAAGTACTTGTCTGATTATTGTTTGCATGAAGGAACTTTACCAAATGAGTGGAGAGTTGCTATAGTAGCCCCTGTATATAAAGGAAAGGGTGATAGACATAAAGCTGAAAATTACAGACCAGTCAGACATGCATTGTATGTAAGCTTTGGGAAAGCATTCTTTTTGATTATATAAGACATGTTTGCAATATTATTAACTGGTTTGATAGAAGGCAGTTTGGGTTTAGGAAAGGTTATTCCACTGAAGCCCAACTTGTAGGATTCCAGCAAGGTATAGAAGGTATCATGGATTCAGGAGGTCAATTGGACTGTATTGTGATTGACTTATCTAAGGCATTTGATAGGGTAGATCATGGGAGACTACTGGCAAAAATGAGTGCAATTGGACTTGACAAAAGAGTGACTGAATGGGTGGCTCTGTTTCTAGGCAGTATTATTGGACATTTATGTTTTCTTATATATATCAATATGTGTAAAGAAGTGGAATCAGAGATAAGGGTTTTCGCAGATGATGTTATTCTGTACAGAGTAATAAATAAGTTACAAGATTGTGAGCAACTGCAAAATGACCTCGATGTTGTGAGATGGACTGTAAGCAATGGTATGATGATAAAACGGGGATAAAAGTCAGGTTGCGAGTTTCACAAATAGGAAAAGTCGTCTCAGTTTTAATTACTGTGTTGATGGGGTGAAAGTTCCCTTTGGGGATCATTGTAAATACCCAAGTATTAATATAAGGTAAGACCTTCATTGGGGTAATCACATAAATATGATTGTAAATAAAGGGTAGAGATCTCTGCACATGGTTATGAGAGTATTTAGGGGTTGTAGTAAGAATAAAGGATAGAGCATATATGTCTCTGGTGAGACGCCAACTAGAGTATGGTTCCAGTGTATTGGACCCTTACCAGGATTACTTGATTCAGGAACTGGAAAAAATCCAAAGAAAAGCAGCTCGATTTGTTCTGGGCGATTTCCGACGAAAGAGTAGCGTTACAAAAATGCTGCAAAGTTTGGGCTGGGAAGAATTGAGAGAAAGAAGAAGAGCTGCTCGACTAAGTGGTATGTTCCGAGCTGTCAGTGGAGAGATGGCGTGGGAGAACATCAGTAGACGAATAAGTTTGGATGGTGTCTTTAAAAGTAGGAAAGATCACAATATGAAGATAAAGTTGGAATTCTAGAGGACAAATTGGGACAAATATTCGTTTATAGGAAGGGGAGTTATGGATTGGAATAACTTACAAAGGGAGATGTTCAATAAATTTCCAATTTCTTTGCAATCATTTAAGAAAAGGCTAGGAAAACAACAGATAGGGAATCTGCCACCTGGGCGACTGCCCTAAATGCAGATCAGTAGTGACTGATTGATTGAAAAAAACGTAAGTGATGCCAATATTGAACAAGTGCGTGATATGATCCTGAATAAAAGACTAGTGACTGTTCTATGAATTAGAGCAAAAATGCAGACACTTACTGACTTGCCCTCATACATTTCAGAAATTCCTATAGGAGCATTATAGGATTAAAATCACCGCCTCCTCACATTCGTAAGTTTTTCTCCTTACATCATTCCTCCGTTGTTACATCGATTTTAAACTTCAGGTAATATTTGATATATTTCAAAATCAGGATATATTTATGCATGATGAGAAAATATAACCTCCACAAAGAAATAACAGCCACCTTGATGTCTTTGTGATGGATTACCAAGCAGAACGGTACAAACTTTAAAATCCACCTGTTCAGCAGTCCACCATGTTCAGTAATTTGATCACTATTTTTCCTCAGGTGTATAATATTCAAACTACTGGATTTGAAAAGCACAAAACATTATCATTAAGTGAAAATAACAATATCCTTTCAAAAAATTGGACTGAGGTGAAAACCAACATTTAGCAAACCCTTATAGTGCTGTATGTATGTTGAGTATTCAGCCCAAAGGCTGGTTTGATCCCTTACAGCTCCACCAACAGCTGTCATAGATAGCCCAGGTGTCACTGAAGAGGAATACTAGGGAAATGTTAGTTTCCCGTTGCTTTCCGCATTATAGTGCTGGCCTTGCAAAAATAAACAATTTTAATAAGAACCCGGCAAAAATGGGAACTTTTAAGAAACTGCAGCATGTGGAACAGGGGAAGGCAAAAAAGACTATGCGCCACTGTGTAGGCTACCTGGAGCCACCGGCATTGCCAATGCACTATGAGAGACTGTCTCATTACCAAAAATTGATGCCCGCCTGGCCTTAGTAGAGAGAGACTACAACACATGTGTAAAAACCTTACATTGCATTTAACATGCCAGTAACGCAGTGGCCTCCACGGTATGCACTAGCCATGCGTCTTGGTGGGTGTGCTATTTACCAACTGATGAGCCCAACTTAACACAGTGGGGCAAAACGCTGGCAGCCAGGAATGAGTTAGCTGGAAAATTTATTATGTCGAATGACAGACGCGCACGCACGCACACACACAAAGCGTTTATAACAAACTTGCTAGGCCAACCCTCTACTATGGATGTGAAGCATGGATTTTAAGAACCTGGGATATTTCAAGAATCACAGCAACAGAAATGACATTCATGTGCCATACTGATGGACGCATCAAAATCATAGAAAGAATGACGAGGTGCTAAAAGTACTGAAAAATAAACCAGTAACTGATTACATCCACAGTTATCAGAAAAACTGGAAGAGTCGTATACAAAGGATGGAACCTACGAGATTTCAAACGAAATTCTCCGATATCAACTCAAGGGAAAAAGTTCTATATGACCTCTGATGAAGAGGCGGTGCAACAACACAAGACTATAATGGGACACATGGCCGAATACATGAAAGGAGGATGATCTGGCATACCTACATTTCTGAGAGAGCAAGATTACCGAGACTGAACTGTACTTCAAAACGATAACACTTAGGCAAGCTCCCAAGCACTGTTGATAAGTGGCTGTTGTAATGATGAACAACACAAGAAAAAAGACCTAAAAGCCCAAAAGCCCTTAAGTTGACTCTCTTCCATGTTGGACTAGCAAGGAATGAGTTTAGAGATACTGAAGAACTAGCAATAAAACACTTCAGACAAGTGCAAGGAGAGAATAAAGCATTAAAACTAGCCTAAAATTTTTAAAATAATCGTAAGGGCACGTGTAGGGAAATAATGAATGCTCCTAAAACTGGTATTATCTTCAGGGTTCTTAGCCCATTCTCGCATGTTGACAACAGTCTACATGGCAGCCATCTCAGTACAATTTCTTTTCCACCTCCAAACATTTCTGCAACTGATGCTAATAGCTGATAAAACTGCACATTGTTTTAAAGAAATACAAACTTCACAGAAAATCAGAGAAACAAAAAGAAACTGCGGCAAATTTGGGCATCTGCATAGAACCTATCCAAGGAATACACCACAGAATCTCACCAAGCTAACAGCCGCCTGCATTACCCAAAATTGATTTCTTCAAGTGCTGCTAGTAGAGGAAAACTGGCAATTTCTTATCCATACAAAGGCCAACAGTACATTCTTGTACCAAATACAAAACTTGTCTTTGCTTGAAAGATGCATAGCAACTGCTAAGACAGGAGTATTGATCAGAAAGCAAAGCATCTATGTCTGGCCCAGAAAGGACCATCAATTCTACACAATTTACTCAGGCCAACAATCACTGCATGCAAAAATCTACCATCAATACTTGCCCATCTATGAAACTGTACAAGAAGTGCCCTCCTTTGAAAATCTCTACCCATTTTGGTTCATGAATAATAAGAATACCATACAAAACTTGCAGCTATTGAGAGGGGGGTGAAGAGTGGTGGTTGGAGTCGAAGAGAACGATGACCAGAAACAGAGGGCACGTTCATCCTTGGCTAGTTTCACAACTGCCTGAGACAACTTCTTAAGCTACTGAATTCTGGAACATGTTCTAATGTATGTATTTATACCTTACTAAGTATTGAATGGTGGAAATATACAACATTCCAATGAAAGGAATAATTGGAGAATTATTTTATTATTTAATATACCCCAAAACCACACCCGGGTGACTGGAGTGGGACGATGATGTTGATGACTACACACCAACTTATATCTGTTTAAGGTCCAATGTCGGACTCATCGTTAATTTTCAGTTCCGGTCCCGTGTCGGACTATATCCGACGCAACTTTAAGGTTATATATTTCGTATGCTGGAGCAGAAATGGCGCAGAGCCTTATGCAGTATACAACCTTGGCATTTCTCTCTTGCCTACTGCCAACTGCTATTCATTCCTTTAAGCTGAATTATGTTTTTTTTTTTTTTGGAGATAATTCCTCACTGTCACTGCTGTGTTTACTTTTGTTATCAACACGGCGTCCAGCAGCCGCAGCATGGAGCCTAATAATATTTACGAACAGTCATGTGACAGTGGTGATACCGACGATGATTTGTTGACGGATTCTGATGGGGACATTAGTATTCCTGAATCTGAGAATGATATTTCGAGTGAGGAGGAGGAAATTGAGGTGGAAGATAGTGGTGAAAGCAGTGATGTAGGGGGTAACTAATGGAAAGTTTATGGAAAAGGTGACTGTTCCTTCCAAGTATTCACACAACAGCGCTATGGGATACATGCCTCCTACGACAGGAAAGAAGCCGGTAACTCCTTTGGATTTCTTTTTGTTGCTGCTCCTGATTTCACTGTACTCCGAAATATGTAAGGAAACTAACAGGTATTAAAGGAATGTATTGCCACACTTATGCCGTTGCAGCAACATTCCATACGGTGGGACTGGGTCGATGTTACCGTAGCTGAAATGATGGCATTTCATGGTGATCTGCTGAATATGGCACATACAAAAAGTAAAACTCTAAAAGTACATTTTTCAGACTTGTGGCTCTATTCATCAACCTTCTGTAAGGATATTTTTTCTCGGAAACTATTTCTCCAGACATTCTGGGGTTTTCATATTTCACCCCCTCCACAATCAATGGTTAAAAAAACGAGTAAAGTTAGAAGCGTCTTAGAATGTATAGGGAAATCATTCTTGGAATTTTAAAGGCCAAGTTAGTATCTGTCAGTTGACGAATCGACTGTAAGCTTCAATGGGCATGTCCTTTTCGAAACGTATAATCCACAAAAACCAACAAAGTGGGGGATTAGGATATATGTTATTGCTGATGTATTGAATGGGTACGTCTTGTCCAGGATTCCTTACTTTGGCTCGTTTACTACGCTAAATTTACTTTTCCCTGGTTTGACATTTGGCAGTAGAATACTTTTACAGCTGGTGACAGATGTACTTCATGTTACTCAAGCAATAGGTTATAATTTGTTTACTGATCGATTTTATACTAGTATGGACCTGGCAAGAGGACTGTTGAAAAGGAAAATTCACCTAACTGGGACTGCGCTATTGAATCTGAAGGGACTACCATCTCAGCTGAAAGATGGGAGACTAAATCTGAAGCACCATGAAATCCGTGCTCTATGCAAAGAAGTTCATGGTATTTTCGTGGAAAGACAAGTGTACTGTGTCAGTTCTTAGTACGTGGCACAACCCAGCAATGGTGGAGGTAGTCAGACACAACAGCAATGGGCAAGGAGAAGAAAGAATTTTGAAGCCTGTTGTCATTGTAGATTACACAGTCAAAATGGGAGGGGTCGATCATGCTGATCACTACTGCCCATCTTATGGTTTTGTAGTGAAAAGCCTGAAGTGGTGGAGGAAGTTTAATTCTGGGTGTTGGAGGTAGCTTTGGAACAGTTTTCACCTATATAACTTGCAACAAAAGGTAGAAAATAAGCCCGAGGTGAATCACAAGACTTTCAGATAACGAATTATTATGGGACTTGTTAGGAACAAAAATGCCCGTAAGCGCGGCCGACGGAGCAGCTGGGACGAAGAATTTTGACTGAACGGGAAGCTACACATTATAGATGCTCGTGAGGGAGGGGGGGGAACCAAGGACTGTGCCGCGTGTTCCGACAGAAAAGTGAAGGGAGGCAGAAAGGAGACTTTTTTTGTTACACCTGTCTAGAGAACCCAGGACTACACCCAAACAAATGCTTCCGGAAGTACCATACTTTGAAAAAATATCACTGATAATGTGGTGAACTTGACTGATAATAAATTATTTGCAGTTCGGATTATTAATGTAAAAATTCAGCTTTAATGCAAGTACTTCCCATATTTGCCTAATGTCAAGTTGGACCTGTGCAGGATGCAGGCGGAAAATCAATTGGACCCTAAAGTGTTAATGGTTCGCCTACTCTCATCAAGTTGTGACATTTTTCTGCACGAGTTAGAAAACTGTTTTTGAATACTGACAAACTATTGTCATCGCATGATCACTGCTTATACACCAAAATCTCAATTTTCAATCACTGTTAAGTCCAATCCTATTACCGCGCATAATATATTTACCTGAGTTCAACGGCGGCATGCTAATTATGCGTATAAAACTAGTGTAATCACTTCCAACTTAACCACTGCTTTCACTTAACACAACCTCTTTTGCATCCCATTCGTTCAATTTTATTATCGCTCAAAATCTTGAAGAATATAAAGAATCCTTGGGGAAATGGGAAATGTTTGATAGTCACTTACCTGTATATCACCTATGAGAAAGGTTTTGCAGAAGAATGGTGACCATGTTTTAAAATCTAACTCTACAAAAATTTGCATTAGGAGGAAATGAATGGAGAATTATTAAAAAAATGCTTAGCTAATATTCTCTCATCTTAAACCCAATACAAGTTACCATTTGGTCAGAACTGTGGAACTGTACTGTAATACCAATTGTGGAGTAAGGGGAATGCAAGTACTTGGACAGGAAGGGAATCCGTTGAGGTGGAACTTCTTTATCGACATCCTCTAGAGTGTGAGGGACTCGTGGGGAGCATATCAGATGGATGATATTGCATTCCAATTACAAAAGCAAGTTTTAAGATTACCCCATAGCCTTGATTTTAAACCCACTGAAAGTCTGTGGAGCCAAGTAAAGAGCAGTGAGGCGCATAGCAACGGCATGAGGGGTTGCTGGCTGGTGCTGGAAGACATCGAACTAGCAACTCCTAAATGTTGAGGAATGTGTGAAAAACATCTCATCGAGAACGAAGGAAAACGAGTGTGGGCCATAGACCAAGTGGAAAATTAAATGGTACACGGCTTCTAGTGCCGGGAGTGTCCGAGGACATGTTCAGCTCGCTAGGTGCAGGTCTTTTGATTTGACACCCATAGGCGACCTGCGCGTCATAATGAGGATAAAATTATTATGAAGAAGACACATACACCCAGCCTCCATGCCAGTGAAATTAACCAGACATGGTTAAAATTCCCGACCCTGCCAGGAATCAAACCCGGGAATCCGGTGACCGAAAGCCAGCACGCCAACCATTTAGCCTTGGACCCGAACTAGAAGATAACAATGAACTCATCGCACTGTGTGTGGGAGACTGAAAATTATTACGATTCTATGGATGGGATTGAGCTACTAACCTAAATGAGTACAGTAACTTCCAGAATTACTTTTATGGAAATACATACCTGGTAACTTTACAAAACGAAAAATCAGGAGATTTTGATATGAAAATCAGGAGAAATCAGGAGATACAATTGGTCAAAACTGCTTATTCTACGTGTCTTTCTATAAACTGTACTATGATATATTTATAATACTTACACTGTCTGAAAGCCCGACTGATTCTATACGAGGCTACAAGTCTTAAAATTACACATCTCTATTCCCTCACAGGAAGTATATGAGTGAGATGATCAGTCTCTTATAAGCCTTCCGAAAATAGTATGAACTCTTGCATGCACCACACGAGTGAATTAGTCATGCACTTGGATGCCTTTACTTAGCAAATGCGTAGATTAATATATTGCATCGAGCGCCCGCACGATTACGTGAAGCGCAATGCTATTTGTATCAAATAGCTAACTGATGTACCCGCGCTTCGCTACGGAATTCTCAGAAGGACTGTCCTTATAATTTTCTGAACTGTAGTCAACATACGCCATCACAATGACGTCAGTCAAAGTCACAATTAAAAGCAATGCTTTCGTATGAAATATTCGATAAAATGAAAAACAGCACATTTTCTCATTTTTAACGAAAAGTACTATGGTGTCGATCTAACAGTTCAAAGTTCCAGAGCTAGAATGAAAAGGCTGCATACAGCTGCGAACACTTTTGTGTCATTATTACATTTAAGTGTGCACATTGCTCGTTCCAATCACTGCCTCAGAGTAGGTATCGAATAGCTGGAATACTACGATGATCCAGTGTGTTACGTACCAACATTATTGGAAAATTTATGAGCCAGAGGAATGGTATGCTAAAGAAGAGAGAGATCTAACTCTCCACCTACTTCCTGCCTATAATCAGGCAGGCTATTATACTCTGTATGCAGCAGTAATCCCAAATGGCAGCAGAATACACAAAGCACATCACAACAAACAATGGTCAATGTAATGTTATTGTTGATCAATTTTATGACTGTTCTATATTGCAAGCCTTCTCATTTAGTTTTCTTCCGACTCTGCGAAATTAGAGCATCTAATGTAAAGAGAGTCCTCCTTTCTTTCATGACTCCCTCTTGTGTTATTATTCAACCACCGAGCTCAATAGCTGCAGTCGCTTAAGTGCGGCCAGTATACAGTATTCTGGAGACCGTGGGTTCGAACCCCACTGTCGGCAGCCCTGAAGATGGTTTTCCGTGGTTTACCATTTTCACACCAGGCAAATGCTAGGGCTGTACCTTAATTGAGGCCACGGCTGCTTCCTTCCCACTCCTAGCCCTTTCCTCCCTCATCGTCGCCATAGACCTATGCGTGTCGGGGCGACGTAAAGCAAATAAATAATAATAAAAATTAAAAAAAATTATTCAAGCGGTCATTCCTTCATGACTTTTTTCTCTTTCTTATAATCATCTTCACAATTTAATCACCATCACCCCCAATATTATTATTGTTGGTATGGTGAAACTGAATAAGAAATAATCAAAAATTGTATTCTCTAAAATTTTTGTTATGTAGTACTTTTTTATATGACCAATACATAGCTGCCAACTTTTAGAAATCAAAAATAGGAAGATATTTCAATTCTTGGATTTTATCACATATATTGTGCCAGGGTCCAAGTGAAAAAAGGACAGGATAAAAAAATACATATCCAAAGTTACAATGTGAACTGACCATTAAATTTAAATTCTTAAACTAAAAATATCATTTAAATGGTTATAAGAAACTCTACCTAATCACTCATTTATGACATACATATGAATATTATTATTAATTTTATTTATTATTATTATTATTATACAGTCGAACCTTGATACCTCTAACCTCCATCATTCAAATTTTCGGTATCTCAAACTAACTTAGATTTTCTGGTCGTTTGTTTTATTTTTGATGTGTAGTTATTTCTCTATTCTCGAAATTCGGTTATACAGATTTCTCGATGCAAACATTTCCTCCATTAAGGCAAAAAATACTCTGTAACTCAAATTTTGTGCAACATTAACTGTGCAATACGACATTCGTGGTTTGTGAGGAACAGTTAACAAGTAATGAAAGGGTTCCAGTAAAGCTGGAAACTAATATGACGGCAACCGAAAAACTCAACTTCTAGTGATCGGCAAAGACTCATCGTTTCTCGGGTATCAATTAATTACCGGTCACAACTCTATTTTATTTATATTGAGATAAATTAAAATTAGTCAGAATTGTCTCCAAATGGCTCCTAAAATCTCTAAAAAAGTCGCTAGTCATTATCACTGAAATTCTGTTACTAAATTACTAAAAAAGACTCCATATCTAGCAACTAGTCTCTAGAATAGACTGGACTGATGCGAACGAACACGAACATACCACGCAACGAGAGATTGACAACAGATATTCGCGTCGCGATATACAGGTTTCAATAAACATTGCACATTCGCGCACATTTCTCGCATTAATAAACATCGATATTTCATTTGAAAGGGGCAAGTGAGCGAGGGACTTCCGGCGACTGGCACAAAAATGCTGAAATGGCAGAATTTGAAAACAAATGCTTGAAATGTTCACCAAAAAATAAGCTAAAATCGGGAGAAATAATAAAATAATTGGGAGGCGGAAAAAACTGACGAAAATCGGGGGTCTCCCGCTTAAATCAGGAAAGTTGGCAGGTATGGGAATACTTTCTTGATTCATTCTGCCGACTGTTTAAATGGTGTGTTTATTTTATAACAATTTATGGGTCAACAAACTATGCATCATGTTCTAATCGACCAAGAATTGCCAAGTCTTCGAAAGAAATGACCAATGGAATTCGAGTAATAACAGAGTGGCCAATGCCGCTAGGCATGCTAGGATTGCCAGGATGGGATCCAAAACAAGAGAAATAACCTCCTCAAAACTCAGGGATGTTGTATGTGTATTACTTGCGGGCCAAATCCCTGCCTATATTCAGTAGACTCTGCAGAGTATCACAATAAAATGAATGAAACGGTAGCGTACAACGAGACTGCAAGAGAAATATCTCAAGGAAGTGGACAGTATGGGTATAAACGTATGGTAACCTGTAAGTTAAAATTGGCAGCAATGATCAATTTATGATGATCTTCACATATCATTTTCATGGAATTCCCAATATGTTTCCATATAAAATATAAATTTCGATTGCATTGCTATAATTTTTATTCAATTAATGTAAGGAGGCGAAATGCAGAACCCAAACATTTCATGAAGAAGAATGAATGAATGTGAGTACATGCAATATACCGATAAAATAACCTCTGCAAATGATGTTATGACAGAAAATATGTTGCAAAACTTATGGTGAAGATAAACACATTAATACTTTCCCTATGTAAATTGTTGTTTAATGCACGTTTCTCTTCTTATTAAGATTATATATCCCACTGCTAGTGTAACTACCAAGTCTGCGTTTTCCCTTTCCTCCTTGTTAAAAAAGTCATTAAACCTAGACAAATCTTGTTAAACTTTCAGCAATGTAGAACAATCTTTGACACGATTTGACAACTTTTCCTGGGAAGTATTGAATATTGTTCTCCATTTAAAAATTTAAGGTCGAAGATGACCCAATACAAACTAGTCAAAACTAGCCCCGATGTAATAAATAATATCATATTATATACAGCATTGAATAACTGGACCTCCTCATCCTTGCTGATAGTTAAGTGCTATAAATGTCATTTAAAATGATGAAAAAAACCCCAGCAGAAAATAGAAAATTATTTTATGCCTTATTCTTCAATAGAATAATGCAGGTTATCAATACAGAACAACACGGTACTATAAGTTTTATTTTAATATACAAAATACAGTATTACTGTTTCATAGTGTGCTCTGTTCTGTGTAACA
Source organism: Anabrus simplex (assembly GCF_040414725.1). Classification (NCBI taxonomy): domain Eukaryota; kingdom Metazoa; phylum Arthropoda; class Insecta; order Orthoptera; family Tettigoniidae; genus Anabrus; species Anabrus simplex. The sequence goes on along the minus strand of NC_090274.1, from coordinate 20,043,760 downwards.
CTGTACTGTTTACATATAATACGGAAGTAATAGCTTTTTCTGTTTAAAAGCATTATTCTTAGCGATTTCCAGTAAACCCTTGTTTTCGGTAATAGGGCAGGGCTCAGGACTGATGTCTACTGGATTATAAAGTGACTACCATATAACTGGTATGCGACAGTTTTCTTTATCTGGTGTCCAGCAGATTTTCGTTGAAATGCAAGAGCTATAGCTCTTTAATTAGCACATATGCCAAACTTCAAAGCTGGTCATCAGTAGTGTGAAAAGTGATTCCGGGGAATACTGTATCTCAGCATTAATGTTTTTACTATGTTTCAAACCCAACAAGAAACCAAAATGTTTATGTGTACAAATTTTTGAAAAAGTATTTTAATTTTTTTTAAAAAGGCAAAATTCTCGGAAAAATAGTTCAATTTATAGCACATTTTGAATTTTTCTTATTTATATTTGTCTCAACAGATTTGGTGTAAATCGGGCAGAACATCACAAAGATTGGAAATTCAGAACCGCCCTCATAACTTACGAACATCTTTTGGTATTTACCAGATAAAATACAGATCTGCTTTCCTCCTGTTCCTCTCGCCGCCTCTTCAACTTCTCAAGATATCTCGAGTCGTTCCTAGTCTTCATACTGCCCGACACAGCTGAAGGGGGTGTACTGGAGAAGGTGGAGTTGCACGTGACATTGTTCCTGTTTTGATGGACAACAGCAGTCAACACCGGTTGAGACAATGCTACACTGGTTTTAGTTGGCGTTGCTGTTGTAGTAGTTGTGACAGTTGTGGTACCTGGTAGTATAGTACTGACCACTGTGCCAGTGGACACCACGGGAGCAGTCACGTTCAGAGGCGGAACTCTCATAACGGGACGTGTCACTACTCCAGAAGACGTTACCACACGGCTCAACGACGACGTTGAAGTTGTTGTTGTGGTTGTTATACCCGTCACAGACTTCGGAAGCAAAGTGAGTCTCTGGCCACTTGCAGTCATGACTAGAAATTATAAAACAATATAGTATATCAGAATATTAAACCTTAAAAGATTATTACAAATGTGAAATAAATACAGTAATAGTGATAATTCACAGAAAGTTGGAATTGAGAGGAAATTTCTAAGAAGATCAAGGAAATATAGTTTTGACCTGAAGAAGAGCAATAGTCTTAGGCGTGTATTACACTACCGTGTATACCCATTAACTCTTTATGCTTCAGTTGCTAAAACAAAGCTATAGGCTGGTTTTGTTCACTGCAGTTTTTGATCAATTAACCATGTGGTATCCTTGACCACAAAACGTCAAGTAGCCAAGCCCTTCCATCATTAGACCACAGACATAAAATAATCTTATTGGTATCATATTTTTAACCAATATTTGTACCTTTTTGTGCCCTAATTATAATGAGCAGAGATCTTTTGATGGAAAGGTATATGAGCTGATGTTGCATATTTTACTGACAGGTATGTAAAGTCACAACTTTTCTGCTAGTTCAAAATAAATCAGAGACCTTCCAGTCCAGAAAATTTTACATACACATAGTACACTTCCATTTTCTCGTTTCTGCAATTACTTTTCTTAGCATTTATGTTATTCTCCATTGCAAACACTGTAACGCCATTCAAAACTTTTAACGACATTATTTCCCACAATTTGTGTTCCTCCTCGAAAAAACTATTTCCCGGATCAACCGTCCAGAAATTTCAGTCACATCAACGCTTAATCCTCCCTAACGCGTTTTTCAAGAAACTGCATCTCACGAAAGGAAGGCTGGGGCATACTTACAGATCTTGGTGTTACAGTCCTGTCATTGTAGTAATTTGAGAAAGTACTGTACCATACCGGAAAAGTGATCGGCGGTGAACTTGCACAAGGGACCATCTTAGCATCGCATTCGGGTGGTGGTGTTTAGAGAATCTTAGAAAATCATAAAGCAGTCTCCACAATAATTGGAAGGAGACCGTGCGCATTTCGGCAGCTCTACTTGAAAACGAACGATTTTCGTCAATATTCGTACTTGCAAAACGTCTACTGTTCATTATGTCCAGGGTTAAATGTTTCCTTTCTTACTTTTTTTTAGTGTATCGCCGAACAGGTTTTCAAAACTTCCCTCAGGGCACTGTAGTGTCACTGGCCTTTCAAGCAGGAATCGAGACGGCTCCTTCTTTCAAGTAACACAAATTTAGTATTTCAATATTATTGTATACGATTATGTTATCGAGACCAGAACCGATATTGCACCTTACATACTGTACATGAAGTCATGGGAGGTTTTGGGATTGCCCATTACAGTTTTGGTCCTGGGAATTTCATGTTGTGTTAAAATGTTATAAATACTGCAGTCTTCTTTTTTGCGCATGTTACTTTGTATCATTTCGCAGTCTTACCGACTTGTGCAGCGAGCACGCTTTCCAGCTGAGTCATCATCGCGAATAACCATAACTTCGAAAGTGTTAAATTTTTTTTCTATTTCCAATTTGATTGTGATTAGTGACTGGCAGAATTGAATATAATGCATTCGAAAACTTCAGGATCGATATTTACATTCAAAACTATATTATCGAAATCAACATTACCTTTAAAAGTCGATGTAGGCCTAATTTACGCGGTATAAGATTTCCATAAACTGACTACGAACAGTATACCGGTGACCAAATTACAATGAAAGATTAAAAAAAGGGATTTCCCCACAATGTTGAGCGCTTTGGTATCTAATGTGCTTTAGTTTATTAGATTAGAGAATTAAAAACTACTTGTGGTCAAATATTGTTTGGCTTGGCGTTACGAGTATTAGATTTTTCGAAGTTTGGCTGATCAAAGTTACTGAACTGAAAGAAGTTTACAGAGGAAACTGATGCGGTATTCCCAGTAAAACTGAACGTAAAGTTTTGAGATTTTTAAGTTGCGTACCGGTAATTAATGTTTGAAGCTCTAACTTGCCAGCCTCTCACCCGGAGGGGCCGGTTTATATTCCCGGTCAGATCAGGCTGGTTCCAGGTTCAGTCATTCCACGATTACCTTTAACTGAGGAGCTGTTTAATGGTGAGATGGCAACACTGGTCTAGAGAGCCAGGAATAACGGCCAAGAGGATTCGTCATATTGACCATGTGTCACCTCGCAATCTGCAGGCCTTCGGACCGAGCAGCGGTCGCTTGGTAGGCGGAAGGCCCAGTGGGGATGTAGTTTGGTTTGGTTTAGGGGTGTTTGTAAGATTATATGTGTAGCCTACATATTTCATCTCTGTGATGTTTAGCCAAACTGTTGATGGTTCATTCACTCCCGGGTTTTCCATTTTCCCGTGTTGTACATTTTTTCCTTGGTCCCTCCAAAAATGGACATTTGAGGTTCCACTTAATGGTGCTGTTCTGGAAGGCATAAAAATCAATGTACATAGACATAGCAAGAGATGATTCGGTGTTGGAAAGGTACCACACACAAAACAGTAAGTCTTAATAAGTGAGTCAGGCTTTGTGCAAAAAGATATGATGGGCAAGAATCGTGTGTGTATGTAAAACTGGCTGTTCACCATGGTTGTAATGCCAAAGAATCTCATAGAGAGCTTGTGGAAGCTGTGGGATATAATGCCCTACCGAACCAACACGATGAGCGAGATGGGTAGCAGCATTTGACCACGGACATGGAAAAAGAAGCCCAGAAAACCCTTTACCTTCCGGACTGATGCCTCATGTGCAGTAATTAACCAGTGCATGGCCATGGACAGAATCAGGACCCTACTTGTGTTACATGCTATAACAATGTCACCGTTCTCAATAATAATAATAATAATAATAATAATAATAATAATAATAATAATAATAATACAGCACGCATATTGTCAATCGAGGAAAGGGCACAAAGATCGGAGCATGTGGAGAAATACTGGGAGGACCGCAAAGCCTGAACAATGCCTTCAAAGAGACCTGAACAATGGACTGACTAAAGTGATCCTATGCGGTCATAAAAGAAGAATAGTGTGTCCTTTGGAGAGGGTTGGCGCACACCTTTCGAGTTGGCGCCATATAGGAGACCAGCATGTCTGTGAAAATGGAGCCTCAGCGAAGATGAATTGTGAAGAGGGCAAAAATATCCAGTCACCAAGACAGAGGAATTAACTAACCAAAGTTAAAATCCCCAACCCGGCCAGGAATCGAACCCGGGGCCCCTTGGACCAAAGGCCAGGGTGACAAGTTAGCCCTTCATTTGGACATAATTCACCATAATATTTTTGAGATGATACACCTATAATTGACGCAACATAGACATAAATCCATAATGCACACGGTCCCTTTCCATCAATGAAAGAATTCTCTGAAAACAACTGTATATCAAATAGAGCAACAATAATTGTTACTGATGTCACCACTCCACCACCTGAAAATATGGACTGACTGGCAAAATTAATGGGATCACTTTCAGACTTTATGATCTGCCTGGTGGTTCTAACTTAGATTCCTTTTCTAATCTGCCATTATCCCCCTCCATAGATGTTAATGCTGTTATCTCTTCAGTCCATTTTCTTGCCTTCCTCAAATCATGCCAGAGCCTTCAACTTACCAACCGTTACTGTATCCAATATAAAAGATGCTTTTGTGCTCTTAATGGCCTAGTGGTATAAAACCCACCCCAAAATCTACACTGAAACTCATATTTCCCAGGGCATTAGAAAGTATGGTTCTTTCTTATTACTATGGCTTCTGTATTGCAGGCCACTTCGGAATATCAAAACTTATTCCAGCATCTCATCCAATTTTATTGGCCTAAAAAGCACGATACTGTTCAGATTAGAGCGAATTTGCTCATCTTACCAGAAGGCCAAACCATGTAACACACTAACCTCTGGTTCTGCTGCACTACTGTCATACCCCACTGAGGTCTTCTATATTGATGTTGTGGGCCTCTTAACCAGATCGTCCATAGGAAATGTATATATGTCCACTTTACTAGAAGATAGTGAAGTTCTTGCCCAATAAATAAGCTAGCGGGAGTGTGCTTAGCAGAATCGTTCTCAAATTGAAGGCAAGTGTTAGTGAAGGGAGCTCCCAATCCAAATTTGAATGACCGTCAGTGGAATTTTTGGTAGTTCCAACAGACGTGCTTCCTCTACTACTATAATAAATCTTTTAGTCAATCAAATTTTTCCCATTACTGGTATACCACACAAACCAGTGTCAGATAATGCATTTCTTTTTCTTGCCGAAGCATTTTATGACGTGCTTTTCATTAGGGATAAAAAACCACCTTTTCACTCCCTCTCCTACTCCGCAGCTAATACGGTTGAAAGATACCATTGCAATCTAAAAATAGTTTAATCCCTTTTCATAGTGACAATCATAAAAATCAATTATGAGATTACCAATTTTATACATGGAATCCAAACTTTCCATTTCAAAAAATACAATTTGCACAGACTGGGATTTAAACCACAGCCTCCTTGGTGAGAAGCCGGAGATAGTGTCGCTTGATAGAAATCTCAAGTAATGACCTATGGCTACAAACCTGTTGTACATCCCTGGATGGCCTGGCTACTGACCATGGACTGAACAACTTGTGGAGAAGATGTCAACAGGATGTGTCGCCCCGTTGTAGTCTGCACCAACTGTGCAAATCCAGCAGGTACAGTGATCCTCTGAATCCCATCGCCCTGCTTCTGTTGCTGCTGCTGAAGTAAATGTAACTGCTGCTGCAGTTGTAGATGTTGTGGTGAGGATGGAATGGATGATGATGTTGACACCTGCTGCTGAGAAGTGGAACTCACGGGAGATGCAGGGTTGGCTTCAAAATAAGACAACCATTAGGGGTGAGCTGATCGGAATACAGAATTCAATCAATACTTTTCAACCAGACAGGACACCTTTCATACATTTCCTTGCAATGATCCAGTAGGTCAAAGGCATAATTATCTGACTCACCGGCAATTGCGAACAAAATTAGGCAAACAGATTAAAAATTCATGTAAGTGAAATGTTCTAAGATTATAAATATAACAACATGATCCTGGAGATTGACAAAATTCAGTTTCACAAAATTATAAGTTTTCTACACCATATTTACTTGGTGGCGCTTGCTCTCATCAGTTTGTACACTGCTCTGACGCAGCTCAACATGCCAGGGTATCCTGTGCTAACTTTTCCCGTTACTGAAAGATTTCGAGTTTAAAAGTAAATTGTTCTGGCTAGGTTTATTACTGATAAAACATATACTCCTTGTTATTATGTAGATCATTTTTTTTCTAAACACACAATATACATAACTAAGTAAAAGTATTTTAAACAAAAAAGTTTAAAAGACCCAATTATATTTAATTTCATAAAAAATACATCTAATTCAATAAAATAATGCTCTTGTGCATTTTAACCTACTATTAACATTGTCCCCACCAGTACTTGCCAGTTACAGTCCTCGACCTCAGACAAATATGTTGACTGGGAGGAAGAAGGGCTAGCATACTTTTCAGAAGAGCAAGTATCTTCCAAGAGTTTAATACACACGGTATAATTTTTAAAAACCTAGGCATATAAGTTCCTTGAAAAAGTTTTCTAAAATACTGTGCTCTGATATGAAAACTCTATTGGGTCTAGCCAAAGTAGGAAATTAAAAAGTATACAAGCAATTCATAATGGAAAACCTGGACATTTTGAATCCCACCGAGACACTGCTGAGATACTAGGACAAAATACTAAAAAACAACAACCTGAGACTGCCCCACGTAAAAAGTCATTTCTGGGATAGCTACTTATGGACTGTAGAAAAACAGTGAAATCCCAATTATCTATTTTCAGAAAAAAAAAAATCTGGTTTATTTGTTCAAATAGTGGTCACACAAGCACCCCAATTAAATAATGTTTTAAAATTCCTGCATTATCCGTTTCTCAAAGAAACTACTTACCATTTCAATCTTGCACAAATTTCAGTCCTATCAATGCTAAATCTCTGATCAAATGCTTTTTTATTTACTTGACATCTTACTAGATTCTTGAGAGTAGACAATATCCTTGGAAGCTTTCTCAAGTCTCACGATCTAAGATATATTCTTACCACTAACGTTGGCCCTAGCTTACCTCTAAGGCCCGTCTTCACAAATGTCGGTTACTTTTGCTGCTATCAGAGATTTTCAAAACTCTGATAATGCTTACTTCTATATTCACCACAGAATTTACTATCTCGGTTTACCGAAACTAAATTTTCCTTTCAATCTGAATTTGCACGTTAAAATTTTCATACGAACACACGGAAAACAAATAACTGTGCTACTACCACCAACAAAATGTAAACAAGTTTCAAGTTTATTTGGGGTTTGCAAATAATTTATCATAAATTTTGTCCGCTATTGACCACAAACGAAGAAGGAAGTCTAATATGACTTTACTGAATTTTCACTGAGAATTTAAAAAAAAATTGTAGCCTACACAACTGTATATTTCACTCCAAAACTAACGCAATTCTTCACTAAAAAGGTCATCCAATTGTGTACCGTACAAGATCGAGAATTCATGTTAGGCCTACCTATCTGTTAGGAATATCTGGGCAGGTTTGATCATGGATGACGACAATATTGAAGGGTTAGAAAACCTAGTGTGTGTTACAAAAATCAGTGTCAACATAGTCTTCAAAATATGTAGCGCGTTCTTTTTAGACGTAGGAATTTCTATTGAATAATCCTGGTTATATTCCTCATCACTCTGATTTTCTTTCAGTTAAATATTCCAGCCTTCTACCCACTGCCATCTTGAAAAGCTATCACCTTAGATTTCTTATTTTAACGGCCAACTTTTCTCCGGTAAAATTTTAAACCAAGATAATACCGTTATCCCAGATAATGTTGTTGGTGAATATAAATATAACTGTTATCTCTGTTCCTTTATCTTTCAAGTAAGGAAAAAATATTTTACTCGCGTTTGTGAATACGGACCTAAGCGGAACGATATCTTCATGTGCTGTTCATTCATTCCACCACTGACAATGTCCAACACAGGAACTTTTCAGCATCTGCATGTTATTTTAATAAGCACTAATGGAAAAATTTAACATGATGCAACGCATCTGAGAATTTTAGAGCCTTATTTTAATTTCATCACATTTTACATGTTGTACAAATAGTTCATTCCAGATGTTTTTTTTAACACTTTTTAATGTCATTTGTTTGTGTTTGTACATTTGTTTTAGTTACTGGATGTGTTTGTACAGTTTTGTATTAAGGCTGTTAATCAAAATATTTTGAGTCTTGAGGATTCTTTTCAAATTTGCTTGTGAATAGTGACAAGAGGAATCAAATACAATGTAATGCATTCAAGAACGTTTAAGAATCGGTACTTGAATCTGAAGCTATATTCTCGACTTCGACATAACTATTAAAAGTTGAGTAGGCCAAATTTGTGCAGAATAAGTAAGGCTTACTGAAACTTGCTACTTTTATCCTCTGACTGAACAAAATTAGCAGGCAATCATCATCATCTTCCTTCCAAGTATGTGGCCACTTGTCCCGTTACAGTCTTGCATTTTCCCTCCATCTCTTCATCAGATGCCCTGCAGATCTTTTTCCTCTGGGTTGGTATCGAAGAATCTCTCTTGGCAATCTGCCAGGTTCTATCCTTTGTAATTAATATTTCCAGCTTTCCCGATATTGTAGAAGTAGTCAGTTATCGGTTGTACTTTCAGTTCTCTTAGCACCTCTTCATTCCTTTTCTGGTCCCATTTTGTATACCCTGCTGTACGATGCATGAATGTTATTTCTTGTGCTGTAATTCGAGAGAAGTCTCGAGATCTTAACGTCCATGCCTCACGTCATTAGCAAAGTGTTGGTTTAGCTAGGGTATTATAAAGGCACAATCGAGTATGTTTCTGAACAAGTGATGGTTTCATGATTGTTTATTATCCCTGTAGTTTTTGTGAATTTATTAATTTTTGCTGGTATATCTAATTCTGATTCATGTGATAAATCATACCTGAGATAATTGAACACATTTACTCTTTCCAATGTTGTATTACCTAAACATATTTTACTAGGAATCTGTTCGCTTCCCTTGAAGGCCATTATTTTTGTCTTTTCTTGAGAAATAATCATATTAAAATCTGAGGAAACATTTTTTAGATTGTAAACTGATCTTTGTAGGTCACCTTCCGTCGTAGCCAGCTATTCAACATCAGCATATAATACGGCGTCTAGGTGTTTGAGGCGACTTTGTTTCCATTATCACAATCATATAAAGTAAAACCTTGTTAATTCAAAGTCGTTGGGACTCAAAAATCGGACTTCGAATTACGTGATTTCGAATTAACTGCCAATTCACAATTCAGAAGTACCAACCCTTGCCGCGTTACGAAATATTCTAAGGACCGTTACTGCATGCAGTTAACCTTGATTCACAGTTTATACCTCTCAAATGCCATGAGAGAAGAACCGTTTCCAAAATGTATCCAAAAAGGTGCATTTACAGTATTCAAATAATGCACTTGCATATCTCACTGGCAAATATAACCTCACGCAACGAAAGAAAGAAAAAAAAGCACGATTCAAAGACGAGGAGAAATCTATGCTGGCTGGCTCCCATGTGCAAGGGCTTTATTCATTGGAATACTATACTGTATGCATTTTTAGATGCCTTGTATTTACACAGAAAGTACCCGATGCCCTTAAAATCGAACTTTCCTATGACTCTATCCATGTACGATTTCCTGCCATGGCACTTCTCTCATACTTCAGAAATGTAAACACTTGCCACGTCACAAAGTATTCTAAGACCCATTAATACATGCCATCACCTAGATTCATAGTTTAAACCTTTCCAATGCCATGGAAAAACTATTTCCGAAATGTATCCAGCAAGGTGCATTTACAATGTTCAAATAATGCACTTTGATAAATCACCAACGAACATAACCTCACGCAACGAAAAAAAAAAATTACACAATTCAAAGACGTGGATAAATAATTCTGGTTCCCCTGTGCAAATGCATTATTTTTAGGATATCTGTACTGTTTGCATTTTTAGATGCTTTGTACTGGCATGGAAAGTGCCCGATGCCCTTAAAACATTGTAGCTTATCAAACTTTTCTATGACGAGGGGATAAAGTTTCTCGCTTCAATGTGCATTGCAATTGCAACGCACTACAATAACCCCCATCCCCCACCCTTGTGCGATACCCCAGCTGGCACTTTCTCCTTTAAAACCAGAAGACCGTTTAGGCTCGCATTAAAATAAAGCAATGCAGTTTCATCGGCAATTACAGTATTGTTCGGTGCCTACAAATTTATTATAAGAGCCACGCTTTTTCGTCAACTGTCGGCATCGCAAGCGTTCGCGCATTCTGTTTTCTTGCACACTGCCTGTTGCGTGATATTACGGCGTTCCTTTAAAAGGTTGAATACAAAAGAATTCTGATTTCAATCAACTTGGCAATCATAAAGCGCACTGTAGACCCACCGAAGTGAGTGTAAGTGCGGAAAGCTACCCCTCCACATTCCGGAACACGCGTTCTATTATGACGCGGATAAATTTTGAGTTGAAATTACTCGGTAACATACTATTGTTTTAAAATGTAAAGGCAGTTTTGAATTAAAAGTCTGAATTTTGGTAATGGGGGCGACATTGTACTTCGAATTACGAATTATCCGCATTTCGAATTAAACAATTCAAATAAGATGCAAAACTGTATCTCAGGTTTCCGGGAACGAGAGCTTCTTCAAATTAAGTGGGATTTTGAATTAACCGATTTCGAATTATCGAGGTTCTACTGTATATTATAAAAAGTAGAGAGGAGAGTCCGCAACCTTGTCTTACACCACCATTTATTGATTTCCACTCGGTCTGGTTCTTGTTCAATTTTACAGAAATGAGATTGGATTTGTAGATATTGTAGATATTGTTAATAATCTGTTGAGAGACATTGTCTTATTTTAAAATTTCAAGCAATTTGTTTCTGTTTACTCGATCAAAGGCCTTTTTGAAGTCCACAAATGCAATGTATGTTTACAAATTGAGTTCTCTACGTTATTCTATTAATTTCTTCATAGTGTAATATGCATCAGTGCAGGAGCGCCCTTTACGGAAACCTTGTTCTTCATTCCCCAATTTATCTTCATAATCTTGCTGCAACTTATCTTTAATGATATTTGCATATATTTTATAACCTGAGTTAAATATGCTAATTCCTCTGTGATTTTCATGATTTTTTACGTCACCTTTTTTAATGAAGAGGGATAACTATTGCTTTCTGCTAACTTTCTGGTGGATTGTCTCCATTCCAAATTTGATTAAAAATGCTGAGGAATCTTTGTTTGAAAGTTTTACTTGAATATTTGAAGTTCAGCATGTATTGCATCCTCTCCAGATGCTTTACCATTCCTTAGTTTCTTCAAAGTTTGGTCTAGCTCTTCTCATGTTATAGATTCCAATGTAAAGTTGTTAGATACTAGTAAAGTTAACAATTCATTTTTCGAACTTGTCCAGAGTGTTTGAAAATAATTAAAAAAGTCATTTGGTGGTATTATTTCATGTTTTAAGTCTTCCTTTACTTCCCTGCTTAATTTCTTCAGAATTTTATAAGTATGTGGTCGTGGTCTAGTTAAGTCTGTTTCCAATGTAGATACAAAATTTTCCTACCTTTCTCTATGTTTTTGTCTTTCTTCTCGTTTAGCTACTGCTCTCTTATAATTGTATTTTAGTTTATCTTCTATTTTAGCAATTGAAAGAAATTTCCTGTAAGCATCTTTTTTTTTTCTGATAACACCATTTTTATCTTTTCATTCCAGATTCTCAAGCCCTTTCTCTTCCATTTTCTTTTTATTCCTAAACTTTCAAAAGCTGCCTGTTTCAAAGTTACGCTAATATTTCACCATTCTTCCTCTACATTTGTTCTCACTGGTTTTGGTTGAATTAGACTATTAAGTGTATTTCAGTGTAGCCATTTTATGCTTGGATCTCTTAAAAGACCAATTTTTTAAGTTGTTTCTTTTTGTTCCATGTAGGGTTTATTTTTTCTACATCCATCTTGGTTTTATGCTGACTGGTGAAACTACTAAGAAATTATTGTTTCCGTTTCAGGACCTCGATATACTCTTAACATCTAAAATTAAATCTGCTAGGTTTTGGTTGCAGATGACATAATCAATAGAGCGCTGATTCCTAGCTGACCATGTGAACTTATGACTGTCTTTGTGTGGAAACTGGTCATTGTCTTTGACTGATAGAAGAGAACAAAGTAAGTTTCCTTACATTGCTATTGCAAGTTTCCTCCTATTTGTTCCTATATTATTCTCAGTTTTGCGATTTCCTACTCTGGCATTAAAATCCCCCAGTAAAGGTATCACATCTTGCATATTAATTTTGTTAATTACTTTCCGTAAATTGTTATAGAAACTATCATGGTCTTCTAATCATCCCTCTACTGGGGCATAAACACCTATGATAGTCTATGATACTCCGACAGCCTCTGGATAGCCTTTTTTTTTAATCTCCCAAATATTGGATACGGGCCGCGCTTAAGCGACTGCAGCTATCGAGTTCGGTGGATAGCTTTAGCCTTATCGAAATAATTATTTCATTCCAGAAAGTGTAGTTACCTATTCTCGATCTTAGTGTTTTATGTATCATGATCATGACTCCTGCATGGCCTCTATCCTCTTGTTTGACCCCACTACAGAATTATAGGTAATTTATCGTTTCCTATAAGTCTTGCAGTTTAAGTTTTGTTTCAGAGATTGAAGTGAGATGTCCTTTTTTGAGAGAATGTTATCTACTTGATCGTCTGTGTGCTACTCCCTGTACATTCCATGTACCACACTTTATTCTTTTTCTTCCACTTATTATCCTTATCATTAACCGTTTCCTTGCCATGTTCGTTATCTTTCATATCCGTCCGGTTTCTATTCCTTTTGCAAGACTTGAAAGCAATCAAATGTCCTTCCGACAGGTTGCTAGCCTGAAGGAATTAAGACCATTGGTAGGGCTGCCACCTCTCAGCTAATGGACTAGCTGAAATTACAGCATTTCTCCGTAATTGATGTAACGGTTACACTTCCGTGACTCAGTCGACAGAGCCTCGTCTGTGGAAACAGGTTTGCTCATCCTGGGAAAGTGAGGTTGGCATTTGGGCAGGAAAGGTTACATATGCCACATAAAGTTAATATTGGATGTCAAGAGTACAATAACAAAAAGTTTAACATGCTAAGTTCATCATCATCATCATCATCATCAATTGGTTTACTCATTGCTGAGAGTCGTAACCTCATTTCTTCACTTCGTTAGTAACTGCATCCTTAACGAGATTTTCCATACTGAGCGGTCTTCAGCTCCTCTTAAGATATTGTGAAGAGGTAGACCGGTAATCTTCTTTGCTTGGTCTAACCATCCACTTTTTGTTCTGCCTCTTGGTCTGGTGCCTTCAATTTTGCCTTGCAGAATGGTCTTTTCTAAATTGTCTCCTTCTCTCCTCAAAATGTGTCCCAGAAACTGGAGGTAACTTTCACTAACGCGGGAAGATAAACGTTTTGTGATGCTCAGTTCTTCTATAATGGAGGCATTTGTTCTTCTTTCTGTCCATGGTATACGGAGCATTCTCCACCAACACCACATCTCAAAGGCATCTATTCGATTCTTGTCACTAGCCTTCACAGTCCAGGTCTCACAGCTGTATAGGAAAACAGAGAACACCAGTGATTCCACCAATCTTATTTTCATTGTTTTGGATAATGCCCAGTTGTGCCAGATCTTTGCGAGTTTAACCATTGCGGACCTAGGACAATCCGTCGTTTTATTTCTTTATCACGATTTCCCGTGTTACTGAATATGGAGCCCAGATATACACAATCATTCACAAACCTCAGAACTTTCAGACATCCTGTTATTTGGATTGGTATTTGACTTTGTCGGTTGATAACCATTAGTTACGCCAGTTTTGAATCTGGCCAATGAAAATTTTCTGTAATTAAATTTCAACCTATCACAGGTTTCTTGTGTTACTTTTGAACTCAACCAATAAAATTAAGGGTGTGTGTCCTGTTTAATCTTGAATGCTCTCAAACCTTCCCTGAGGGTTTATAAACTGCGGATTTTCACGTTTCTTGGCCAACTGATCAACGTCTGAGTGTGTGTGTTAAGCAGGAGGCGGGTGGCCTCTTTCGTCGGCAGCAAGAACATCTACAAGGTAATGGCCACATAACTTTATTCTTTCTTGCTACCTCCGCAGTTTAAATCTAAGTGAAAGGTCCAAATCTTTAACCATGTAACTTACATTTCTACAATGTAAATCATCCTTCGGCTAATGTAAAAATTTCGTAAACCCTTCAATTGTAAATCGGGGATAGAGAGTGAATAACCCCCTCGAGCTCCGCTTCATCTTGGTTTGAGGTGACTACGTTTTGTAACGGTTTTTCCTTCTGTAATGTGGTAATGTCAACTCTATACGAGTCACCTCAGTAGTTTGGGAATAGCCCCTGTTTCAACGGCCCAGAGCCCTTTAGGATTTTAAGTGTTCAGTATCTTGGAAAGCAGTGCGCCAGTTATCTAACCTATTCTTTTTCCATGAAGGCCCAGTAGGTTGAGTATTAAATACTCCTGTAAAGTAAGTTCAATTTGAAAGTGGTGGTTAGGGAGGCAAGAGATTGATGTAAGGTTGCCCTGAGTAGGCAGTAAGCCTGTTGGCTCTTTTTCAAAGTTTCGTAACTCTAAAGAGTGCCTCTAGAAGGCCAGATATCGTATTTAGGGAGCAAGTGCTCTGTGAATTAGGGAATTTCTGCCCTTGAATAAATTTGTGCTCTTTTGTAAATTTGAGCTGGGAGCTCAGGAATTGTAAAGTAAGGGGCTTGAAGCCCAGGACCTGTAGGATTCACTAATTTTGTATTTTCCTTGACGTGTTTTAAGATTGTCATTGTACCTGATATATTATTGTGTTCACTCAGTGAAAGATTGTTAAGTTTGAAATTCTAAAAGAAAAATATAACCTTTTACAATTTTAATTCAATTCTTGATATTGTAGATAGACCTATTGCCCCGGCACCTTCTTTTTTTGCTAAGGGCTTTACATCGCACCGACACAGATAGGTGTTATGGCGACGATGGGATAGGAAAGGCCTAGGAGTTGGAAGGAAGCGGCCGTGGCCTTAATTAAGGTACAGCCCCAGCATTTGCCAGGAGTGAAAATGGGAAACCACCGAAAACTATTTCCAGGGCTGCCGATAGTGGGATTCGAACCTACTATCTCCCGGATGCAAGCTCACAGCCACACGCCTCTACGCGCACGGCCAACTCGCCCGCCGGCATCTTCTTTAACCTCTTTCTGCTCCACCGGTAACCCCGTAACAATTATTATTGACAGTACGTCAATATTTGGAGAAACCAGTGTAGGGATAAGTGTGAACTGTTGATGTTTGTGTATATTGTTATAAATACTTTGATAGCAATACACAAAAAAAGAAACTGCCCTAAGAAAACCAAAATAAGCTGTAGGTTCAAAATTCGTGAAAAGAACTCAAAATCAGTTTTGAGAAAAAATGTGTTTTACTTAGAAGAATTGTGTGGGGAAAATGTAAGAACATACCTGTGTATTTCAGAATATCATGTTTCAGATATAAATTATCTATCAGAAATTATTATCTGAGAGCAAAATATGTCGACAATTCCCTTTGTTAAAAAAAATCAATCTTATATTTTGATAGTTAGAAATCGTAACAATTTTTTAAATTACTTCGGACATCTTCATGTAGAACAATCTTTCAGCTTTCTATTGGTGTGCAATATGGATTTATTGGAATTAATATGAGTTTACAGGGATGATTTTCTTTTCTTTGTGTATGCTGAGGAAAATAACTGCAGCAATTGAGAGATAAACCTGCAGCAGTTCTAGGGTTAATCTAATACGGCATTTCCTCCAGTAACCCACACTGCTTTTTCAAACAAAAAGGGAAAACATGATGACGGTGCGTGAGCAATAGCTCCGACCCCACAAAGCTCTTCCGATCTACATTCCTCCATAAGACTGGTCATGCCTCGCAAGCACATCAGGATATGGAGTCCTTCAGAACAATTTTCGCCGTGCTCATTTTTCTATACGTAGGTGTACAGGGAAATGAACCTAAATGCATTATACTGTAGGAATGTGTAAAGACGCTGTGCAAACATACATTCCTACAGTACAGTACGGCTTATATTCCTCTACAATTGGCATAGGAAAATGAACTCAACGAAAATTGTTCTGAAGGACTGATATCCATATGCGGCTGGGAGGCGTGACCAGTCTTAAGGAAAATAATGAATGGGAAGAGCATTGTGGGATACTAGGATTTGCCTGTGCAGTGATGATATTGTAGCTAAGAGAAAATTTGTATAGCAATATTTGAAAGTGTCCTACGAAAAAACACACCCTATTTTATCAATTATCACGACTGTAGTCTACTTTGTGTCTACATGCTGTAGGTAGTAGCAGTAAAGCCACACTGTAATTTCTCGTAAGTAGTTTCAGAGTTTATCCTTCTGACAGCTTGGAGCGAATTTGCAGCCTTAAAAAAATTACCAGGACTAAACAGTCATAGAAAATTTACTATGAAGTGTAGCCAGTAACTAATAAGCTAATGATAATCTAACAATGTTAATTTATTCCACATGATAATTTTAGTCCACCTGGATGAAGTATGTGTGTTCAAATTACAACAGCAAAAATAGTGATATTCTACTACTTTACTGTGGTCTTCACGGAAATGTGCCCATAAGATTTCTGTATTTTGAAGCAAGTAATTTAAATTACACATAAAAAACATATCTTGCATCCACAACAAGCAAAGTTCGAATGCTAGTTCGAATTATCAAATAACTGTACTGGGATGCGTGAATCACATTACAAAATACCATGTTTTGTCCGCAGTAACCCGTATGATTGCTTTATGTTGTGATGGGCGGTCAAGCCGGTGACATGAGGAGGAGGAAGAGGAAGAATTAGTAGAAGAGGAAGAAGTAGACAACTCCCCCAGAAATATTATTCCCACTACATAGCCTCACAATATTAAAATAATTTATATTTTTATCACCCCCATGAAAAGATATAAAAGAGAGAGTTTAAAAATTACACAAGCCCAGGAAATGTTATACATATCAAAAACACAGTGCCATCTAACGCTCCAAATATGACCAGTTTTTGTAATTTCTCTAGGCCAAATGCCATTATGAAAGACTTGATTACTAGTTTCTCATGCGGTATGAAGGCATAGAGTTGCTTTACATGTCCAATAGCAATTTTTTTGTGCAAATTTTATCACCAATTGTACCGTATCAGGATATTTTTTGCGGCCAGTGGTAAGCTTCTGAACACCCAGACAAAAATATTTTCACAACTAGCAGGTATTGAGGTATAGCAGAAAAGAACAGTGAGGTAGAAAGTTTATTCAAAATATATATTAACAACTATAATGTGAATAATACACATGGGGAAGGGGAAGAAATTGAGTACGACCTAAGTTTTTAAAATGGGATATTAGGAAACGATCCTGTCCTAAGTCTTGGGTAAAAAGTATGGCTCAAAATATCTTTCAAGAACAACAAAGCAGTATTGAAGAATTTTAAACACAAAACCATTTCATATTAAGACTTTAAAAATCCCCTTCTAAAACTTAATATCTGGACATTTCTCTTTCAAACAAAACCATCCTTACCTTTAATATTCGGTGTAGGAGACACTATCTGCACAGAGTATCCCTGAAGTTGAGGTCCTCCAGTAACTTTTATGGTCACACCTAATGAGAAAAAATAATGCATAAGCATTTGCAAACTAGGTGATTTCACAACCTGTTGTAAAAGTTTTGAGAGAAGAAATATTCATCGCTTACAACGAGTCAGCGAGGTCTAAATTCATGCAAATTATCTAAAACAACCTACGAGAAGATTTTAACCACTGGAATTCTATTCCAACCACACTGGATTCTCATTACACTCCTAGAGACACAAATTGTAGTATGGTATTTAAAATTATAAACATTTTTTTCTGTATTGAACTGAGATTACAAAGCTTTTAAAAGTTTTAAGGTCCACCTTATTCAATACTATACAATTTGTTGTGTAGATGTAATTACAATATATTATGTTTATTCAGAACTAGTTTCGATGCCATACTGCGTCATCATCAGCTGAACAGAGGCATTGGAAAACTGGCAATGATATATATACAGTAGAAGTCCGCTATAGAGAGTACGGCATATAACGAGAACTCCGTTATAACTATCACTTTTGTGTGTCCCTTCAAAATTGCTATATTAAAACGCGTATTATCCCTCGGTTACAGTGAGAGCCCTTTCACTGATGCATCCGTTATTACCAGCGATTATGCGCGCTCGATTTTTCCGTTGCCGATATTTATGCACACAGTCATTATACTGCATTCGATCGATCATCTTCGACACCGTATCGTTTCTCGATATGCCCACCAGCGAGCTATCTCGTCGACATTAGAAGCCAATGTCGGAGTCGATTAGTAACGCCCGTCGACTGTTCTTCCGCAAGGAAAATGAAAGAGAACGTGTTTTCGTAATAAATGCGTAAATAACGTGTCTAATAACCGTTGTTAACTCATTAAAGATAATCCCTTAATTTTAATGCTAAATACCGAAATTAAGTACGAATGAGATAGGCCTACACTGCAGGATATGGCAGAGTGCGTCAATGATTACGAGGTTAGTTTATATTTTCTCGCGTCCGTTAAATTACGGAAAGGCTATTATCATGTAAATTTATGACTAGTAGGTTCTCTACTGGCGTTTAAAGTATATAATCATCATATGTATAGTACAGTTAAGTAGTATTGCAGTACTATTAGAAGTATTGAAAAAAAAAAAACCAAAATTGAAACGTTTGCCACAAAGTGCGATCGATCATCTTCGGTACGGTATAGTCCTCACGCTAATTGCATTTGCGAGCTCTCTTCAAAATTCGAAGGCGAAATTGGAGCTGATTAGCAATACCCGTCGACTGCTGTTCTCTACAGAAAATTCGACATGAAAGAGGATAACATGTTTTAGTAATAAATGTGTAAAACAACGGGGCCGATAGCAGCTGTTAACTGGTTAAAAATAAAGGCAGAAGTAAACGATCTCTTAATTTTAATGGTATACCGTATACTGAAATTAAGTAAGAATGTGATACACCTCAAGATATGGCAAGGTACATCACTGATTTCAGAGGATAGTTTATATTTTCTCGTGTCTAGTTAAATTTCGGAAAGCTATTCCCATGTCTTTTTTTTTTTGGCTATTTTCTTTACACTGCACAGGCACAGATAGGTCTTATGGCTACGATGGGATAGGAAAGGCCTAGGAATGGGAAGGAAACGGCCGTGGCCTTAATTAAGGTACAGCTCCAGCATTTGCCTGGTGTGGAAATGGGAAACCATGGAAAACCATCTTCAGGGCTACCGACAGTGGGATTCGAACCCACTATCTCCCGGATGCAAGCTCACAGCTGCGCGCTAACCACACGCCAACTCGCCCGGTATGTAAATTTTTAACGAGGAGGTTATCATTTCTGTACATGCGTTTCAAATAGGTTTTCATGATAGGTACATATACGGTTAGGTAAGGTGAAGCCGTTTGAAGAAGAAAACTGAAATGTTTGCCACAGAAGCCTCTGGTGTGATACCGTATTTCTCGGAAAATAGTGAAGAAAGAATGACATTCTGTTATCCTCTACAAAAACGTTTCTTAAATTTGCAGAATGGCATCAAAACATACGAGCCTTCGAATTCTTAGAAAGGCTACGGCTACTCATTACCAGAGTTATATCGCGTCTGCTGTACCTGGCCCTTAGTAAAATAAAGTTTTATAGACAGCAGGAATATTTTCGTGATGGAACATCGTATTGTAAAGATACGTGGACCAGGTATTGCCGGCAAATTTTCAACGGGTTCTCGTCGATGTGATGAGGCCAATTTTAAGTTAATGGCTATTAAACACTCGGAAATTTATAATAATTGTGCAGCCACAAGAAAATACGGCATATTCCTAACTAAAGCCAATATCAAGTTACCGTGAAGACAAACATAGCTTAAAAATGCGTACTGCCAAAAAATGCATTCAGTGGCCTGCAACAAGGACGCTCTAAAGAAGCCGAAGATGAAATTGTGTGGTATGTGTACAAAAATGCAAGGGCGGAATTGCCATACCGCGGCACAATAAACTCGTTCGTTGACTTTCAAAGTCCGCGATTAAGACCTATACATCGCTAGGCGCTGAAGTTGGCCGAATCTGGCAAGCAAGACGTGCGTGTAGCGGCAGCCAGTTATATCAGACGCTGAGTGAAAGCAACTGTTTTATAGTAAGCAAGAATATTTTCCTGATGGATCGTCATAGTGTAGAGACGCGTGGAATGTGTATTTGCGGCAAATTTTCAGCAAGATCCCTTCGATCTTATGATGCCAATTTTAAGTTAATGGTTATTAAACCCGCTGAAATAAAGCATAAATGTACATTCGCAAAAAATACGGCATAACTAAAGCCAATGTTCAACGTCTACAAATAGTCTAAAAATGCGTACTCTGTAAGAAAGACATTCATCTGATTTTACAAAGCACTTTTAAGCCTCATTAAAAATTTTTGAAGGAAAAAGTGGGGATCGTTTTGGATTCGGAGAAATACGTTAATATATTATTTTCCGAATTAAACACGCTTCCACGCAATATCGGATTCCGAAAAACGACAAGCCGTATTGTGGATATTACCCGCAAAAACGCAAGTTTTTAACAAACTGATTGCCATTTCATACTGATGTGATTGGGGGTTTTCCCGAATCTTACAAAAAATCGGATATAACGACAATCCGCTAAAGCGAGTAAATTTTTCGCCGTTGTGAATTCTCGCTATAACGGACTTTTACTGTTTTATCATTAACATTAGCACTAATTAAAATCTTATGATCTTACAATTAAAATGAATATATATATTTAAAAAGATATAGTGTTTGTCCTTCCTTTCTCAACAAGTCGAAGACTTGCGGGGATGTTGCACCAAATTATTGAAACCCTATGCGATCAGGTTCGCTGTAATTTTTGTAATTTATGGTGAATTGAAATTAAAATTCATTAACAAAGTTATTAAAATAGATCCATTCATAAAACACTTTGTGCTTAATTAAATACACCTCGTAATTCTGCGTATAGTGCATTCATAAAAACAGATTCAGGAAGTTATGTAGTGTCCTTTTTGACAGTATTGTTCTGTGAAACGGGCCTGATGAGGAAGAAGCGTACAAATTAAGTCCTTAAGCTATTAACAAGAACTACGTTTCCCAGTTTAAATGCGGAACCTGTGAATAATAATAAATATAATAGTTATGTCTTGAAGGGAAAGCAAGATATAAGATCGTGTCCAATAACAAATATTTATATGGTTCACCTCAGAAGGTCGTTGACTCAGCGAAGCGTAATGAAGCACTATGACTTTAATTTTTGATAATGTTAATAATATTTATATGATTGCCAGTTTTCGAATGCCTCTGTTCAGCTGATGACACAGTATAGTGTCAAAACTAGTTCTGAATAAACAAAATATGTTGTAATTAAACCTACACAGCAAATGGTATAGGACTGAATTAGGTGGACCCTGAAACTTTTAAAAGCTTTGTAATGTTAGGTATAGGAAAGGAACACACAAATGCAATTCGAGTCTACTATAGAAAGTCAGACAAAATGAATGGAACACAGAACAGGAAAACACAATGAAAGGTCAGTGTTTACTTGTGATCGACAACTTATCAGGAGATGCGACTAAGTGGTAGACATTGGAGGAAAAACTTTTTTGAGTCTGTAAAATTTACATTTCCAGGTCTTATGTCTTTCTGATAAAAGAACCATTTTGTAACTTTACTGCATCATTGCAACCTTATTAAAAATGAAAACCTACAACCTGTTTTCCAGTTATTAACCGGGTCGGGGATGTAATGAATGAAGCAGATATAGGCTGTTAGTACGATGGGGTCGCCACTCCCAAAGTGATTTATAAATGAATGATAGATGCAATAAAATAAGAATGGAGAGTGTTGCTGGAATGAAGGATGATAGGGAAAACCGGAGTACCCGGAGAAAAACCTGTCACGCCTCCGCTTTGTCCAGCACAAATCTCACATGGAGCGACCGGGATTTGAACCACGGTATCCAGCGGTGAGAGGCCGACGCGCTGCCGTCTGAGCCACGGAGGCTCTCTTGCAACCTTATTATTCCAAACAATTCTCGTATATTAGCAAAATACTTTTCCAGAGTTATATGTCTACTTCATATTAAATTTATGAAGGAAGGATATATGACAGGGTATAAAAAGAGAATACTACAGGATATAATGTTTACATGAATTTCTAACTTTATTCAAATGTGAAAGCTTATAAATATACCTTGACTCATTCCTTGTGGAGGAACAGCCACCATAGGGGATATTCCTGGCCGATTACCCATCATGTTCGCAGGAGGTCCACCATTTAAGTAACCAACAGAAGGATTTTGACGTACATGAATTCGAATTTGCCCTGAGGGGCAGCGAGGAGGTGGCTCTGGAGCAGAGTCAATCTCCTCAATCAACTTCTTCGGAACTTTGGCTCGCTTGACACGATGCGCCACATACGCTAAGCAGGAGAATTCCAGTTCAACCAAAAGAAGATTGAGAAAATACAAGCTCACATGCTGAAAAGAGAGAGAAAAGCATTACCCAAAATCACTGGGAAAAAAGCAACCTGCCAACATTGTCCTATTAAAATAGCCCAGTTACATTCCTGATAAGTGCTTCTCAAAGTGCAGTTCTCAGAGGTACATTAACCCTACATTTGCCGCATAGTAACTTCTGTGTTGCCACAGGGAAGTTACACATAAAGCAACATCTACTTTTAGGCTAATGCACGTCACTTATGTAATTATTAAGCTACAGGAGTATATTTGACATCATTACAAAGTCCGACCGACAGGCGGCAATTTCCCATCCTTGTTACAGTAAAACTCTTATATGTTTCACACTTATACCCGGGTTTTTTCCCGGTCCCAAAAAAATCCTGTATGTATTATAGTGAGTTGCTCACAGTACCAAACTTGCGCGTAAAGGTATGATTTCCAAGAAAAGGACAATGCTGCAGGTTTGTGCTGGAGGGGGATCTGTTTGCGTTGACGTAACTATTGGAGGGGGGCTGCTATTGGTGGGAGGGAAGGAAGAAAGTGTATTACTGCGCGTGTTGTATCAGTGTAAGGCTATTGGAGGGAGCGATGTTACGGTGGGTGTGGCTATGGGTTTATTGGTTGTATTTGAATTAGAGGTACTAGCGGCGGGGGGAAGGGAGGGGGGTATATTAGCTGTAGGGGAGGTGGGAACGCTAATTGATGTGAGACTGAAGATTTTTAGGAATATGTTGGTGACGGGAGTTGATTCTCGTAATATTATAAGAATCTGTTCATACAAGGGGCTTTATTTATCAATAGTGTCATTTAGGTTCTTATCTTTATTAAAATGTTGGTCGAGGAAAATAAATAAGTTTTCATATTCTGTCATGAGTTTACATTTATCGACTCTTTTTAGGATATGGAGGTCTTGTTCTATTGTGGTGAATTTATGCCTTTCAGCTATAACACACGTAGCAAGAAGTCTACTGTTGCAAATACTTCTAACTCATAATGTTACAAGCTATCTTTGTCACCGTCAAATGGTAAGTGCACACGATTCTACTTCAATATTTTCAAATATCTTTTCACACAATTAACTCTACGTTTCTTGCTTCCTTTTACAGATACCTCTATTATATGCTTTTTCAACTAGAATATCTACAAACAATTTACAACATTTGAGCATTACTTCAAATTTTGAGATGGTCCATAGAGATCCTATTTGAAACTGTTCTTCAACTTCTATTCTACAACTTCATATCCTCAACGTGTTCTACAACTTCACCATATGCCTCTGACTTTCATCTTTTATCTTCAAGATCATGCTTAACTTCGGATCTCTCGACTAACTTTGCCTTTTATTCTCTCTTCTTTACTTTGATTATATACGATTTTTCGCCATCGTCTAATTATAACCGCCAGACTATCAACTTTATTTTTATGCAATCTTACTACTTGTTGTATAACAATCTGTTGTTTTATCCATTGCACATATTTTAGCAGCCTTCTAATGTTAATTTTGTTAATACTTCCACCATTATATCTCAGCACATTGTATTTTTAAACCATCATTTTTATTTTTAATGTTATTTTGCTTCAAATCTCTTCAAGATTTTGAAATTCATTTCATTATTACATGTTATTTAGACGCTTATTTTTAATTTAAGGTTAAGACTGTGGCTGATGATGCCTTCAGTGAAGGCGAAACATGTACCACTATTAGTTAACAAATTTATGTAAATCATCCAAGACAATTTTGTATTGATTAGGTGGTCTTATAAATAACTTAATGTAATTATTTCAATCAAATATCATCAATACGGACCAAAAATGATATTTATCACATGTAATAATAGGTTAGGTGATGCCGTTTGAAGAAGAAAACTGAAGTGTTTGCCACAGAAACGTCTGGAGTGAAACTGTATTTCTCCGAATCCGAGAATCTCATGCGAAAACTTAAGGGTTGTCTTGTATAAGACATAATTGATCATAAATTTAATACTATATGACTTTAGTTATGTAATATTTATCGATACGAACACTAATAACATAATTTGAGAATTAAATTTTAGGACTTCCTCTATACTACCATTTCACTCAGCATTAATAAAATTATTTATTATTATTATTATTATTATTATTATTATTATTATTATTATTATTATTATAGATACTTATTCTCTGACTTTGCATACCGATTTTTATTGAGATAGGACCACTAATAACATAAATATTTAAAAATTAAATATTAGGCCTTCCCCTAAAGTACCATTTTAGTCAGCGTGAATAAAATTATTTATGGCCTAGATTATAGAGACTTATTCCCTGACTTTGCATACCGATTTTCATTCAATTCTCTTCAGCCGCTTTCTTGTGATGCGTGTACATACATACAGAGAGACAGACAGAAATTACGAAAAATTAAAAAGTGCATTTCCTTGCTTCTGTGGACACAACTGATACAGAAATACAATCCTTTACATATTCCGAACAATGTACAGACAAAACTCTTCATTTTATATATATGTATATAGATTAATGATGTCCCGATCCTTGGCTAAATGTAAACCTATCGGCTTCCTATTGACTCCCAGTGGGTCCGGAAATTTTAACTGTTTACAGTATGGTCTGTGTTTGTGCCCACACTCTCCTCTTCATACTCATACAACAAAGCACACTACCAACTACTCCAGAAACAAACAATAGTGAATGCACATAGGGTTAGCATCAGGAAGGGTACATGGCCATAAAATAAGGCCAGATTCACATGGGCACACAGTTCGCACCCGCGACCCCACCACTGTGGGAAACGCAATAGAAGAAGGAAAATATATAGTACGATATACCTGCCAACTTTACAAAACCAAAAATTAGGAGATTTTGATTTGAAAATCAGGAAAAATCAGGAGAAATCAGGAGATACAATTGGTCAAAATTGCTTATTCTACATATCTTGCGCAATACAGTACTACGATATATTTACAACACTTATTGTCTCAAAGCCCGACTGTTGCTATACGAGGTTACAAGGCTAAAAATTACACATCTCTATTCCCTCAAAGGAAGTATGTGAGATGATCAGTCTCCGATAAGCCTACCGAAAATAATGTGAACTCATGCTCCACATGTGAGAGTCATGCACTTAGATGCCATTACTTAGCAAATGCATAGATTAATATATTGCATCAAGCGCCCGCGTGATTATGCGAAGATCAAATAACTAGCTGATGTACCCTCCTTCGCTATGGAATTCTCAGGAAGACTGTCCTTATAGTTTTCCCAACTGAAGGCAACATGTCATTACAATGATGCCAGTATGAATGTCACAATTAAAAGCAATGCTTTCATAAGAAATATTCGATAAAATGAAAACAGAACATATTCTCACTTTTAGCGAAAAGTACTACGGTGTCAATCTAACAGTTCAAAGTTCCAGGGCTAGAATGACCAGGCTGCAGACAGCCGTGAACACTCCTGTGTAATTATTCCGTCTAAGTATGCACATTGCTCATTCAAATCACTACCTCAGAGTAGGGATCGAATAGGTGGAATACTATGATAATCCAGTGTGTACTATGATGATCCAGTGTGTTACGTACCAGTAGTATCAGAAAATTTATGAACCACAGGAATGCCATGCTAAAGAAAGAGATCCAACTCACAACTCCCCAGCTTCTTCCCGCCAATATTCTGGCAGGCTGTTAATAGTCGAAATGCAGCAGTAATTCCATTTATCGTAGATAAATAGCAGCAGAATACACAAAGCACATCACAAGAACAATGGTCAATGTAATGTTATTGTAGATCAATTGTATGGGCTTTCTATATTGGAGGCCTTCATTTTAGTTTTCTTCCGAATATGTGATATTACAGCACCTAATGTAAAGTGATTCGTCCTTTCTTTCATGACTCCCTCTTGGGTTATTAATCAATCGATCATTCCTTCACGACTTTTTTCTCATTCTTATACTCATCTTCAATCACCATCACCTCCAATATTATTATAGTTGGAACGGTAAAATTGAATAAGCAAATAATCACAAAAATAATTTATTCTATTATCACCACCTATTCAATACAAGCCACGTGCTATGTGGATGAAATCTACATAATACTCTATACACTTCTCAGGGACATGTTTTGCCCCTTGTTGAGGACATCATCAGCCTGTAGGTAACCTTAAGGTCTATTCATACATGGATTACAATGAATTTTCTTGCGGCTGTACAATTATTCTACATTTCCGAGTGTTTAATAACCATTAACTTAAAATTGGTATCATAATATCGACTAGAACCCGTTGAGAATTTGCCGGCAATACCTTTTCCACGTACCTTTACAGTACGACTATCCATCACGAAAATATTCCTGCTGTCTATAAAACTTAATTTTACTAAGCGTCAAGTACAATAGAAGCGTTATAACTCTGCCACTGAGTAGCCATGGCTTTTCTAAGAATTCGAAGGATCGCGTGTTGATGCCATTCTGCAGATTTGAGAAAAACACAGGCACTGAACAACCGGTTGTCGCGGCTAGCAATGCATAGTAAAGAGGTGGTAGTTTATCGTCAACAAGTTCTGTGCGCGTGTGAAAAGAAGCGTGGTTACCGCGGTAGTTGCCAGTGGTATCCATTAACTTTCTGTTAGGCCCAAAATGCAACAACCCTTGAGTTTTCGCATGGGATTCTTAGAAGAAAAAAAAAGTCTTGGATTTGGAGAAATAGGGTATAACTCCAGAGACTTCTGTGGCAAATACCTCAGCTTTGTTCTTCAACAGAGTCACCTAACCTAACCGTATATGTATCATGAAAACATGTTTGAAACGCATGTAAAGAAATAACCTCCTCGCAAAAAATTTACATGCAAGTTAAATAGCATTTCCGAAACTTAACTAGACGCGAGGAGATATGAAATATCCACTGAAATCAGTGATGCACTCTGCCATATCTTGAGGTGTATCACATTCTTAGTACTTATTTCCGTATATAACATTAAAATTAAGATATAATTTACTTCAGTCTTTATTTCTAACGAGTTAACAACTGCTATCGGCCACGTTATTTACACAATTATTACGAAAACGTGTTATCCTCTTTCATTTCGAATTTTCTTTAGAGAAACGCAGTCGAAGGGTATTACTAATCAACTCCAACATCGCCTTTGAATGTCAACGAGAAAGCTCGCAAATGCACAAAGTGAGAAAACTATTACGTACCGAAGATTATCGATCGCATTTTGTTGCAAATGTTTCAGCTTTCTTATTCAAACAGCGTCACGTATCCTAACTTAACCATACTATGCGTATGATGAAAACACATTTCAAGCGCCAGTAGGGAAATGATAAACCTTCGCTATAAATTTTCATAATAGCATTTCCGTAATTTAACCAGACGCGACAAAATATAAACTAACCTCTGAAATCAATTAAGCACTCTGCCATATCTCAAGGTGTACCCCATTCTTACTTAACTGCAGTATTTATCCTTAAATCAAGTGGGGGTTTAGTCAGCCTTAATTTTTAATGAGTTAACAACCGTTATCGGACACGTTATTTACGCATTTATTACGAAAACGTGTTATCCTCTTTCATTTTGAATTTTCTTTAGAGAACAGCAGTCAAAGGGTATTACTTATCAACTCCAACATAGCCTTCAAATGACGACGACAGAACTCGCTAGTGCACATAGCGAGGACACGATGCCGAAAGTAATCGATCGCATGCAATATCATCACTGGGGTGCATAAATATCGGTAACGGAAAAAATCGGCCGCGCTTAATCGCTCGTAATAACGGATGCGTCAGTGATTTGGTTCTCGCTGTAACCGAAGGACGATACACAGTTTAATATAGGAATTTTGAAGGGACAGAAAAAGTCATCACTATAACGGAGTTCTTGTTATATGCCATACTCGCTATAGCGGATTTCTACTGTATTTCGAGTGCAAGGGGAGAGACGGTACATCGGAATGCAGTTCTACCTAGTGATGTATAGGCCTATTCCGAGAATTCTAACTGCTCAGAAATGCTGCCAGAGACTACTAACTCACAAGTTACCTGGGGACTTTCTTCCCTTCTTGCATCATTCTATTCATAACTTGGATTGTCGCCGACAAGGTCGAGCTCAGGTGGTCAACATGAGAAGGAAAAGACAGGACAGGCTCTAATTAGCGTGACAGAAATACCGTGGAATTTCAATTGTCCGTTAAACACTAGTAACAAGGGATGATCGTGTTTAGATCTCGAGGCAAGAAGAAATATGATTATATAAAGTGACAAGGGACTTTGAGTGAGAAAGCTTGCCGAAAAATTCAACAGCGGGAAATCTCAAACACTATTGTGAAGAATAGAACTGAAATTTTAAAGGAGTGGGAGGAAAATAGGAATCGAGGAGTGAAAAGAAAGTGGGAGTCAGGTTTTTTTTTTCAGAAGTAAACGTTGCGGTACATGAGTGGTTCAAGTGTGCTCGAGTGAAGAAACCGTGTGTGGGCGGACCAATCTTACAAGAAAAAGCTAAAGAAATCGCAAATAATCTGAAAGTTGGGAATTTTGCGGCTAGCAATGGTTGGTTAGATTGTTTTAGAAAACGTCCTTAACGTTAGTTTCAAAACAGACTGTGGAGAAGGTGGTGATGTGTCTGCGAGTGAAGTAACAGATTGGAAAGATAGGTTACCAGACATTTTGAATAGTTCCGAACTGAAAGACATTTTGAATGCTGATGAAACTGGTCTGTTCTTTAGGGCGATCCCAAAGAAGTCACTAACTTTACCAAATGAAAGGTGCAAGTGTGCGAAAATGTTAAAAGAAAGAATCATGTTTCGTTCAACGCACTCGGTGAAAAGGAAAATCCTCTAATAATCGGTAAATCCTCTAGACCCAGGTGCTGTAAAAACATGGATTTACATTGTCTTGGTATCGAATGGTATGCAAATAAAAAGGCATGGATGACGTCAGCAATATTCGAGAATTGGCTCTTAGCTTTAGATTCCAAGATGAAGGCCAGAAACTGTAACGAGATCTTAATGCTAGATAATGCTACGTGTCATCTAGAAATACAGCTTTCAAATGTAAAAGTCTTGTTCCTTCCACCCAAAACCACTTTTCATCTTCATGATCAAGGAATAATTCAAGCATTCAAATTAGACTATTGTAAAAGGGTTTTACGGTCGTTAGTGGCACACATGGATGAAGGAGACTCAGCATTTGATTTGATGAAGAAGATCAATGTTGGCGATGAAGTTTCGTGGACAATGGGTGGTATGAATAAAACGTGAGCACTTAAACTATATACTCATGAGCATGCGCATTTAGTAGGAGTATATTCTCAGCCCAAGTAATATGTACTCCATTTGGTAAGAATAAAAAGATTCTCCTCCGATGGAGTAGATACTCAAGCGCACCGCCATGTAGATCGTTTGAAACTGAGTAGATACTCATGTTGTGTACGATCGTCAACCGTTATCTTGTTTGGTTCGAATCGCAACATAACCTCAACTGGATCCAATTTAGTTTGTAGTTTGCACTGATTGTTCATCAAGTTCGTCGATATGGAAAGTAATCATCCGATAACATTTGCAAATATATTGCGGGAACACGCGGTACTTTTTAGTAAGTCCCAACTGCCGGCGGTTCGGAAAGAAAAATCCGAATCGTTGGAGGCAATTCAAACGAAATTGATAGCCATGTGCGGCAAGAGAGTTGAGATCGGCACCATTACGAAAAGGATAAACAATATGAAAATGAGGGTGAAACAAAAGTGTGACCTAAACCACCCGGGCATAAAAGGATAGTGCTGAAGGACTGGGAGAATATTATCCACGAGCTGTTGCATGGGGATACTAATCCAACATTGACACGAATTCCAGGTATGTTCCTACAGTATATTCACGATTATGTTCTTGAACAGGTTTATAGAGGTTGTAGAAAGTTCAGTATTTTTTGTGCCAACACTACAAACTTTAAGGTTAAGATATTTCTACTTGTTGCTTTATAAGAACCAAATAGCACCTAGGCATTTGGTTCAGAGTACCGGGTTTGAATTCTGGGCCCGGAATTTTAGCTCCGTTTAATTCAATTGTCCGTAGAGAACTGAATTAGTGAATTAAAACGGGTTTTTTTTTTCTTTTCTTTTTTCCCCGTAGGAGCAACTGCGGTTGGAGTAGGGCTTCCTGAAGTTCAGCCACAACATATTCCTCCACCTGTAGTGGAATTTGTAGTATTGGAAGAGGGAGAAGAAGGGAGTCCTGTAGAAATCGTCAACTCTCTAAAAGTAGCGACCCCTAAACGAAAATGAAGTGTTTTGGACAACTATAAAAATGACAAAATCAGAACTCTAAATACACAGACCTGCAGCGCTTCGTGCTGTTAAAGCAGATAAGAGTGTTGGAACTCACAGAAAAAAAATCAGAGATGAAAGAATGATAGTCGAATATATATATATATATATATATATATTTTAAAATAAACTGTTTTGCATTTTTTTTTTTTTTTTTTTTTTGTGAACAATAAACAGAGCGACACTGGTATTTGCTGCAACTCAAAAACACCTTGATATTTTATCTCTGCCAATTCATTTCATCTAGCTTCACCATTCCATCTGATATTTGCAGCAGCTGCCATGTCATCCTCATTTCCATCTTCTAACCTTACATTGCCACCTAATGGTTGTTGTTGTTCAGGGTCCTCATCCTGTAAGTACTTGGCAATATTGTGCAACACACAGCAACAAATGATCAGTTTTGGCACTTTATTTAAAGATAGGCGTAATTAGTGCTGAAGAATTGGGAAATGTTTTAGTTGCCCAAAACATCGTTCGATCACAACTCTTTCTTTGGTAATGCACCTGTTATAAGCAATTTCTTGAGATGTTTGTGGATTTCTGAACAGTGTCATAAGCCAAGGTGCAATACCATAGCCACTATTCGCTAACAGTAACGCATTTACCCTATTCAGACTTACTGTTGTCTGGACAGCTGAATTTCTCCAGACTCGAGAATCATGCACAGATCCAGGCCACGATGCATCGACACTGGTAAAAACTTCCTTGGCATTCCACGTTGCCTGTACAGTAATACTTGTATAACCTTTCCTGTTTATATATTCATCACCATTATGTGTAGGCTTATTAATTCCAACATGAGTGCAGTCCAGAGCACCTACCGCTGCTGGAAAGTAATACTTTTCCTGCCACTCTTGTTTTGCAACTTCAAATCCCATATCTGATTGAGGAAATTTTATCTACACTGCAGCTTTAGCCATGATGCGGTCCATAGCCTCAACAAGATTTTTAGACACAGTTGTTTGGTGGATTCCAAGATCTTCTCCTATGCCACACTGGAATCCTGGGTCACCTACCAATCTTAAAAATGCTTTTAATTTTACTATGTTTTTAACAACACTACCTCTTGTTTCCAGTTTCTCCAGTCCAAATAAGTATAGTTTTAACCAGTCCACATTAACTTTGGAAAAACGATATAGACTTTTAAAATTATTAGAGTCTACATATTCACTTCTCTCCTTGTAAATTTTCCAGGAGGCACCACATTATTAATAAACTCAGGCATGTTATTTCTCCTCAGAAGCTAAAAATTGGTATATACTCAAGCTTCAGACAACTATCAGCCATACTCAAAACAAAGTGAGTATATACTCGTCAATCTGAGAAGGTACCCCCTTTTATTCATAGCACATATGAGAAACTACTCTCAGACTCTTAGGAAGGTGCGTATATACTACACCATCTCCATAACACGAGTATATACTCCGCTAGTGAGTACATTCTCATGAACTTCATTCTTATGAAGTGGAGTATATACTCAGAAAATTTCAGTACATACTATATTCTAATTTTTATTCATACCACCCAATGGCAGCCTGGAATGCCGCCAGCGAAACCACAATCAGGAAATGCCTTGCAAAACGCGGCATTGATATATCTAGAGTAATGAACAAGCAGAGGTAGAGGTTCGATATGAATATGATGAACTTCAGACTTTAGCAACGGACGCTGGATTGCTGTGATGATCTCGAGGGCGACTGGCAGTGCCGTCTCCTGGATGCACTTTGCGGTTAGGTCTGGGTAGGGCTGACACATACCACTCTGATGAGTCCAGTGTCACACCTAAGACGAAACGCTGGTTAATAGAGCAAGCGCCCGAAAAGCCTTACATCTGATTTAAATTTTTTTTTTTTTTTTAAGCTTTCTGTTTTTAAAAAATTATACAGTAATTGTGTGTTGCACGTCTTGTAAGGTTCATGTTTGTTTGCACCTCAACTCCTCATTCATTTTCCTCTTGTGATAGACAGCTTTTAATTCTTTTAAGCTAAATTTTCTGCTTTAATTTAATTCATTGCACTTCGTAAATATTTCTATTTATCCATAGCAGACTTCATTCATCGTATAAAAGGATCATTTTGAATGAAACTTATTATCGTTTTACAGAGCCCGAATCAGGAACAAAAAGTAACAATGACGGTGAGGCGGAAGAAGAACAAGACGTTCTGTCAATGAAGCAGGGACAAAATATGCTTAAACAGATAAATAATTTGTGTGTCACGCTGAACCGCGACTACAGCGAGAACACTATGGAACCATTTAACAGACTTAATTCTGTTTTTGAGAATATCGCAGTTAAGAAAACGTGCTTAAATTTACACAGACGAAGCTTCACGAAGTTGTAATGTTTGTAAATAATGTAAAATCACTTATAATAATTCTCTATGAAAGACTAACACAGAAATGACTTAGAATAATAAAAATAAAGACATGTATTCTTATATTTAAGGTTCTTTGCCGTTAAAATGTTCGATTAATTTTACAAACTTGTTTTAGTGGACACCTCTCGTAACACACATTTTTCCTCGGAACAGACGGTGTCCGCAGAAGGGAGGTTCGACTGCACGAATTATACAACCATCTGGACTTAAAATGTGACGAATGTAGCAACAGAGTTGAGAAGAGAAATGCATGGCCTCATGTAATGACCATCTCAGTTCAACTACCTCCTCGAAGTTATTTTTTCTCAATTCTTCATTGCCGTAATATCATCTTTCAAACTTTCGAAGAGTTTACAAAATGTTTGCTTGACATCCTGAAGTAACTAATAAACCTATCACGCATATAATCGAATAATTTATAGAATAGTCCTTTTCCAAATGATCTTTCAACATAGGATGTGAACGAAACCTATGACACTCTCTTCCCTTCTTTATTTTCAACAATAACAAGAGGCAAGAAGATGATGAAAGCTGGCACTAGGGCGAGGAACACTGCTAAGAAGCGCAGCGGGCTACCGCTCGGCGACAAGAAATTCAGATAAGCTACTCTGTAGCTGATTTCGGTTACCTAGTGTGAAGCGGCCCTGAAAGACATGATTCTCTGAGTTGTTATAATAATCTTGAGTCTTCAAATTAAAAACAATAAATTAAAATAAACTGTTTTCTTTTCTTCTGATAAGCAATGCATTATAACACAGCACCATGGCACCGTGTTTCTGAACTTAACATGTTCAGTACCTGCCTCTGAGCGGGACACTTGAATGCCTGGACCAGCCATTTTCATGCCCGGCCCTCTTAACGTGCATTACTTAATAAAATTTACCATTACTCCTGAACTATAAATGTTAGAAACATGATACTTTGTGCTAAACTGTAGTAAATATTTAGGGTGTGATATCTGGTGTCACAGGTTCCAAAATACGTCTAATTTTATACAGCCTATCTGTACATTCAGCATAATGATTACTGTCACTGTAGTGAAGAAAAGAAAGAATATGAAGGAAGCGTGTTCGGAACATTGACTTAGAAAATATCGGGGTATGAAAAACAGGGTCTTCGGTCCAGTACATTTTCAGATCAGGATTTTGGAATAATTGGTTTCCACGATTGCATGAACGAATTCTTCGTGAAAGGCCGGGGCGCTGCGCCTATCACTTGACTCGCACATAGATTGGTCTGCTCACACACATACTGATAAAATTCGTCATTCATGAAAATACTCACCTAACTCAAAATATCCTGCTCATTTTCTGTTTGAACAATTATACCTGAATCCTCTCTAATCGATGGAACAGGTGGACAATAACTAGGATGATATGTATCCGGCACTTCACTTTCCTTTATAGGCCTACGGGATTCGCGAATCGGAATTTCCTCGTCACTCTCACTTTCACTATCTGAGTCTATTTCAGGAATAAGTTCATCACCAGAATAATCATTGTGAACAATATCTAATAATTAATCTTCCGTAATAAACTTTCTTTTTATAAGCCATTTTACTACAC
This sequence comes from Anabrus simplex, assembly GCF_040414725.1. Lineage (NCBI taxonomy): Eukaryota > Metazoa > Arthropoda > Insecta > Orthoptera > Tettigoniidae > Anabrus > Anabrus simplex. The sequence goes on along the minus strand of NC_090274.1, from coordinate 20,008,883 downwards.
TCTGTAAGAACGACACGCACTGCACTGGACTCTCAAGTACCATCTTGACGCGCGAGGAAGTGCAGAGATATTCCCGCTAAAACAGCTAAGATAAACATGAGCCCACTCAACGCCAGGATTGTCTCAAAAAAGTCAACCAACTTCCTGCTACAACCAGTAACGCTGACTAAGGTGTAAGAATGCATAGATGACGAATATATACAGCGTTGCTTCGCGCGGAACATTAAACGTCTTACACCGTCCACGGCCCAGAGTATAGGAGCAATCTTCAACGTCTTTCGCCGTCCACGATCCGCAATGACTTAACAGTTCAAAATCGTTTCCGAGAAGCTGGAATTGGAGGTAGTTCTGATGATAATTGTAATATCACCGAAGATGATGGTGATGCTCCTGATGACGGCGAATGGAGGAAATGGGAACAGGAGGCATCATTCGACGATTACGTAAATGTTGACGCTAAGCTCATTACTGCAGAAGCCATCATCTCAGAGATTGCTGAAGACTCACAAATGGGTCTGAGTGAGGAATGTAATCATGAAGGCTACGACGATGTTACCAAAAAGCCACAGAATAATCAGTGACCCTTAATGATGCTGTCAATGCTCTATGGGCTGTCAAACATTTTGTGATGCGCCGTAACGTTTCTGAGGAATTAATGGCTAAAATGTACTGGTTTGCGAATGCAGTTCATGCCGTGGCCACGACCAACAAAAAAACACAACCAAAATCACGGACTACTTTATTCAATAAAGTGACCCTTTTCCCTCTTTCGGTATTGCGTGGATTTCTTTTCTGTTTATATTGTTTCATATTGCCAGATATACTTTGGAACATAACTCATCTTCATATTTACAGAATTTCATGTAAGTGTTTTTCACACTTATATGGTTTTCTTTTTCCTTTGGTCCCCTGGAAAATGTATAAACAAAGTTTTACTGTACTATCTACCAAAACCATAGAGATCAGTAAAAACACTTCATGAAAATATCTGTAAACTTATAAATTCCGTGTCTATTACAGTACTTATATAAATTACATATATAAAAGATTGTGAAATATATCAAATAACTTACATTATATCGACTTTCAGTGCACTGAGTTCTAAGACAAGTAATTTTAAGAATGAGAGAATCAGTGCTATTAAAAAAATAGGTAATTATTCCAACTTAGTCAACAAAACAGAATGTGTCTTAAAAAAGACTAGTAAATTTACATAAACTGTACATGCTTTGGCCCCAAGATTCAAGAATCAAGATCAATCTTGAAATACTTCAACTTGTCGTGTCGTTAAGATACATAACCAAAAAACCCTCATTTCTAGGAGTCTTGTCGTAAGAAAATTGTGAGCAAAGTAAGATAGCATCAAAATATTCGTTATGTAGAAAAGTTTATATTCCTATTGGGATAGGCTTGATAAAGCTAGTGGCCAGGTATTATCTCGTTTACCAAGTATGATGTCTTTTTCTTTCTGTAAGCTCAACACAGCAAGGGAGAAATTTATAGCATGCGAATGTGTGGAAAATGTCCAGGTCAGCGTGACTGGGTTATGCCAAACGCGGGATGTGACCCAACGGACTCTGAAAACTGTTACAGAACAACCAATGTAATATCTGTTGCCACACTCCTCTAGGAATGTGAAACCTTAAAGCCAACGACGAGAGACCTCATTCCTCTTATTGATAGTTCAATCCAAGCTAAATATCCTTCACAGTGAATTATCACATGGTCAGAGCATATCTTAATGTTATGTCAGTTTCAGCTTGCTCGAAACCAAAGAGATATCCAGAATGGATGAATAAATTAGCAGTGCCCGTAGACACCTTTCAAGAGGATCTACACTACAATGGAGAGCATTTCAGCTTGAGAATCCTTTACTACGAAGACCAGCAAAAATATGAGCGCTGTCATGATTCTACAAATGCAACAGCAGGAGGAGCGAAGCCATCACCACGACATCGAATCCCATAACCAAAGTCAAGAACTATTTTGTAATAGTTTCTGTCTATCTTTCGTATAATATAATATCCTTCTTTTAGTAAATTTCTACTAGATGCAACAATCGAGTAGCATTCTTTCCATTTCAGTTCTTACCTTAGTAATGGTAATTTTGTGTCTTGAATGACGGGTAGAATTATAGCATGTTGTGCGAGACTTGCATTCTTCTACACCAGCGATTTCTAGGTTAACTTTGATGACTAGTAATCAGAAAAGTAATAATAACTGTCCACACGTTAATTTGTGCATTTAAAGACCATTTTCAATGTGAATGTCGTTCAGTTCAATTTTAAGATGAATTAAGATTGAATCTTCTGACAATATTTCCACACCGAGGAATTTTTGCAACTCATATTTTTATTAACAATTTTGGCATAGCTGGGTAGCAGGAGTTAAAAATATTAATGTTTGTGGTTTAAAGGGACCTAATATCTAGGTCACTGGCCATTAAAATAAATCATAGCTAAACTTCAACTAAAAGTTACTGGGACAACTTGATGTGCTTGTTTGTTTACACCTGTCGGAGTTTTGGGTCATTATGAATAGACATCGACAGGGCATACCTGCCAACTTTTAGAACCCAAAAATAGGAAGATTTTTTATTCTTGGATTTCATCACGCATATTTCACCACAGTCTACGTGAAAATAGCTCAGGATAAAAGGCATACATACCTACAGTTACAATGCGAATTGATCATTAAATTTAAAATCTTAAACTAAGAAAACATAAAAATGGTTACAAGAAAATGTACCTAATCACTCTCATTTATGACACTTACATACGAATAATAATATTTATGTCACACCGACACACACAACAAAATCCATAATGCCATATTTTCTCGCGTAATTAACGCCCTTTTTTGACGAAAAATACAGGCGAAAACTGCGGATGCGTAAATTATTCATGGAATTCAGATCTTTACAAATTATTTATAATTCATTTACGTTTAAAAGATACATCAAATATAATATAAAGACAATTGGTTCAACTTATTTGCGATTATCGTCATACAGCGTAAAATTCCGGCGTCAGATTTTTTCTGAAAAGTCAAATAGGGTACATCAGGTAAGTTAGACACGTGGGTTTCAAGTACCGACACTAGAAAATATTCTTCTCATTACGAGCTGAAAATACGACCTGAATGGCATACCGAAAAAAAAAGAAAAAAAACTATCCAACACGAGAAGGGCCGGGCATCGAAGAAGGGACCCTGCTACATTACCCCAAACCGTTCGTATCTAATCTTGTACGATTGACGTGTCCATCCATCCTTTCTGTTGAATACGAACGTGGATCACTCGCGGAAATTTTGCTTTAGGCATTGTTTTTCGTTTTAGAGCAATGTAAAGTGTAACCTTTCTGCCATCAGCAAGCATTGCAGTACATCGTTTTTGGCTTTCGATAGCGCGTACGATAACACTATATGTTCCTTTCTCATCGATTCTTCGACTTTGTGGCGTACGGAAACTGATTGGCGTCTGACGTGCGGTTCCTATAAAGGGAGATCAAATATTCCTTCATTTCACGCTTCTCAATCACAAAGCGATGACAATGGTGGAAATTATTCATCATTTTTTGGCATAATGTTGTTCTTCGTCGAAGAGAAAGTTCATTTCTCTTCAGAAAATTAATCAAGCCTCGGCTAACGTTCAAATCCGAGACACTGATTCCATGTTACAAGTGACTATTCTCATTTTGGTTCCGTATTGAAGTTGACGTATGTCTCAAGTGTTATTACAATATTATAAGTCCACCTGTTCAATACAATACAATATGATCCACTATTTCATATGGTCAAATGTTTTTTATACATAATACATAAAAGTCAAAGGTACATGTTTCACCCTCCTTAGGGGCATCATCAGCCTATATCAATCTTAAAAAATAATAATAATACATATACTTATAAATTATAGGTTAAAATGTTGAAAATGGTTTCGTAAAACATTATACAATAACATCTAAAACAACGATAATGCACCAAAGTATGTTAAAAGAGAGTGAAATTAACAGTTTGAAGATTAAAACGTGATTAAACATGAGATTTTGAGAGTCTAAAACTAAAATGGATCCATATTTTTGTAATATCATTAAGACTGTGAAGCCTTGAGTATAAAAACAATCATCAAAGGGGGAGGTTTCTTCAATTCCCAAGTTGAATCCAAGATGGTAAAATCACTTTCAGTTATTTAAAACGGAAGTGTGAATGTAATAAACAAGTTTAAAATGTATATGATTGGGATATCTGAAAGTCAAGAAGAAAATGGAACTTCTGTAGAGGCGATGCTTGTGATAAAACGTATGTCAAAGCTAGCAGAGTTCGGAAATTATGGTAGTCGAATGGATCTAAAAGATAGTCAAGTTGATATATAATTCCGTTGAAACATGTGTTGGAAGAAATGTTCAGGATTTTCTGAAACAAAATGTAGAAGAAAGGATGTTAATAATACTGTACTGTACAAGAGACTTCCCGTACGTCAAAGATGGCTAATGCGGTACTTACTCGTACGGAGCGTATTAAGTACGTCAGGTTGTTACAGCAGCGCTAGCTTGACTGGGTTTTCGACTTCTAGTATTATAACGGTGTGGCTGAGGCAGTGAAGGGCATGGAGGGGGGGTAATGGTGGGTGGATCCTTGCGCGCATGTGTTGTTATTGGCGGGCTGTTAGGAGCAAGATGGGCGGGCCTATCATTTGACGAGGTGGTGGAAGCTTTAGAACAAGAAGTTCTAAAAGTTGGCGGGATTGTATTATGTTTTGAATTCACCATGCCTAATACATACAATAACCCAGCCATCCACCAGATCGCCAACACACTGAAGAAATACGACACTAATATTGCTTTCAGAACAGTCAATACAAATCAAAGTATATTTTTCAATCATAATAAAGTCAATTATAAAAACAGCCGTTTTTCGAGATCTGGTATTTACAGACTCACTTGTGCTCAGTGTGGATTTAGTTATGTTGGACAGACTGGGCGCAGCTTTCATACGAGATATATGGAGCATTATAATGCCTTAAAGCACAACAAATATTCAGCGATGAGCTCACACATGAGTGAAACAGGACATCAGTTCACATCAATTGATAAAGATCTCACTATTCTAAAATGCATAGGCAAAGGAAAACTTATGAATGAATTAGAAAATCTTTACATCTTTTTAGACCAAGCCTATAACAAAGACCATAATCTTAACGATATCACGGAAACAAAAAATCCTTTATATGAGCTAACTCCAAAGTTATTAGGCATGGTGAATTCAAAACATAATACAATCCCGCCAACTTTTAGAACTTCTTGTTCTAAAGCTTCCACCACCTCGTCAAATGATAGGCCCGCCCATCTTGCTCCTAACAGCCCGCCAATAACAACACATGCGCGCAAGGATCCACCCACCATTACCCCCCCTCCATGCCCTTCACTGCCTCAGCCACACCGTTATAATACTAGAAGTCGAAAACCCAGTCAAGCTAGCGCTGCTGTAACAACCTGACGTACTTAATACGCTCCGTACGAGTAAGTACCGCATTAGCCATCTTTGACGTACGGGAAGTCTCTTGTACAGTACAGTATTATTAACATCCTTTCTTCTACATTTTGTTTCAGAAAATCCTGAACATTTCTTCCAACACATGTTTCAACGGAATTATATATCAACTTGACTATCTTTTAGATCCATTCGACTACCATAATTTCCGAACTCTGCTAGCTTTGACATACGTTTTATCACAAGCATCGCCTCTACAGAAGTTCCATTTTCTTCTTGACTTTCAGATATCCCAATCATATACATTTTAAACTTGTTTATTACATTCACACTTCCGTTTTAAATAACTGAAAGTGATTTTACCATCTTGGATTCAACTTGGGAATTGAAGAAACCTCCCCCTTTGATGATTGTTTTTATACTCAAGGCTTCACAGTCTTAATGATATTATAAAAATATGGATCCATTTTAGTTTTAGACTCTCAAAATCTCATGTTTAATCACGTTTTAATCTTCAAACTGTTAATTTCACTCTCTTTTAACATACTTTGGTGCATTATCGTTGTTTTAGATGTTATTGTATAATGTTTTACGAAACCATTTTCAACATTTTAACCTATAATTTATAAGTATATGTATTATTATTTTTTAAGATTGATATAGGCTGATGATGCCCCTAAGGAGGGTGAAACATGTACCTTTGACTTTTATGTATTATGTATAAAAAACATTTGACCATATGAAATAGTGGATCATATTGTATTGTATTGAACAGGTGGACTTATAATATTGTAATAACACTTGAGACATACTGATTCCATGTGCCGCAGCTATTTCTCATTCTTTAAAATACAGCATTTCGTGAGAAACGGCTTATCCAACATTGCCCGACAAAATCATATATTTAAGCAGATAATCCTCTACTTGCAGAAACTTGCCGCTTTTTGGTCCGCGAAATGCTTTGGGAGACTTGTTGGCCGCTTGAAGTGCACTTCTGTTACCGCGATAGCGTACGTTTCATTTGGACACTGAATACTTGCTGCCTGCAGCTCTATTCCCGTATGTTTCGACGTAAATGATCACCGCGAGTTTGTATGATGCAGTATTACTGGAATACTGTGTACTGACAAACAATTTTGAGATCACAGAAGGTCCCGTACCCGAAACACTCGAAAAACTAGTGTAGTGGGATTTCCTGACGGCTAATAACAGCAAGTTATGTCTGGAATGCCTGCTTCGCGATAGGAAGCCTGCTACTGGAGTAGTTGGCATCTTTATTTCGAAACGCATGCGGAGCTGAGTGATGGATGTTCGAAGTTATGGGTGCGTCAAATACGTGAACATTTCTTTTTCTCCACTTTGGACCCAAAATTATTGGGATGCGTAAATTATGCAAGGGCGTTAATTACGCGAAAAACACGGTAGTTTCCCTTATACGGTAAAATGAACGGAAATTTATAGGTATCTCTGAACACTTGGAGATAACGTTTGTTATATTTTTTGGCCATAACAAGAAAAGAAAATGCCAGAAACTGTCACCGACAAGAACCCCCCTTAAAAACATTAAATTCATTAAAATTATGCACTTAAATACGCGAAACTACCACATGCAAAACAATTCAATATGTCCCATACATTATTAACAAACGACTTTGACAGAGAGGGGGAAAAACACGTGGCCTACCACTCCGACGAAACTGTGCACAGAAAAAATGTCAACAGCGCGCGAACAGCACAATAAACTCGTTCTTTCGTCCCGATTAACTGAGTCGCTAGCGCGCGCTGGCATCTTGCTTGCGGGACGATTGTCGCCCCGAATCCCCAGCTGCATAAAGCGCGCACGCTGTTGTGGTGTGCGGGAAACACGATACACGGAGGCGACGGACGAAACACTCACGAAATAAAGCAACAAATAAATACGCTTGAGAATAAGGTTTCGTAAATTACACAAGTACGTAAGAATTTATCCTTCATCGAAGGGGAAGAGTATTGGCGGTACTAGAGGTTATATTAGTCAAAAATCGGAAGAAGTAAAAATAAATCGGAAAATCGGAAGACGAGTTAAAAACCGGAAAGTTTCCGGGTAAATCGGAAGGGTTGGCAGGTATGACAGGGCCTTTGAATGTCGGGGAGAGCTCGCTCGTGCATGTAGCTAGGAATCATTACAGAAGACGATTGATTGCATTCAATATCAATGCTGGAGTAGTGTATGAATATTGATAACGGAAAAGCTAACACGTCTGAATTTGCCCATAATAACTGATGAATCAGTAAAACTTTTCTCTATGTTGCTGAAGGATATTGCACAAATTAATATAAGAATTATCAATGGCGTAATATTGTCACATCAACAGGGTTCGCTACTATACAACAGCAGCCACAGTCGGTTTAAATTTGAAGCATATGGTAATATTAAGGGAAGTACAAAGGTGTACTCATTTTATAACTGATATCTGGCGGTCAAAATACGGTCAAGAACACTGTACCTACAATTTATGATTGATGGTTATGAATTTCATGTTTTTGGTCCGTATTGAACAATATATAAGTAATAATAATAATAACTTAAATGTTTCCACCTTTTCAATACAATATATTCACAAGATTACAAAATTATACGGTACTAGTTTCGACCCATCTAGGGGTCATCATCAGCCGTGTTGGAGCAAAGATCATTTGTGGCGAAATCCTAAGACAATATTATTTTAAAGAATAACAAGTGAAATGAGATGTTATGGTAATAGTTAATAATACAAGGAATATACATAATAAGAGGTTTTTAACAAAGAATAAAGTATAAATGGGGTGTTGTAAAAATTATAATCATGGAAATCAGTAAGTTCTTGTATTGAAATGAAATATGGCTTAGGAAGAGGGCTTAAGGTGGGGCTGAAGGGTGCGGGAGAAAGTGTAATTGTCTTGGAAAAGTACCTTTGATTAAATTTAGGATTGAGTTTAGGTTGGCTGCATTATTGTTTCTGAGGAAAGTGATAAATAGATCGAAGAGTATGTTGGGTTTCTCTGAGATTTCATTGAGATTGTGACTGGCATTAAAGTATTGGTCTAGGTGTATGTAGTAATTTTCCATTATGCTCAGTAAAGGGCCCTTGTTTGCTAATACGAGGATGTCCATGTCTTGTTCAATATTGGTGAAATTATGGTTATAATCTTGCATGTGTTGGCCGATGGCTGAAAACTTGTTGTATTTTATTGCGTTAGTGTGCTCGTGGTATCTGATAATGAAGTTTCTCCCGGTTTGCCCGATGTAGGTTTTTTTACAGGTGGTACATTTGATCCTATAAACTCCTGATTTTAAAAAACTGCTGGTCTTGTTGATGTGTGAAGTATTGTATAAAACATTCATGTTCTTATTGTTGGTTTTGAAGGCTATTTTAACATCTTTAAGAAACAAGGCTCTCTTGTCTACATTCAAATGCGATGTCAGATGAAATTTATTTCGTTTTGGTCCATACTGACGATTTGTCACGATCAACAAGGATGAGAAGTATGTAATATGGATATAATATATAATATAACTGTATACAGTATGTTAATATTATTTATTTAATTATCACATCGGGAGATATGGGCAAGAGACATCAATTTTAATGGCCTCGCGTAAGCACAAAATATTTTTTCTATGTTTCAAGACATGCCAATAGTGTTATATTAGGTGTTGGTGTTTGCAAGTTACATGTAATGTTCTTTTCCATTTATAATTTAAGGCTGAGGATGACCCAATACAAGGGTTGAAACTAGTCCCGATGCAATAAATAATATTAACATATTATATACAGTATTGAAGAGGTAGACCTTCTCACCCTTCATGGTGAAGTTGGAATCCATTAGTAATACCCATCAATTGCTGTTCACTACAGAAAACTCTTAACGAGGGAGGAGAATGCTTCTCTATTAAATGCATTAATAATATGGCTGATAGCAGTTAATTCATTAGAAATAAAAGCTAAAGAAAAAGATCGCATAATTTCAATAATATCTACAAAAAGTGAGTAAGAATGTGATTTTAATAATATCTACAAAAAGTGGGTAAGAAAGTGATACATGTCGAGATATGGCAGCGTGCCTCACTGATTTCAGAGGTAAGTTTATATTTTACCGGGTGAGTCGGACGTGCGGTTAGGGGCACGCAGCTGCAAGCTTGCATACGAGTGATAGCTGGTTCGAACCCCACTGTCGGCAGCCCTGGAGATGATTTTCTGTGGTTTCCCATTTTCACACCAGGCAAATGCTGGGGCTGTACCTTAAAGATATCCAATTTAGGTTATGGCCACTTCCTTCCCACTCCTAGCCCTTTCCAATCCCACTATCGCCATAAAACCTATCTGTGTCCGTGTAAAGTAACGGCAACTGTAAAAACAAAGTTTATATTTTCTTGAGCCTGAGTAAATTGTGGAAAGGCTATTCCCATGTAAATTTATACCGAGAAAGTTATTTGTCTACTGGCGCTGTTTTCATGATACATATATGGTTATGTTAGAGTAAGTGACACTATTTGAATTAGAGAAGTGAAAAGTTTGCCACAGAATGCGATCAATCGTCTTCGGTATCGCTTTCTCGTTATATGCACTACCAAGCGCTCTCAGCAACGTTCGAGGGTGATGTTAAAGTCTATTAGTGTTATCCGTTGACTGCTCTTCCGTACAGAAACTTCGAAAATAGAGAACATGTTTTCGTAGTAAATGTGTAAATACTGTGGCCGATAGCAGTTAACTCGTTAGAAATAAAGGCTGAAGTAAACAATTGCATAATTTTAATGCTGTATACTGAATTTAAGTGAGAATGTGATACATCTCAAGATATTGCAAACTGCACCGCTGATTTCAACAGTTAGTTTATATTATGGGTTGCATCGCTCTCGACTTGTACTTGAGGAGATAACGGGTTCAAACCCCGTCGGCAACCGTGAAGATGGTTCTGCATGGTTTCCTATTCTCACACCAGGTAAATTCTGGCGCTGTACCTCAAGGCTACGACCCCCTCCTTTCACTCTTATAAATAAGAAGATTCTACCAAAGTTTTTTCACGCCAGCCACAGTTGTAGGACATTAATTGATATCTCCTTTGTTAAAAGGGACCTAACATCTAGGTCATCAGGCATTAGAAATACTTAGTGTTAGGTATAACCGGGATAACTAATGTGTTTTGTTTGTCTACACAGACATATTGTCGATACAAGAGAGTAAAAATTTAACTGTCCAGCTCCTAACAGACACAATGATAGATATTTCTGCACACATTTTCATTATATGAAAGCATAATATTATCTACAATTGTAAGACCTATTCTAACCCAACCATTAACCAACACAAAGAAGGTAAACAGCTTACTCTGAATGGATCATATTCCAAGGCATTATACACCAACGACGCAGTATCGAACGTAAGGCCTTCCATCTGGAATGGAGAGATGGTAGGTCTCACTTCAAACAGATTGGGATGATTGCAGACTTTCCGCAGCTGCATCAACACATTTATCACACTCAACAAGTTGCCAGTAGCAAGCGTTTCTTTTGTCCTGCAAACAGACAAGCAATTATATTAGTGCTCGCATTAAATCACCTATCAAAAATGAACAAGAGCTTTCTGAAAGATTTCAAGTACTCTAATGTAAAGGTGATGCATGAGGCAAATAATTATGGTCTGTCTCAGAAAAGTATGAGGAACAATGCTGTACACAACAGTTGAGATAATGAGAAAATGGGGGGGAGAGCAAATGAACACAGACGAGCAGTGCGTGTGACTTGCTTTCCCTGTACATTACACCAAATATAGATTTCCAATCATCAAAGGCAAGAATATATGTACCAAAGATAGGACACTTCCTCCTTACTAAACCGTAAGGTATGGCTTAACCTTCACAACGGTTTGATTTAATAGGTCGACAGAACACCTGCAGTCATTCAGCTCAACATACCAAATGCTCTATGATCTATCGTTCAAAAGTAGACTCGCTTTCCGTCTTGCGCGAGTCCTAAGAGTCATTTATTTATTTATTTATTTATTTATTTATTTATTTATTAATACTTCCCATAATCATGGGTTGCCTATAATGATAAAAGTATACAAATTATATTTCTAGCACAAAACATTAAGAGATAGATCTAAATAAATCTGCACGGATAAGATTTACACCAATAAACTACACATGAATTATTAATTCAAAACTGAAAAGAGGGACTTCATTTACAATCTGTATAGTGATAACATATACCACAGTAAAACCTGTCTGAAAAATTACTCCTATTAGGAGACCAAACCCCGAAGTGATTGAGTTAAAAAATGATTTATAACTCCATCAGAACAAAGTATCTTTTTACTCCTTACTAAAGACCACCTTTCCCCCATCACCCTTGAATTGCAGTTTTCTTTTTACTCCCTTTAAAAGCCCAGATTTGCTGTATACAGTCTCCATTCACGTGCAAATTAAAACCTGGCAACGCCACAAACTGTTCGTATTGTACGTACTATCCACTAATCTTGTAGGCACGATGCTTAGGAAAATTTGATGAGATAAGGCAGCAGGCAGCATGTACAAAAAAAGGATGATGGGAGCGGTGTGACATACCCAGTCAGACAATGTTTCACAGTTTCAAAATATTCGAGCAAAGATTGAAGTAGTGCAAAATTGTAATTCAGATGAGAAGTGTATTATCAGTAGAGGAAAATGTTGAAGACATTCACAAGTGTGAGAGTGGAGTATCGGAACTAATATTAACAGCAAACTTAAAATAAAGCAAAACTCAAGATTAATTTGATTTTCAAATCGGACAACACTTTAGGTATTCGGAATTCAAATGTAGGACACTGTATAAAAAGGAAGCAGTAGGAAAATATTCATGATGTTAACACATTGTAACCGTCCAGGCTTCTCCAGCCCTACTAACTTAATATAATATCATTTTACACCATATCATTTGATATCAAGTTTATCCGCCATCGGCAATTTTTCGTAATAATATATTTATTCAACGTCAATCATTTGTAATCAAGGCCTTTTAGAATCATATTGTATGTATGATAACATCGTTTTATTATTTAAATTATTATATTATGTAGGATAGGAATTCATTATGTTGTAAATACGGTCAATATGTTGAGACATAGTTGTTTTCATTTCATCTCATATTTGTGTATACGGAGGGTTATTCTTTAAGCTGGGGATTTTGCGTGACTCATGGGTTTGGGGAAGGCAGTAAACAGCGACCCGTGCGCGAGGCTTGCAAGCTGGTCAGAGTACATCATCACCACGCCTACTGGACTCGGCAAGGAAGAAGAGAAGGGGAGATGATAATACGATCTACGAATCAGATGTTTTGTTATATAGAGATCTGAGATTAAGCTGTTACCTAGAGTGGGGGAGCCGGGTGATATTATCAAGTGCGGAGCGAGATACTTACGGATACTCCATCACTACTACTTCTACTGTGAACATCTACCTTGAAAGACGTTATTTGATTTTTGAGACAGTGTGTGGTCGCTCCGCGACATAGTAATTTTTGTACAATGTGTTGTCGCTTCGATACAGTACCTAGGTGCGGTAATGTTATCGGATCTGCGTGAGACGAAACAAGCTTACGGCTTGTGTTATTTTCAGTAAATCTTCTGGACGAAGAACTATGTTTAGTTCAAGTCTACGGAATATGGTACAAGTCTGTACCGTATAAAAAGTATAGCTCAGTTGGATTGAGATTTCTACTAATATGGAAAAATTCAGATCTCTGAAATTTCTCCTCTTACGATCAACGCTGATCAGTTTTTACAAGTATAGTGCCAATGTCTAATTTAAAGACTAGGCAAGTAGGGGGTGCTAGTCCAGATAGCCCATACCATATCAGAGAAGGAAGGATGCCCATGCAGCAAATTCTACATCGAGAAGAAGAGAACGAGTAACCACGGAAACCAGGTGACTTCAACGGAAGCTGCAATTGGTGAGCTTCAATTAGATAAAGCAAACAATTAGTAAATTCAGTAAATTATAAATTCCTCCACGCTTTAAGGAAACTTTTCCGATTCATCTCATTTTTTTTGTATAATAAATTCATTTGTATTTTACATTGCGTTAATTTTCCTTCTTAAGCGATACTTAATGGTTAATTATTTAAAATCCTACCCCTGTGATTTAAGTATAAGTCTCTATGCTAGTAAATATAAATTCTGGTTTACAGTTTTGTTTAAAACAGTAACCCTGGCGCCCAAACATCACATAGAGAAATGGGAAACCATGGATTGTTAATTGTTTCTATTTGCGTGGCAATTTCCGGGCAAGCCACAAATAGTTTATTTGATATTCATGTGTCCCAAGATAATAACTTTCATCTCCCCAAGTGTTTTGATGAGGGGTCGAACAGTTACAACATTAATTGCAGAATGTCTTACAAGCACTACGTTGAAGTACATTCATATTAGTGGGCCTCTAATACAAGACTTCAGAAATCGCTAAACAAATTGAGGTTTTGGATTTCACTGATAGGAACGGTTTTCTTGAAAGATTCAGACTGCAAAAAAAATATATTGTTTTCTGGGCAATAAGTGTTGAGGCAGGAATTTTAAATGACAAGATTTGTGAAGATCAGAGAGAACGTCCCCTCTTAGTAAAGGATTCAATGCAAATTATTTACAATATAGATGAAAACTTCTTTTCTTTAACTTTACAGTCTAAAATAATTGTTTAAGTCAGACCAGTGTGCACGTGGAAATATTCACAACGAAGGGTTAACTGTGCCCTGCATAAACTGGAGACCTTTCCAACTTGTAGTAACTGCTTGGTTTAATGACTGTTCAGCGATGAACAGATAAGTATTGTCCAGTCTTTTATGAAATAATTGGAGAATTTCCTCTGTCAGTCTACCTATCCCTCTTGTCCTCTGTCATTCCTTTTATTTCCTGCTACCGTCTAATGACGGGCCACTGTCAGTTTCCGAGTTTGATTTACGCACAGTCCGATTGTATTCACATGACCACTCTAGATATTTCATAAACTCCTCAGACAGATGGGTGAGGTTACATGGCAAACAAGAAAGCATGAATGACTGGGGAAATTTTTCGAAGTGAAACTGAAGTTCCTGCATCTAACAACTGAAGAACTACAACTTCCTGATCAGGGAATTATCAAAGCTTTTATGCTTAGGCTACCGCGAGGGTGCTCTTCGTTATGCGATTGCACGTAAGGATTAAGTTGACCGTTCATCAGGTTTAGCAAAGAAAATAACCATTTGTGGTGCTATTTCTTTGATCACTTTGGTTTCAACAAAGTTTGGGCAATAAAGATTAACAAGGTTTTCCCAATCCTTAGAATTTCCTGGAGGTTTAGATCCTGTTTCAGTGTTGAACTTGAATGTTCTCTCTGACATGGACAGAGTATCAGACAGATTCAGCAGCTCTAAGCGTGACTGAAAATTTGGTATGCACTCATGACATCAGGGTTAATTGGGATGAAAGAGCAGTGTAACAATTCTTAGAAGGTAAGAGTGATTGTGATTGATGATACACCCCTTACCGTATGTTGCTTGCCATATGCCATATTTGAATAATGTTTTCTTTGGTTCCCCCCCCCCCCCTTTCTTATATGATTAGAAAATCCTATGATCAATCTGTCAATGGAGGCAGTGATGGTAATAACGATGCAGATTCTGAACACGAAACAATGTCAGTTCAAGTTTTATTCAATACTGAGATAATTTAATGATCAGTCCATTGAAATACTGTGCAAATGAACGTAAGAATGAATTCCTTAACATATGTAATCGTAAATTGCGCCAATTTGTAACCAGAAGTTTTTCACAACAGTGTCAAGGAGATTTAGTTATTAATATACAAGGAAAGTTTCGAAAAGTGCCCAGCTGTGGGGCAAGAACACAATAATGGAAGAATGATCGAGGAAGACGCAGAAGAGCGCAATAAATACTAAACGCTCCCAAGAAATTATGCACACGCAGAACAGGATGACAGGGATATAGGACATAAATTGAAAACAGAAAACAGACCAAGACAAGAAGACATAGTATATTTAAACTGAATATATAAATAACCTATACTCTTTACAGATACAAATTATCATTGATTCGCAAAGATACTTCTATTGAATATAAAATTATTTCCCACTTTAAAATGCAAAATACAGTAAACAGCTTTAGAGTTTTCAAAATTGTGAAAAAAGTATCTTTGAAAACGTCACTAAGTGACAATTTTTTCAACTTTGGTATCAGCTTGGCTTTACATAAAATTCATGATACAAAAGCAATGATTATGTTCAAACTTGTAGTACTATGGCATACTAAAGTGACATTAAAAACTTGATGGTCCAATGTAGCAATCAAACATTTAAAATTATAGAGTTTTGAAAGAAACAACGATAAGGAGTGCGAGCTTGTAGTGTACAGAGTACAGAGTCAAACGCAACTCGGCTACACCAACAATAATAAACATAACACCATTATACAGCTACAAATAGGAAAGGAGCCACTTTGAACCCAATTTTACGGACACCACAGGACAACAAGATTTGATTCTAACATACGGCAACATACATAGCAGAGCTGAACATATTTTAGCCGAATTTTATCCATACATCTGGCAACTTTTTTTAAAATTGGAAAGTGTTTTATCCCACATGCAGACTAAATCTTTTACTCATGCAATTTTACAACCATATCTTTTAAACTCCAAGAACAGCAGCTGAGTGTACAACTGTAAATGGGACTTAAATACGAGAGTTGATGAATTGACCAACAAGCAAGATACGAGAATTGACCAACAAGCAAGATACAAATGTTCATGTGCACGAAATGTTTTTTATATATTGTATTTTATCCTGTACATATATATATATATATGTTAGTTTAAGTGAAGATATGTTTTATACACTAATTTTAGGACCTCAACATAATATTTTAGACATACAGTTGCAATAATGTACATACTGACATATATGCCAATTCACGTTAAGACATGCCCCATTTGAATGTGACTAAATGCACATCATCATATGACATTCCTTTGACAATGCAATTTAATCAAAGCTTCATCATATAGATATGTATTCATGGTTCAGCTGAAGATGACCTTGTATATGGGGTCGAAACCAGTCCTGTAGCTTAATATAAGCAATAAACAAGTATTGATTGGTGGAAATTCTTTCCTATTTTTAATTGTGTAATTCGTCAATACGGAAATGAAGATTATAGAATACGAATGGTGCAGGAACTTTACAGCAGGGCGTACAGACGTCCATGATGCAAGCGGCCAGGGAAGGAAGCGTGTGTCAACCGATGATCTTGTTCAGTGTGTGGATCAGGCAATTCGAGAAAATCGTCGGTCCACAATTTCTGTGTTGAGTGCTTCATTTCCTGAAATTTACAGGTCAGCTCTCTACACAATTGTGAGTGAGACACTTCAGTACCGCAAACTTTGTGCGAGATGGGTTCCGCAGATGCTGTCTGACCGTCACAAAACACAGCGAATGGGCGCCGCTTTAGCGTTTCTCCAGCGCTACCATGATGAAGGACCGGATTTTTTTAACAAAACTGTCACAGGGGACGAGACATGGGTTCATTTTAAAACGGAAGAAACAAAAGAGCAATCCAAACAGTGGATGCATTCGCACTCCCCGAGTAAGCCAAAGAAATTCAAGCGAACATTCTCCAACAGAAAGTGTATGGCTACGGTGTTCTGGGACCGGAAAGGAGTTCTGTTGGTGGAATTCATGCAACGTGGTTCCACCATCACTGCAGCCGCATACTGTGCGACTATTCCACGTCTACGACGGGCAATTCAGAATAAGCGGAGAGGGATGTTGTCATCAGGCATTGTCCTCCTCCATGACAATGCTCGGCCATACACTGCAGCTGCCACAACGAACCTCCTGCAGCGTTTCCAGTGGGACGTTTTCGATCACCCAGCATACAGTCCGGACCTGGCTCCATCAGATTTTCACCTCTTTGCTCATATGAAAGGCTGGCTATGAGGACAGCGTTTTGACACCGACGAGGCGCTGCAGACCAGCGTACAAAGAGGTTACAGGCGCAGGCGGCGACGTTCTATCAAGAGGGCATTGACAAGCTGGTACCACGCCACGACAAATGTCTCAATCTACGAGGCGACTATGTTGAAAAATATCTGTGATGTATCAGTAAGTGTTACTAATAGAAAAGTGTCAAATTTGTACTGCTGTTTCATTTCGTGACCAATCAGACCATGAAAAAAAAAAAATAGCCCTCGTATAAATGCCGTATACTATGGACATGCTACGTAATCCCCAACCATATTCGAAAGTCTCTACATTACTTTCCATCATTCTCAACGTCAGCATTTGAACTGCATTACTCACCGGCAGCACTTCTACTGAAGCCTCCTCTACATACGTCTCGAAGCCTCAAGAGTTCTTTGGGAGTTCGATCAGCTGTCTATTGGTTGTGTGAAAGCGTGTTATCTTACATTCATCCCACCCAAAGACATCTCTCCAACTTTCCAATATAACCTGGCCATATGAACTCATATTTCAGTCGGATTTCAGCTGCTGTTGGAGAGAGGATTTCTGCCTGGTGAAACTGTTCAAGAAAGGCAATTCGTAATGCAGCCAGTAGGGACGGGGGGGGCACAGAATTTTCCCCCCGAAATCCTTCAAGGGTTATTTCTTTTGTTGGGTACTGCAGTTGCTCCCTTAGCAGCTTGTAGTTCCTGTTTCTTAAATGTACACTGGTGACATGCTTTTTCTTTTGATATCATGTGCATTCTACGCACTAACAGTTCGGTGTTCATATTAGCACGGAATTCAGGCTTGTTCTTCCTCATGCGCATCTGAAAAATCCCGGCTACACACACTACAAAACACGAGTGAATGAGATTTTGAGGAACGCAATAAACAGGGCCATTCTTTCGAGTATTCCTTTCTAAATTTTCAAACTATTTTTGGTTTATTACTAGCATCACTAGTCACGGTAACGTAATCACACGTATTTTCCTGCACAAGAAATTGCTTCATTATTTCAGACCTTTCTCATTTCGCAACACACGATTAGCATATATCCTAGAAGAGGTTTGGCAACCAAAATCTCAATAAATACTTCAACAGTCATGCACACAGTACACAATGAAACAGAGATTGTCACCACTTTGCGCCAAAACAAAGACAAAAGAACTCGCACACTGCATGGAAGTCTGATCATGTGACGAACAAAGACAACAACTCCGCAAGATGTACCACTTCACATGTGGCTATTTTTCCAGTACTGGAAGCACACACTGCGTCTGGCCCGTAAAAACTCGAACTATTCTTAAAAGAGGGACAGGAAATGAGTATAAATGATTACTGAGAAATCCGAAGCATTCCTTGTGTACCGTATCCTTTTGAACACTTCACACACTTAGATTTAAAAATCAACAATAAATCGTAATTGGTGGTGTGGGATTCGTAAAGGCGTAATTATGATGGGTAATTCTTAATTATTACGATTGAATCATAATAGTTGGCATCTCTGCTTTGTCCATGTTCTGCACTTTCCTGCACTATGAGTTATGTGGATTCGCGACTGACTTCTTCAAAATTCACTTTTCTGAAGTTCATTGGATTGCTATAATCCAATTACGTATCCGACATGAGTGTTGGAGGACTTTTCCACTCACATACTTTGGGGACTTGTAGATGATTTACAGTTTATTTATTTACATGATAGTTGTGTGTGTTTTATCTCAAATTAAATTTGAAGTTAGTAATAAAATTATGAGATCTCTGAACCCTTAGAAGTCAAGACAGGCATAAGACAAGGAGATTCCCTTATTTCCACTTCTGTTTAAATGTCCTGGACAAGATCATCAAACAATGGGAAACGTACTCGTAAAAACATATCAAATTTATACACTCTCTGATTAATCCACTCTCACAAATTAAGTAAATGGCATGATCAGCAGTATTCTCTTCATCGGCTAGTATGAGTTTGAGTGTCTCTTGCAGGCTGAGGTTCTGCCTTAGGCGAGCCAGACTGGCGCACTGTGAAGAGGTGGGCCACAGTGTATACAGCACCTCAATTAGAAGCTGGTGGTGGTCTTGCCTCTTTAGTGCGTGCGAGTGCGTGGGTGTTCCATGACTTACCCCCACCCTACGCAAAACTATAGGCCCTCTCCATGAAGGCCAGATAGAGAACAGATACACGGCAGCTCTCTTCTTCAGTGCTGTCAGGTTGGTGGGAGATAGTAAAGCTAATCAGTCAGATTCCCAGAACGCCAAAACAGACATAGCTGAGGAGAATGTCCTTATTCAGGTATGTTCACAGGTCTAGGTAGTAAATGCACAGCTTCTTTTGCAGCTGGCCCGCTAGTTCATTTCCCACAATCACACGATTGCTTGGAAGCTAGCATCGGTGCCCGCATTGCACAACCAGGCTATAAGGTCTGCAGCATAGGTGGGTGTTGCAGGAAACAAGTCCAATACAGAACAATTGATACTGTTGTACATCTACATATAGCACTAGAACAACTTGGTAAGTAAAAATACAACTATCAGCTAAGACCTAATTCAACAAAGATGCTACTCACTGCCTTCCATCTATAGCACAAACAGACTTCTGGAAAATCAGAGATGTTATGGCAAGGAGTACGTTTAGAGAACACTTGCGAATCCAAGATAATTGGGTGTCACACTAAACTGTACTCTTACTTACAAGCAACACTAACATAAAGGTTAAAGAAAATGCAGAGAACAACAATCTTCGAAAGATAACATTTCCTACCAGGGGAGCACACCCACCTACAGTGAAGACTACTGCACATACTTTCTGTTATTCTGAAGCAGAACAGGTCAGTCCAAGGTGTATAAATATACCCATGTACAGAGAGTGGATACGGCTGTAAAAGAGACATGTAGGTTGATTACACCTGGCAGGCCTTGCCCCCCATGATGACAGAAAGGCAAATGTGGAGAGATACGAGGTTGCTCATCAACAGTCTCATCCTCTCCATGGTCACCATGTTTGCTCAAGAATTGCTTAATTAGAGGAAGAGTTTTCTTAAAATGTCCACCATATTGGACATACCCTGAAGGAAAACGAGCATTCAACTATGGAGGTACAGATTCTCCAACATAGCAAACTGGATTGAGCCATCAGAAGAGGTATCCTTTTCTTTTTTTCCCCCCCTAGTTGTTTTACGTCGCACCGACAGATAGGTCTTACGGCGATGATGGGACAGGAAAGGGCTAGGAGTGGGAAGGAAGCAGCCGTGGCCTTAATTAAGGTACAGCCCCAGCATTTGCCTGGTATGAAAATGGGAAACCACGGAAAACCATTTTCAGGGCTGCCGACAGTGTGGTTCGAAACTACTATCTCCCGAATACTGGATAGTGGCCGCACTTAAGTGACTGCAGCTATCGAGCTCGGTCCTGAGAACTCTAGTATGAACTATTCTACTTGTCATTAACCTGCTCTAGTGAACAATTAATTTTCGTTACACTTCAGGCATTGTATGTTGCACTTTACTGGGCAAGTGTTGCTTTTTATATATATTACCACTCTAATGAAAATTGTTACATGCAATCTGTATTATGATGTGTCCGACACAAGTTAATAAATGAATTGTACAAATTTTTGCTGCTACAGTACTTCGTGGTGGTGGTGGTGATAATTATGACATGGGAGGGGAGGGGAAGCACATTCATAATTCTTTAGGCACCCTAGACTTTATATGAGTAAACAGGACTGTATTTACCTACACAAAGAAAACATATTTAGTACGCATATTCAGTAATGTAAGCAACGTTCTAGAATGCCCACAAAAATATCATGTGGACAAGCTGGTGACTGCTCAGCATTTATCTCGCACCATTGCAAAAGTTTAACATGAACAATCATGCTAACTGATCGATGGTGCTTCTACATTTAGAGCAGGAATGAAATAAATTTCAGGGAAACTTACTTTGCTCTGGACATGAAGTCGTCGTACAAAAACCGTTGCCTTTTAGACAGACGACACATGACAATATGTTCGTATTTTTTGGGCAACTGCTTCTCGACCTCAGTCTTCAATCGGCGTAGCAGAAATGGTCTCAAGACCTACATATGACATGACAAAACATAAACCATCAGTACTGACAACATAATATATTGATAAAATGTATATTTAAAATACGTCAGGAGACTAGAACAGCTAGCTGTACACTACAGTTTTCAACTAATAAAAAATATTACACATCAACAAAATATCATATACTGTAGGTGCCAGTTGCTGTAAGTACGATGACATACCGCACTGGCTCAAATATGAAATAGCCTCACATACGACATCAATATAATAACATATTCAAGCTTTTCTATAAACAATATACAGTAATTTAACAAACTCTCATGTAAACTGACAGATCTGCAGTTCGAAACATGGAAAAAGCTACCACACCGTGGAAAAAGAGTCTCGGATTTTTCAGAATGGACACAATCAACACCTGAATTACAACGAAGAAAGGACTTTCACCTTCCCAATGGACTAATGCTATTAAAATGAACTGCAACGTGATAGCACTCCGGCGCGTTCCCAGTAGAAGCCAAGAAAACCGTTGCGTTACCGCAACAAAATAAAAACACCCCCTCATGTTCTTAATTTCTGCTCGAAAGAGGAACTATTGAGAAATAACAGGCAGTACCATCGACCTGTACCATTGTTCTTCTCTGACGAATTGCATCGGAGGGGAGAGGTCTTGAAAAAACTCTTTAATTTTTTCATCTCCTTTGTCTCGGAAAGACACGGATACCGGAAGAAATGTGGTAGTGCTGTTGCTGCCTCAGAAACTTAGTGTGAAAAAGCTTGAGAAAAATTCATTCAATACAAATCCTAGGTTAATGGAAGAACTACATTTGAGAAAGAGGACTTGTATTTTGAGGTGTTTAACCATCACCTAGTATAAAACGCAGAGTGCACCCTCAATGTTATGCAAAGCGGCAGACCACACTGTTTAGTGGTTATGAACATCATCTTATCATAGTAGATCAGTTTGGGGTGGGTGATGCAATTATGATCTGATCCATTCAGAACGTCTAATCCTTCACTTTCATTCTATTTTTACCCTGACATTCCTGCACTGCCACATCTCAAACTATGAACCAAGCAATTAAAAGTTGTACAATGTTTTAAGGTTTTGAAAGGAGTATCGAGACATTGAGACGTCTGCAAAATTAATAACTGGTTCGATAGAAGGCAGTTTGAGTTTAGGAAAGGTTATTCCACTGAAGCCCAACTTGTAATATTCCAGCAAGATATAGCAGATATCCTGAATTCAGGTCAATTGGACTGTATCGCAATTGACCTGTCTAAGGCGCTTGATAGGATAGATCATGGGAGACTACTGGCAAAAATAGATCATGGGAGACTACAGTACTGGCAAAAATGAGTGCAACTGGACTTGACAGAAGAGTGACTGAATGGGTGGCTTTGTTTCTAGAAAATAGAACTCAGAGAATTAAGAGTAAATGAAGCTTTATCTGTCCCTGTAATAATTAAGAGGGGAATTCCTCAAGGCAGTATTATTGGACTTTTAATGTTTTCTTATATTATATCAATGATATGTGTAAAGAAGTGGAATAAGAGAGAAGGCTTTTTGTAGATGCTGTTATTCTGTAGAGAGTAATAAATAAGTTACAAGATTGTGAGAAAATGCAAAATGACCTCAATAATGTTGTGAGATGGACAGTAGGCAATGGTATGATGATAAACGGGGAAAAAAGTCAGGTTGTGAGTTTCACAAATAGGAAAAGTCCTCTCACTTTGAATTACTGTGTTGATGGGGTGAAAGTTCCCTTTGGGGATCATTGTAAATACTTAGATATTAATATAAGGAAAGATCTTCATTGGGGTAATCACATAAATATGATTGTAAATAAAGGGTACAGATCTCGGCACATGGTTATGAGGGTAATTAGGGGTTGTAGTAAGGATGTAAAGGAGAGAGCATATTTGTCTCTGGTGAGACCCTAACTAGAGATGGTTCCAGTGTATGGGACCCTTACCAGGATTACTTGATTCAGGAACTGGAAAAATCCAAAGAAAAGCAGTTCTATTTGTTCTAGGCAATTTCCGACAAACGAGTAGGGTTACAAAAATGTTGCAAAGTTTGGGCTGGGAAGACTTGGGAGAAAGGAGACGAGCTGCTCGACAAAGTGCTATGTTACATGTAAACAATCTCATGATTAGACGCGTGTTGAATTTGCTATGATATGCTGACAATATTGTGATTTTTTATATCCCACCTTTTCAATACAATTGGTTTTATGTTGTTAGATCATAATGCTACAACACTGTTTTATAAGGACAGGTTTCGCTTGAATTCAGCCATCATTCAAATATTATGAAATAAACAAATCAACTCAAGATTTTGGATTGACGTCCCTTTTGACTAAATACCTCATAAATACAAACTACTACCAATGGAAAATCTGATCGTAAAAGCAAGACTAGTTCGATGAAACAAACTAATTCAACATTTTACTGCCCAAAACTATTAAATTACAGTAGCAAGCCTCAAAATTAAAATAAGAAGCTGAATTCCAAACGGAACCAAGATTTTAATCTTAAGACACAAATAAGTTTCAACTATAATTGCTACTCAAGTTTTAACATAGAAGTCAAATTACAATTGTTTTTAATAAACTAGAACTTTGAGAAAACAATTTTAGCTAAATTTTCAACATTTGAAGACAGTGTTTTGGACGTCAATATCTTTAGAATTAATGGTTTCATATTGTTTAACTATTAACGTGTTCAGAAATTCCTATGTTTATATATTTATTAATTTATTGTTAGAATTATAATTAAGCATAAATTTGTCAAAACTAATCAAATACGACACGTCTTAACCTTGAGATGATTATATAGGCTGAAGATGCTTGAAATTCAAGCGAAACATGTCCTTATAAAACAGTGTTGTAGCATTATGATCTAACAACATAAAACAAATTATATTGAAAAGGTGGGATATAAAAAAATCACAATATTGTAAGCATACTGAGCGGTATGTTCCGAGCTGTCAGTGGAGAGATGGCGTGGGAGGACATCACTAGACGAATATATTGACTGGTGTCTTTAAAAGGACGAAAGATCACAATAAGAATATAAAGTTGGAATTGAGAGGACAAATTGGGGCAGATATTCGTTTATAGGAAGGGGAGTTAGGGATAGGAATAACTTACCAAGGGAGATGTTCAATGAATTGCCAATTTCTTTGCAATCATTTAAGAAAAGGCCAGGAAAACAACAGATAGGGAATCTGCCACCTGGGCAACTGCCCAAAATAGAGATCAGTAGTTGCTGATTGATGGTGATTGATGAACTGATTGAAAGCAAACAGGACATTCGGTCTACATAACCCTGGAAGTTCAAGCAGTTACCATCAACCTACCTAAGGGAACATCATGTAGTGGACCCCAAATATATCCGGATGTAGCAGAAAGGTAGGAAAGTTAAGCCTATACATTCTCAAGAGGAAAAGTAAGACTATGTCAATTTATATGAAAGAAAAAGAATCTGATTTGGGCTGATTCTTGCAAAGAACGAAGGAAGTGTTATTTGGCTATAAAGTTATACCATCACTATCATGACAGAATCAAAATTTTACAGGCTGAAGTTTGGCAGCATGTGAAGAAAACTAGGTCCATGGGCATCAAAGGGTTAATCTGGATCCTGAAAGCATCAACCTTGAAAGTCTATAAATTGGTCTCATTTTTATTTTTCTGTACCAGAGTGTACCAATTAAGTTGGGTAAGCAACTGAGATGATGTAACATTACAGATTTGCATAAAATAACAAAATGCTAAAACTACGGGGAGCATGGCATAAGTACAAAGGAAAAAACATGTCACGGATATGTTGTGTACGTCTCTCCAAACTGGTCAGTATTGGAACCAATTTGGTTATCATGAACACTTTTATTCTTCCTTCTTTTAGTCAACAAAGTAGCAACAATATGCTTCACTCTGTCAAAGATAAGAAGGGTACAGACATAATTGCAAACCCTGAAAGCAAGGATGCAAGAAGAAACTGCAAAAGGAAATCCATTTGGTTAAGAAAAGTACAAGACAATGAAATTTGGACCCAAATGTGGTGTTGGAATTTGCTCTGACTTAGGAGCACCTGGAGAAGGGGAAATAGTGATAAATGACCCATTGGAATGACAACAATATATTAAAAGCTTTTAGCTACATGAATAGTATTATTATTACATTAAAATTAAACATTCGAACAGCACACAAGTGTTCAGTTCATATCTAGTTTACACTAAGGAATAACATCAAATTTACAATGGGAGAAGAAAATATTAAGTACATTTTTTAGATCTTACACCGATAAAAATACAATAGTGCAGATTTTCATATTTTCAGAAAATCCAAACAATCTATTACATATATCCACTAACAAAAATTTCCATCACCCATGAATTCTCACAAAAGCAGCATATAACAGCTACATTAAAAAACTGCTACGAATCTGCATCAGTAAGGAAACTAGATTGAAAGAAATAAAAATAAAAAACTGTAGTAGTGAATTGTTACAGACAGGGAATGGTAGTCAGAATAACACATAAAAAAGGAAACGAAGTGAAGAAAAACCTTATGATTGTAATCATAACGTAACATTTGGCCATTTAGGGAGTGAAATTTTAAAAATTGTGAGTAATTTAAACATTTTTATTGGTTGCAAACAGCTTTGAGAACTAAAAACAAAACACCACAACAAAACTACAATTTAAATACTGTCAACAAAAAGGCTGTTTACAAAAATTCGGGGTATATAGGGGTCACTTGTAATGCATATCATTTTACAGCAAGGAATAGAGTATCACTAATTCAGCTATACCAAGAACATTCTTAAGCTATAAAAATACAACAGATATTCAGCTTTGCAGAAGATGTTTAACAACCATAATTTTCAAAGCACTGAGAATGACAATTAAGTTTCTTGAAGGTAATTACACTGAACAAAACGTTATTAATGAATAGTGACAATCATTTGTGTAACTTTTGTGCAAATTGTGAAAAGAAACCTGGTCTGTATCCAAGTGTTTGTTTCGTCCTGGACAACACAAGAGTCAATTACAGGACTGACTAAATGTGTATGTGTAAAAAAACTAAAAATGCAGAATTAGCAAAATCAACCGCGTCAATGATTCAATCCTATATTTGAAGTTTAGTTAAACTTAAGTATTTGTGTGAAATGTGTAAAACCTGACTCGTTTTTAAACACGAGTGAGCAAACCTTTTCTAAACGACTGCTAAAATAACATGCTTGCAGCTTTAAAGGCATTTTATACTTTTCATAAGACCTCCTTTTGAGGTTACTGGGTCACAGCTGCATTGTTTCAAAGTGCACTTTTGAGTATTTCATGGGGCATTAACATCCAGCCCTAGTAGAAAGAATACCCAACAATCTATACATCAGTTTTTAGCAAAACATATCTATATATATAAAATAATTTTTGTCTGTACATTGCTCAGAATTTGAAAAGAATGATATTTCCGTATCATTCATCTCCACAGTAACAAGGAAATGCACTTTTTACTTTTACTGTAATTTCTGTCTGTCTGTATGTATGGATGTATGTCCACGCACCACGAGAAAACGGCTCAAGAGAATTTAATAAAAATCGGTTTGTAAAGTCGGGGGACGACTCACTACAATCTAGGCTATAAATCATTTTATTCATGCTGAGTGAAATGGTAATATAGGGGAAGGCCGAAAATATAATTCTCAAATATTTCTATTATTAGTGATCCTATCGATAATTACTACAAAACTAAAGTTATATAAATTAAACTTCCGATCATTTATGTCTTACACATTTTCACCGTACTGGCTATGATAACAGCCGAGCCACGAGAGAATGGGTGAACAGAATTTAATGAAAATCAGTATATAGAGTTAGGGAATAAGAAACTACAGTCTAAGCTATAAACAATTTTATTCACCCTGGATGAAATTGTAGTTTAGGGGAAGGAGCCAAAAATGTAATTTTTAAATACCTGTGTTATTTGAAAAGTACTACATAACAAAAGCTATAAAAACGGGCGAGTTGGCCCTGCGGTTAGGAGTGTGGAGCTGTAAGCTACCATCCGGGAGATAGTGGGGTTCGATTCCCACTGTCAGCAGCCCTGAAGATAGTTTTCCGTGGTTTCCTATTTTCACACAAGGCAAATGCTGGGGTTTGAGCTTGATTAAGGCCACGGCCACTTCATTCCCATTCCTAGGTCTTTCCTGTCCCATCGTTGCCATACGACCTATCTGTGTAGGTGCGACGTAAATAAACTAAATGTATAATATAACTATTTATAATAGTTTATTTAAATCCGCCTTGATCAATACACTCATTAAATGAAAGAAACATTATTAATTAAACCATACGTTTCGGGAAATCTCAACCATTCCCTTCATCAGTGTATTGATCAAGGCGGATTTAAATAAACTATTATAAATAGTTATATTATACATTCAGACCAGTCAATACGGACCAAACACAATATTAACCTATCATGGTTAAGTTTATTAACAGTAAATCAACTAGCAAAAAAGAAGTTACAAAAAATACAATTTACAATCATTTATATTTTGTTCAGTTTTACCGTAATGACTATGATAAGAGTGATATTTCAGAGTCAGAAGAAAACTAAATGTGAAGGCCTACAATATCATAAGCACATAACAATGATGAACAATAACATTACATTGACCATTGTTTCTTGGGATGTTCTTTGTCTTTGACGCTGCCACTCAACTCCAATAGATGGAATTACTGCTGCATACCGAGTATAACAGCCTGATTGAATATTGGTGGGAAATAGCTGCGTTCTTATTTAGCTTGCCATTCCTCTGGTTTATACCTTTTTTGATACTGCTGCTACGTAACACACTGGTTCATCATACTATTCCAGCTATTCAATCCCTACTCCGATGCACTATTTTGAATGAGCAGTGTGCACACTTAAGGCAGAGGCTCGCTTAGTGGTAGTAGTATGACCTGGTCTAGCATTACAATTCAGGCCTCTTCCAACTTATAGCACCACAATTCACGAAATAACTCAAAATCCAACACTGAAGAGAGCCGTGTCTTAAAAAAAGCTTCTCCCTCTTCATATTTATTAAATTCTATATTCATTTTATTCCAAATTAGCAGTGAAGAGGTGGTTTCTTCTCTGGCTTGAAGGAATAATTTGCCTCAAAGTCAGATTTTTTCGCCACCATTGGACTGAACTGAGATTTTTTTGACTCATCGGGTACTCCTAGGAAACAGCTGGGAATCTCCACTGTTTGACCCCCCCCGGAGAAAAAAGACAGAGTGTTCACGGATCACAGCTGTCTGCGACGTGGTCATTCCAGGTCTGGAACTTTGTACTGTTAAGACAGGCAGCGTAGTACTGTTAGTTAAAAGTGACGAAATGTATGGTTTTTCATTCGATCGAGAATTTCATTTGAAAGCACTGCTTTTGATGGTGCCATTCCTACTGACGTCATCGTAATGACCTATGTTCATTTCAGTTAGGAAAAGCACTAAGACGGTCTTTCTGAGGATGTAAAAAGGCAGGTGGAGAGCGAGTATCTGCCATTATAATGAAGACTCCCCAACCTGATTGTGACTGATGGTAGACAAGCGGGCCTACCATTAAAATGAAAATTCCCTAACCCAGTCTTCATATGAGGAAAGACCTTTACTGACTTCACCGTCGTGTTTCTAGGGTAACGTTAAGAACTTTGCAATTTAATACAATCCTGCTCACAATGTGTACACTACCTAGCCTAGAATTCTGTAGCGAAGCACGGGTACGTCAGCTAGTTTTACTATATATTGCTCGTGTTCCACATGCAGCATGTACATATAAAGCTCAATAATAATAAAATTATTATTACTACTACTAATATTGGAGTTACTTCCCAATAAAGCCATAGGTTACAATAATAATAATAATAATAATAATAATAATAATAATAATAATAATAATAATAATAATAATAATAATAATAATAATAATAATAATCATCATCATCATCATCAACCAGCGTCAGCTACCAAATACAAGGATTTTAATTTGACACCATGACTGCTTTCTCGTCAGTTTTGACATTCTGTTTCTACTCTAGGCCTATTAGATGTTGGAGTCAACCGAATTTTTTGGGTGTCTATGACTGAATTTCTTTATGAATTTTATTGGGTAAACACCAAATGTATCACCAGAGATCTTTTACATGCCGACATTGACATTTTTCACCCTTCAAAAATCCAACACCTCTGCTGGGTTTGAACCCGTTATATTGGGAATACGTCATCAAATTATTTGACTGTGAACACGGGGCATTACCTATTATTTCTGCCATTGATGCATATGTATTTAGAAAGAACAACATATCAAATCCTGTTAATGGAGAAATTCTAAATGTATTGGTAGAAAACACAAGATTGGACAGTGTACCTCCATCACTCAGTGTTGAACACAGGTCAAACATTACATCTCAACTTTACAACGCTAGATCCCTTTCGAAATACCTGTGCTACCATCCTAAATACTACATGCATAATAGCAAATATACAAATAAATTAGAGTTTTCTGCTATTGTTAATCTTGTACATAATCAGCAGTTTGAAATGATACCAAAGCTACAGGGACATGATTTCCCATTTGGAAAGCCACAATTGCACTGAAAGGTATCTGACCAACAGTTCCTTCGTGAGGGTTTGCTACATGGAAAAAACACCACTAGCCTGACGTCATCAGAACAATGATGTTAATACAAATTATTCAGTCCTGGTTCCCAGGGCTGGTTTGATATCAAACGGATGCACTATCAGCTGCCAAAAGTAGCCTAGGCGTTATTTAGGAGGCATACTAGGAAAATTAGGAGTACGGTAGTTTCACGTTGCATACTTTGGTGAAACTGTTAACAAATAAAAGGCTTTCACAAAAGTCAGGTGCTTTACACAACTTTGATTACTTTTTATTGGATCATAAGTTCCTTTTTATATTTAATAGAAAACTGTGCAATTCCATTAAACTTCTTTATAAAATAATATAAACTGTTACCAGTCACAAGTTTTATTAAATGGTTTATTTCACAACTTAGCTCCATTTGTCAAGTGCAAATTGTGACACGGCTCTACTATACTGAAAGTCAACTCAAGAGCTTAGGAAAAGTATCCTTCCGCATGTGACCACGTCCCCGGTTCCCCCTTCCTGTCACTGTTCTCCATCCGCCACAACCAGCTTATTATTAATGCCATGCATGGGATATGCCAAGGATCCTATTCCCATACCGTGTTGAGGCCCTTCCCGTTTTATTTACGGCAAGTGCATATTTCGAACTGAGCTGACACATAGGCCTACTGACGAACAGCCAAACGAGCAAACATTTTCTATCACATAAATGTGGAATGCAGCTTAGTTGAGCGACATTTGTTTAGATTTCCTACTTAATTTTTGTCTACTTTTGTTAGCTTGGAAGTACTTCACATGGGACTCATGTCACAACATCACACGTGTAGCTCACAGCTGGCAGCCATTATGAATACTAAACATGCTGTTGCAGCCAGTATTGCCAACAATTTTTTGGATCCATCTTCAACGTCGCAAATATTATGCGAACTTATCAGCAATGGAATGAACTCGAACAGAGCTTACTAAGTTCACAGTGGAAGAAGATATCAATCTCATATTAATTATTATTTTGCTACATATGCCACATAGAACCATAACTATTCATAGCCATCTACGTATGATGTATGAGTTGGTAACGAACCCGAGTAAGATAAAAGCTGTGATATATTTTCCATATTTATACCGGGAAAAAGTTCCAATTCGACAAGTCAGTTCACCAGAATATCTAACCAAACTTAAGGAAGCTCGTGACTTAGGAACAAGTAACAAACTAGGGAACTATTTAGCGCTGCGGAAGCCTTTTCACCGACCAGAAGTCCGACTAACATCAAAGGGACCGCTTAGGTATTGAGTTGACTCTCAGTACAGACACTATTGTTTTCAAATAGTATACTATAGTATTATTAGTGCTATGTACATTATGAATTTATAACACTATGCTCGGTCTACTACAGTGTCATCTCAGGAACATGTTTAAATATTTCTTTTCAATTTTATCATTGATCATGTGTTGAGAATCAATTACCTAATGTCTATAAATTTCTAGACCGGGCGAGTTGGCCGTGCGCGTAGAGGCGCGCGGCTGAGAGCTTGCATCCGGGAGATAGTAGGTTCGAATCCCACTATCGGCAGCCCTGAAGATGGTTTTCCGTGGTTTCCCATTTTCACACCAGGCAAATGCTGGGGCTGTACCTTAATTAAGGCCACGGCCGCTTCCTTCCAACTCCTAGGCCTTTCCTATCCCATCGTCGCCATAAGACCTATCTGTGTCGGTGCGACGTAAAGCCCCTAGCAAAAATAAATTTCTAGAGTATCTAAAATGTTCAGAAAAACCAATGCAAGATCATGGAATATAAAAAACAAGACATTAAGTATAAAAGCACACCATTCTTTGGGAGAGCATCATACCAGATAGAGCCCTCAAGAAGCAAAATGAATAATACATGTTAAAATTTTGCAGGCGTGACATACTAAAGTAGCGGTGCGGTAGTGTTCACACTTGTCAGCAAAGAGCTTTCTTGGAAATAGGTATAATATACTGACGAAAATCGGATGGCACTTCTCCTGTCTCATATATCTCGCACACTAAATGAAGTAACCTCGCCATGCTGGTTTCTCCTAAGGCAGTCAGTAATTCAGAGGGAATGTCATCAATTCCAGGTGCCTTGTTCCTTTTCAGATCTCTCAAAGATCTGTCAAATTCTGACCTCAAAACTGGGTTTCCCATTTCATCAGCATCAACAGCCTCTTCTTGTTCCAGACCCACATCATCTACGTCTTCGCCTTTAATAACTGTAGGATATGTTCCTGCGATCTTTCTCCCTTGTCTTCTTTCCCTAGAAGCTCCTAATATTCATACACCTAGTATTCCTTTCACCAAAGGTTTCCTTGATTTTCCTGTATGCAAAATCTACCTTTCCTAGACCATATAACTTTCAACATTCTTGCACTGCTCCTTCAGTCATTTTTCCTTAGCTGTCCTGCACTTTCTATCCACTTAATTCTTTAATCGCCTGTATGCTCTTCTGAACTCTTTATTTCTAGCATTCTTGTATTTTCGTCGTTCTTTGCCTTCCTCATTTTTTGCATTCTTATACATTTGTTGTTCATCAATCAGGTCGAGTCTCCTGAGTCATACGTTGATTCTTAGTTGATCTTT
Source organism: Anabrus simplex (assembly GCF_040414725.1). Classification (NCBI taxonomy): domain Eukaryota; kingdom Metazoa; phylum Arthropoda; class Insecta; order Orthoptera; family Tettigoniidae; genus Anabrus; species Anabrus simplex. The sequence continues at coordinate 19,976,106 of NC_090274.1, read as the reverse complement.
CCTTACTTCCTAATATTTCTCAGCAGACCTACAGACCTCATTCTTCAGGACTGTCCATTCTTCCTCTATTGCGTTTCTTTCAGCTTTCCATTCAGTCCTTGTGCAACATGTTCCTTGAAATAATCCCTCATACTCGTTTGCTTCAACTTGTCTACCTCCAATCTCCTTGCCTACCGGTACCTTCCTTTCTTCAATTTCTTCAACTTCAGGTGGCATTTCAGGACCAACAAGTTGTGGTCAGAGTCCGCGTCTGCTCCTGGGAAAATTTTGCAAATTAACACCTGGTTTCTGAACCTGTGCCTAATCATAATGAAATCAATTTGATACCTTCCAGTGTCTCCAGGCATCGTCCATGTATACATCTGCCGTTTGTGGTGTTAGCAAGGACTAAATTGTGATTGGTGAAGAATTCAACAAGCCAACTTCCTCTTTCATTCCTTTGTTCCAATCCACATTCTCCTACTGTATTACCTTCCCCTTACTTGGCCTAGCATTGCATTTCAGTCTCGCATCACAATTAGATTCCCGTTACCTTTTACATATTGACAATTTTGTAATTGCCTGACCAAAAAACCTCCTCTTTCTGCCAACGTACTTCACTTATACAAACTACATCCAACTTTAGTCTATCAATCTCCTTTTTTAGATTCTCTAACCTACCACAACGTTTCAAACTTCTAACATTCCACGCTCCAACTCACAGAATGTCAGTGGCGTCTTCCTGACGAATGCCCCCTCACGTGTAGTCCCCATCCGGAGATCCGAATGGTTTACTATATTACCTCCAAAATATTTTACCCGAGAGGAAGCCATCATCAGTACATCGTTCATACAGAGAGAGCTGCATGTCCTCGAGCTTAACAACCATAAACAACCTGGGTCAGATCCCACCAGACTCACTCAATACACCAGACAAATTTAAGAGAAACTGCAGTATATAAAACCATCACCTGCAAAAACTGAACATTTTTAGAATGGACAAACATCAGATTTCGAGCTTAAATAGCGGTACTTCGGCTACATAAGCATGAAAGATCAGCAGTTGCGGCACATCTACAAGACACAGGTCATAAAGTATCAAAAAGCAAATTTCTATCATCATTTTACATCTAAAAGGGACAAAACTTAACATTTTGAAATTCATAGTTGACACAACACTGATGTTATAAATTCATAACGCACATAACATCAACTCTTAAACACAATAGTATAATCTTCTTTGAAGACAATTGTGGATCAAATAGAGCAACAATTAAATGTCATCATCTTCACCATCAGATGACACAGAGCTAAGTTTCTAAAACACGTGAAATGAATCATTTAATAAAACTTGTAACTGGTAACAGTTTATATTATTTCAAAAAGAATTAATTTACAGCCAACAACAGGGCGTTCTTTAATATTAATTAACAGGTCAATTAAAAACAAGAAGCTTACAATAAATGCAATAGGCTGACATCTCCACAGACCTTGTGCAGACGTTTGATGATTGATTCGTTGTATTCCGAATTGCCTTCAATCATCCCTGCCACAGGGTTTGAAAACCACTCCTTAAATTCTTTATGTGACTGGAACACATTGGGCATAAGAAAGTGCATCAAAGACCATAGTTCCATCAGATTGTTTTGCAATGGAGTACCCGTCAATAAAAGACGTCTGAAAGAAGAAAAAATATTTGCTGCTCATCTCAAATGAAAAGTGATTGCACTGTCACTACAAAATATATTTGAATATATAATATTACCTCTGTGTCTGAAAGTTCAGCAATAGTTGCCATCTTTGAGATTTGAAATTCTTAATATTTTGAGCTTCATCAAGAATTAAGTACTTCCATTTCTTTCGTCTAAAACTCTGATGATCCTGGATGACCAACTTATATGATGTAATGCATACATGGAAGGCATTCGGTTTCGTCCACCCTGAAAAATTCAATTAACACGGCTGGTTAAGTAAGAAATAGTCACAGGATGGAGAAACATTTACAAGATTAATAAATTAAAGAAAGAGAAAGAAAGAAAGAGGTATGAAAGAAAAGCAGAGGCACAGGGAACCTACTGGGACTGCCTAATGGCTTTTTTCGTCTTTGTGATCTAAGCAGCATTAGTTCAAACAGGGAAGCAAAAGATATTCTTTTGTGCAGGCCATCCCCGAGCTGTTAAATAATATGTGAAAACAATTGAAAACCACCTGTAATAGAGAGAAAAAGGTTGTATTATAAATGCATACACAAGTTTTAATTTAACAATCCAATTAAACTTCAACCGAGGAGTATTATGTGGCAAAGTGGACTTACTATACCATGTGACATTTCACATTAAGTTGATGACATCTAGTAAAATAACGGTGCCGCATAGGTACTATAAGGAAATAACGTTAACAGAAAAATCTGTTCTTTACCACACAACAGATCTTGAAAATTTATGTATTCTAATGACTCCCCAACCTTCCAGTTCATGGATCAATTAGGACAGAAATTATTTCATAGACCCCCACTCAGAGTTTTGAAATAAAATGGTAAATAAAATATTACAGTTCAAACGTATTAAAATCAAAAGGGTTTGGCGAGCCTGATAAAGGGTAATCTGACTGACCTGGAAAAAGTAAAATCAGCATTCCTACAGCGGCCACTATGACTGCCAAGCTTCACACATTGAAGGATTTCCTATGAGCAAAACTGAGAACCCATGATATATAGCATCAAACGACCGCACGATTATGTGAAGCGCAATGCTATTTGTATCAAATAGCTAGCTGATGTATCCGTGTATTGCTACGGAATTCTCAGAAAGACTGCCCTTATAGTTTTCCCAAATGAAGTCAACATCGGTCATTGCAATGACGTCAGTACGAAAGTCGCAATTAAAAGCAACGCTCCCATATGAAATACTCGATAAAATGAAAAACAGCACATTTTATCACTTTTAACAAAAAGTACTATGGTGTCGATCTAACAGTCCAAAGTTCCAGAGTTAGAATGACCAGGCCGCAGACAACCCCGAACACTCCTGTGTAATTGTTCTGTTTAAGTGTGCACACTGCTTATTCCAATCACTGCCTCAGAGTAGGGATCGAATAGCTAGAATACTATGATGATTCAGTGTATTACATACCAGTAGGCTGTTATACACTATATGCGGCTGTAATAATCACCACCACAATTTAATCACCATCACCACCAATATTATTATAGTCGGTACGATAAAACTGAATAAGACATAAGTCATCGGAAATTGTATTCTCTATAACTTTTGTCGTACTTTTCGATATGACCAATAAGATAAACAATTAAAAATTTAATATTTGGCACCTTCCCCTAAACTACCATTTCGAACAAGGTGAATAAAATTATTTATAACGTAGACTGTAGTTCCTTATTCCTCGACTTTACATACCAATTTTCCTAAATTCTGTTCACCCAGTTTCTCGTGGTTTGGTGTTGATGGATTTACAACAAAAATCAAAATTCATGAACATCTGTTATCATAGCCGGCTGGTACAGTAACAATGTATAAGACAAAAAGGATAGGATATTTAATAATATATATCTTATGTAGTATTTATCGACAGAGCCAATACTAACAAATATTTGAGAATTATATTTTAGGCCTTCCCCTAAACTACCATTTCACTCGGCATGAATAAAACTATTTATGACCTAGATTGTAGCGACTTATTCCCTGACTTTATATACAGATTTTCATTAAATTCTCTTCAGCCGTTTTCTCATGAATAGCGTATGTACGTACGGACAGACAGACAGACAGAAATTACGGAAAATTAAAGATGTGAACTTCCCCTTGTTACCATGGTCACAGCCGGTACAGAAATATCATTTTTTAAAATTCTGAGCAATGAACAGACAAAACTCTTATTTTATTTACATTGAGATAAATTAAAATTAGTCAGAATGGTCTCCAAAAGGCTCCCAAAATCCCTAGAAAAAATACTAGTCGTTATCATTGAAATTTCGTCACTAAATTACTAAAAAAGACTCCATATCTATCGACTTGCCTCTAGAATCGACTAAGAACGAACACGAACCATAATGTAGTCAGTCTTGCATGAAAATGACACGCGAAAATGAGAATCGATATACGTGTCGTATCGCACATTCGCGCACATTTCTCGCATTCATAATCGTCAATGTTTCGTTTTAAAGCAGCCAATGAGCAAAGGACTTCCAGCCACTGGCGTAAAAGAGCTGAAAGGGCGGGATTTGAAAACAAATGTTTGAAGTTCACCAAAAAATAAGCTAAAATCGGGAGAAATAATAGAATAATCGGGAGGCGGGAGAAACTGTTGAAAAATCGGGAAAGTTGGCAGGTATGCTTGCCGTAAGCCTCTAACAAACCTCCAAACGTCTCAACTTCAGATTTTCAGTCAGAAGGCGAGGAACCCATCTGGAACACACTTTATGGAACTGTAGGTCGTTTGTGATGATTGATTGACAGCTCCTGTAACTGATTCAGACTTGTTCTGGAAATTTCGGATACTCTCGCCCGTTGATCATCGTCAATAATGTCTTTAACCACATGAATGTTTTGTCTGTAATGGTGGTCCGAGGACGGTGATAGTGTTGCTGATTTTTCACAAGTTCTCGCCCTTCCTTGAACTTTTTATGCCAGGCAAACACATGCATTCTCGACGATGTTTGATCACCGAAATGTGCAGTCCAGTCCTACCAATTGTTGAGGTCATGGTGTGGTGATTAATGTTTTAAGAGGAAGTACAACTAGGCAACCATTCTCTATATAACACTAATCAGAAGGAAAAATGGAAGGGATTTGACAATCCAAAAAATGTAGATATCGGTTAAAGGAAGACAAGGGCCAGGAAGGGCGCGAAAATGAACGACTCCCTAGCCCTCGGAAAGCTAATAGCATCGAGGTCGTAAAAGAACAAGAGTTGACCAACGAAGGTCGGAGAGGATAGATGAAAGGAGCCTGGCACAAGTAAGTGGAAGCAATGCCAATACTCAGCCAAGGGCCCCGTAGTTGCCATCCCACGATCCAAAGTTCAAAGTCCGTAGGGCCCCCTTTAGTCGCCTCTTACGACAGGCAGGGGATACTGTGGGTGTTATTCTACTGCACTCAACCACAGGGGGATGCCAACTGTTGATGTTCAGAAACAAATATCCCGTTTATATGTGATCGACCTTTGTACTAGGTATGGTCTTGGAAACTAATAAAACTACGTGTCCTGCACTGCAGTAACAAATGAAGCTGAACAGGGACATTCTCTCGCCTCATGTTCCTAGATTGTTGCCTGACTATTTTGTAGACATTCAAATGCATCCTTGTCTTTGATCATTATATGGAAAGTTATCTGCATAATTTGTATTCGGAAATATAGTGTGTTTTGGTTGGCGAAAGTGATCCGTTGTACAACGTTATTTCAAAGATGAACAAATAGTCATTTCCACTTGTTCACATGAAAAGAAAGCACCCGTGGCTCAGGTCGCAAAGTGCCGTCCACTCACCGCTGGGTTCCATGGTTGAAACCCAGATCCCTCCTTTTGAGATGTGTTCTGGACAAAGCAGAGGTGGGACAGGTTTTTCTCTGTGTATTATGGTTTTCCCTGTCTTCTTTCAAGTCCAGCAACACTCCCCAATATCAGATCGTTTCACCTGTCAAGTCATTAATCATTGCCCCAGGTGAGTGCAACAAGCTTCGGCAGCCGGCATAATTCCTATCCTTGCCGCTGGTGGAAGCTACATTCATTACATTTCTGACCCACCTGAACGTTTGGAAACAGACTGTGGATTTTCTTTTCACTAGAAAGGAAGAACGTTGCGCTTTCGAAGGAAACTGTCATCTCCGTGTACACAATGAACCCAATAATGAAAAACATGCCATCCAATGAAGTGCTTCTGTATGCAGTCCACATTTGGAAAGAAAATCTCAACTATGACAAACAAGAAATTGAGTGTAAATGGCAGATGTTATACACAGTGGTGTATTACTGAGAGAAAATTTTGCAAAGTGGCAATCATGCAGCGGATAAAACACTTTACAACTTAAAATTGCTGTATAGACCCTTTTTTAAAAGTAAGGCGCACTACTGTGTAGACGGTTATATCTGGGGGGAATAGAACAGTGTAAATGAGCGGATGATTCACACCTGGAAGATTCAAAGGTTCAGAAATTTGTGAAACTTTATAACACTTTCAGTGTGACTGAAAAGAGTCAGTTCCGAAGCCTCCGGCCAGACTGGACTCTCGCTTAACAAAAAGAAAGCCTATCTGGCAAGCAGAATTAAAAAAAGGCGTATCACTGTCATACAGGAAGAATGCAAATAGTTCTGAGAAAATTCATTCCTTTGTGATTGGGGAATCAAACAAATATCAATCCTTCTCAAACATGAAATTTTCACAACTAATGATAGCAGTCAAAAGACATGGATAAAATTCTCACTGTTCGATCAGCAGTATATGGGAACAAAACAGGAAGGTGTCTTGGCAATCAACGAATGTATAGCTTATTCCCATAACTTGATGTGCAGTTTATGTTCAAGCAATCTGCAATCCCTAAATCTGGAGATGATCAATGACTTAGAACTATCAGAAAATTTCCAGAGTCGAGTGTGTAATGGCCAACCATCGTCGCAATTGCAGCTTGTACTGTTACAGGTTGTTGATGCTACATGCCATCTGCTGTGCAGATATAGGAAAAACAGAAGCCATGAAGATCCACATTTTACAACCTAAGATTTCCCTTTCTTTTTCTCCCTAGTAAATAATGTCACGGACACAGACGAATATCAGATGTTTTCACACACTTTTGTTAACGCTAACTGAAGCCCGCTATTGACTCCTATCGATAACACATTCACTACCAACAGGATTATTCAGTATAAAATTAACAATAGGTGAGAAAAGAAAAAAGGAAAAAAAAAAAAAGGGATTTACATTAATATACTATCTTCGAAATACAGCAGCTGTACACACATGTAACTGCTGAATATCTTCAATTGAGAATATATTCGATCACAGTTTACAGACGAGTCTCGCAACCCATTTTCAGAAGCGGGAATCAGCTATTTCTGAACTTGGGCAATGCAAATTATGGCAGAACTGTCAGTGCTAATGATGAATGAATGAAACTCCTAGGGAGATCGGACACTTTTATTTGAATACATAAACAGACAAGACAGTCATAACAATGGAACCAATGACCATCAGTAAAATTCCTGAAAGCATTTGGCAGGAATATGGTGAGGGAGATGACAACGATGATGGTCGGCCATAGAGGTTGTTAATTCTCGCCAAACGATCAACATTTTTGACAAATCATAATGTCTGGTGAAATAATCCAAGACTTATCACAATTTGAGGGTATAGTTAATGCCATACCAACATGCAATAACAGTATATAATAACACATTTTTTCTGTGTGGTTTACTAAGGAATTCTGTATAATGTATGCAGTGGGTTTATATACACTGAAATATATAAGTTTCAATGCAACATATTCGCCTCTCTCTTTTTTATCTTCATATACTGAACACACTTTCATTTACACATTTTTCTAACTTGTCTTAAGGCTACTAAAAAACATAAATGAAGCTTTACTGTTATAAAATAACATAGTATTTGCAAGATTTCAGGAGTAAAAGTGGATTTAATGAATGAATCTTTCAAAAATAACCTATAGTTGAATTGATAAAAATAAAAGACTGTATTTAAAACGTTTTTTCGTCTTACATGAAGGTGCAAGCTCCCCAGAATCCAAAGGCTTGCTTGCCCCATCAAAACTCGGGTGGATTTTATACCACTGGGGGTATTTTTTACATTGGTAGTTTTCTCCATGTTGCGAGAGGTTAGAAAAAAAGTTTAAGGTGGTTACTCACATGTAACAAATTGTCAACTGTCGTTTTTCCAAACACTTGCTGAACTGGGACTAGATAAGAACACCTTGAATCTTGTGAAAGCAACTCTTACCAACACTACAGCAAGAATCAAATTCAGAGGGAAGCTGTCCCAGAGATTTTGAGATCAGAACAAGTGTTAAGACAAGGGAATGGCCCATCTCCTATCCTCTTTAACTGCCTACTCAAAAAAGTTCATTTGTGAGTGGACAAAAATGCTAAAGGTTGACTCTGGATTGACAATAACCTACAAGAAAGGATATTTAACAGTCAACTGTTTAGCCTTTGCAGATGATCTTCTACTCCTGGCATCGAGTGTGGAAGAAGCTATCCATCAACCATCATCTCTTGAGCACATAGCAGCTATTGTAGGGTTGAAGATTGCCACCAACAAAACAGTTTATCACCAACATCAGAGATGCACCCAAATCAATCCCCCTGGAGTACAAAGCAGTACAAAGAAACCACTGAACTAACAAAATGCTAATGACCCACCCTAGTTTCGTATGGAAGCAATTTGACTTTATTGCTGTGAGCCTTATAATATTCCTTGGTATATGACATTAATTCATTTTTCCTAACAAGGTAAGTAGATTAGTGCGATATTTCATCAAGATTTTCCCAGCCACCAGCCTGTTAGCCCACATTTTCTCTCCACGCGATACGTAGACTAGTCCCAAGCTAAAATGATGTCTCCTAAACATCTCGTAAAAATTCTATACTTTACAGGGCATTTTTATCCTAAGATTACCGAGATAAGTACACAATTCTTGATAAGAATTATGAGATTAATCTCAAAATATGGTTTTTCATTTTTCAAGTTCACTTTCTTTAATCTGCAAAATATAACATAAAATTTCCCATTAAGAGTTATCTTTCATAGACATAAATATACTGCAGAGGAGTTTTGTGCAAAGCTTTTTATGCTCAATTCTTCCAGACAGTACTTCATGTCCTTCAATGATGGCCCAGAAAGTGTACGCTAACAATGGACTTGTATGGTTCTTTTTTTACAGACTTTCTTTACTAAAATCACCACTGTTCGTGTTCATATTTTCATAGATTAATGTTCCATACACCTAATTATTTCGCTAAATTATCTTTAATATAAAAATCTCATAATAATCTTTTGGTTGTTCTCAAGAAACATAGCAGACACTAGTGGGGACTTTCACTTAATACATAATTGTTTCTTGCCATATATAGTATATATTAACAAGAGAGAGCCTGTATTAGCACAACTCAGCAACCGTTGCTCATAAGGCGACGAATCCGTATAAATTGCAAAAACATCGACAGCAAGGTTTACCATTCTTAGTGCAATAAACGTATGGGTACCCATTCAGGTGGTGTAATTTTGTTTTGACATGTGTATCGAAGATAGGTGAACAAATGTTTTCTTGCTTTCCAAATTTAAGACGATATTTCACTATCTGTAAGGGCAACACCCTGCATGAAAATTTAAATCAATTTTCTTTATACTGATGCCTGCAAGGGCTGCTTCTCTCAAGCGCTCGCTCCTTATACAATACGGTATGATTGAAAATGAGCATATTCCTAAACCAAACAATTTATTCTTCACTTCAGATCCACTTTAATGTTAGCCAAGCTTACACGTGTTTATCCAGAACTCATATGAACACGCGAGAGCAAAGGACTTCTTCATCTGTAAATTCTATTTACGTATTTTTGTGTTCATAAGTTTTAGATTATGTTTATATTAGCCGACAGATGTCAGGAGCCCTTAGTTAGGCTTAACACACGTGTTTGGGATGAAAAATGAAAGGTTGTGCTCGCTTAGTGTGATTTTTGTGGTGATGTTCTTCTCAGAATATTCTGACATTGTAAATTTTAGTGTGTCAGCTAAACTAGGCATTATATCCCAAAAAAGAATTCAAAACGAGTCTGAAATAGTCATAATTACTAAATAGATCTGATGAATACTCAAAAATGATTAATAATGGGGGAAAAGAAAAAAAAAAAAAGTGAAATTTATGCTAGTGAGTGCGAGAACAACATAAGCGACAAGACAGATCGATATGGTGAGTACCTAGGTATTATCGGTGGAACTAGTCACGAGAATTTGACACGATAATAGTGATGATGAAAGCACAGAATGGTATGGTTACAAATCAGGAACCAGGACTGCAAACTTTTCTAGTTTATCAAAGTTTCAATTTGCTTCCCCATTTAGACACACATAGTATACTGTGCATAACTATTAATGAATTTTTCAATTTTAATAATTACAGTATTAGTGGTAATGAATTATTAAGTACGCAAGAGAGTGAATTCCAACCAAGTTTTATAGATGTAAAATAAATAGTGTTTTGCGATGTTAGTCGAAACTACTGTGGGCGTGCCTCATGCCATGTAATAAAAAAATTGAAATTAACTAGTTATATTTTCAGACTGTTCGGGTTTGTTAACAATAAAATTAAAATCACTATAATTATGCTCACAACCAAAAATGTAATCTAGTTGACAAGGGTTACAATAATGCAAAAAGCAGTTTGGCTAGTGGTCTCTTAGAGAAAGCTCAAATGGGGCCGGGGAGTCCCTGAAAATGTTATTCCTTCAATTGATTTAAACTAATGATGAACAAAAAATTAGATAATGATGTTACGAGTTCTCATACATAACAAGTAATTTCCACAATATTGTGTGTGTGTATGGTGTATTAAAAAATTCATAACACAACTGCCCAGTCATAGTTTTACTCTGCATGTAATTTGAAGTTTCGTGCGGTATTTCTCAGACTCTACTAACACTTCAGACAACTGTCAAATTTTGCCAAACATATTTCATTACACCAAATAAGTTTAATAAAGTCTCTTACCTTAGGTTAGACTGGCGTTTCATTCTAAAATACTAAACCAACTACTACACTTATCACTTTCGGCTAGTGTACACGTTTATCCTTTGGCTATACGAGGGAGTCCTGAGCAATTTTTGAAGCCCTGTCCCTCATGCACCAGCTTTAAAACAAAAGAAGGTATAGAAAAAAAAGCATAAGTAACTGAATCACCTGCGATTTGGTTGTTAAAGGTGTTAGTGATTTTAATATAGTGTTAGCAGAGCACATACATGGAACAGTTCCACAGGTGGAGGAAGTGGGAAGGATTGGATATGACAACTTACCTTGCCAACAAACTAAAAATGTGACACACCATCACATGCATAAAATTACCCTATGTGTCCTTACATTAAATCTCATTTGAGTCAGACTCTCAGAACAAGGATCTAATATGGCACTGATCAACAATATAAGCCTGTAATTTGTCTCCCCAGGTTAGAAGCAATGGCAGTGGGATATGTCATGATGTCCTTCGAGTTGATTCGTTGAAAACTGTTTTAAAACAAATTAGAACTTATTACATAACTGTCAATATTACTACCAAAAATTCAAGAATAATACTTATTTCTTGAGTAACTATACAGTATTACCACTACCTTTCATAAAGATTGTTCAATTCATAGTTTGGCATCTAGAAACTTACACTGTATGTATTGGAGAATATAGACCAGGGATGATAACTGGACACCCACATGCCCCGGGCGTCCAAGTTATTTCCATGGGCAACAGAATTTTAGAGAAAATCGCTGAAAAATTTACCTTCTACAATGAAGATCAATTTTGAAAACAAATTATTTTGTGACATGATCTTTTATGACAGCATAGGATCACTTTAGCTAGTCCATCGTTCATGTCTCTTTGAAGGGACTGTTCGGGCTTTGCACTCCTCACAGCACTTCTTCAGATGCTACGATCCTCATGCCCTTCCCTCGGTTGAAAATATGCGAGCTGTTGGTTTGTTTCGTGTAAGGGTAAAGCGGAGGTTTGTATTCTTGAGTTTAGTATTCAATTTATCTTATTTGTGGTATCTTGTGTGGTAAGGCCTATTTCCTTCAGATCCTCTCTTACTTCTCTGATCCATTTACATCCTGTTGTGGTATTTTTTGAGATGAGATTGTGTTGTACTAGTTTCAGAAGTCTCGAATCCTGCATCCTCATGATATGTCCAAAGAATCCCAGTCTCCTCTTACGCATAGTATCTGTAATGCCTTCTAGCTCTTTGTACACGACTTTGTTATGTATTATTACAATAATAACAGTAAGTTATTTATTAAATTTATTTATTACATGTAATAAATGATACTTATTACATTTGTTACGTATTATCCGTTACTGTGCTTCTTTCTGGGATTTTTTTTGTTGATGCAGGTTCCTCTAATCCTCCTTTCAATTTCCTGAAGTCTGTCAGTCTTTGATTGTTTATTCAGGTGAAAAAGTGTTTCTGCTGCATATGTAGCTTCCAGTTTTATAACTGTGTTGTAGCGTTTTACTTTTGCATTTACTGATAAACATTTCTTTTAGTAGATGTACCATTTTAATTTTTGTGCTTTAGCTAATCTCTTTGTTCTTGTTTGAACGGAGATTTTTCATATACGTTGTGTGTTATTACTTCTCCAAGATACTTAAATTGAGTTACTATTATGATTTTATTACCATTTATGGTGACTTCTTTTAGTTGTGCTGGATTTTGGGGCATAATTTTTTTTTTTTCAAATGATATTTTGAGGCCAATTTTATTTTTAATGTTTTGATGTTCTGATATCTGGATTTTTGATGTCCACTGCTAGTAACGCTAAATCGTCGGCAAAATCCAGGCAGTTTGTTTTGAGTTTTCGGCCAATCTTGGACGCACCTAACAATAGTGATGTGCGCGAGTAACGCTTGGACACGCAGAGAATCGAGTCTGGCGAGTCTGAGCCTCTCTGAGTATCTCGTGCGATGTACTTGAGTCTCCGCGGTGACGTCACGATCCGTAACTGCGACCTGTTGCCGAGCAGTCAGAATAAATACTCCAGTCATTAAGTACTATTACAACAGCTAAGTAAATGACGACCATAACGTGCAACACGCTAGTGTAAGACCGTAACATATTTGTATCGAAATGCCATTCGTTTAGTTTGTGGCACAATGATATTCTTAGTTTTCTCTTTCGTCTACATTTAGTTGGGCTGTGTCATTACAGCGCCTCTGTAGCGTAACGGTTAGTGTTGTTAACTGCCATCCTTGGGTGCCTAGGTTCGATTCCCTGTACCGCCAGAAATTTCGGAATGTCAGGAGGGCTGGTATGTGCAGCTCACCTGCAATGGCAGTTTTCCTGAAAGGAGCTGCACCACTTCGGGATGAGGACATGAGTTGTCATTTTTGCATTATATCGCCCTTTGCTAACTTGACTTACGGAGTGAAGATTAGGAATATAATTTAACTATTCATTGTAGGTATTACATACTTCCTCCAGTGTGGTGGTGGTGGTGGTGGTGGTGGTGGTGGTGGTGGTGGTGGTGGTGGTGATTGTTTTAAGAGGAAGTACAACTAGGCAATCATCTTCTATATAACACGAATCAGGGAGAAAAAATGGAAGGGATCCTAAACGTCGAAAAATTAAGGTAATGGCCAAAGGAAGTCAAGAGCATAAAATAATGCCCTTTATAATAGAAACAGATTAGTCGAAAATGTACTTTTGTCCTGCCTAATCTCTAAAATTTCACACCACCGGTAAAATGAAATGGCGTATGGCGTTTAGTGCCGGAAGTGTCTGAGGACGTGTTTGGTACACCAGATGCAGGTCTTTCGATTCGACTCCCGTAGGCGACCTGCGCATCGTAAAGAGGATGAAATTATGATGAAGACCGCACACACACTCAGCCCCTGAGCCAGCAAAATTAACCAATGATGGTTAAAATTCACGACGCTGTCGCGTATCGAACCCGGGACCCCTGTGACCAAAGGCCAGCACGCTAACCATTTAGCCACGCAGCCGTAGATACTGTGGTACATAAGCACCTGTGTCCACAGGTTCCTTAGTTTACGTTACAAAAAGGTTTTGTTCTGTAGGCCTATACATTCATGTAAATATGGCATAATGTACATGTTCGGCTGTATATGTTATTGGTGCAGTAGAAAAATGCATGCCCTAGTTGAACACCCACAACGTTCAATTGATTGAAGGAATGCTCCGGGCATTTGATGAGGATTCGAAAAATAACATAATTATATTGTTTCCACCTCCGGTATTTTGTCCTGCCATATAATATCGTACTTATTTTTTCAGTAAGGTACTATATGTTTGCTTCGGGATTAATGACTGTTTCAAAGGGTGACTGTGTACACACTTCTTTAAAGTGATGTTCATTACCGCATCGCAACATTAGTTTGTACATTATATCACTGTGCATTGTTGGGAAACGGAACCAATACTTGTCCTTGGCCTACCTACAATATTATGCATCGTGTTGTTTCAATACACAGCTCGCAGGTAACACTACCAGCGTCCTCGGCTTCGAGTACCTCGAGTTTTACAGTCCCAGACTCGATTCTTCGCAACTCCATTCGCAGCCCATCACTACCTAGCAAGTGACCACTGCTCAGACCGAGGGCCTGTAGATTACAAGGCGACACATGGTCAGTGCGACAAATCCTCTCGGCGGCCATTCCTGGCTCTCCAGACCAGGGTCGCCATCTCAAAATTCGATAGCTCCTCAATTAAATGTAATCATAGGCTGAGTGGACATGGAACCAGCCCCCATATCCAGGTAAAAAAGCCTGACTTGGCCGGGAATCGAACCCGGGCCCTTCAGTGAGAGGCAGGCAAGTTAGATCACAGGTCCGGCTTTAAACAATTATCGTTACACTAGTTAAAAATCTCAAAACTTCACGTTCAGTTTTACGGGGGAAACTTCGTCAGTTTCCCATGAAAACTTCTTTCAGTTCAGCAACCTCTATCAGCCAAACTCTTCAAAATTTTTAATACCAACACCGGTAACGCCAAACCAAACTACAATCGACCACAAGTGGGTTTTAATTCTCTCATCTAATAAAATAAAGCACGTCAGATACAAAAGTGATCCAACATGATGGCGAAATCCCTCGTTTTAATCCTCCATCGTAATTTGGTCATCCATATACTGTTCGTACAGAGTTTCTGGATCTCTTTTACCATGTAAATTAGGCATACATCGACTTTTAAAGGTTATGTTGAACTCGAGAACATGGTTTTGAATGTAATTATCAATTCTCACAAGTTCTCGAATGCATTATATCCTCTTTTACCCATTACTAATCACAATCAAAATGAAAAGAGGAAAAAATCATCAAAATTTCAGAAATTAGGGTTATTTGTGACTGTGAGCTCAGCTGGAAAGCATGTTCGCTGTACAAGTCCCACAGTCAGTACGAGTGGGAAATGATACAAACTTCTTAATGTATCATGCTCAAAATAAAACTACTGCAGTTTTTTATATTTTAGCACACAAATGTAAAATTCCGAGTGCTTGATAAGGACCAAAACAGTAACAGGCAATCCCAAAACCTCCCACGGCTTTATGTAAGGTGCAACATCTGTTCTGGTCTCGATAACAATCGATAAACGATAATATTGAAATAGTAAGTCTGTGTTAAGGAGCAGTTTCGGTTCCTGCCTGAAAGCCCAGTGCCCCAAGGGAAGTGCCGAAAAACTGTTCAGCGATGAAAACGAAAAAATTATTTTAAAAAATTAATAAATAAACATTTAACCCCGGACATAATGTACTCACTTTACAAGTACCATATGAACACTTTATGAAACTAGTTCGAACTATCAGTAGAGCTGTAGAAATGCAATCTATCTCCTTCCAATTGTCGTGGCCACTCACTGCTTTATGATTTCTGAGGATTCTCTAAACAACAGGTTTACCACCCGAATGCGATGCTAAATTGCTCTTATGCAAGTTCACCGCCGATTGCTTTGCCAGTACAGTACCTGCTCTAATCATCGCAACGACGTGACGATAACGCCAAGATCCATAAGAATATCATAGGCATCCTTTCGTGAGATACAGCTTCTTGAAAAATACCACATACTGACCTCTATCTTGGAACGGAAATTTCTGGACGTTTGATCCGGGAAATCGTTTCATCGAGGAAGGGATAATGCAGGATTTTTACAACGCAATTTAATTAGGATGTCGCGGGATCACGTAATTTGAACCAATATCCGGGAGAAAGTAGTTTCCAGGAACGTATAATCGAGGTTCTACGGTACTGACTGTAGTAATCATCAAACGTGAATGTGGCGCAATGTTCATGATGTTTGCGATAAACAGAGTATAAAATAGTCAATGAAGACATGGAAAGCATACAAATTACTCCAGTTGAAAATACCTCACTAGTAACACAGATATGTCTAAGAAACGGTGACAAAAATGTTTAAGACCTATGTAGGTGCAAGAGACCTTGAGTGACTTGAATGAACCCATTCAAAACTGCTTTCTCAAGTAATCATGCTCGCCTTGCTATAAGCAGTAAATCAGGTAATAAAAAATGGGTCTGTTGATATTTTGGTGGGCTGGCAATATTTGCACACCTGATATAGACCATAACCAAATGACAGCTTAACCCATTAGTGCATAGCGCCCGAAATATCGGATGTTGTAAAAAAATAAAATTGTGTGATATTTATGCATGGTTTTAAGCGCACGATACTTTCTTGTGCTTGAGAATGGCTGTAGCTAACAAGAACCAAAAAGAAATCATTCTTTTTCCACATCATTCATTGTTGAATCTCACACATTATGAGCATTACATAAAATCAGCTTCATGGTCCGTATCGCACTTCAATAGATTCACAATTAAGTATTTATTTATTTTCCACCTAGTTGATACAATCATTGCTTAAGGGAATTTTTAATGGTCAAAATTGGTACATGTTTTGTATATTATCAACATCTTGAGCCACATAACACTGGATGAAAAATATATAAATTGACAAAGTAATGCTTTAGAGGAAGTGTCCTTAGAATTAACATAAGGACTTGGAGGAAGTGTAGTCGTACGTCTCATTGATACAGGTGGAACTGAATCAAACAGGGGGCATACAGTATTCTTTGTCATAACATTGTCAATCTTATGTTAATTTTAAGGACACTTCCTCTAAAGCATTACTTTGTCAATTTATATATTTTTCATCTAAACAGTGTTATGTGGCTTAAGATGTTGATAATATACAAAACATGTACCACTTTTGATCATTAAAAATTGCCTTAAGCAATCATTGTATCAACTAGGTGAAAAATAAATAAATAAATAAATTGTGAATCTATAACGAGCATGGCGGCAAGATCTTACAGAGTTCTGTGCAACAGTCGATTTTTATTTATGAATTGACAAATATTTCCAATAATCGTAAACTTTGGAACTTTGGTATGGACCCTATTGTTGACACTCCTTTGAATCTGCCAACACAAAGATGTCAGTTATGTCTTATTATTGACATGACAGAGGCTTGAAAATATAGCTGTCCTGAAAACAGGACGCTATGCACAGGGAGTCCTACTGTCTTAAGACATTTGTATTCCCTTACAAGTTTGCTGCCTTTTTTTTTTTTGCTAGGGGCTTTACGTCGCACCGACACAGATAGATCTTATGGCAACGATGGGATAGGAAAGGCCTAGGAGTTGGAAGGAAGCGGCCGTGGCCTTAATTAAGGTACAGCCCCAGCATTTGCCTGGTGTGAAAATGGGAAACCATGGAAAACCATCTTCAGGGCTGCCGATAGTGGGATTCGAACCTACTATCTCCCGGATGCAAGCTCACAGCCGCGCGCCTCTACGCGCACGGCCAACTCGCCCGGTCCTTACCAGTTTGACGGTGAGTGAAATACCAGAAGTTTTGCAGGAAGAACAGACGTTTGGAGAGGAGCAGCATATCAACCCTCCTGATGGGTGTGAAACAGTTGATGATAATGACAGATGAGTACGAGGGGAAACTACCTTGGTAGAAACTTACTCCTGAATAAATATGAGGGAAGTAAGTATAAATAACCACCTAATCGATACTTTATTAATGCCTCAGGCAAAATTGAATAAAATTAAAACTTACAGGACATGTTTCGACCAGGCAAAAGTAAGCACAGATATATATTTCCTTAAAGAATGTCTAAACAATAATCTAATTCCTAAATTCTTAAAAGGGGCACAAAGAACAACATACGCTCAGTTTTCCAAATTTCCACACAAAGAACAGTTAACCGCATATGGCTTAAACGAGAAATTAAATTTATGTATAGGAAGAAATCCTTCCTCAACCGGGAGCTTTACCTAGCGCACCTTTCTGCTTCTAGTAACTTAGTTCCGCTAGAATGGGATTCTGTACAAAAATACGGCAGAGATAAAGTTGAAATTCTAATAAACAAGAAACGTACAACTTAGAATAAGAAGTTAGAAAACCTAAAAAACAACCCCCCAACAAATCTAAATAAGCATCAACCTAAATCTTCTTTTAATTGTGAAGAATTCCCACCCCCCGTCATGAACTTGTCGAACACGACGTTTTCAGAACAAGAATTACAATTATTAAGCAAAGGGCCTAATCACAATTGGCATAGTTTCAATAACAGACAAGTATTAATACAAACTTTAGCAGAAACAGAGACAGCCATACAAACCCTTCCAGTCGACATTCAGAATGACGTACGGTACGAAGCAAAGAAAAAAATTCCCTCCATAATTAGAGGGTTACTAACCAATTCCACAAACACTAAAATCGAGAAGGATCTTCAGCGTAAAATTAGACAAAGTGATGTAGTGATAACGAAAGCTGATAAAAGGTGGAACAGTAGTAATATTAAATGAAACCGAATATATCAATAAAACAGAAACTTTTTTCACTAACAACAAATTTAAGGTAATTGAGAAAGACCCCACCCTAAAAATTCAAAAGAATTTGAAAGGGATACTGAAGCAAAGCTCCTTCCTTTTTAACGACCAAGATATTCAAAAACTCATTAATATGAATCCAGGACTTCCTAAAGCAAGAGCTATGCCTAAATTACATAAAAAGGATGCACCTATGAGACCTATAATTAATTTTCGGAGAAGCCCCACATACAAAATATCCCAATTTATTCATAGGTTCTTAACTCATAACTACGTATTTTATACCAAATCTTCGATAAAAAACTCCAGAGAGTTCTGCATTGCTATTAAAGATTTCAAGTTAACTTCATCTCATGTAACAAGTTCCTTCGACATCAAGGACATGTACACGAACATTCCTATTAAGAACACCATTGAGATTATAAAGACGAATTTATTATTTCACAAACGTATCAGTATACCTGAAATAGAAAACTTCATTACTATCTTGGAATTCGTTTTGAACCACAATTTCTTCTCTTTTAATAATAAAATATATCAGCAAGATGGACTTCCAATGGGAGCGCCGGCTTCTGGAATTTTAGCTAACATTTACCTCGACTTTTTGGAACACACTCAGATAGTAGGTCACATTAAAGGACTCGATCTCTGGCTTTGATATGTTGATGATACCTATGCCATAATTAACAAGGAAATAAATGATAGTCACAGTATCCTTAATACTTTGAATAATTTAGACCCAAACATAAAATTTACAGCTGAAGAAGAAGAGAAAGGCATACTCAATTTTCTGGATATCCAAACAATTCGTAAAGACAACCATTTCCAATTTAAAATATACAGGAAACCCACTTTTACCCCGACTACAATCAAAAGTGATTCTTTACATCCCATCTCGCAAAAGAAATCAGCTTATTATAGTTTCGTCAACAGAGTCTTTGAAATTCCGCTAACAGAAACAGACAGAAAAAAGGAACTTTCTTTCATTCGTCAACAGGCTCTACATAATGGTTTCAGTTTGAAATTCATCAATAAAATCATCACTAAATGCAAATACCAACAACAAATTAAACTTAAACAGCATTCAGAAAAAGAAAAAGGATATGTAAAATTCACCTTTAATAACCCGAAGATTTACGAAATCGCCAACTTATTCAAGAAACACAATACCAAGGTAGCCTTCTCTACAAACAACAACACGAAACATAGGTTCTTTAGTCATAATAAAGCTAATAAACTTAAAGATGACGAATTCCAGGAATCGGGTATTTATAAGCTGACTTGTGCTCAATGTAAAAAAACTTACGTGGGACAATCTGGAAGGAACTTCTCAATTAGATATCAAGAACACGTCAATGCTGAAAGATACAAAAGATTCTCTGCCATGGGATCCCATATGAAAGAGTCCAACCACAAATTCACCAATATAAAACAGGACCTTCAAATTATCTGTATGATTAATAAAGGTAATCTTATGAACAACCTGGAAAACATCCACATCGTTCTTGATAAATTGGAAAACGGTGAAGAGAATCTCAACGAAAACAACGAGCATAAAAACATCTTATATGAGAATATTAGCAAATACTTAGAATGGGTAGACATGAAACAGACTAGACGAACAAGAGATATAATCAAACACGACATCGCAGAAGCACAGCCCAATCTCCCTCCTCCCTCACATGTTATTTTAGATGACGATGAAACTCTACTTCCCTTCTCTCCAGAGCTTTCCATGAACTGTCAAACTGTATCACATCGTTACTTCACCAGGTCGCGCTCAAAGACAGACCCTCTAGACAGCGCAGAATAAACATCTTTTCCAAACAAGAACGAAAGGCAAGATGACCTATTCTGACGACCTCCATTTTTATCAAAGGAGTCTCCAAAGAACTTTTATTTGTGCTTATTGTCAATGTTTTTCTTTTCAGTTCTTTATTTATACAGCTGAAGAGGACCACTAAGTGGTCGAAACATGGCCTGTAAGATTTAATTTTATTCAATTTTGCCTGAGGCATTAATAAAGTATCGATTAGGTGGTTATTTATACTTACTTCTTGATTAAACATCGATACGGTCATGAAATGGACAACTTGTAACAAATATGAGGGGCAAATTGTTTCAGCAAAATATGAAAAAGTAAAGGCTAAGTCCAGTGGTATACTGAAAGTGTACAGATGGAACTGAAAAACCAGAAAGCCAAGCAAAAGGAAGCTGTCATACAAACATAAAGAGAGTCATACGTAACATTGGGCCAGTACCCCTGTTCCCCGATATCCCTGATAGAAAATTCAAAACCATTAGTAGGTCAAATTGTTACACAAAAGAAGCAACCTGGTAATGGACAAGATTAGTGACTGTTTTCCTGTCTCCTACTCCTCCCCCACTACCCCCCCCCTCAAAAGATGATACACAAAATTTGAAATTCCGCTAGACTTAATTCTCTGCTAGTGGTTATAGGATACCTTTCCACCTTTCCAAGAGTATACAGCAATGTAAAATTAAAGGCTGAAAGAATTAGGACTTGGAGGAAGTGTAGTCGTACCTCTCATTGATACAGGTGGAACTGAAACAGGGGGCATACAGTATTCTTTGACAGCTACTTTACATTCCTGAAATTGGTAAGGCATCTGGTTTCAAAGGGAATAAGTGCAACAGATACATTTCAAGAAAACCAGACAGAGAAGTGCCACCTTCAAAGAAAGGCAGGCAGGAAACAGAAGGGGATCATATGGGTGCAAGAGTTTTGGTGGTGCATTACTAGTGCAGTGGAATGACAAGTGTGTTGTGACTGCTGCTAAGAACCACAAACAGATGGAGATAAGCGCTGCATCAACGTGGCCCAGCGTTAAAAAAAAGTATGCAAAATGTCCGTACAGCAATGAAAGCTGTTCATGTCCTATAGTGGCATCTGCTTGATCAGTTTGGATTTCACCGGCAATGCTTCTGTGGTTATCTTAATCAGTTAATACATAACCATAAATAGAGTTTACAGTATTGTGATAAGCCTTTAGTGGAAATTGAAGATCTACTTTACAGTGTAAATTGGATAAGCTAATCCAACTCTCTAACTCTACCTAAAAACCAAAGCCCATGGCGCAACAGCCCCGAAGGGGCATGGCCTACCAAGCAACCGCTGCTCAGCCCGAAGGCCTGCAGATTACGAGGTGGCATGTGGTCAGCACGGCGGATTCTCTCGGCCATTATTCTTGGCTTTCTAGACCGGGGCCGCCATCTCACCATCAGATAGCTCCTCAATTGTAATCACGTAGGCTGAGTGGACAACGAACCGGCCCTCGGATGCAGGTAAATATCCTTGACCTGGCCGGGAATCGAACTCGGGGCCTACAGGAAACGGGCACACACACTAAACCTACACCACAAACGCTACCCCTACACCGTGAGGCCAGCCTAACGCTACCTAGCTTGCAACATTATTGTACAATATAATGCTAGTGTTGTCGTACTGACCTGACTGCATAGCATCCGATATAACCGACGGCCTGTGTAAATGAAACTATCATTTGTATGTACTTTCTGATTGTTGGAATGTGTTTCTGCAATTATTAAGAGTAGAAATGTGTAAATAAATTGAAATAAATCACAACAAATTAACTGTATGCACTAATGGGTTAAGGGAGGGCAGAAAGACATTGGACATCTTCAAATTTCTCACCATATTATTTCCAGCAGCACTTCGGACCTACAGACTATACTTGTAATGCCACATACTGACCTCTATGTTGTTATGCAGAAAGCAAACTGTAGGGAAAAGTACAATACATGATTTTATGTTTTATGTTGGCGCGACATTATATTCTCATTCAGAGGCAAAGTGTACGATCATTACCTGTTACAGGTTGATTAGTAGGCTAAGCAATATTCCAATACATTCTTTTAATTAAAGTCGCCCCTTCACACCGGAACTTTCAATGTACTTGCTGGATAACTTAAGCAATTTTATCTTTTTAGAAATGCTGTGGAAATGCAAGAAAAAGAATCCAACTCCTTCAGCTGCTGACATGAAATCAGTTATACAAGCCATCATAGAGGGGCCAGTCAATCTGTCCAATACTCACGAGAACGAATTGAAAAGGACAACTTTGGCAAACTTATCAAAAAAAAGTAAAGCAATTTTGCACAGGCAGGTGAATCTAACTTTAGCAAAAGCCATGTCTTTAATGACCAGAGGGAAAAAGCACTAGAAGAATATTTGTTAATGGCTTAAGGATATATTTTACATTGGTGACTGCATTTAAAAAATTACAAAGTGCCAGTTTCTTGGGAGGCTTACAGTGTGCTGAACCAGGTTGGTCTTATTACACGTCATGAAGGACTATATGAACTCCAGAAGCAAAGAGACTGGTCAGAACAACATCCTTTAAATGCACAAGTGAAATTTTGGACAAAGGAAAGCTTTCTTCACACCAGAAAAGCACATATTAAACCTAGAAAAAGCCGACTGTTTTGAGAGATTTAATCCAATCTACTATTTGTGTTTCCAATGGACATTATAACTTAACAGAGTGACTGGAAAGATAGGTTGACAAATTTAAACAAGTGACTTTATGAGATGGGACAGACCTGGTTATGAATGTAGGTATGAATAGTGGAAGGGGAAAGTCCCAGTTTTTAATTTGGGTATTTCCAACATCTAATTCTGTACCGCAGAGCCACGCACTGCAAGTCCAAAATTTGAGATTTTTGGTCTTTATGTTACTCCGTTATAAAAGTGCCGACAGGCCGCGGAGTGGTCATCCTCAGGCATTGACCAATCAAGATTAAAGGTTTATTAAGGGAGAAATCAAGAAAAATCCAAGACTTAGTGCACCAAAGTTAACTCACGTATCTTCAAACAAATGCTTAGTAACAGAAATAATCAGCATTTTATGACTGCAAGTCCCTTCCGGTTTAGAGCCAAGCTATCACAAGTTCACATAAGATACACTGGTTTAATGACTTTTTATCTAGTTAGTTCTGTTACAATAGTTTGGCTCTAAAGATTTGGGTTGGTATCACACTGGAATAATTGGAGGGAACTAAGTTGCTAATACGACCGTTGTTCTTAATGTGAAATAAACTTGTATTATTGATAAGTTGGTTTACATCATCATATGTTATGACTAGCAGAGCAAGAAAAATACTGGCTCTGGCATTGCTAAAACGTTAGTAACAGTTTCATTCACATTATGAAGTTAAGCATAAAGTACTTAATAATAAGCAATGTTCTAATTACAAATAATTACTGAGTAACATATTCCAAATATCACAATGGTAAAATATACTACGATGACTGCTAATGGTTAAACTTGTACAATGTACTCGACTTACGTTTAATTGTACAATGGTTTAGGGGGGCCATGTGAATACAAAGTACATGAAAATTCCGCAGTATGCATGTCAGTGTTAGCTAAGCCTAAGAATGACTGTAATGAAGCTATAATTCCAGATCAAAAGGATTCTGGACAGACAACCTGTTTCAGGCGCAAAACTTACGAAAATTCTACAAAATGGTGTTCTTTAAGATTGTTATCAGGAACCTTCTACAATGAACACAAAGCCACAACATTTGACATTCTGGATTATGTTACATAATGTGAAATCTCTAGTGAACGTTTAGTGCATGAGAACCTTGAGGCAACTGGGCGATTCAATAGCGTTTCTGTCAGTGAACATGCGATTACTTTCCCCTTAGAGACACAAAGTACTTCATCCGTTACTGAATTGCCAAGTGGACAATCCTCAAACAATGACCAAGTGAAAAGGTGCATTCCGAATGGCAGAGTAGTAGTGCCCCGCCTCTTTCCTTCCCCTCGCCTGCTTTGCTTCTGCCTACCTTAGCTATCATACACACATCGTCCGGCTCCGTCTGTGTAACAAACACGTTCGATATGCCGTTCAAGGTAAGTCAATCATCATTTAATGATTCTAATGATTCTAGTAACTTCTATATATTGCTTCCAACGTCTAACTTGGTTAATTTCTTCTTCAGGTTTAAATTGAAGTGGGAATTCAACTCTATTTATATCACGATCTTACATGATCAAATTAAACATCCCTGGAACACATTTAAACAAGTGAACAAGTGTCACCCACACAGACAGCAAAAAAAAAAAACACGAATTCACTTAACCCAGATGTACACAGGCTGGACTATATAAGGAGTTGCCAGAATTTTAAGAATTTTATATTACAGTATTCAATTGTAACATAATTTTAACGTATCTCATGTATCATTACAGTAATGTATTTTATAATGTGTTTAAATGTGTTTTACATATTTTAGGCACATGTATGTAATTGTTTAATTTGTACTTAAGGCAGATTGATGGCACATAGATGCCAAAACTAGTACCATTTCATATGTGATTGCATCACAATTAAATGTTATTGTATTGAATAGGTGGACCGTGAAAGAATTTTAATTTACTGTACTCCCACTTCAATACAGAACCCAATGAAATTCATAACTATAAGTAGCAGCAATGATTATGAACTTAGATCCAAGAAGTCGAATACACACGAACCAACTGTTGAAATAAATAGTAAGGTTTCTTCTCATAGGGCACAGAAAACAAACATTTGTGTCCACCTGTTTGTTCTTGGTGCGTTTTCTGATTCAGAATCTGATTCTGAATATCAGGAAATAGAAAGTAGGAAAAGGAAGAAGAATATGCATAAGTAGACAAAATCCCTAAGGAAGAGAAAATGATCTAGACAAGAGTATGTTTCTCCCAGTGGAAAGAATGGTGCAAAGAGGGAAAAGAAACCACCTTGTAAACCTAATATGAGGTGGTAATGTACAACAAAGGTATCTGATGACGAAAGGAATAAAAATATTCAACAACTATTGAAATGAAAGTCAGACATGGAATTTGAAAAGACAGAATTATCAACAGTTGACACACTTAAGTCTTCAAAGAAACACACCAAATGATAATACAAGAGAGAACAAAAGACAAATGTTTATAAGCTCCTATTAAACAATGACAAGAAAATAAAAATCTGCAAGACAATGTACCTCAATACGTTGTCAAGTCAGTGAACAATTTAGAAAAACTGCACAATCATGAGGAACTGGAGGACTGGTGAAAATTGACCAGAAAGGAAAACATTCACCGGCTACCGAAACTGATCCGACTGATGACATAAAGAAACACATCGTCAAATATCCAGCATGCACCAGCCATTACAGCCTAGAAAGAACTCTGAAACAATATTTAGGTTTTCACTTAAATCATCATCATCATCATTTCCCTTTATCCAGCTGTAGCCGGGTAGGGGCAAATATGGTTCCTCTCCACTTTCTTCGGTCTTTCCACCACTCCTCCTCCAACACTGTGTCCCTGTCCAAGTTTCTTTCTATAATGCTGCGTTGGATGGTATCCTTCCATCTCAATCGTGGTCGTCCACGGCCTCTCCTTCCTTGGATTTGCATTTCCATCACCTGTTTTGGCATTCTTTCGTCACTCATTCGCTTTACGTGCCCAAACCATCTTAGTTGGCTCTTCTCTATTCTATCATTCATTTTTTCCACTCCAATTTCTTCCCGGATTTTCTCATTCCTTATTTTGTCTCTACTCTTCTGTATCATACTCCTCAAGAACTTCATTTCGGCTGACTGTATTCGACTCTCATCCTTCTTTGTCATTGTCCAAGTTTCAGCTCCGTAAGTTGTTATGGGTACGTAATACATCTTGTACATAGTATCCTTTGCTTCCGTTACACTATGATAGAAACAACTTCCAGCTTGAATCCTTTTACTAATCTCAACATCCAGTCGAGCATTCTCCATTAATTTACTCCCCAGGTATTTAAACGTTTCCACTACTTCCAGGGGCTTGTCTGCAAGTCTAATCTGACCTTTCCCTTCTTTCTCCCCTCTAGTCATAACAAGAGTTTTACTCTTTTCTACACTTATTTTCAATCCACATTCTTCAATCTTCCCATTCAGCACATTCAACTGTTCTTTAACCTTCATGTCGTCTTCTCCCCAAATCACAATATCATCTGCAAATAACATTATGTTTATTTCTCTTCCTCCATATGCTGCTTTGGCTGTTATCATGATGTCATCCATTACTATTGTAAACAGGATTGGTGATAGAACACTTCCCTGTCTCAGCCCACTAGTTATTTTGAACCAACTTGTCCTGCCAACTTGTGTTTGCACGCAACTACAACATTCCTTATACAATGCCATGATCATTTTTATTCATCCCTGTCCAATTCCTTTTTGCACCAGACTGTCCCAAACTTTCGTCCTGGGGACACTGTCATATGCCTTTTCAATATCAATGAATGTCATCACCATATCATTCCCGTACTCCCAATGCTTTTCCATTTAGTTGTCTCATAATGAAAATGGGCTCTATTGTTGACCTGCCACTTCTGAAACCAAACTGATTTTCCTGTATCTGATTCTCAACCCTCAACCTTATTCCACTTTTCAGTATCCTTTCCATTATCTTAGCAACATGGGATATTACAGTAATTCCCCTGTAGTTCTTCAAAACTTTATCACCTTTCTTGAAAATTGGGATGATTATTCCTTTTTGCCAATCCTCAGGGACCTCCTTATTCTCCCAGACATTCCTGAGAACCCGACATGTCCACTGCAGGCCTACAGTTCCAGCTGCCTTTATCATCTCCACTGAAATTTCATGTATTCCAACAGTTTTTCCATTCTTCATCTTACTGCCATTTCAATTTCATTCCTTGTAATTTCCTTATCCATTTCTTCAACAACTAATTGCCTTTCCTGGTCGTCCATTGAATGACTATCATCCGTTCTTATGCTCAGCAGCTTCTGAAAATATTCTCTCCATCTATTTCTTATTTCTTCTGGGTTTGTTCAAATTATGCCGCCTTCATCCTTCACAAATCTGGTGTTCACTTGATCTCTCTTTTTGTTTCTTAAGATACCATACAGTAATTTCTTGCTGCCCTGCGTATCATCTCTCAATTTCTGTGTGAATAAGGCCCAGCTTTTCCTCTTTTCTTCCTCCACTACTTTCTTGGCCAAATTCTTTGCCTCCACATATTTTCTTCTACTTTCTTCAGTCTTACATGTTTTCCATGCTTTCCACGCCATTTTCTTTTCCTTCACTTTAATCTTTACCCTATCATTGCACCAGTGTGTTTCTTTGTCCTTCACATTTCCTGATGTTCAACCACACACCTTTTCTGCACATCCAACCAGTGCTTCCTTAAATCTTTTCCATTCCTCTTCAACATTCCCCACCTCTGTCCTGGGTACTAAGGGTATTTCCCTTTGAAATTCTTCTTGTATGCTTTTCTCCTTCAACTTCCATACTTTAATTCCTTTCTCTCTTCTTAATTGGGGTTTTTCAATCTTTCCAACTTTCAATTTTGCTATCACAACTCTATGGTCTCCACCAAAGGCTTCTTCAGGCATGTTTGTTACATCTACAAGGTTCTTCCGGTGTTCTTTCTCTATGATTATATAATCAATCATGGTCTTTGTCTGTCTCCCCAACCATACCTTGTAATCTTCTGACTGTTCTTCTTCCTAAACCAGGTGTTTCTAACAATCATTTGATTCCTCATGCAAAAATCCACCAACAACTCGCCTTCTGGATTTACATTTCCATATCCAAAGGGCCCTACAACATCTTCCTTTCCTTGTCTTTCCATTCAAACTTGTGCATTTAGATCTCCCATCAATAGTACTTCCTTATCTTGTATCTCTCTCTCCACTTCCTCTAAGAAGTCCTCTAGATGTTCATCTATGCAACCAGTTTGTGGGGCATACAACTGAAATAGATCTTTCACGCCATTTTCAAACTGGAGTCTCATCATCATCATCATCATCCTATCGCTGACATACTTTGTATATTCCACATATTCTTGGCTTTCTCTTTTTTAAGTATGATGGCTACTCCATTTTTTGCTTCAGGTCGTCCACTGTAATACAGCCTGTATCCTTCTCTCAGAGGGATCTCCCCTGTACCCCTCTACTTGGTCTCGCACAGTCCAAGTATGGCTATATCTTTTTCTATCATGAAGTCAACCAGTTCTTCTGTCTTTCCCGTCAGTCTCAGTACATTTACTGTTGCAATTTTGATGTAGTTTGGTGTTGGTTGCCCATTTTTCACAGTTCCCCCAGCACCCGAAGAGCTGCGCATCGCTTTTAACAGGGGACGTCCTAACCTTTTCCGAGGCACCATATCGGATTTGTCCATATAGGCTATTGTTACGATGGGCTCGCCACACCCAAAGGCATTTTGTACCTACTGCCAGGTTCAAAATTAGGCCGCCCCTAACATGGAGACAGGTGCCTTTCGTAGCCGCTCCTCTGGAGAATAGACGCTACGGGTATGCCCCTTCCGCAATCTCCGCCGTACCGAAGTCCACCTTCTCGCCGTAGATGCCGTTGAGGTCTTCACTCATAACCCTGAGCCGGGTCGGTGTGCTCTGGGACTCACACAGGCAGGGGCGTCACTCCCTGGGTAGGGCTGCCTCCGAAGAGGGTCCCTACCTGCTACCCACTTCACTTAAATATGAGTACTATATATAAATGAGTAACACAGAAGCAAAGCCAGTTTTTGAAGCATGGTAATTTGGAAAAGTTTAACCCAATCAATGTCAAACCCCTAAATATATGCTGTGCGGTGACAAGCCGCCCATGCTAAAGCGATAAATTTAAGTTTTTGTGCAGTGCTCACTTTGCTAAGCCAATAAAAATAAGTGCAGCAACCGATCAGTTCGAATGTTGCGCCAGAAATTCAGTGATCTTCTAAGGAAGAGATAGTTCACTTTTCTTCGTACTTATGTTAGATTTTATTTCCTAGGATCGATGAAATATGCAACTTCTATGCTTCCATGGATATATCGTGAAAGAAGACATGCCTTGGCAATGACGAAATTGAACAGTTTTCAGTTGATAGTGATGCGGAAAATAACTTTCTTGACATTGGAAGTGATGAATATGATGACAATGAAAAAGACGTCAGTGAGGAAGACGGTGAAACGAATTGACCTCCACCTGTGAAATAAATAAATAAATAAATAAATAAATAAATAAATAAATAAATAAATAAATAAATAAATAAATAAATAAATAAATAAATAAGAAATAAACCTAATTTTCTTGAATTGCTGGTCATTTTACTCCAATACTTCTCATTTTCTGGTCACGCAATTCTTCAGGTGTTGGAGACACTATATTACGTGATGATTCTCTGAAAACCATTTCTTTCTCTGTTTGTTCAGTTCTGCACTGGTACAGGTTAGTTAGGAGGCTATCAATGAATATTCCAGGAAGGTCTTACCAGTTTACGCAAGTTCTACAACTACAGAAGTTGAATGATGCAAATGTGAACTGAAACGTGTGTTTTTTGCAGTTGCAATGCCCAAGATAGGCTGAAAAACCGTTGTGTGTCACCCGTACAATCTAGGGTTGTGTGTTATACCTCACTTTGAACAATACCGCAGTAATGTCCATTCTTAGACATCGTTGTAAATTTATGCTTAATTTCAATTTAGTACCTAAAATGTCAGTTAAATAACTAGTAAATTTATTTTTCAATAACTGCATATTCTTGGGAAAAAGCAAACACAGAGGGTGTACGTATACATAACAAACATAGCCCTGAAAGGGTCAAAATCGCCTCTTCCGATGAGTAGCACACACTGTGGATGCATTTAATCGCCCCAGCCTACAAGCAAGGATATTCAAATCAGGGGCGTGCAGAATATGCCGTATGTAGATCAGCTACACGGCTGCGTTGAATCTAGTTATGAAACGGATGAAAGAAAGAAAATGACATTTGTAAACAATGCAGATGAAGAACTGAGCATTGGCGACTCTGTTTCAGTGAAATGCACAACGAAAACTCAGATCATCTATTTTGCTGGTAGAGTTTAATAAGTACAATCTCCTTCAGGAAGCAAAAAGTTGAGAAAATTCCACCTCCCAGATGTTGCTGATGTACTTACTGTCGAACAAAAAGATCTAGCCACCAAATTACCCTGTCGTCCACAACTTGGTGTTAGAAAGTGAATCTAACCCATCATCTTGGTCTTCATCTACTTCTTTGTACATTATTCACCTCAGTAACCTATCCTCCTCCATTCACCTCACATGATCACCACCACCAAAGCTGTTTGTACATACAGCTTCAACCATCAAGTTCATTCCTAATATAGCTTATACCCCTTAATTCTAAGCACCTCCTACCATTGTTCCCACCTACTTGTACCAGCAAATCATTGAAACTACTTTCAAGTGTGTTACTTCTACCTTATGAAGAAGGTATCCTGAGTCCACCCAGCTTTCACACCCATAAAGCAAAGCTGGTCTGAAATCAGACCGGTGCAAAGATAATTTCGCCCGGGAGCTCACTTCCTTCTTACTGTTGACCGCAACTGCAAGCTCTCTGCATTAGCTTTACTGCACCTTGATTCAATCACACTACAAAGGGCACTAGGAAAGTTATGCAATGCGCAAAAACAGTTGACTGGACACCCCTGTTATGGTGAGGGACGAAAACGGGAGTGAAAACTGGGCTAGAAGACAGCAAGGCGCGATTTTCCCACCAGTTGTTACCAAGCAGTGGGAATGAAAGCAAGTTGAGATGTCAGTGGGGTCTAAAGGTGAATATCGCGCAATTATCCTCTACAATTTTGCTCGTGGATTAACTGTTGACCAGTGCCTGGAGGAAATGACTCCTGTGCTGGGAGAAAGGCTGTCCACATCGGACAAAAATTTTCCGCTGGTACAAAGAATTCCAGAGGGGAAATTTTTGGGGTTGAAGACAAACCTCATTCTGGGCGACCGTCTGAATCAGTTACTGAGGAAAACAAAGCTGTGAAAAAAATTCTGCAGCAAGAGAGGCGGATGACATATCGGCAGGTAGAAGAGACCCTCCACATCTCTGAACCAACTATTCATCCACTTCTACTTGACCATCTCCACGTTAGAAAGGTTTGTTCCCTTTGGGTGCCCCATTCACTTTCAGAGGAACAAAGGCCACATCCAGTGAAATGATGCCGAAAAAGGCTAAAACAGTTTGAAAATGGGACTTCGCGTAACGTCAATAGCATCGTTACAGGTGACGAAACTGCTTTATTATTACGATGTCCCAACAAAATCCCGGAAATAGGTGTGGCTGTTTGAAGATGAGGGTACTCCTGTGACAGTGCAAAAGTCAAGGTCAGTGAAGAAAAGAATGATTGCAGTATTCTTCACTAAATGGGGCATCCTGACTCGGGTTGTGCTAGAAACACAATGGACAGTTACTGCGAAGTGGTACAGTGAGACCTGTCTGCCTCAGGTCAACCAGGCTCTCTAGCAGCTCCATCCAAGTTCACAGCTCAACACTCGGCTCTTGCATCACGACAATGCTACAGCATATCGTGCTAATGTAACAATGGATTTTCTTGCCAGATCGGGGTTGACAGTGCTTGATCACCCTCCATACAGTCCTGATCTTGCCCTATATGACTTCGCACTCTTCCCAGACGTGAAGATGAAGCTGAAAGGGCGGCGTTTTGCATCCAATGAGCAGCTTCTGGCAGCATGGGATCAAGAGTGTGAAAATGTAACCGAACAAAAGTGGCAAAGTTGGTTCAGTGACTGGTTTCGACGTATGGAGAAATGTATTGAGTGTGGTGGAAATTATTTTGAAAGAGTCTAAAGCGTTCACACACATTGCAAAACTTTCCTAGTGCCCTTTGTATATTACCACGCTGCGACAACACACCCTAAATACTTAAAATTATCTACTTGTTCAAGCTTTGTATCACCAATCTGACTTTCAGTTCTATCAGATTTCTTAGCTACTGACAATTTAGTGAGGTACAGGCTAATTTTCATATTACACTCATCGCACCTATTTTCAAGTTCCAAGATATTAGACTGTAGACTTTTGGCCCAATCCACCATTACCCCCAAGTTGTCCACATAGGCCAAACTGATTATTACATTTTTACCTAACTGAATCCCTCCCTGCCACTTAATACTGTTCAGTAGATTATCTGTGTAAACTATGAACAACAAAGGTGAAAAGATTGCAGACTTGTCTAACCCCCTGTAAATACCTTGAACCAAGAACACATTCTATCATCAATTCTTACTGAAGCCCAATTGCCCACATAAATGCCTTTGATTGATTTTTATAATCTACCCTTAATCCCCTAGTACGGTGAACATCTTTTCCCTCTGTACTCTTATCATATGCCTTCTCTAGAACTATGAAACATAAATAATAAAATAATTTAACATAAAAATCCCTTTACTTATTAACACTAACAGGTGACTATACCTCCAACTGCTGAGTATTTCTGAGAGTTTTGCAAGCAACTTTTCATAAAATCACACAAAAAACGACTAATATTGTCGTTTTATTCGTAAAAAAAGACTATAGTAAGAAATCAAACTCACCAATTTAGTACTTTAAGGGTGTATCGATAAAATATTCCACACCTAAATAGTCCATGAAGTTCTAGGCAACACAGATGTTAAAAAAAAAAAAAAAAAAACAGCTTTATCACCGTTATGTTTTATACAAAATGTGCACCAGTTTATGCTGATTTTTCACTTTCTTTAATTGTTGTAAAAATAAGAGAAATAAAAAAGAACAAAATAATATACATGCACATAACTCCAGAACACAGACTGTTTAGGTGGACACATCCTCAGCATCTCAGGGTTGCTTATCTTTCTTCCTACCTTGAGGGGTCCCCAGTAATGTTCTAATTTATGCTGACAAGGAGGTAGAAGACAGTGGTCCAATGTGAAAGAAGGTTGAAGCCTAAATCTCTCAACAAAAAGCAATAGGGACAGCAATGTCACAATTTCTTTCTTTACATTCATTGCTGTCCTTGGAGCTTTTTGTCAATGGACACATCAATTACATGCTACGCAACAGAACTGACTGCGTTACATTTTTTACCTGCAATTGAGCAAACTGGAGACAAGCACAGCTTCCTTCCTGCAAGGAGTACTGGCTGATGTAAAAATTATAATTTCTTACTTTCAGAACATCATCTCTCTCTTCTTTATTTTCTAAATCGAATAGACAGCCACAAATTTCACTGCTTCGTGATAATTCACTCATTCTACATGCAAATACGAGGGACATGTGTAAGGCAACAGCAACAAAGATGTAAGGTCTTTCTTTTTTGCAATTATGCCAACCTTTTCCATGAATCTAAATTACATTACCAATGTGTTATAATTATCAACAGACTTTCCTCTTTAAAGCGATATAATATCTGATCAATACATTGATAATGAAGGATGACAGAGGTACCAATTTTTAATCCCCTTCGCCCGCCACCCACCCAAACCCCCGGCCATGAAATTTTCGAGCGAAATCTATAGTATCTCCTACCTTCTCGGATAATGATATCCCCTTTGCCCCTCCCGACAGCAACCTATTCTGTAGTATTTCATATTACGAAATAAAATTTGCACATTACCAGTTAGTTCTGTCATAAAACATTCTTTGCAACTTGTTCTGCACTCAGCAGCTGCTTTTCAGTGTGGATTTTCTTGAAGCATACTTCCACCTGTGATGGCATTTTCGCTTTCTGAACCGTATGAGTTTCCAGTATAAATGTGCTAATGTAGACCTGAATTCCCTCCCGATTCGTCCTATCAACAATGAAAACCCTTCCTGTGGGAGAGTGACTGTCAGGTATACTTAATACTGCACAAATACAATATTACCTAAGGTTTTCTAATGTTGAAGAGATCGTTCAATCACAATGATTTTTAAGGCTCCCAAGTAGCAAAAGGAAGTGACAATCGATATATCGTTGCCAACTCACAAGCGTTGAAATGAGGAGGGTTGAGCAATAATGCTTGAAAGGATTTTTTTCCTGCTTTCCTATTCTTTGCTCTACAAAATTACTTTTTCTTGATATTGCAGCTTTTTCGTAATATTTTCCCCTTAGACCATAATGCCATAATCGTGAGGTGAAATCCGTAATAATTACGGATAATCCAGCATAGTTGCCACCTCTGCTATCATGACATTAGTAACCACTGACATAATGCGCCATAAATGCGACTTTAGCGGTAGAGCTACAAGGAAATACATCATAATCGCAGCGTTTACTGGTAATAGGGTTAACCCTTTTGATCTCAGGCTATTTTCACCAGTCAAGCCCAAAACACTCAGGCCATTTTTCATGATTATGCATGTTAAAACGTAAAAAATTGCCGTATAAAGAAATCCAGAATTACAAAATAGAAAAAAATCACAGTGGTACACTATTTAATATCGTTTTAGGAAAAAAATATCCCAAAATTGTTCATGGCATATTTTATTACAAAATAAATTTTGAAATTTGAAAATATATTACAAAAAATAAAAATCGGTTTTTAAATACTAAAAATGTAGTATGTTCTTTAGTGATATTGTTGTTCAGTCCCTCTGAAAATAAGAGCATTTAATTCTGTATAACATGATATAATGTAGTTTTTTGTATTCTTGTTTAGTCATTAGTTATAGCATCTGACGTAAAGAACTGTACACGTACCTTCCGGAGTCAGCATTTGTGTTTTGGAAAACATTCTCCTATCATCAGTACCGCTAAAATCCGAATCAGTTCTTCTTTATCTACAGCTTTTCCCACACCTGTGGGGTCGCGGGTGCGAACTGTGTCGCACATGTGGATTTGGCTCGTGTTTTATGGCCGGATACCCTTGCTGACGCCAACCCTATATGGGGGGGAGGTAATCACTATCGCGTGTTACCGTGGTAGTTTGTAGCATAGTGTGTTGTCTGAATATGAAGAAGAAAGTGTTGGGACAAACACAAACACACAGGCCCCGGGTCAGAAGAATTAATCAATGGCGATTAAAATTCCCGACCTGGCCGCGAATCAAACCCGGGCCCTCTGAACTGAAGACCTCAATGCTGATCATTCAGCCAATGAGTCGGACTGAAATACGAATCAATATCGGCTATAACGTCACCGTCATCGTCTAAAGCATCTAAATAATCCAAAACATTGGAATTATTTAGCCTAGAACGTGGCCCAGCCATGTAAAAAAAATTAGGGCTACTCGTGGCACAAAAATCTAATAACACAAAATGTTAAACCAAAATTCACTTGAGAACACCGATAAATGTAGAATATAAACAAAATATAATTAACAATAATCTATTATTAAAATGGAAACAATAAAACGAAGGAAAACACGTATTTTGAAGCTTAAATGAGACTGTACTCACAAGCAGCACACTTCAACTCGCCATGCGGTGAACATACGCGGTTTGATAACTTCATTTGTTCCAAACAGGTGAGCTTAGTCTGTCTATCTCTCGAGAAAAGTGTAAACCAAATCCAAAAGCTACTATTGATGTGTTTTCCTGACATCTGGGGGTTCAATAAGGTACTTATACAGCCATCCGAACACAAAGCCGATAGATCGGCACGCTGAGTGTTTTAAGCGATACCACCCGAACCGATAGATCGGCTCGCTGAGCGTATAAGAGTTAATGTTTATCCAAAATCACCCATGCAAGTCTCAGAAGTAATCCAATACTAGGAGAGACATTGGAGAAAAATATTGCTATCTGTTTTTGAATGCAGCATTCATAATTATCAGACAAATCTCACGATGAAATTCATACCGATATCAAACCATGCAGCTTCATGTTTCACCAAGTTTCATGAAAAATTCAGCACAACCCTGAAAGGGGAAAGGAAAAATATAACTGACCAATGTCAAATGTCTCCCTCTACAGATGATTAGTTTGAGAGAGTATACAGATTAGGCCAACCATTCAGGTGGCTGCCCCTACAATGAACATGTACCCTCCACAATGGAGAATAAAGGTTGAACAATTCTTTGACAGCATCAAGAACTGCTTGATCGGTTGTGAAGCGCTTAGTCTTCATGGCTTTCTCCAGCAGCCCATGAAGAAAACACCAACTGTCGACTGTTAGCATGCTGCAGTAGAACCAAGCACACTCAAATTTTTCCCAGCCAAGACAGCTCCTTTGCACAATCTGCCAAGTTGTACTGTTAGGACATAACAATGCAACACCATATTATAACTTTCCCCCCTCTATTTAGCAAGTGGATGTCTCGGACTGAACACATTCTGAACTGTTAATACACCACCAAACCCTGTGATCGTGCTATGCATGTTCTGGTTTCAATTGAACAACCCTTACACAAATACTTCACATCGAGTTTTGTCATCACTACACAGCTATACTACTGAATCACCAATCTAATGACCATCCGCTGCAAAATGTTTTCCCTTCAAAATATCTTCCCCCTTGCTGTATGTAGGCTTCCAGAAACACCTCAGTACAGAAGATACTACGTTTGTATAGACCTTCATCCTGCAGCATGATTTACCGTTTATCTGCTGTAAAAATTCTAGCTTTTTTCTTGAAACAAGGTTATCTCCACAACTGCCACTGAAGTGAATCACAATATGCATAATAGTATTAAGCCAGTAATCTCAATGATAGCAGCTCAAATTAAATAGTAGCTTTTTATTTAAGATACCATGCACCTGTTAGTGGCTGAAATGCTTCGCTACAAGCAAAACTCTGCAATGGAGTGTTTTTCTTCTCAAAATCAGGAGTTCACAGATTTAAATGCAACAACTACAATTCCACATATATAGGCCAAACCGGACTTAACTTTAATATTAGATATTTGAACATGTTAAAGCTTTAAATTATAATAGATTCTCTGCTGTAGGACAGCATATACATCGATTCTAAACACAACTTTCACTAACAAGACATACAAATAATCTATATATATAAAATAAAGAGTTTTGTCTGTACATTGCTCATAATTTGAAAAGAATGGTATTTCATCAGCCATGTCAACAGTAGGAAGGAAATGCACTTTTTACTTTTCCGTAATTTCTGTCTGTATGTATGTATGTATGTATGTATGTATGTATGTATGTATGTATGTATGTACACGCATCACTAGAAAACGGCCAGAGAGAACTCGATGAAAATCGGTATGCAAAGTCGGGGAATAAGTCGCTACAATCAAGGCCATAAATCATTTTATTCACGCTGATAGAAATCGTAGTTTAGGGGAAGGCCTGAAATTTAATTTTCAAATATTTATGTTTTTTGTAATCCTATCCTCTGCGAACCATGTGACCTTGTCGCGGTGGGGAGGCTTGCGTGTCTCAATGATGCAGATAGCCGAGCCACAGGTGCAACCATATCGGATGGGTATCTGTTGAGAGACCAGACTAACGAATGGTTCATCGAAAGGGGGGTAGCAGCCTTTCGATAGTTACAAGGGCGGCAGTCTAGATGATTTACTGATACGGCCTTGTAATAATACTCAACATGGCTTAGCTGTGTTGATACTGCTACACGGCTGAAAGCAACGGGAAACTACAGCCGTAACTACCTCCCGAGGACATGCAGCTCTCTCTGTATGAATGATGTACTG
The DNA here is from genome assembly GCF_040414725.1 of Anabrus simplex. Lineage (NCBI taxonomy): Eukaryota > Metazoa > Arthropoda > Insecta > Orthoptera > Tettigoniidae > Anabrus > Anabrus simplex. The sequence continues at coordinate 19,938,112 of NC_090274.1, read as the reverse complement.
ATGACGGCTTCCTCCCGGGTATAATATTCCGGAGGTAAACTAGTCCCCCATTCGGATCTTCAGGTGGGGACTACACGAGAGGGAGCGATCATCAGGAAGACGGATACTGACATTCTGCGAGTCGGAGCGTGGAATGTTAGAAATTTGAATCGTTGTGGTAGATTAGAGAATCTGAAAAGTGAGATGGATAGGCTAAAGTTAGATGTAGTTGGTATAAGTGAAGTACGTTGGCAGGAAGAACAGGATTTTTGGTCTGGCGACTACCGAATTATCAACACAAAATCAAACAGGGGAAATGCAGGAGTTGGTTTAATAATGTATCAGAAAATAGGGCAGCGGGTAAGCTACTACGACCAGCACAGTGAAAGAATTATTGTCGTCAAGATAGACACCAAACCAATGCCCACCACAATAGTGCAGGTCTATATGCCTACTAGTTCAGCGGATGATGAAGAAATTGAAAGAATATATGAGGAGGTAGAAGATTTAATACAATATGTAAAAGGTGACCAAAATCTAATGGTGATGGGAGACTGGAATGCAGTGGTAGGCCAAGGAAGAGAAGGTAGTACAGTAGGAGAATTTGGATTGGGACAAAGGAACGAAAGAGGAAGTCAGCTGGTTGAATTCTGCACTGATCATAATTTAGTCCTTGCCAATACTTGGTTCAAACACCACAAACGACGGCTGTATACGTGGACGAGACCTGGAGACACTGGAAGGTATCAAATAGACTTCATTATGATTAGGCAGAGATTCAGAAACCAGGTGCTGGATTGCAAAACTTTCCCAGGAGCTGACGTGGACTCCGACCACAACTTGTTGGTCATGAAATGCCATCTGAAGTTGAAGAAATTGAAGAAAGGAAAGAATGCAAAAAGATGGGATCTAGACAAGTTGAAAGAAAAGAGTGTGAGGGATTGTTTCAGGGAACATGTTGCAAAAGGACTAAACGAAAAGGCTGAAGGAAACACTTTAGAGGAAGAGTGGAGAGTCATGAAAAATGAAGTCAGTAGGGCTGCCGAAGAAATGTTAGGAAGGAAGAAAAGATCAACTAAGAATCAGTGGATAACTCAGGAGATACTAGACCTGATTGAACGACGAAAATACAAGAACGCTAGAAATGAAGAGGGCAGAAAAGAATACAGGCGATTAAAGAATGAAGTGGATAGAAAGTGCAAGGTAGCTAAGGAAGAATGGCTGAAGGAGAAGTGCAAGGATGTCGAAGGCTGTATGGTCCTGGGAAAGGTAGATGCTGCATACAAGAAAATGAAGGAAACCTTTGGAGAAAGGAAATCTGAGTCTATGTAGTATTTATCGATAGGACCACTAATTACAAATATCTGAGAATTAAATTATAGGCCTCCCATAAACTACAGTTTGAGTCAGTGTGAATAAAATTATTTACGGTCTAGATTGTAGTGACTTATTCCCCCATTTTACATACCGATTTTCATTAAATTCTCTTCAGCCGCTTTCTCCTGGAGCACGTATGTACATACATACACACAGACAGACAGACAGACAGACAGACACTACGGAAAATAAAGTGCATTTCCTTGTTACTCTGGACACGACCGATACAGAAATACCATTCTTTGTAAATTCTGAGCAATATACAGACAAAACTCAACCCTCAAACACACGTTTATAATTTTACTTTTACCGAAAACGCTCGGCAGCAGTAAGTCTACAGTGTCACATTCTTAGTATCTACAGAAATGCGCCAATTAAAAGCATCAGAAATCAAGAAAGAACAATCTACATCAGAGTTTGAAACAAGTCAAGGGTGGATTAGAAGGCATACCACAATTTTACAGTGTTCCTACTGCATACAAAGAACACCGTTTTCCTTCAAATGCCATTCTTTTCAAAAAATTTGTCTGCAAAATAAAAATTCATAACTGCTTTCCCAAATTGGAAACGCAGATCAGACGCCCATCCATTTTGAAATGCCATTGGACAGTACTGTGAGTGTTAAGGGGTCAAAAGGTTACCATCAGAATGGGTGGTAATGAAAAACAGTGGTGTACAGTAATGTTATGCATACTTCCCGATGGAACTAAACTTCCATCGCACGCTGTCCTGAAGAGAAGGACACCCTGGTGCATTGCTTGGCAGGAAAATCTAGCTTGTTATCGACAGCTACCATGGTCACACAATACAAGCTGTGGAGAAGCAAACCAAGGATGCAAAAACCAATCTAGAAATAATTCTGGGGTTACAACCATGGGATGTCTGCGTAAACCGTCCGTGCAAAGCAGCCTTGAAACAGCTGTATACTGAGTGGGTGGTGGCTGACAATCGTGCAAGGACGCCAACTGGTATTATTAAGCGCCCAGAAATTCGACTGCTTTGTTTGTGGGTAAAGGGATCGTATCTTTGGTGACCTCACCCGGAATAGTTTCCAGAAGATTGGAATTTCTAATGCTATGGATGGTAGCAAAGATGACGCTGTGTGAGTAAGTGGTGGTCAAAGTCATACTGAAAGCTTTGACGTTTGTACTTCTGATGATGAATGAAGTGTTTACTATCGTCCTATGATTGGTAATTTTTTCTGTGTGTGTTCAAAATAGTTTAGTGGGTTTTATTTCAAGAACACTTCAAAACTGTACAACTATTTTAAATTCATGAAACATAGATAGTGAAATGACATTCTTGTTGAGTAGCAAATATTATAAATTTGCGTGAATTTTTTTTTTTTAATTTGACCATAATACAGTGTGCAGTTCTTATTCAGGAGCGGGTAATACTTGGGATTATATGGTAATGTGCATTTCAAAGTTCCTATCTTTCTATGCACGACACTTTTACACCTAGGTAGCTTGGCACACAAGAGCCCAGCAGGAAACAACAATTGAGAATATGGCATAGCCCAATTTGCCCTCTAACTTTGCCTTTCTGTCTGAAGTTCACATCTCCCCACCCTATTCCCTATGGAGCTCCCACTGGTGAAGAGAGGGTGGTGCTGATCATTTCTTCAAACGGAAATACAATTGGGCAGCCATAATCTACACCAACACAGAGAATCAGTTCACAATAGACTGGTAGAGATTAACAAAGTTACCCCTCTTTTCATCCTTACATACTTTGTACTCTACTCAGGTCTTAATAAACTACTTACCTAAACAAGCCCTCCTTTCTAGAACAAATAATTAATCTCAATTCAATAATCTACGCCCCTTGTATACATTCCCAAATAAGATGTATCAAAGCAATTCATGTCCCACCAGTCAATTTCTCATTTTAATGATGTTGGCAATTAAGGTAAGTCTCCAGAGGATATATTCAATGCTAGACGAGTACAGAAATGAAACTAAGAAAGTATAAAGAAAGAGAAAGGAAGAATTAGACGCTGCACAGGAAAGGTCCGATCACAAACAGCACTTAACACAAGATTCAGGACAAGAGCAAGCACAAGCAGTAAAAAAAATTTAAATGACCTACCAGTTCATCATGAGGTGTAAAATATGTATGAACAAATATGACAGTAACATAAACATTCTTACTACAAACTAATAAGATATATTTGAAATTAATGCCTTAATAAACTGAACATCAAGGTACACAGCCCACATACAACTTAAGACTGGTGATACATTCAAATAAAAAATAAAAAATATATAATTATGGTAAACTTAAAAAAAAAATTATAACCACTGTAACGTAAGGAAATACCATGTCGGAAAACTTCAACATAGCAAACATGTTATGGATACAATGTAAAATTATCAACATGGAAAAAAATACAAAATGTGCATTAAAATGATTCTAATTTGTGTGTATATTGCTTTTTTTAATTTCCTTTCTAACACTACCTAGTCCTTAAAGTAATTCGCAAAAGTTGTCAACCATAGCAAAGGTCGTTAACACATCACCACTGGCACATTGCTTATACGGTTAACAAAAATAATTTTATTAACAATTCTCATTCTCCAAACATCTTTCTTTATCTACCTACCAAACAAGCTTATGCAATATTTGTACGATAACCTATGATTGTATTAAAAAAGGACATGCATAAGTTTACCATCTTGAAACAATAGCAGTAGAACCAAATAGAAATTTACAACTACTGGAGTAACCATCTTACGCAACATGCTGCCTGTCTATAAATATAGCATTTCTCAGCAATGGTGAATAGTTATGCAAATAATCAACTCAGGAAGAATAATTTTAACTACAAATTTCATTAATATGTCAATGATAGAGTACTAACAACCATACATTTTAGAATATGATCTTGTACAAGAAAGACTGTACATCATTAACCCTTTGAGGTCCAATTAATTTCCTGCCTGAATCCTGCAAGACACCAATTTAAAATTGGACAAGTGTTGGAAATATTTGTATTTAAAAAAGGGGGGAGAGGGGGAGGAAGAAGCTGAATTCTTACATTAAAAATATGAACTGCACATTTCTTTATTACCCATTATGTAAAAGAAATTACTAGCAGAATTTTGTCAAAGTGTGGTACTTCCAGAAACATTTGGTTCTGACGAGGGAAGTACCCCATGTCGAACGGCTAAAACTGACAGAAAGTGGGCTTAAAGCATACAGTTGTACCTATGTTAACCCATTTGTGCTCAATGGGCACTTTTGTGCCCTCTAGGAAATTTAACTCATTGCGGACCGTGGACGGCGTATGACGTATAAGCTTGCTCCTATGCTGCGGGCCATGGACGGCGTAAGACGTTTAATGTTCCGCGCTAAGCAATGCTGTTTATATTCGTCATCTATGCATTCTTACACCTTAGTCAGCATTACTGGTTGTAGCAGGAAGTTGGTTGACCTTTTTGAGATAACCCTCGTGTTGAGTGGGCTCATGTTTATCTTAGCTGTTATAGCGGGAATATCTCAGCTCTTCTGCGCGCCTCAAGACGGTACTTGAGATTACAATGCAGTGCGTGTCGTTCTTACCGAGTGTAGTATAATGGCTTTAAAACAAAGTTTCTTACGGAAGATTAATTATTAGATATTGTTCACAGTGATTATTCTAGTGATGAACTTATTCCTGAAATAGACTCAGATAGTGAAAGCGAGAGTGACAAAGAAATTCCGATTCCCGAATTCGATAGGCCTATAGATCATCCTAGTTATTGCCCACCCGTTCCACCATTTACAGAGAATTCAGATATAAACGTTCAAATATAAAATAAGCAGGATATTTTGAGTTACGCGAGTATTTTCATGAATGACGAATTTTATCAGTATGTGTGTGAGCAGACCAATTTATTCGCGAGTCAAGTGATAAGTGCGGTGCCCCGGCCTTTCACAGAGAATTCATTCACGCAATCGTGGAAACCAATTAGTATCAAATCCTGATATTAAAATGTACTGGACCGAAGACCCTGTTTTTCATACTCCGATATTTTCTAATACAATGTTCCGAATACTCTTCCGTCATATTCTTTCATGTCTTCACTTCAGTGAAAGTAATCATTATGCCGAAAATATAGAGAGGCGGTATAAAATAAGACGTATTTTGAAACCTGTGACAGCAGATATCACACCCTGAATATTTACTAGAGGTAAGCACAAAGTATCATTTTTCTGACATTTATAGGTTAGGAGTAATTGTAAATTGTATTAAGTGATGCACGTCAAGAGGGCCGGACATGAAAATGGCTGGTCCAGGCATTCAAGTGTCCTGCTCAGAAGCAGGTACTGAATGTGTTAATTGTTAGAGGAATGTACGATGCTTTAAATATGGCTGGGCATTCTCAGCAAGAAATAGACACAACAATGAGCATGTATGCGTGTGTGCCTATCAACTATAACATTTGATCACTTATTGACAATTGTAAGGAAGGATGTTTGGAATGCCATCACAAGCTCCAAAGACAAGGTAAGCTTCATACACACTATAATCTGTCTAATTGAATTCTTAGCTGAGAAAGATCATACCAACATGTGCAATGATATAATTGTAACTAGACTGTGTCAGAGTGATTCAATGAAACGAAAAAATTACGGTGGGCATGAAATTGCCCATTGGACATGAGTCCAACAAACATGTTTGTAACCTATTAGGCATTTTTTACCAAAGTAACTACAATATTTCTGGCATATAATGCCTGAAGATATGGTTGTCCGACAATTATCTAAACCTTGATACAAAATAATTAAGAAAAAGATCCAAATATCAAAATCAGATTTTAAAAAATGTTTTTGATGTCAGTATGTTTGTTGTTTCTGTTGAATTTCAAAGGATAACTAGCCTGCTTATGAAGCACCCTTGGTCTTGTTTCTGTTATGTTCCTGCACAGAATATTACCATTGTATCTCAACATCCATCTTTTAGCACATGGCATTTACTGTGCCAAAGATAACTGAGAAGCTTCAGACTCTAGATATGCCAGATGCTCTTGATGCTGACGTTTGTATTGAACCTCATGAAAGTGTAGCTCAGATGAAGATTTGGACAACACTTCTACAGAAGTATGACACCGCTCTGAAGACACCAGGGCCAATGCGATATTCTTTGGAAAAGCAAACCTGCTCATGAGACCCGTGAAAGTCATCTCATCAAAAAAGGTCAAGCTAAAAGATGTGCCCTTTGTCACAAGGTGAAGACGGTAATGGCTTATGAGAGAAGCCAAGTCCCACTTTACAGATATTGCTTTGTTGAATATCACAAAGAGAAAACTTTTGTGTCATATACTCTAAACGAATATGATGAAAATATCAGATTTGTTAACTTTGAGACTACACTCAAACGTTAGTTGAAATGGATGATATAATAAAAGATTTGTAAAATAGTGTCTGTAATGAAATAAGAGAGTTATATAACAGTAAAGAAATGTAATTTATCATTATCAACTACATTTATAATCAAAATATCCTTCTGTGGTATTCTAATAGGACTCGTGATCAATGGGCACTTTCATACCCACACCCGTATTGCGTGAAGATAACTATATTTGAGGAAATTACTCTAAATTTAATAAATATATCTCATTTTGACTTAATAAAATGATTATAATTTTAAAAATCAAATAAAAATTTCCAGGCATAAATGGGTTAATAGCTATCAAGGCCATTCATCTATTAAAGTATGTGTTCAGTCGCCAGCGCCATCCGACAGTCAGCGCACAGATCGTGCTGCATTGGGGATGTACACGCAGTGCCTGTTAGTCCGTTGCAGTGTGTCATAGTATGGTGCACACACAAACGTCCGACATGAGTAGGTGGAAGCCAATCAATCCCGTGAATGTTGTGAAGTTGCTGCGCAAAAAGGTACTCTAACGCTACACACTGGATAATGAAGATGTAAGTGGAGTGGAGGATGGGCCATTTGCATGCATGTTATATGATATAATAACGCAGAAATGCAATGGATCTGTAACAGAACCACATAATGACACATTGGAGAGTAATGGTGACTGTGAGGCAGACGGCGTAGAAGAAACAGCACACAAGTATGAGGGTTTCAACCTACCGACAATCCAGCAGCCGAAGGAACTACACGTAACAAGTGATTTCACTCCTTCACCCCCCAAAACGTGTACGAACAAGTGTGATACGGAGTATTGATAACCAAACTTTGGACAACATTTATGAGGATTATTATAATCGCAGTTACAATTCTTATAAGAAACTAATGAAGCGTTATAGCTGTATTAGGTGGAAAACAAACTGCAAGGTGATTTTAGATTATGTGATGAGCAAAAGGCAAGACCCAGGTCTGTTCAAGGGAAACAAAACATTAAAATTGAAGGCTTTAAAAGAGTCTGTAAAAGCACAATTTGACAGAGCTAGAGATACATGGATCAGTGGTCCACTACTGTCACATTCAAGCGTGGACTCTGGAGGCCACTAGAGCAGTTTCTCTGGACAATTTTTAAGATTCATTGCATTTTTTCAGAGCCTTCAAAGACGAATATATATATAATATCTTGTCCAGACATATCACTATGTTCATGGTTCGCAAAGATATTGAAGATGAGCATGTTATTATACAAACAGCAGAAACATTTGTGGCAGACGTGAACATGTTTATACAAGACACGAATATATTGAAGGAATGCATGTGGAACAGTGATTAGAGCCAATTTTTTTTATGAAGTAACGTCTTCTGCAACTCTTTCAAACGGAGGAGAAAAATCAACAGTTGGTCTGGTACAGTCTGTGAATAGTTCTATGCATAGTTACATAATAGATATGGCTGTGTCCATGAATGGCAAATTAAAGACCAAGCTTTACATTTGTCTGCAGGAATGTTTGGTCCGAAGGTTGCAGAGAAAAAGACAGCAATGTGTCCACAGAACATCCATGCCGAAGCGAGTAAAATTGGAAAAATGACTAAAGCACATATGAAGAGCTTCTTTCAATTCGGTTCTCGCTGAACATGTTGGTGAGAGAGGTCTATTACTTTGCGATTCCTGGTCAGGACACAAAGACTACAACGTCATTTAAGAATATTTTCCAAATACATATTACAGTAAAGATATTGCCACCAAAGACAACTAAATACTGTCAACCTCTGGATGTATATTTTTTCAGGCAATACAAGCTCTGCCAGACATCTTGTTGGTTTTGTACGTTCGCAAATGGATACCACGCAGGCCACGTTACATGATCGATACTTCATCATCCGTCTTCACTCCATCATCTACAACCAACTATCTGCACCGAGATACAGACCTAGGTTAACATACTCATGGCAAAGATCAGGTTATGATGTGGATGTTCGTGTTGCTTCGTTTGATAATGTGATCACTGTGGCATTTGAGCTTGGACTATTGCCATGCGGGAACATTGTAAATAATGCAGTATGTCTACATGTTACCTTCGTTAAGTGTGCATACTGTTCCATTCCGCTGTGTTTTAATCACTTCACTGAAACACCACGTTTACACTTCGACGTCAAGCACACTTTTTGTTATTTGCTTTACATCGCACTGAAACAGATAGGTCTTATGGCAACCATGGGATAGAAAAGGCCTATGAATGGGAAGGAAGCAGCTGTGGCCTTAATTAAGGTACAGCTTTACAGCATTTGCTTGCTGTGAAAACGGGAAACCACAGAAAACCATCTACAGGGCTGCCAACAGTGGGATTTAAACCCACTATCTCCCGATTACTGGATACTGGCCGCACTTAAGCGACTGCAGCTATCAAGCTTTGTCAACGTCAAAGGACAAAGGACAACTCAGTATCTTCTACTGTGGGAAAGATGACTACTTCAACACGGTACTGCATATGTTGAGTTCTTGTTGCAAGCACGTGTTCAACCTTTTGCCGGATGATACTGCACCACATCTGTTTCTTGTTACTATAATGGTCCAAAGTACCTGTTGCACGGTAGTTTCTGCTGCGAATTGTGTTTTTGGAATCTTCGTATGCCGTAACGTCCGAACATTGATTGTACACTAATGCGGGGTTTTACAGATAAATGCCCTTGATGAGTAGTAGAACAGACATATCTTTGTATGTTAAGTGCACTTCCAATCGATTTCAGCCATTCGAGCTGGGGTACTTCCTTTGTGAGTTATATAGACAGTCTCCCAATAAAATGAAGTCTCCTTTCAATGATCACCAAAACTACCAGGCTCGTCTCCTGTAATAGGAGGCATGTATTTCATAGCACTGTTGGGAGAAAAACTGAAAAAATTGCAGTCACCTTCATTCATCACCTCCCCCCCCCTTCATATTTTTCATCAATGTCATCAACTGATGTTAAATATTTCCATTTCCACAGGGAACTTCAAATATTTGTCATGAATGAGAAAATTCATAATTCCAACATAATTGGTCTATCACTCTGTGGATCAGCGGTAGAGTGTCTGCCTCCGGATCCCAAGATAGCGGGTTCAAACCCGGCAGAGGTAGTCGGATTTTTGAAGGGCGGAAAAAAGTCCATTCGACACTCCGTGTCGTACGATGTCGGCATGTAAAAGATCTCTGGTGACACATTTGGTGTTTACCCGACAAAATTCATTAAATCTCAGCCATAGACGCCCAAGAGAGTTTCAGTTTACTTGGTCTGCCATCTAGTGGGGGCCTAGAGTAAAACGGAACGTCGAAATTGACGAGCAGACAGCCAGATGGCGTCAAATTGAAATGTCTGCACACGGTAGCTGAGGCCATACGATTATTATTATTATTATTATTATTGTTATTATTATTATTATTACTACTACTACTACTACTACTACTAATTCAAATTAGACATTTTTCAGCCAACTCCCCGGTTGCCTCTGTTTCACCCCAGTGTGCCAATTTGGGCTCATAATGTTAGTAACTAGCACACCTACCAAAATGAATGGCTAGCGCAAGTAGTGGTAGGTGTTCTAATTACCAACTGATGAGCCAAAATTGGCAAACTGGGGCAAAATGCTGGCAACCAAGAGCGAATTGGATGCAAGATTTACTATTTCCAACGAAGGACCAGTGATACTGCAAAACTAATGTTAGTTTCAGAAACCACCAACAAATCGATACCGCCACTGTCACACAACTGTTTGTAAATATCATCACGTTCAATGCCACATCTGGGCGTCATGATCACAAGTAATATAAACACAACAGTAACAGGAACAAACTATCTCCAAAGAAAAAAGCAATTCAGTTCAAATATTTTAACAGGAGATGGCAGCACAAAATTGAGAAATGCCCAAGCTCTACACTGCACACAGCTTGGCAGCATTTTCTCTCCAACGTACAAAACGTATAACTTTAACAGTTGTGTCGAACTAGGTCAGGCATACGACAGGAACAGAAAATTCACACAGTCGGACACAGTCCGATATTAGACCCCAAAGTGTTAAACACGGCTGCGTCAAAATCCCATTTTACTTTCACAATTCATTAATCTCAATCATTACAGAAAATCATAACTTTCAACTGGCCTATGTGTACCTTTGTAACAGACCCGTTCTCATCTTTCAAGACATTACCTCTATTACGAAACAACCAAGGTAAGAACAGGTACATTCCAAATAGTTCAAATAGAACTGCTGTAAAAACTCGACATAACACAACTTTCAATGCATGCCTTCAGAAAAATATTGTAATACATGTATACACTATGATCAAGTATTCCAAAGATCACCACTATAAAACTGGAATGTGAACATGTAGTGAACTTGTCACCCAAACCTGGCAGAAGAAAATAGCCAGTTTGGTTGGTAATAGTCACTTTGCTCTCCTTTCTTTTTGTCGATGGATTAGTTAGAAAATACCAGTCCACCTAAGATAAGAAAGGGATTACTTTCAGTAAGACATTCAAACATCTACTAACCAATTCGCTTCTGTTTCCTTTCCTTCTGAGTCCCATAGTAGGTGAGGATCTTGAATGCTGGACACCATTTCTTGAACTCCATTTCCCAGTTTAACATCACAGATGTAGGAACTATGATTAAGTGCGGACCCCAGTTACCTAAAAAAGGAAATAATATTTATCATATCTCAATCTCGAAACAGTATTTAGGCAAATTACCAGGGGACTTAATTTAGAAAATATTTTACAGCAAAATTACTTGCTTTATAGTATTCGGCACGTATGGCTATACACTAAGGAATATAACCACCCTATTCTCTTTCTTTCACGACTCATCACTGCTGCCAACATGACTTATATCTTGAAATCATGATACATACCCATCAACTAACCTCAATGTAAGTAACAACAATAAAGGTTCCCTTAACCAATAAATAATTATAATCCCAAGTTATGAGTTTCATTATAGTCCGTATTGACAACTGATCACTATCATAGGCTAGAGAAGGTAGACTCTTCTCTACCCTTTGATAGCAATAAATGATTAATTAAGATGTGCGTAATTAAGTTAGTTTTCAAACTCAATGAGGAACTATGGAAATAAAAACTCTCCCTCAGTCTCACTCAATTTAATGTTATCTATTTCTGCCTTCACTTTGATATACTATAAAAATATTTATGGTGTTTGCCCAGTGCAAATAATTCAGCTTCTTTCTTGAATATTTGCTATTACTTGTCGGACAGAAGTGAAACCATATTACATGCACTAAGTCATTAAGAATACATACAGGCTAAGTCCGCAAAACATACCAAAGTCATGACAAGAAAAGGTTAGGTTGATCAGGAAATTTCTTTCCATGTCGACTAAATTGATCTTTACAGAGAAGGTAACGTCGTTGCTTTCCTTTTCAGGGGAGTTCTTGCAGATTTGTCTTGCATCATATACATCCTAATTGAATTCTATACACACGAATTGGACAAAACAAGACAGTATTAATAAAATGTTTCGTTCGACATCTAACACCGTTTTCAAAGGCATTATTTGAACATACCACAATTCTATTTACCTGGTATTACCCAAACAGATTTACAATCCTACAGAGAATGAAAATATGCTTTACTTATACCTGCAAATGTAACACTAGTGATTTTCACTACACAGCAGTGGCAGTACGAATAACCCCACAAGCCACGAGAAAATCATGACTACATAGTACCAACATGCAAGATTAACAGTAACAGTAAGACGACGTTTCAGCACGTAGGGTCCATAAACTGCACGGTTAGAGACAATGAATTGAACCCAAAAGTTGAAAAATAACTATAAATCACTACCTTCAGTATTAACAGGGCAGAAACAGTAAGGTTGTACTCTTAACATATGCAGCTACATTTTGATCTAAAGTATTCTCCACCAATATCAATAGAATTTTACAAAAATTCACAGAGCTGTTATATTCACAATTCAAAGAATGCCTTGTGGTTAGATGGGCATATTATTCAAAATAAACTAATATATAAAACCGAAGCAATATCAGATCTAAGGAGAAGTACGACTGGGCAATCATCCTTTCTCAAACAAATCAGTACTGAAAATGGAAGAATGAGGCTATCAGCAAAAGAAAGAGAAAGGCCAAAGAGGGCATGAAAATGAAAATCTCTCTAGGCTTGCAAATCCACTACAAGCGAGTTTGGCCGAGGAGGGTCAAGAACGAAAAGTGAAAATGAGGACCTGACAGAGAAAAGTGGAAGCCATGCCAGGCCCCGATGAGCCCAGTAGTTCCTATCCAACAAGAACAAGTTGAGAGCCGATGGATAGCCCCCCCTTTTCAGTTGCCTCTTACAAAAGGCAGATGATACCGTTGACGTATTACACTGCCCTCCGAGACAGCGGGCAAGCTCGATTTGGGATGAGGAAATTGTAATAATAATAATAACTTAAATGTTTCCACCTTTTCAATACAATATATTCACAAATTTACAAAATTATACGGTACTAGTTTCGACCCATCTAGGGGTCATCATCAGCCGTATTGGAGCAAAGATCATTTGTGGCGAAATCCTAAGACAATATTATTTTAAAGAATAACAAGTGAAATGAGATGTTATGGTAATAGTTAATAATACAAGGAATATACATAATAAGAGGTTTTTAACAAAGAATAAAGTATAAATGGGGTGTTGTAAAAATTATAATCATGGAAATCAGTAAGTTCTTGTATTGAAATGAAATATGGCTTAGGAAGAGGGCTTAAGGTGGGGCTGAAGGGTGCGGGAGAAAGTGTAATTGTCTTGGAAAAGTACCTTTGATTAAATTTAGGATTGAGTTTAGGTTGGCTGCATTATTGTTTCTGAGGAAAGTGATAAATAGATCGAAGAGTATGTTGGGTTTCTCTGAGATTTCATTGAGATTGTGACTGGCATTAAAGTATTGGTCTAGTATCAAAATTAATTCCGATAATTATAAACAATTTAAACAAAAACAGCCACTTAAGCAAACTAGAGATACAAGACTTTATCACAATATTAAAACTTATCATGGACAATAACTTCTTCACTTTTGACAATGTCATATATCAACAAAATGGTTTGGCAATGGGGTCACCGGCCTCAGGTATCTTAGCAGAAATATACCTGGACTTCCTCGAATACACCAAAATTGACAACGAATTCGAAAACATTCTCTTTTGGGCCAGATATGTCGACGATGTCTTTGTAATCATGAATGAGAAATCAATTAACGCACCCACCACCCTCTTAAGACTCAACAATATTGATCCTCATATCAAATTCACACTAGAATCCGAATCAAATCAAAAAATCAACTTTCTAGATTTAACCATCACTAGAAACTCAGATTCTTTCAGTTATAAAATTTTCAGAAAACCCACTCAAACAGCCTCCACCATTCGCCAAGATTCAGTGCACCCCCAGTCCCACAAACGAGCCACATACAACAGCCTAGTTCACCGAGCCTTCAGCATACCTATGTCCAATAAAGATCTAAAAAACAAACTCAACACAATCCACGGAATCGCAAAATTCAACGGCTTCAGCTATCATTTTATAGAAAGGATAATCAATAAACACAAACATCGCCCAAAAACTACCCTCAAAAAAGAAATAACCAAACCTCTAACATTTTCCACCTTCACGTTCAACAATGATATCTACAAGTTAACCAACATCTTTAAGAAACAAGGCGTTAAAATAGCCTTCAAATCCAACAATAAGAACATGAATGTTTTATACAATACTTCACACATCAACAAGACCAGCAGTTTTTTAAAATCAGGAGTTTATAGGATCAAATGTACCACCTGTAAAAAAACCTACATCGGGCAAACCGGGAGAAACTTCATTATCAGATACCACGAGCACACTAACGCAATAAAATACAACAAGTTTTCAGCCATCGGCCAACACATGCAAGATTATAACCATAATTTCACCAATATTGAACAAGACATGGACATCCTCGTATTAGCAAACAAGGGCCCTTTACTGAACATAATGGAAAATTACTACATACACCTAGACCAATACTTTAATGCCAGTCACAATCTCAATGAAATCTCAGAGAAACCCAACATACTCTTCGATCTATTTATCACTTTCCTCAGAAACAATAATGCACCCAACCTAAACTCAATCCTAAATTTAATCAAAGGTACTTTTCCAAGACAATTACACTTTCTCCCGCACCCTTCAGCCCCACCTTAAGCCCTCTTCCTAAGCCATATTTCATTTCAATACAAGAACTTACTGATTTCCATGATTATAATTTTTACAACACCCCATTTATACTTTATTCTTTGTTAAAAACCTCTTATTATGTATATTCCTTGTATTATTAACTATTACCATAACATCTCATTTCACTTGTTATTCTTTAAAATAATATTGTCTTAGGATTTCGCCACAAATGATCTTTGCTCCAATACGGCTGATGATGACCCCTAGATGGGTCGAAACTAGTACCGTATAATTTTGTAAATTTGTGAATATATTGTATTGAAAAGGTGGAAACATTTAAGTTATTATTATTATTACTTATATATTGTTCAATACGGACCAAAAACATGAAATTCATAACCATCAATGAGGAAATTGATCAAGGTTTCGGTGAGATACCTGTATGGTCTGCAGAAGTTATCAATAACATATTACAGATCAATTGATATGTGTTTTAGCACATTTTTACAACAGACACATTTGGCGCACACACAACATTCATCATCTAACACCGTTTTCAAAGGCATTATTTGCTCCTGTCAGATAGCACCCTTGACTGAACTGTGAAACAGCTTCCGTCACAGCTAGTTCAAACTTTTTTCTTGGATATAAATACATCTGAAAATGAAAATCCACAGCCTCTTTCCAGTCATTCAACCGGGTCAGAGATGGAATAAATGAAGCCCCCACCTAGCGGCGAGGATAGGAATTGTGCCGGCTGCCGAAGACCGTCGCACTCCCCTGGCCTCTCGCTTGTAAAAATTTATCTGCTGGGCACCTTACACAGTGAAGAGATTGTTAACAAATTCATTAGATTATTAACGAGTTAAGGAACTGCAAGATCTTCTGTTATCTCTTATAATTAGCTTTCCTCACAATTCAAGACACATGCACAAAAAATATATCATTCCAACTTTAATAACATTGAGAAAAGTAAACTAGAAAAGTTAAATAAAAAACATAAGAAAAAAAAATTAAGGAACAAAACAGTGTGATTTAAGTGTAGGCTCAAGAGAAAAATAAGAACTGTAAGCAATGTTCTAGAATGCCCACAATAATATCATGTAGGCAAGCTGGTGACTGCTCAGTATTTATCTCGCACCATTGCAAAAGTTCAACATGAACAGTCATGTAAACTGATCGATGGTGCTCGTACAACATAAAAACAAGCCAGAAAATGAACAAATTAATATTCCACAAATCTGGTCAGGGAAGCATCGTTCTTATTCCAATGGGCCTGATAAAATCCCAATAGTTCAGTTGGTACATAGCTATGAGAAGAGGGGGGAGGAGGGGAAAACAGGCATGAAGGTAGCAAGAATGATTCCTAGTACAATCAAGTGGAAGCAATGGCAGGAGGTTATTTAAATAAAGGTAAAGGGGATGGTCTGATAAAATAAAAAAATAAAAAAAATACCCTAATTTATCAAATGGTCTCAAATTTTTAAACATATAATTTGTGAGTATTATTAAACACAGAACCAAACTTACAACTCAATTGATCCAACAGGTTTTTTTATTTTTTAAAGAGATTTTTGAAAAATCTTTTTATAGTATATTACTATGTGTTTGAAAAATTGAAGATTGTCTCGTAATATAGTCAAACAGTTCAGCAGAAGGTTTTGGGGGCATCTAATGTGCTGACCTTTAAATTCATTCAAAATTTTGAATCTATTTATGGAAATAATTGCATGTCTGTCAATATCACGTTTCAAAATTATAATTTCAAAATGATATGCAAGACTCTTTGCAGTGTTAGTAGGAGTTACCTCTAAAAAATTCAACCAATTTGGAGAATATTTACTACAAAAAAGTTATATGTAAATGTTCAATTCCACAAAGTAAAGTTAAACGCAGTCAAAGTTACACAACCAAATCATCCACCGCTCCTTGCTCTAAAATCCACCTGGGCTGTATGTTGTTCCTTCTTTTCTCTTTCTAGCTTCCTTGGTGTGTATGGCCGTCAATCTGGATGCAAGTCGTCGTCTTCTCCCGAATTATAAGCACCATCTTGCCTTTTGATTCCATCGTCGTTTGTCCCCAACTTTGCTTATTCCTTATTTGCTGGAGTGGCCTCTGTTCTTGTTGCTCCTGTCAGATAGCACCCTTGACTGAACTGTGAAACAGCTTCCGTCACAGCTAGTTCGAACTTTTTTCTTGGATATAAATACATCTTTTAAGCACTTTGAGCATATTATACTATGGACAAATTCATTTGCATTTTAAGTCTTTCCAGCAGTGCATCTGGAGAGAATTGTATCAGATGCCAGCCTCTGATAAACTGATATCATCCTTAACAACAGATGGTCTCAGAGCAGTATGGATAGCAGTTTTGAGTGATTCTGGTTGCTCTCCTTTGGCAAGGGCACGATTAAAGAACACCAAGATCACTTGCCTTTCGGACACGTCATATGTTGTGGTCCCTCATTATCAGTGCTCATACAGTGGTACTGTGTTGCATAGACTGCACTCTTCATTACCTTAGTACCTGGAGCATTGTCAACAGTGGTTCTTCTATAGTAATGAGTGAGCTTTACAATTATTTCCTCCTTCAAACTTTCATGTGCTTTCGCACCGAGAGTCGCGTTTTGTGCCCGACTTTCCTTCACCACATTTCTTAATCCTGCCCCAAGTCGTTTTGCAATATGATTCACACATTCTTCCATCACAATTTCTGTGTTGCCATAAACTTTCAGTTTCCGCAGGTGAATGTGTGTTTTGCAGCTTCCATCGGACAACCTAGATTTTCTGAGCGCAACCATAACCTCCCCGCAGCTGACATTTCCATGCCTAGAGATGATCCACTGTAGTTTCGATCACAGTGTGCCTGTTGACCCTCGTACCAAAAATAAAAATCTGGAGTTTCTTCACCCAAGTCCCTCTTCCCGGCAGTACACAAGTGACAATACTTGGATAAAACTTCCCAATCATCCACTAAACCAGTCAAAATATCAATCACACATCCAACTCCGAAGTTACAAGTAAAACCTCTCAAGCCAAGTACCATCGTAGCTGACCGAAATGTCACCGACGGATGCACCTGCAAGAACAATATTTTCCTTTACATGTCCCTAGCATACTCGCCGCCTTGATTCTTCCAAAACATGATTGGCAAAAACTTTTCCTTCCCTTCCAATATGGTTCTAAATATTCCAGGAAGTAAATCTGCTCATGATATTCATGTCCATGCCTAAACATAATATTTCCACAGCAGCATGTCTCCTACCAAAACTGTTGAAAGATTCCACATTTTCTTGCTTATGTCATACAACCTCTTGTTATCTTGAGATTTCTGCTTCTGAGAGCATGTGCAGATTTGGTTCACAACATAACCACAGTTTTCACATTTCACAACCAATATTCTATTAAAACCAAAATTATTTGTGTAGTTACACGCGCCTTGAAACATTTACAAGTACATTTTAATACCGGGATCTTAGAAAAGGTATATCAATAAACATACACTGGCCTTCACCTTCAAGTTCAGGTTCATTTGATCCCTTAGAAATATTTACTTCAATCTCACATGTGGGCGTTTCTTCTGTGTGGTTTGTAGACCACCTCCTAGGAAGCATTTCTTTTGCTCTCCATTTTAGTGCAGTTTTACCTCTGACTTTAGGCATGATTGAACACTGAATAACAGAAATAAAACCACCGAAACATTTCTGACAAGCCTGTTTACAAGCAACTTCAAAGAACTATCGATCACAGAGCATGAAAATAAATACCTGCTTCTCAAAGAACACATACATATTTTCAAGAGATACCCAGAATGCTCAAGAGATGGCACCAAAGTCCAGATTTATTTTTCAGAGGAAACAAGTAAAACTGTGACAAATGTCATATGATGCAACGCCCACTCCTCAGCTGCAGGCTAGTATTTAATTACATTTTTCCTACATATCTCTTTCGAATTTCACAAAATCCTTTTGTACTATGAAAGCACATACATGAATGAAGATATTTTAGAAGAAAACCTCACAAAAATATTTTATTGTCAGACCATCCCTTAAGTTGAGAATAAACTGAAAGGATGAAGATGAACATTTAAAACAGGTTGTCTCATGTGGTTAAATGAGGCAAATGGAGGGGTGGTGGTGGTGGTGGTGATTTTTCTGTTAAGAGCAAGTACAACTAGGTAACCATTCACTCCCAAAAAATTAAGTGGAAACAAAAAATGAAAAAATAAAATTAGAACTATTTACTAAACAAAGAATTTTAAAAATAAAGCAAAAAGGTTTTATTAAACTAGAAAGAATATTGAAAACTAGAAATTTAGATGTCCTTGAATAACCCTTTCTCGCACTAAAGTGAATGTCGAGATCAGCAGCATTCCCGTCATAATCAAGTACGAGTTTGGATGTCTGTTGCAGACTGAGGTTCCATCTTAAACCAGCGAGATGAGCATACACCGTGAGGATGTGGGCAACGGTGAATTCAGCACCATAAAAATACAATTGGGGTGGGGGTGGAGAAATCTTCCCTCTTCAACAGGGAAGAATGCGTAGATCTTCCATGACCTATCCTCAACATATGTAAAAGTAAAGGTCAGAAAGAGGACCACCACATGGCAGTTATCTTCTTAAGTGCTCTCAACTTAGGAGTTTGGATAGCTAGCCCAGGGCCTCGAGGTGGTTTGATGTAGCTGAGAACAAATATCTGTAGCAGGTACGTTCATTGCAGTAGATAGTCAAAGTGCCACTTCTTTCACAGTTTCATCCACAAGTTCATTCCCTGCAATCTCAACGTGGCTTAGGAGCCACACGAAAGTGATTCCAGTGCCAGCATCCCACAACCTGGCTAGAATGTCATGAATCGGCCGTAACAGTGGATGTTTTGGGAAACAAATATCAATAAACTGCAAGCCAGTACATACGAGAAAGTGGTCTCTTATTACCCAATGAAAACTGCACAGCTTCTAAGATGGCAAAAAGCCCCGCAGTATAAATGCTACAAACACTGGGATGCAAGATCTTCGTGCGAATATCGGAGGCATCCTAATCAAAACCGACTTTCAACCATTTATGTCGTGTTATGTACATTAAGTATGTATTGAAGAGATGTTAAGTACAGAACAAAAATGGCCAACCGGACACCAGTGGGATCCGAACCCAAACCTGTAGCTTGGATCCTTTCCAACAGAACAGAGATGGGCTCGGCCACCATAGCTCAACTGGTAGAGCAACCGACGCGAAAGCGGGAGGTTGTGGGTTCGGAACGCACTGGTGTCCGGTTGGCCATTTTTGTTCCGTACTTAAAAACCAAAGGGATAAATTTTAATGCTAAACAAATTCATAGTATTCGCTTTGCAGATGATATTGCACTGATAGCTGATTCAGAGCACAAAATGACTAGGATGATTGGTATACTAAACAACACGTTAGAGAAATTCAGGCTAAAAATGAACACAAAGAAAACAAAAATGATGGTCTTTCAAAAGAAGAAGACTGAATTGAAAACAAACATTAAATTAGGCTGTGAAAAAACAAACCAGGTTAAAGAATTTTGTTAACTGGGTAGTGTTATTACCAATGATAATCAGTGCCGACAGAAGTCAAAAGAAGAATTGCCATGCCACAAGAAGTGTTTCAAAACAGGAAAAATCTATTGTTAAATAAGCACATAGGTATTGAAACCACGAAGAAATTTATTAAAACCTTTGTTTGGAGTGTGCTAACTTACGGTTGTGAGACCTGGACTTTGGGAAAACAAGCACAATCAACACTAGAAGCTGCTGAAATGTGGTTCTGGAGAAGACTGACAGGGACGAGTTGGACAGAAAGAAAGACTAATATCCAACTCTTGAATGAAGTTAATGAGAAACGGACCTTAATTTATTCAACAAAGCAAAGGAAAGCTGAATTTCTTGGGCAAGTCCTACGATATAACACCTTTCTCCAGAATGTTTTCGAAGGAAAGGTCCTAGGGAACAAGTCGAGAGGAAGACCACATCTCTCATACCTTAGGAACATAAGCACTCAGCTGGGTTTTGCTTCCTATGTCACGATGAAAAGGACTGCTGAAGACCGTGGGATGTGGCTGCAGCGACAAGGCTTAGCCTTTAGAAAATGGATGGATGGACTTAACATCTCTCAACATATACTGCGATGTAAAACTAGAAAAAAAAAAAAGTGCATAACACAACCTAATAGGTTGTAAGCCGGTTTTGATTACAATTCGGTCGAAAAAATTCAATATTCAGAGGAATCCTACATTTACCCCACTCTTAGAACATCCACAAAGACAGGTCACACGGCCAGATAAAGGTGAATGAAGTTCTGGAAATAACTCCGATGAATAGAGGGGTCCGTGTTCACCTTAGGTCCATAAAGTAGATCTAGCCATACATCCGGCTGCGGAACTAGCCACGGAGGTACTTTGCTATGGGCCCACTCAAGACAACTGCCGATAGCCACATCTAATTAACAACAAAAAAAGATTCTGTCACTGACGGTAAGAAAAGTGAAATGATCAGGGAGGCGAAGGTTACATTCAGATTTTAATGATTTAAATGATATAGTTAGGAACTGAGCGGTACCAGAGAGGTAGTTACAAACTGAGGATTGCGGAAGGCAGTCAGTTCATTGTCCCTTACCGACTGAATGCTAAAAGGCATAAGAGTCTTTAATGAAGATTAATGTATGCCTATTTGCCATAACTTTTTTCACTCCTTTAGTGACGAAATCACTACGAGCGATCCTTAAAAAAAAAAAAGAACAAATATTG
The DNA here is from genome assembly GCF_040414725.1 of Anabrus simplex. Lineage (NCBI taxonomy): Eukaryota > Metazoa > Arthropoda > Insecta > Orthoptera > Tettigoniidae > Anabrus > Anabrus simplex. Next base: position 19,916,427 of record NC_090274.1, on the reverse strand, counting down.
AGAGCATCACTAAGAGAGACACTTCGTTCCTTTTTTATTTAATAGGCTTATAGACCAAAACTGGCACGACCATTAAAGATAATTCAAGCTTACAACATTCTTCTGTTTTCTTTTGATTATATCAACGATATTTAAAGTTCCTGGAGATTGTTTATGCGCAACTTGTAAATGCATGGCGTCAAGTGTAATAAAAGTGGTGTAAGAAAGTAGGAAATTAAAGAACTGATAAGTCCAGGAAATATTGCGGAGCCTGTGCGGGATTGTTCTGGTCAATATTTCTTTCTTCCCAGTCACTATAATTATCAACATCATCACTATCACTCACTTGGTTACGTACAGTCACATTCCACACACACTGTCCGAGGTGAAATCGGTACTGGATTCGTCATGAGCATCGGAATCACTGTCCACGAAGTCTGAGAGGTCACAACTTGACTCGCCAGTCATCAGCTATACGGTTGTTTATTTTCACTGCCATCATAAATATAAATATATTATAAATAACGGACCATTATATTGGTATTATAAATTTACTCATTCAGGACAAATATTTTAGGTTCCCTATGGGAATCAACATCTACATCATTTGATGGCCAGGCAGGCATCTATTTTTTGGAAATGAGACGTAGCTCTCATAGTGCATTGGCACTGCTGGTGGTTTCAAATAGCCTATGCAGTGGCCTCCACGGTATGCACTAGCCTTTCGAAACACAGGCAACCAAGAATGAGTTAGCTGGAAAATTTATAATGTCCAATAACGGACCATTATATTGGTATTATAAATTTACTCATTCAGGACAAATATTTTAGGTTCCCTATGGGAATCAACATCTACATCAGATGTAGAGTTTATCCTTTCACTTCTGTGTTTTCATGTTTGTCCTAGTAAAATATTTCAAATGTTCCCTCTTTTTCCACGACCCATCAAGGTGTTCATTTTATTACGTGTCCATTTTCACATTCCTATCTTTATACGACTTATCAAATTCTCTCATTAATTTCGAATATTTATATAACCCACTGGGATCATTTTCCCCTCGTGTGTTCACCCTGTGTTTCTGATCTTTTACCACCTGCTCCTGTTACCCTACATTACTCACATCAAGACTAAAGATCTGTCAAGATAGCCCCTTAATGTTGATGCCCACCCTCCTGATGAGGATTGAGAAAAGATGGATGTAGAAGAACTGGAACTGATGAGGAGAGAACCTACATGTTTGAAGACTACATGTATGAAATTGTTCGTTTGCGATTTCATGTTGGTTGTCCTCTTTCAACTGCTACCTCCTCCCACACTGATCTGTCATTGTATTTGTCCTGTTACATCTTCATGTTCCTATCATTATACCATTCTGATTTTTTTTTTTTTTTACCCTCTTAGTGTCAAGCCATTTTCTGAAATTCTGGCTAAGAATGCCAAGCTATTTTTAGTGGTTCTGCAGACTTCAGAAAAATATTAAACACGAAATTTATTTTTAAAATATATGCATTATTCTTGCAGTATTATATAAAATATACTTCTGACTTTACCAAGAAATGCTTATAAATTTGAAAAACATACCCAATTTATTTTTAAAGTGACAACAATTTAACAATTGTTAATTTTTTTTCTATAAGTTTTAGTCTAATTTTGGAAATTCAGTTTGTGACATTGCCTCAACCCAAGAACATAGGTAAAATACACACACAATTCTAAACAAAACGTCATTAAAAATTTAATTTAACTACAACCAGCCCAAAAAGTACTTTTTTTAATCTGCACTCACCATTTTCCTCAGTGAAATTTTTGTTCCACTGTCAATCGTACCTGGCATTTAACAATAATTTAATGCACAACCCTTTTGGAGTACACAATAATTATTAGTGAAAACTGTAACAATGATCATATTTCAACAATATACACCCTTAAAAATTACTATCAGAAATGCTTTCATTTCCAATACAGAAGTAGCCCGCCAAACTTTAACCCTTGATAGTGGTGAAAAGGCATATATTGACATGAATTGTTGGGCATACTTATTTCTTTCATTTACCATCAAATTTAGCAATGAAGTAGTGAAGAACATCTGAAAATAATCTATTAGAGGGGCATTACGTGGAGGCGCATATTTAGGCCCAGCGAGTTCCATGTAAACGACGGGAGTGGTAGACCTATCAGACTGGTTCGGAAAAAATTCTCGGAAAAAAACATTAGCATTCACATTGCCTTCATTATTATTGTCATCACTCGCATCTTCCATAGCTCCGTCATCATTACCGTCACTTTCTGAATCACTCAGAACTGGCAGTGAATTTTTAGTCGGTTCCACAGACTGCATTGAGTACTAACCTGAACACCCGATGTACTGCGGCCAGAATAGCACTTCCTTTTCGGTACTGGTGATAATGGCGGTGTTCGTGGCATCACGTCACTACCAAAATCACTTTCCGATTCTAATTCATCTGCTATTGTATCATTGTCCTCCAAATAGGCTATTAGCTTATCGTCATCCACGCCGGCAACCAAACTATCTCTACTACAGCCCGCCATGTTGTCAACAACTCAAAAGCTTGTGAACATCACAGATTAACTCCCTCCGTTCGTGTCAAAGGCCAAAACTATGCCACACTCGTGAAAGCTCAAAACCTCAGCTTGCTAACGGAACGAAACACCCAGAGGCATCCATTAGCAGAAGCCGTTAAACTCTAGGAAATCATTGCGCCGATTCAGTCGGCTCTGGCACTTTTCGCGTGAGGAGCGAAAGCCGTCTGATCGGCGCATGCCACTCAGGTGGTTACATCTACAGTTCTCACACGTTTTTCTCTACAATAAATTTTCACCTGTCAATAATGGCAAGACTACCACGATGAATGTACCCCAAATACCAACCTACGAACTGCTTGCCCTGTTATCATCTACCAACAATGATACACACTAATGCCACAAGAGAAAAATCGTACTTTAAAAGGGGAAAAAAAAGAAAACACTAATGCCACCAGAGATGGTGTTTTGAAAAACCAACACCAATTTCATAACTGTAGAGACAACAGATAACATCTATCCCACACAGAACAGTGATTGTGCCTTGAGCTAAGAAACAGAAGGATGCGGAGCACAGAATTCACCTTGAAGAAAAAATGTAGATCAAAATGGGTCAGCAATGGAGATTCCACAATCAGTTATAGAGTTCTAATACGTTCTACAGTGTTCTTTCATGCAATGTCACCCAAAAACAGAATTAGTACACGATTGTATGTTCCTCCCATTTAATATATTTAAGGGTTTCAGTCTATTGAATGCACAAGTTAAATATAACTCTATAATGTACCAGTAAGAAACACATTATTGAACAAGGAATAAAAACACACACTATTATTAATTAATAATTTGTTTTGTTTACAGGTATGTTATAGTGCAATATTTAGCTTGTGTGTTCAACACACTGGAAAGCTTTTAAGTTACATTTAACCAAGTCGACACTGGAAAGTATGGCTTCCTTCTTAACAAATTTAATATTTTGTCAGACTTCACTTCAATTATCAAACTATGTTTCACCTCCCATGTAGATTCAAACACAGTAGACAAGGTTCAATTGTTTGTGAGAAAAATCTGTCTACAAGGAACTTGCCCAATACTACGAGTTCATTCTTGTTAACTCATAACTCTATGGACAGCCAGTATTCTGGTCTCCATGTCGTCCTCCATTGAGTAGTTACTAGAGAGAATACCTCCTAGCTAAACAAAATCATGTACTTGTTATAGAGGCATACTGGAGATAGAAATATTGAAATCTAAAATGGCAGTTGAAGGAGCTGGCTGTGCGAGTATCTATGTTTTAGGAATGTTGATTGTTAGGCCAAGAGTAACCCTCCATCAAGACTATAGTTAAGTTCCACACATGTATTGGTGCGAGTACACAGCCACGTTTAAGACCATTAGTGATGGGAAATTCTTCTGAAGTTTCATTTTGGTGCAACACTTGTCCACGCACATTATGGAGTGCCTGTATCAATCTAACAAAGTGATACGAGCAGCTGAATTCCCTTAAAACCATCGACACTAACTTTTCAAGATAGTAGAACTCAAAAAAGCAAATGCTTTTGTTGTTTTCTGCACTTTTCAAGTTGAATCGCACAGAAGATCATATTGAGTGACTCTCCAAGGAACTCCAATTGGGATTCAGGAAGTACCTTCTGGAGGACTACCTGGAGACTATTAAACAGAATTCTACCAAATATTTTACGAGCAATGAAGAGCAGGGATATGCCACATTAATTACCACAGATGCCTTGATTGCTTTTTATGAAGATGGTAACAGTGGAATTATTCATATCATATTCATATCAATAATATCAATAATAATGAAACTGCATTAATATATGTTCTCACATCACTAGTCCACAAAAAGCTACAATACTGTTTTAATCCATACATCATACTGTTTTGATTGAAAAAAATTATTCAAATAATCTCACATTTTTTGTGAAGACCAACACTAAATCATACAAATATTAATATTTATCTGAAAATATACTTACTTTTCTCACAAGCCAAATGAGCCAAAAGAGATATGGTTTGGATGGTTTTGCCAAGACCCATTTCATCAGCTAAAATTCCATTTAGTTTACGATCGAACATGGTGACTAACCAATCTAAACCTATATGCTGGTACTCTCGCAGTGTGTGTTTGAGGAGGAATGGTATCGTTGTAACAACCTGTGAGCAAGCAGATTGCAAAAAAATGAATATAAAATGAAAATACATTCGATATTTCACATTAAAAAACAATCATTATATAATAGCTGTAAGCAAACAAATTTATAGGAATAAATTCATTTCAGAGACGTATAGATGTGCTACAATTTAATTTTCTCATTGCAGTACATAATAAGTAACAATACCCACTAAAAAAATATATATATTTTTTCCAATGTAAGCAGAAAGTAGTGGGTAACAAAGTGGACATTCTCTATCAGAAATTAGGAAAATTATGGTAATTAAATCAACTATAAAGAGAATGGTAAAAATGTAGATCTTCACAGATCAAAACCCCATCTAGTTTAATACATCCAAGGTCAGATTCACCTGATATTACTGGTAAGTGCAACAGGAGTCTGTGACAGCTGTGATAAGAAACCTAAATATGTTCATGTCGAATGTGAATAATGGCAATATGATCTAGCAACTTTTAACAAACAAAATAAAATACAGTCTTGCTTTTATTAATTTATACAGTTATTTTTTGTACTTTCAATCTGACATCTGGAATGCAAAAATACCAAGAATAAGAAGACACACCTATCTGCTGAAGATAAAAATCCTTACAATATTTGAAAATATTAAAAGCATTTGGAAAAACACCCTTCAATTCTCAAGTCGCATTTCAATCATGAACTCTGACATTTCTACTTCATTCCAACCACAATAGCACTAACTTTTGAGTACGAAGTTTTACATTTGTCATGTTTTTGTAATCATTTGCTGGTTATCTTTTTTTTTTTTATACACCAACACAGATAGGTGTTATGGTGACGATAGGACATGAAACGGCTAAGAGTAGGAAGGAAACGACCGTGGCCTTAATTAAGATATAGCCCCAGCATTTGCCTTGTGTGAAAATGGGAAACCACCACCGAACAACATCTCCAGGGCTGCCAAAAGTGGGGTTCTACCCGACTAACTCCCAGATGCAAGCTCAAAGCTGCGGGCAACTAACCACACGGCCAACTTACCTGATTCTGGTTAATTTACTTGGTTTTCATTATCATTTCCAAGGGAAGGACTCGCTGGATACCTATCTGTCCATCTCTCCAATTATACTAGTAACCCATAATAATTTGCAAACACAAATACTGTGTGGAAAATAACTTCACACCACGCAACCACAGACAGTTGCCTGATGAAGCCCCAGACCAGGTACACAACCGAAGCAAAGAAGTTACTGAGATCGTTACAACTATGGATACAACAATACCAAACCGAACCCCACGGCACTTAACGCCCTTGAAAGAGCTTTGGCCTGCCCCGCAACCGCTGCTCAGCCCAAAGGCCTGCAGATTACAAGGGGCTGTGTGTTCAGCACGACGCATGCTCTTGGCCATTACAGTGAAACCTCGATTCTCCGTTTTTCGAGGGACCATGAAAATAAAACGTACAACACGGGAAAACGGAAAATCCGGGAATGAATGAAAACCACCAACAATTTGGCTAAACATCACAAAAATGAAATATGTATAATTATATTCTTACAAAAACTCCTAAACTAAACCAAACCAAACTACAGCCCCAGTGGAACTTTGCTTGCCAAGCGACCGCTGCTCAGCCCGAAGGCCTGCAGATTACGAGGTGCGCTTGGTCAGTGCGACGAATCCTCTCGGCCGATATTCCCGGCTCTGTAGATCGGAGTCGCCATCTCACCATTAGATAGTTCCACAATTAAAGGTAATCGCGTAGGCTGAGTGGAGCTGGAACCAGACTTACATCCAGGTAAAATTGCCTGACCTGGTCGCAATCGAACCCGGGCCCTCTGGATGAGAGGCGGGCATGTTAGACCGCGAAACCGCATTAATTACCGGTACGCGAGTTCAAAATCTCGATACTTTATATTCAATTTTACAGGGGAATCTTCGTCAGTTTCCCTTGAAAACTTCCTTCAGTTCAGCAACTTTGATTAGGCTAGCCAAACTCTTCGAAAAATCTAATAACGCCAAGCCAAATGACCACAAGTAGTTTTTAATTCTCTCATCTAATAAAGCACATTAGGTACAAAAGCACCCAAAATGACGAAATCCTTTCATTTCTTAATCTTTCATTGTAATTTGGTCTCCGGTATACTGTTCGTAGTCAGTTTCTGGAAATCTCGTACCGCGCAAATTAGGCCTACATCGACTTTTAAAGGTTATGTTGAACTCGAAAACACGGTTTCGAATGTAAGTATCGATTCTTAAAAGTTCTCGAATGCATTATATTCAATTCTGCGCGTCACAAATCCAATCAAATTGGAAAGATAAAAGAAATATCAAAACTTCAGAAATTACGGTTATTCGTGACCTTGAGGTCATCTGGAAAGCGCGCTCGCTGCACATGTCAGTACGAGTTTGAAATGATACCAACCATTTAAAACGTAACGTGCGCAAATAAAACGACTGCGGTTTTTGGTATTTTAACACGAAAACGTAAAATTCCCAGTCTTTCATTAGGACCTAAACAGTAATAGGCAATCCCAAGACCTCCCATAGCTTTCTTTTTTTTTAATGTAAGGTGCAACATCTATTTTGGTCTCGCTAACATAATCATGCACGATAATATCAAAAATACTGAATTTGTATTAAGAAGGAGCAGTTTCGATTCCTGCCTGAAAGCCCAGTTACTCTGCAGTGCCCTGAGCAAAGTGCCGAAAACCTCTTCGACAGTACGATCGAAAAAATGTAAAAATATAAACATCTAACCATGGACATAATATGAACGTTTTATAAGTGCGAACATTTGACGAAACTCGTTCCGTCTTCAAGCAGAGGTGTCGAAATCCGCCGTGTCTCCTTGCAATTGTTGTGACCACTCTCTGCTTTATGATTTTCCGAGATTCTCTAAACAATACCACCCGAATGCGACGCTAAGATAGTCCCTTATGCAAGTTCACCGCCGATCGCTTTTCCAGTACCGGTACAGTACTTCCTTTAATAACGCCAAGATCCATAAATATGCCACAGCCGTCCTTTCGTGAGATACAGTTTATTAAAGAACGATTGATCGAGGATTTAGCGTTGATGGGACTGGAATTTCTGGACGGTTGATCCGGGAAATCGTTTCTTCGAGGAACGGATAATGCGGGACTTTTACAATGTGATTTAATTACCATGCTCGCGGGACCACGTAATTTGAATTCATATTCCGGGAAAACGTATTTTCCGGGAACGGATAATCGAGGTTCCACTGTATTTTGGGCTTTCGAGACCAGAGGCACGATCTCACCGTCGGATAGCTCCTCAATTCTAATCACGTAGGCTAAATGGACCTCGAACCAGCCCTCAGGTCAAGGGAAAAATCCCTGACCTGGCCGGGAATCGAACCCGGGGCCTCCAGGCGAGAGGCAGGCATGCTAACCCTAAACCACGGGGTCGGCATACAACAATTCAGTCAGTTCTTTCAATTTATAACTGTGATATCGCAGGCATCGATTACAGTGACTAGGTTAGTGTAGTTCTTATCCTACCTTCAGCATTGTGTCAATCTTTTTGACACAAGGGTTGTTCAGCCCTACTGCAAGAAAAATACCATTATGGATTAGATGATCCTGATAATTTCCAATCAAGAATAATCACAAAATAGTTAGGATTAAAGTTGTTGGGTAGTGTGATGGCACTGAGTGAAACATGAGTGTGTTCCAAGAGGTTCCAAGACTCCTGTTAAGATAATAGCAACAAGCTCTCTACTTCTGCTGTACACAGTACAGATTACTCCTTAACTCTTCAACTGAAGTTTCAATCAAAACTTCTCCTTCAGCATTACACCCACAAAGGTGACAGGGAGATTGTCTTCATAGATGGAAATATTTTTGGCAAAACAAACAACAAAACAAGTCATTCAGATCACAATATTTCAGTATGCTTTAAACTCATGACAAGCTCATGAGAAAGCTCGTAGCTTCCTGGGGTACCATCATCTAGCTTTTGGTCATGGTTTGGCGAAGTGGCCGACGGCAATATCACACAGCCCCATTTATGCGGGAGAGGGGCGACGACTTCTGATTAATTGCATTAGGACACTGTTATGAAGCCAATGAAAGATATCCTGTTCACAAACCAACAATGGAGCACTGAGAGAGGGTTGAGCTCCAAGCACAAGGCAGGAATTGCAGAGCTATGCTAAAAATTGTGGGCAGTACTTCAGGGAATGGTATGAAAAAAACACCCCAAACATTTAATGCATTAAGCGATCCTAGGTGAAGGCTGTGGCCTATTTTCCCGTTGAGACCCTGCGCAACGCCTTTGACAAGTGGCTGAAGAGACTTAGGGTCTGTGCGAAGGGAAATGGTGATCATTTTAAGGAAGGATACGTACTACATTTTGCCGAAAAAATACATCAGACATACATGAAAGATTCTCTCTTCAAAAAATGTGACTATTATTCAATTCAAGGGTACTACTCACAAGCAATGCAGATCAATGTTGTTCCTAACATAGTGAGACTAATCATAGGTGTCACCTAGATCCGTGGTATTCCTCACATAGTGGTACTACTCACAGGCCACATATATTCATGGTGTTCCTCACATAGTGGTACTAATCAAAGGCGATGTAGACCCACAGTGTATCACATATTATGGTACCACCCACAGGCAACAGACCCTTGGTGTTCCTCACATAATGTTTCTACTATAATGCAACGCAGACCCATGGTGTTCCTCATAGAGGGGTGCTACTCATAGGTAAATAATAAAACAATTGTTTCAAAACATAACAAGCCTTTTTCTTCTAAAATTTACTTGACCCATTAATTTTGCTGGTTAGTGTGATTTCCCATTCGCTCATGATTTTATTTAATACCAAATGAAAGAGGATTCACGAATGTTAGGGTGTCCCTTATTTTTCAAAGTTTTAATTTTGCAATGCATAGGTTATTGTTTTATTCATTTGGGCCTAAAACACCCGAAAACAATTTTTTTTTCCTTATTTGGAAAAGCGCAACCCGTGCCGACTCACGCGCAAACATGTCCATACAATTTGCGTCACAAGGGTGGCGCGCTCTCATTGTTATTGCCACTAGCTAGCACGGATTGTTTTATATTTCGAAGATGTCAGTGGAACTAAGGAGCAATGAAAAGAAAAAGCATTTTCTTGGTTGGTGAAGTAAATCACCAAATAACAGGCGCAAAATTACCCTCTAATCGTCAAGTTCTTGCAGTTCTATTTTTCAACATACGTGAGGTTAAGTTGACTGTTAGTGAAAGCGCAAATCTTGTCATTCGGGAGTGCAATATATTCTGGGAAAAGGCTAGAATACTTACCAGAGCTGTGCCTAATTGTGTTAAGAAGTTAGTGGATCTTTATCAGGTCTGGTGAGAACTGCAAAAAATAGCAAGAAGATTCAGCATTTACAGAGGCGCCGCAAAGTGAACTTTCAACTTGAATTAGATAATTTATTCGATATCGCACATGCTGATGCTCTTGAAAGAATAAAAATCGAAGAAGATAAAATATTTTTGCAAAAGCAAAGAGAGCCAGCGGGTGTTGACAAAAAGTTGGCTGAAATTGAAGAAAGGGCCAGGCTGAGAAAACTCGCAGAAGATGAGACTAAAGCAAATGCCTTCCGTGAGCTCATTGGAATCTGCAAGTTTACAGACCTTTGATACACATGAAGACATAGAAGAACAATCTACAAGCTCTGAAGAAAGCCTGGAAGAATCTCTGCCATCCACATCTCAATCTGTAAGTTCTTTAGCTTCGTCGACAAGAAGAGCAAGAAAAGATTTTATCACATCTAAATTAGTTGCAACTTTAGACAGCATCAGAGATTGTGTTTATATAATTCGGTCTGTAGTAGAAGCACATGGTCTTAGTTCTGACAATTACCCGATCAACAAATCTTCTATTCAACGCATTCGAACACAAATGAGAAAAGATGGAGCGATATCCATTAAATCCGATTTTCAGAATAACGTGCCCGAAGTATAGTTACTGTTCATTGGGATGGAAAATTGTTACCTGCTCTGGACGTAAGAAGTTCTAAAGAAGAACGCCTACCAATTATTATTTCATATGACGAGGAAGAACAACTTCTTGCTGTGCCGAAGTTAGATAACTTTTCTGCCAAAGAGCAAGCGAAAGCAGTGTCAAATGCCCTTCATGACTGGAACCTGGATGATAAGGTACAAATGATGTGCTGTGATACAACAGCATCTAATACAGGACACTTGAACGAGCTTGTATGCTTTTAGAGCAAAAATTAGAAAGAGAGTTGTTACTCTTTCCTTGTCGCCGCCATATTTACGAAATGGTGCTCAAAAGTGTGTTTGAATCAAAGATCCAGCAAATCACTAGCAGTCCTGATATTCTGCTGTTTAAAAAGTTTAGAGACAACTGGAAGTATTAATCCTAATGCCATCGAACCGTGCACTGATTTTGTCCAACATCTCTGTGAGGCAAATATTACTGAATTGGTGACGTTTTTTAACAATGAACTGGCAAAATTGACTGTACGAGATGATTATCGCAAGCTCAAAAAATGAGCTCGCTATTGTTTTTCTGGGTGGAGACATTAAAAATAAAATAAAAATCAGACCTCCTGGTGCAATGCATCAAGCACAATGGATCGCAAGAGCTATTTACTCCTTAAAAATGTATTTACTGAAGTCCCAGTTTAAAATGAGCGCTAAGGACAAACATGCTTTACAAGATGTTTGTTTATTCATTGCGACAGTTTATGTGAAGCCCTGGCTTGGATGTAGTTTGGCGATAAAAGCGCCGAATCAAGATTTTGGTTTTTAAAGACCTTAAAAGATTACGAGAAAGTTGACAAGTTGATTTCCAATGCGGCTTTAAACAAGTTCAGTCAACACTTGTGGTACTTGTCAGAGGAAATAGCCATCCTTTCAATTTTTGATGAAGTTGATGAGCAGACCAAAGGAAACATTGTAGAAAACTTACAAAAAGAAAGCTTTGGTGATTCCGGAAAGAGATATGTTCCATCGAAAGAAGAGACGTCTGGCTCTCTATATGGTACATAGTAGACTAGTAGGGCCGATTGCAAAAAAATCATTTAGACGATGTCTATGGTTAAACAATGCCTTAAGTATGGCTGCCGCATTGCAGAAACGTTATTTATCACTTAGACACTGTCTAAAACCGATGTTCAACCGGTCATGTTTAAAACACTGCCGAGAGCACTGTTTAACCTCAAATGACAGGAGTGAATCACATTCAGCGGTTATGTACCGTGAAATACGTTATTTGTATTATCACGTCGAGACGATTCCGGGAAGAAAGGTTAGTCCGACGGTCTCTCTGTGGGTCGCCCACTGCTAAATCGCAGCAATTCGTTTGACACGCACGGGGAGGTAATCATAAAAAAAAATTTCGCTTTACGCGAGACTTGTTTCTTGAGACTGACAAAGTGACAGTCCGGTAACAGTCAACTTGAATAAATTCTTGGCAATCGATATATTTTATTATATACATGGGGTAATTTCCATGGAATTATAGGTCACTTCGACTACATAGGCCTACATATCACAATTACGTGTCCCGATCGTCTGAGGGCTGTCACATACATCAACCAGGAGAGATTAACTTATTTTTACTGCCAAGTAAAGACACATAATAGTAAAAACTAAAAAGTAGGTTGTATGGGATTTATATATATATATAATCGCATAGGTTTTCGGCAACTATCAGATAGGAAAAGGCAAGTGGTGGTGATAATCATTTAAAGAGGACTGGGGAAGAAGAGCCGTGGCCATAATAACAGCCCTAGTATTTGCCTGGTATAAAAATAGGGAAACTATGGAAAACAATCTTCACGGCTGCCGATGATGCGTTTCGAATCTACGATCTCCAGAATGCAAGCTACATCTATATGGCCCGTACAACACACACTGTTACACATTACTATTGCTTAATCTTCTCTTCGTCGAAGCTACTGTATTTATGAGTAAACTACACTCACTGTAACAATGAATGAGTAAGCTACACTTCCCCGTACGGTGGAGTGTCGCTTTAGTGTCGATATTATGAGATTTAATTTGCACCCACTCTTATCTGTGGGCAAGCCAGGCTCAGCCATATTTGAGTAATGTGTAGGAAGACAAACAGCTGACTGGCGTTTGGCGCGCGCACCGACGAATTTCATTGGTTGCGACAAGCAAAGAGTTGCATGAAAGATACTTCTGTCTCCATTTTCAAACCAAAATTGAAACCTTAAGGGGTGTCTAGTTAAACATCCGACATTGTTTATGCAATGGAAGATCGTGAATGATTTAGATGTTTAGGTGGACGATGTCTAAGGCTTAAAACTAGTCATCGTTTCTGCAATCGGCCCGTAGTGTAATCTGGTATGTAAATTAGGACTTATTTGTTTTCTTTATAGGCACTACAAGTATCTTTATCTTGTTTCAGGGAAATCTTTGAGTGATTTGGTTTCTGTCAAGAGTAAAGATTTATTTTCACGACTGAAACTTGACTTCAAGAAATTGTACCTTCATGTAAAGACAACGTAGCGTTTGTGGAAGCTAAAAAGAAGGTTTCTACCTTAAAAGCAGTTAATGACACAGCTGAAAGAGCTGTTAAACTAATGACAGACTTTCAAGGTTTGATTACCGCAGATGAAGAACAGAAGCAGTCCTTACTACATTGTGTGCAAGAACATAGAAAAATTTACCCAGACTAAAAAAATTAGACTTTGAAGAGGAAATATCCAAATGAATAACTATAAAAATTGTATCTTTTTTTGTTACTTACAAGAAGAGCATTATATAAATTTCTGTTTTCATTTGTATTTCTCTAAAATAATCTATCAACTACATTTAAGAGACCCTTTCAGCAGCTATTTTCTAAAACTTTTAGGCCCTGTCGGCACGGATTAAAATTAATGTCTATCTATCTAGATGTTTTGCCTTATGGCAGGTCTTGTCATGGAATGAACCTCTTCCACTGTTGCCTGTCCTGCGCCAAGTTTTTCATGTCCGAATATTTATTTCCTTGGATATTGTCCAACATTTGATATTTTTTCCTTCCTCTTCCTCGTTTGCCTTTTACCATTCCTTCTATTCCCTCTTTCAGTAAACAGTCCCTCCTCAAACAACGTCCGATCCAGTTCATTTTTCTCCTTCTAATGGTTTGTAACATACTTTGTTCTTCTCAAACTCTTCGTAATACCTCCCAATTCCTTACCCGGTCTTCCCATTTCACTCGTTCTATTCTCCTCCATACCCACATCTCTAGTGCCTCCAATCTTCTCTCATCTTTCTTTCTCAATTAATGTAGAAAGTTGAAACTCTGTATTTGGGTAACTAATAAACTAATAAACACAATAACGGGGTATGCGTTTCAATAAATGAAAAAAAAAAAATTGCCCTTTTAAGGGACACCCTAATGAATGTCCATCAAGATGTCAAACTCCTGCCTTCATTGTAAGTGGTCTGAAAGTTCATTTAGAAACTTCACTTGCTGAGGTTGTATATGTGTGAGCATTTGTTCAACCAGTTTTCCAGTATTAATAATAATAATAATAATAATAAATAATAACAACAAACACATATCACTGGACAGTAGAATATAATCAGAATTAGAAATGGCAAAATTGTCGCATGCGTCATATAATACAGTAAAACCTCGTTAATTCGAAGTCGTTGGGACTCAAAAATCGGACTTCGAGAAATACAAATGAAAACAGAAATTTATATAATGCTCTTCTTGTAAGTAACAAAAAAAGATACAATTTTTATAGTTATTCATTTGGATATTTCCTCTTCAAAGTCTAATTTTTTTAGTCTGGGTAAATTTTTCTATGTTCTTGCACACAATGTAGTACGAACTGCTTCTGTGATTTCGAATTAACCGCCAATTCGCAATTCAGAACCCTTGCCGCGTTACAAAATATTCTAAGGCCCGTTACTGCATGCAGTTAACCTTGATTCACAGTTTATACCTTTCAAATGCCATGAAAATTGAACTATTTACAAAATGTATCCCAGAAGGTGCATTTACAGTATTCAAATAATGCACTCGGATATCTCACTGGTAAACATAACCTCACGCAACGAAAGAAAGAAAAAAAAGGCACGATTCAAAGACGAGGAGAAATCTATGCTCGCTCCCATGTGCAAGTGCTTTATTAATTGGATTACTATACTGTATGCATTTTAGATGCCTTGTATTTACACAGAAAGTACCCGATGCCCTTAAAATCGAACTTTCCTATGACTATCCTTGTACGATTTCCCACCATGGCACTTCCTTCGTACTTCAGAAATGTAAACACTTGCCGCGTCACGAAGTATTCTAAGACCCATTAATACATGCAATCACCCCGATTCACAGTTTAAACCTTTCAAATGCCATGGAAAAAATTATTTCCGAAATGTATCCAAGAAGGTGCATTTACAATGTTCAAATAATGCGCTTGGATAAATCACTGACAAACATAACCTCACGCAACGAAAGAAAAAAAATCGCACAATTCAAAGACGAGGATAAATTATGCCGGTTCCCCTGTGCAAATGCATTATTTTTTGGATTTCTTTACTGTTTGCATTTTTATTATAGATGCTTTGTGCTGGCATGGAAAGTGCCCGACGCTCTTAAAACATTGTGGCTTATAGAAGTTTCCTATGACGAGGGGATAAAGTATCTCGCTTCCATGTGCATTGCAACTGCAACGCACTACTATGACCCCCATCCCTCACACTGTACGATTTCCCGGCTGGCAATTTCTCCTTTAAAACCAGACCTAAGACCGCTTGGGCTCGCATTAAAATAAAGCAATGCAGTTTCACCGGCAATGACAATATTGTTCGGTGCCTACGAATTTATTATATTTGCCACGTTTTTTCGTCAACTATCGGCATCGCCAGTGTTCATGGATTCTGTTTTCCCGCACACTGCCTGTTGCGTGATATTACGGCGTTCCTTAAAAGGTTGAATACGAAAGAATTCAGATTTCATTCAATTTAGCAATCATGAAGCGCACTGTAGACCCACCGACGTGAGTGTAAGTGCGGAAACCTACCCCTCCTCGTTCCGGAACACGCGTTCTATTATGACGCGGAGCGGATAAATTTCAAGTTGAAATTACTCTGCAACATACTATTGTTTTAAAATGTAAAGGCAGTTTCGAATTAAAAGTCTGCATTTCGGTAATGGGGTCAACATTGTACTTCGAATTACGAATTATCCGTATTTCGAATTAAACAATTGAAATAACATGCAAAACTGTATCTCATGTTTCCGGGAACGAGAGCTTCTTCGAATTAGGCGGGATTTTGAATTAACCGATTTCGAATTATCGAGGTTCTACTGTATATAAGTAATAATAATAACAACGTAAACGTTTCCACCTTTTCAATACTACAATATATTCACAAAATTACAAATTACACGGTACTAGTTTCGACCCATCTAGGGGTCATCATCAGCCGTATTGGAGCAAAGATCACTTGTTATTCTTTAAAATAACATTTTCTTAGGATTTCGCCACAAATGATCTTTGCTCCAATACGGCTGATGATGACCCCTAGATGGGTCGAAACTAGTACCGTATAATTTGTAATTTTGTGAATATATTGTAGTATTGAAAAGGTGGAAACGTTTACGTTATTATTATTACTTATATATTATTCTCGGTTCAATACGGACCAAAAACATGAAATTCATAACCATCAATGCGTCATATAATCATAGCGTAACAGTACAACTAGGGTTTCTACAAAGCACGAACATATTCTCAGACAAATGCCTCTTGTCAACATGGTCACAGATAAAGGTAAAACACCACCTGCAACATTTAGACATTGTTTAGTCATCATAGAATGTGGTCATCCAAGTACAAGAGTTTCACAAGATACCCTAACATAATAATCAGATATAGCATCCGCCTCAAAGTGGAATTTAGCTGCAGACCTCAGTGGCGTGCGTTCGATCCCCAGTACTGCCACAGATCTAAAAATGGCAGGTGAGTTGGTATGCAGTTATAAATGGTAAATGCAGCTCTCTTCCATTGCGAGTGTGCCTGAAAACAGCTGCACCACACCCCAAGGCACGGAGACGAGTCTTGCATATGATCATATTTTATCTATACATAATTTCAGTAGTTTTTGAACACTAAATACCAGATAGGACAAATAATGATCGATGTATTTGTTATAACATCACAGGAAAGCTGCTTGAAGAAATTTCATGAAAATGGACATTTTGAATTTATAAGAAGGGCAAGTGGGATCTTGGCTATAGTACCTCTCACGTAAACCTATACACTAAAAAGCAATTATCGCCTCCCATTCTCCTTTTTCTAATTTTATTAATGGCTCATCACTGCTGCAAGCTACGTTATTAAATGCATTATTCAAACATGGCACAATTCTATTACCTGGCATTACTCAGATTTATTATCCAACAGAAAAAGAAAATAGGCTTTATTTACACCCGCAAACATAACACCAGTAATTTTCACAATACGGCAGTGGCAATACGTAAATCTCACACATCACGGAAAAAACCATGACTACAGCGGAACCTTATGTCTCAGTTTTGGGCGGAGCCACAGGAAAAAACTTAAAACACAGGAAAACGGAAAATCCGGGAACAAATTAAAATCATCAACAATTTGGCTAAATATTACAATTTTATATATATATATAAAATAAGAGTTTTGTCTGTACATTACTCAGAATTTAAAAAGGATGGTATTTCTGTATCAGTCATGCCCACAGTAACAAGGAAATGCACATTTTACTTTTCCGTAATTTATGTATGTATGTATGTATGTATGTATGTATGTATGTATGTATGTATGTATGTACACGCATCACGAGAAAACGGCTGAAAAGAATTTAATTAAAATCGGTATACAAAAGTCAGGTAATAAGTCGCTACAATCCAGGCCATAAATAATTTTATTCATGAAATGGTAGTTTAGGGGAAGGCCTCATAATATAATTCTGTCAGGCTGAGTGGCTCAGATGGTTGAGGCGCTAGCCTTCTGACCCCAACTTGGCAGGTTCAATCCTGGCCCAGTCCCATGGTATTTGAAGGTGCTGAAATACGTCAGCCTCGTGTCGGTAGATTTACTGGCACGTAAAAGAACAGCTGCGGGACTAAATTCTGGCACCTCTGCGTGTTCGAAAACCGTAAAAGTAGTTAGTGGGATGTAAAGCCAATAACATTATTATTATTATTATTATTATTAAAATTTAATTGTCAAATATATATGTTATTAGTGGTCATATCTTAATGAAAATCAGTATACAAATTTGGGAAATAAGTCACCATGATCTAGGCTATAAATAATTTTACTCACGCTGAGTGAAATGGTAGTTTAGGGGAAGGCCTAAAATTGAATTCTCATGAAATGGTAGTTTAGGGGAAGGCCTAAAATTGAATTCTCAAATATTTGTTATTAATGGTAGTATGTTAACGAACGTCGGTAGGGGAAGTGAAGGAATAAGTCACTACAATCTACGCCATAAGTAACTGTATTCACGCTGTAAACAACGGTAGCTTAGGGGAAGGCCTACAACTGAATTCTCAAATATCAATGATATTAGTGGTCCTATCTTAATGGAAATCGGTATGCAAAGTCAGGGTATAAGTCGCTATAATCTAGGCCATAAATAATTATATTCACGCTGAATGAAATGGTAGTTTCGGGGTAGGCCTAAAAATCATTTCCCAAATAATTATGTTATTAGTGGTCGTATCGATAAATACTACACAACTAAAGTTATATAGTATTATATTTCTGATCATTTATGTCTTATACATTGTTACCATACCGGCTATGATCAGAGATATTCATGAATTTGGATTTTTGTTACCAAGTACTTATCAGTGCCGAGTCACGAGAAAATGGGTTGGCAGGTTTTAATGAAAATCGTTATGTAAAGTCTGAGAATAAGGAACTACAGTCTACACTATAAATGATTTTATAATACGCCCTAAGATCACAGAGTCGAAAGAAAACTAAATGTGAAGGCCTACAACATAGAAAGCTTATAAAATTAATCAACGATAACATTACATTGACCATTTTTTGTTGTGATGTGCTTTGTCTTCTGTTGCCACTCATCTCCGATAGATAGGATTTTTTTTATTTGCCTTACGTCACACTGACAGTTATGTCTTATGGCGACGATGGGATAGGAAAAGGTTATGAGTGTGAAGGAAGTGGCCTTGGCCTTAATTAAGGTACAGCCCCAGCATTTGCCTGGTGTGAAGATGGAAATCCACGGAATAACATCTTTAGGCTGCCGACAGTGGGGTTCAAATCCACTCTCCCAGATACAAGCTCACAGCTGCACACCCCTAACCACACGGCCAACTGACCCAGTCATATACAAGTGTAACAGTCTGCCTAAATACCGGCAGGAAGTAGCTGGGGAGTTAGGTAACTTTCTTCTTTAGCAGGCAATTCCCCTGTTACATAAATTTTCTGATACTACTGGTACGTAACACACTGGTTCATCATAACATTTGAACTATTCAATCCCTACTCTGAGGCACTGATTGGATCAAGAAGTGTGCACATTTAACGGAATAATGGCAGAGAAGTGTTCACGGCTGTCTGCGGCCTGGTCTTTCCAGCTCTGGAACTTTGGACTGTTTGATCGGAACCATAGTACTGTTTGTTAAAAGTGAGAAAATGTGCACTTTTTCATTTGATTATTTACATGATAACATAGCTTTTAATCAATACATTCCTACTGACGTTTTTGTAATGACCTATATCAACTTCAGATAGGAAAACCACAGTCAGTCTTTCTGAGAATCCCGTACCGAAGCATGGGTACATCAGCTAGTTAAATATGTATAATTATAATATTACAAACACTCCGAAAACAAACCAAACTGCAGCCCTATTAGACCTTGGCCTGCCAAGTGACCGCTGCTCAGCCCGAAGGACTGCAGATTACGAGGTGACGCACGATCAGTGTGACAAATCTCATGGGCCATTATTCCTGGCTCTCTAGACTGCAGTCGCCATCTTGTTCAATAGCTTCTCAATTAACGGTAATCACGTAGGCTGAGTGGATCTAGAACCAACCCTCATATCCAGGTAAAAACGCCTGGCATGGCCAGGAATCGAACCCGAGGCCTCCAGATGAGAGGCAGGCAAGATAGGCCGCACAGCCGTCTTCAAACATTAATTACACGAGTTAAAATCTCGATACTTTACATTCAGTTGGAAACTGACAGTTTCCCGTGAAAACTTCTTTCATGTTAGCAATTATGATCGTCCATGCTCGTCGAAAAATCTAATAAGCAAGCCCAAGCTGAACAAAAATCGATAACTAGTAGTTTTTAATTCTCTAATCTAATAAAATAAAGTAACCGCCCAATATGATGGCGAAATAACTTTTTTTTATCTTGCATTATAATTTGGTCACCGGTACACTGTAGTAAGTTTCTGGAAAGCTTGTACTGGGTGAATTAGGCCTACATTGACTTTTAAAGGTTATGTTGAACTAGAGAAAATGGTTTTGAATGTAAATATTGATTCTAAAAAGTTCTCCAACGCATTAGATATTAAATTCTGCCCATCGCTAATCACAAGCACATTGGAAAGAGAAAAAAAAAAATCACCAAAACTCCAGATATTTTGGTTACTCCTTAAGGAGTGCAAACAGAACAACAACAAGTAGTTCTCAAGAGGCTAGGAGTAATACTAGACAATTGTGCAGCAGAAAGAAAAATATACCAACAAGCCCATTTTGGAACAGACGAGAACATTTTAAAAGTGTTTCATCAACAAGTTTGTTCATCAACAATATTCTCGTATTGACAATATAAAATTAATGCCAATACATTTGTATAAATGTTACTCCAGCAACAACGAGAACAAATTAAATGTCCATAACATAGACATCAACTGCAGAAAAATGTCCAATATAGTTAACGAAGTTTTAACGACAATCATACAAGTTAAGCAACACTGAATCAATACAATTAGCCAGATCTCAAAAGTTTTTTTTATTTTTTTATTTTTTAAAAATAATTTTAAAGGATGTTCACCAGATGAGTTTCGTTAGACTTAGATAGATTTCAGACAAATATGTTTTAACTTAGACATAATTTTATTGTTATATGACTTGCAAAATATTATAAGATTTGTCAATCAGGTTTATAGGCATAATCTTAATCCAAAAGAATTGTTTCATGATCTTATATAACCTTAAGTAAATAATAATTGGCTGATAATGCTCACGAAAAAGGAGCGAAACATGTACCATATCAACATCTTAATAAATATGTAAGTTTATATTACGTTTTTATTGTACTGAATAGGTGGTAATTAACAAAATTATAAGAATTTGTACCATTTCCCTGTTCTCCGGACACACAAATAAAAATTAAAAAATAAATGAAGTTTCCAGCTATGACAGTAGCATCAAAAAATAAATGTGCAATTTATGTGCATATTAAATTTCCAAACATAAAGTTGAATTCAGTCTGATTAAATCCACTTTAAGATTTTATGATTATCACTACTGCTCATGTAAGCTACCCAAAATTAATCCTAAAGTCGCTGATTGTGTTGGTGCGGGTGGAAACAGACATAAAACATCAGGATACATTACTGTTA
Organism: Anabrus simplex; assembly: GCF_040414725.1. NCBI lineage: Eukaryota > Metazoa > Arthropoda > Insecta > Orthoptera > Tettigoniidae > Anabrus > Anabrus simplex. The sequence continues at coordinate 19,895,156 of NC_090274.1, read as the reverse complement.
AGATTAGAATTAGCAAATTTACTTGGAAGGTTAAATGCTTCATAGTTATTTGTCTTGCCAATTTATCCTAGGTGCAACCTTGTTGCATATCTGCCGTATAATCGTACTGCAACAGTACGACTAGAATTTCCACAAAGCAACAACATATTCTCAGACAAATGCCTCTTGACAACAAGGTCACAGATAAAGGTAAAACACCATCTGCAACATTCAGACATAGTATGGTCATCATAGAATATGTTCAATGAAGTACAAGAGGTTCACATGATACTTTAACATAATAATCAGAAACAGCATCCGCCTCAAAAGTGGAATTTAGCTGCCAACCTCGGTATTGTCTTGACCTTTCAAGATAGGGTGTTTACCTTTTAATTTTGACCTACTCCATTAATTCCTTTTAGCGTAACGTGTTCTAAATTTTCTATTTTGGTCTCCTTTGAACGTGTAGATGATGATACTGGGATACACCTTGACCTTACTCATCTTGATTATGATCAAATTCAAAAAATTCCGGAACATTGCAGTAAACCTAAGGATGACTTCACCAACCACCAAGGCCCTCTGATGTTTTAACTTACAAAGTCAAAATTTCAGACATATTCAAGTGAGGTCACAGATTGCCTCCACCTTAAATGAAGATATTAAAATAGATGAATGACGACATGTTCCACTATAATACCAATATAAACGGTCCGTTATTGGACATTATAAATTTTCCAGCTAACTCATTCCTGGTTGCCAGCGTTTCGCCCTGAGTTAGCCCCATGCAATAAATAATAATGTGGTGATTTAAAACTCCTACATAATTTGTATTGAATAGGTGGACGCCCATACATCCATTCATTGCTTTGTGAATCTAGATTCAATACGGACCAAACTATGAAATTCTTGACAGCTATTTTATTTACTGCATGCGAATGAATTATTTTTTAATGCTATAATGACAGTCGAAGGTGCTGATATAACCACAGTCTCCCTGTTCGCTCTTTATTGGTTATCCTGCTACTCCACTGTCATTTGTTTTCAGTCTGGGTGCTATGCAATAAACAACTTATATTTCCCTAGGATTGTGATCAACTTTGCATGATGTGAATTGTAAGTACCACATGGTAATGCACCACGGATTCGAAAAGAATAACACGATTAAAACTATCTCTATCAAGTTTAACATATCTTCTGTGTGAATAAATTTGAGGAACTCATCCCGAGTACTATCATCATCATCATCATCAGTTTGCCCTTCCAGCGAGCCGGGCAGGGTATATGAAAACGAGCATCTTCCAAAGTTGCCTATTCGTAATGGCCGATTCCTTGTCGTGTATGTACAAGATGCTCAAGATTTCGATGCATCAGCTTGTGAATACCAGATATATATCACTTGCGTTGGAGACATTTGATTATTTGAAATAAAATTGTATGTAATGAGAAATGAAAATGAATTTGAAAATTAAGCATCAAACTTCTGAATTGGTTAAATAATTAGATGGTAATACGCATTAGTTACATTACTGTATAGAAACTACTACTAAGAAGATCTAACATTGTAAACCATTGCGAAATGTAGATTCCTGTTGAATAATCCTTTTTACTAAGTGAATCTCTATTAATTATTTAGTTAATTGACATAAATAATTTGCCCTCGGTTTAGACATATTTCCAGTTGATGATTGTTGATTCATTTTATGGTTAGGTTATCCTTTCCTTACGTTCCTAATTCTGTTTGTTACCATATACGTCGGTTTGAAAGTTTTTGAAATTTTTCTTGATCTTTGAGTTATGTTTCTGTATTTGGTGGTTCAAAGTTCTAGTTAACTTGCGCTAATGGTGTTCGTGAAGTAATTACATGGAAGGATCGTTAGGAATTGTCTTTTTTTTTTTTTTTTTTTTTAAAGAAGTCAGAAGGTGTAAGAAACATTCTACCGATATCTTGTATGATTGATCATTTCAAAACAAAAGGTTGAATTTATTTCATTCAATGGAGTTTGAAGTAAGTAAAATTAATGTGAGTGAAACTCGAAGGCATTACTCGCGGACTTATTTGTTTTAATCTGTTAATTTCCTGCTATGAATACTTCTCTATCCTTTTCTTTTTTTAAAGGTTCCTTGGGGCTTAGTTTTCTTGGGTTTTTCTTCCCGTAGTTCTCTTGCTTTCACTATTATTATTGTTACTTGGACTGATATTAATTGATTGTGTTTGATTACCTTGGGTTATTTTGTCTGTGTTATCCAATGGGATCCTTTATTAATTGTCTGGCTCACTCATCAATCTACTTATTTAATGTTAATTTCCATTCAAGTGCATTATGATAATACATCTTTTCTTCTGGTTTCACATTCATTAATCATAAGTTTTCAGTAAAAGAAATTTTTAAGAGGAATCTTATCAATTATGCATTTCCTTATTTTAGTTGGTTTTTAGTTCTTGTAAATTAAGAAGAACCTACTAATTATAGAGAATTTCCCATAGGCAACAAGGTACTGTTTTGGAGGCAATTTTAACGTATTGTAACTTGTTCGGGTTATTAAGTTATTTATTTAATTGATGACTTGTTTTATTGCATTCTCCAAGATTGGTGTCCCTTAGTTTCTGATTGCTACCATTATTTGATTAGAGATCCCTCCCTGTTCATGCGTTTTTTCCTTCTAATTTTGGGCTATTTCCAGCAACTCCCGTCACGCATGTATTAAACATACTGTAGCATGGTAAGTAATCAATTTCTTCCTTGTGTTGATGTTAGTATTTAAACTTTGCTGTTGTGTGGTTATTTTGGAGGTTGTTTGGCTAGAGTTACAATACACATGGAGTATTCCAAATGTCTAGAATTCTATGACTCTTCCGTACTCATCTACCACTGGATTTACTTTTCAGATTGTGGCACACAGGCATGTGATATCACGAGGAATCAAATTCTTGCATACGATGTAAGCCCGATTCTCAATTCACACAGTCAACGCCCTCAATTCCGGTCATGACTGTAATCGACCGTTTCACGCTATAGATCGTGCCTGTTTCAATACGTCTTAATTTCTTCATTACAGATTTTTCTTCCCATAACAAATGCAAAATTTATGGGAAAAAGTGTGTTATGTGGATAAATTTTCAGGGAATGCAAAACGATCATCTCATAAAATCCTTATTATAAAACGCATTCTTGCATCACCGTTACGAATAACATATTCAAAATTCAATTTCTGAGACAAGCTTCAATGATCCCTGTTCAGGCAGCCAGCATGTAAGTCATAACATCTTAATAAGGTCTACTCAAGAGTGAAAGCAACTAGGAATAGAATACTTACACTAGTTGACGAGAGGGTGTTCCCCTTTGGTTGTATACTTTCAGCTAATGCTGCAACGTCAGTAATTTCCTTATTAGCTCGTTCATTGTCATTTTGCCCCTAAAATACCAAAAATAAATTTTAGCAAGCAAGCTAACGAAAAATTGTACTTGTAAGTAAAATTTTAATACAAATGATTGAAATATACGAACGGTTGTGCCAGAAGTCTCCAAGGTATCATCCAGCAAGGATTTTAAACCAATGCCTCCTCCATCACTCAATTCCTCTTCTTCCTCTTCATCACTACTCTCCTCTTCCTCTTCATCCTCCACCTCTTCACTTCCAGAAACACTTGCTTCTATACAAAGGAGAAAGAAAAACTACTTGACTATGCAAGAACAACAAAATAAAGGTAATTACTCTCATGACATGCAAGAGGAATTCTTACATGTTTATGTTCCAATGAGGTCTCAATTTCTCAGCTTAACTCTGTTAGTACAGTATGTTGTAAATGAAAAATAGACAAGCATTTTTTTCCTGAGTATCTATTTCTAAAGAAATTTGTTTATACACATCTGTTTCACATACAAAATCATAATAGATAATTTCAGAGCCTTTAAAAGGCCTACTTTTACAGTTGTTATCTATATTTACCTATTTTAATTAAAAGGGGACGCGATAAAATAGGATGAAATACCAAATCGGCAGCTCACAATACTGAAAATTAAAAATAATTTCACTGACTAGGATTCAAAATGACGACTAACATTGATTATGAACTTAATCCGTGGATCTGACGGGCAACACCCCACCTTCCCACAAAAATAATATTACTGACCAAGGGACTGCGTCCCAAGCACAATCCTGAATCAATTACGCTTTTTGTCACAAGGGTCCAAAATCCAAGTCAACAGCCCCTCATAATGGTACTTATTGGTAGGAAAGTAGAGCTATGGTATTTCTCATGTAGCGGGACTAATCAAAAGTTACGTCGACTCATGGTGTTCCACATATTATGGTACTACTCACAAGTATTGTACGTCGCACAGGTTACGCAGACCTATGGTGTTTCTCATATTATGGCGCCACTCATAAGCGACGCAAATCAATGGTGTTCCTCATATAGGTGTACTAACCACACGGACTCGTACTATCCCGTGGTGTTCCTCACACAGTACGTACTAATCACAGGCAAAGCAGACCCATGGTGTCGCTCATATAGTGCTACTAATCACAGACAGCGTCCAGACCCGTGGTGTTTCTCACGTAATGGTACTAATCACAGGCAACATAAGCCCATGGTTTTCCGCATGTAGTGGTACTAATCACAGGTGCTGGAGACCCACAGTGAACCGCTCTGTTGCTACTAATCACAAACTTGTGTACCTAATATAGTGCTACTAACTGCAAGTCAAGGCGACTCATGGTGTTCCTCCCGTGATGGTACTATTCACAAGTAGTCTCATTGAACTTAATCATCTCTTGGTCGCCCCTTGTAGTCTCCTCTTATGAGAAGCAGGGGATACCGTGTATTCGTCTGCGTCCCCTACTCACAGGGTTTTTTAAATTAGCATACATTTTCTGAAAATTAGGTTTTATAAAATCAGATCAAACAAGCCAAGTGATCTCTGGAAGTTTTTACTAACATTTGCAGCTGTCCAATCGCTCCATAATAGAGGGCTGTTTCTGTTTGAGATTGAAATAGACAAGTGATAGCGATAGAAATTTCTCACCAAGTTGATATGTAATTTTCACTGTTAAAATGTTTTAAAATATTGTCCTTTACCTGCACACCTCTGCAATTACAAAATTTGTGAAACTTTGTAAATAAATGTGTGACATGTAAAACTTCAACAGAATATTGCCAAGCCATCTCATGGGCATTTATGGCCATGCGCCCCATAGCCGCAATGATTAACGGAGATTTATTCACTTCACCTTGTGAACAACGAAGTTCAAACAGGAACGATGGGAAGTAGAAACACAGCTTTTCCGTAAAAATTTACATGAAACCAGAATTCAGGAAGAACACACTATGCACATCTTGCAGATAAGGTTTATCAGTAATAATTGATAAAAAGTAGTACGACCATTGCCATCATCGGGCACTACTCGTTTCCGAGAATACGCTAAATGAAAGTCTGTTGGTTCTGGAGAAGTCACTGATGACTGATGAAGACAATTTTCACACGAAACATGCAGCCACCCAGATCATATCTAAAGGTGGGTGGAGGACGCAGTTGGCTCCGACGTAGTTTCCGCATTTCATAGGTTTTTGCTTTTCACCTTTTTCGCATTTTCAGTTGAAATTTGCATAAAAATTCACAGCTAACGCAAAATTCAATATTTTCTGCTCCCAACAAATAACCATGTACTCAATCTGGTGAACGACTACTTCCTGAACGCCTCCCTGAAAGACGATTCACCTGGATGGGGCACACACTGAAACACAGAGACTTACAACACATAATGGACGGCAGACAGGAGTACAAGAAGCAATGAGGAACCTGAAGCAAGAGCACATTTTATTTGTTGACAGTTGTTGGGAGGGCACATTGGATGCAGTGTTCAAATATGGACACTAAATGTACTATTTCCTCATATTATGGGTATATCCTAAGACTTCAAGACCAATGTCCAAAAATGTCATAGGTGTATTTAGGTTCTTAGTATTGTTAGTGTGTATATGAGCTTATATGGCATTATTTGAACAATTACATGTTTCTTCTAGCACCGATTTACCATAAATTTATTTACTGCAGCTCTTAACTTACTTTGGCCAAGATTTAAACGCAACTTTTCCATAAATTTGTTCACTTTTCGGGGTCTGTACTTGAACATGATTGAAACGGATCTAAAAGCCACAATGACTACTAGGAAGCACACAGTCACCGTGCAGATAAGGCAATAATGAAGTAAACTAAAAGAAGCAAAAATCAATAGGCTCTAAAATAATTAACCCTGCGTTTTTTCTTACATTTTGGCCGCATTCCAGTTTCTCTCAGAAGGTTTCTGAACTACAGTAGAACCTCGAAGCATCGTTCCCGGAACTGTCGTTTTCCCGTATTCATCGATTCAATTTATTCGGCCCCAAAAATGTTCCATATAAACCAATGTTAAATTTTGCTGCATCTATCATTCCTCGAACTATTGTTTTATCGCATCTATAGTCATAAAATTACTTGTCCTCTGCCACAATTTTCCCGCATGGATCGACCCTACTTAAGAAAAAAAATATGCAGTATTTAAAGAGACAGTTATTTACTCTAGCATATAATAGCAGCAACCTGTTGTGCGAGAATGTACGACCTATCATACGTTGCAAGTACTGAGAAAGGATCATGTAGGCAGGAGTGCTGTGGACAGGTTATTTGTTCTCAACCTCACTACAAGCCTCCCGGCAGCAACGCTTCTCAACCCACTAACCAGCCCCTGGAAGTATTCTTATTTACAAGAATTAAAACAGGGGCACCATAAGAGTCAAATTTGCCACCATTTTCAGTGTTTCTATTGGCTTGCCAGGGCTGCCAGCTTCGATGAAAATGAGAAAATCCCGCAGTTTAAAATACTCATGGCATGCAGGGGTATATCTTAATTAATCATAAGGTTAATAATCATGTCATACCTTGTGGAGTGTGTGGGATAGTACAGGCCAGTTGACCACTTTGTTGCCCCCTGCCCAATTGTCTCTAAAAGGCGGACCTAACCAAGCCAGACCAATAATCTTTCTACTAGCCTGCTCTTGAAACAAATTCCTAAGTTGGCAGCTCGCATGACCCTCTGTGACATCGTCCAAGATACACCATATTGAATTTCTAACCTAAGTGACTTTGTCCATGTAGTGCCGTGTGGGATCTCTAACCTACCATTCACGAATATTACCAAAAATACAGGTTATCGCCGTAATATCCATGTACATAATTAATTTGCAAAAAAAAAAACTGACCTTAAAGGTTTAATGTTATTACAAGATGTAAAGAAAAGTGAAACGAAACGGCATAATAGTCACGCTTTGTATTTTCATAGCACATATCATGGTTGCAATATTCTGATACCGTTATGTATGGTAAGAGCATGTCCAGCTCCATGGCTAATTCGGTTCAAGGGGTCTTGATCGGGTCGGAGATTTTAACTTTCCTGAGTTAATTCCCATGCTTCGGAGGCTGTGTGTGTGAGTGCCGACTTACGCATTAGGATTAATCTTAGGTAGACCCACATTTTCATAAGCGCGTAGATCGCATATTAAGCGACAACTCTGAAGATCTGCACCCGGCTTCAGAGGCCATCATCATCATCGTTGACCACTCCAGTTTTCCAGGTGTGCCATATGAGCCCCTTCCATTTTGTTTAGTCCATGAATCACCCTTCGTTCACAATACACTCCCAATCCTGACCTCTCTCCGCTACATCCTTCTTCACTAACTCTGTCTTTTTTTCTCTAGGTCTGAGCAATGGTCTCTTTCCCGATTATTTCTCTTTCATGCTCCTTTCTTGCAGACCTGTTGGCACTCATTCTTTTCACATGACAAATCCAGTCTTGCCTTTTGGAGCTTCTGGAGTAAGGAGTCTTCTAGCTCTACGTCTTCTCTGACTTTTTCATTCCTGATTTTATCCCTTCTGGTCTTCTGGATCATTGTGCTTAACCCGATGAGTGCTACGCCCGCCTATAGACAAGCTGACGTGCCCGGTCCACCACTGCTACGCCCGCCTATAGACGGTGCACGAGAATTTTAATTTCTTTTTAGTTTCCCAGTTCTCTTTCGAGTGGGAATTTGATCTCTTAACATATTCTGCCATCTATTGAGCATTACGTAGAACTAATTGATCAGAGGATATAGCTTCAGGAAGTAAATTACAGAGCTTTTTGTAGACATCTGTGGAGTTCATCTGTGATGTAAACAAACATGGTGGAACAACAGTCTATTTGCTCTTGCAGCGATGTTACTTCGGTTCACAGAATCTTTCAGTTATTGACCACAGCAGAAAGTGATAATGGAGATGATCAGTTTAATGAATTGGTAAGCGATTTTTAAAGTGAGATTGATAGACAGTGTGCTGAAAATATTGTATGTGAGAGAGAAAAAGAGCCTCCTTCTAAACGAAAGAAGAAAAACACGGCGAGTACAAAAGCTATTTTATCACCATTTTTGTGGCAGATTGATTACTTTTCTTCACCAGAGTTTCAAGTAACTGTGACAGGCTCTGAGGGCCAAGTAGTCCTTGATGACAACCCGAAAATCATTGACGTTTTTCAAACTTTTGTGAAAGTGGAGTTGGTGCAGATAGTTGAACATATCGGCATCACAAAAACCAGTAGAAAACATTTAACTATCTCCACATTCCAGGTTTGCAAAGTATTTTAAAATATCAACTTACATACTTCTAAGAAGTTACATGTATTAGTTGCCTACAGAATTTAGGAAATAATAGTATTTTGGGCTCTTTCCTTTGTATAACGTTAATGCATGCACGGGCACACAACTGTAATTTTGTTTTCTCTCAAAATAATATTGAACATAAGTGTAGGATTTCCAATTTACATTTAGATTTATAAAAAACCAACTTTTTATAAACATTTTAAGCTAATCACCCCACTGATAAGTTAAAAATTGAGGCTTCTTCAAAAAATTTACATACGAATTTAAAAACTCAGCACCGAGGTACCAAACAGTCAACTGGTAACTCAGCACTTAAAAGGTTAAGAACTTCATTTCTGCTACTTGGAGTTTCGAGATGTCCTTTCTTGTTAATGTAGGAAGCGGAGATAGTTATCAGTGGAATACTATGTAGGAGAGATACTGACTGGAAGGTGATTGGGTATTTAAACGAGACTATAGAGTGGGTATGTGGGAAACTGGGAGAGAGATTTCTAGACCCTAATGGGTCGGTAGGAGCCAGGGATCTGCACTCAGATGGCCTTCACTTAAACTGCGGTGGTACATATAAGTTAGGAAACTTGTTTAGAAGGGTTATAGGCAGGTACATTCAGGGAAATGGAGTGGCCTAGGGAGCGGTGTTAAGCACACTGGGAACTGGAAATCAAGTAGGGATGACATTAAAATGTTAGTGCTCAACTGTACACACACTGTAAACAAACTAATCGAATTAAGTAATTTAATAGATATATACTTACCAGATATTGAAATAGGAGTTGAATCATGGCTGCGAAATGATATAATGGATGCAGAAATATTCTCACGGAACTGAGGTGTGTATCGTAGAGATAGGATAGGAATGGTAGGAGGGGGAGTATTCATTCTGGTGAAAGAAGAATTTGTAAACAACAAATTCCGGGTGTAAGGCTCTTCTCTAAAGATAAAAGCCACCTTGATGTCTTTGATACAGACTGAGAAAGGGTAGCTCTGATCCTGATTCAGAAATATTTGATAAGATAATCAGCTATGTTGGAAATGATATGGAAAGGAATGTGACAGCAGCAGGTGATCTCAATTTACCAAATGTCAATTGGGAAGATAATGCGAACGACAGGAAGCATGACCAACAAATGGCAAATACGTTAATATGGGAAGTGCAGCTGATTCAGAAAGTGATGGAACTAAAGGGAAAAATATTTTGGAAGTGGTGCCGATAAAACCAGACGAGCTCTATAGAGAAACCAAAGTAATAGATGGTATTAGCGATCACGAAGCTGTTTTTGTCGTAGTTAAAAATAAATGTGAAAGAAAGGAAGATATTAAAATTAGGACTATTAGGCAGTACCATATGGCTGATAAAACAGGCATGAGGGAGTTTTTGAAAATTAACTATGATCACTGGAAAATGGTAAATAAAAACATAGACTCTGCGATGGGTTTAAAGCAATTGTTGAAATGTGAAAATAGGTTTGTACCTTGAAAGGTGGTAAGGAATGGTAAAGATCCACTATATTATAACAGAGAAGTAAAGACTAAGGAGGTGCAGGTTGGAACGAAATAGTTAGAAATGGTTATGGAAGGAGAAATTGAAGGAACCTACTAGGAAATTGAATCTAGCAAAGAAGTCACCTAAGGATAGTGAAAAATGGAAGGGTATGTATAGGTACTTTAAGGAAACAGGTTCAAAGGAGCTCATTCCAGGAATCATTAATGAACAAGGGGAGTGTGAATGCGAGGATATTCAAAAGGCAGAAGTATTCAGTCAGCCGTATGTAAAGATTGTTGGTTACAAGGATAATGTCCAGACAGGGGAGGTGAGTAATACTAAAGAAGTATTAAAATTTACCTATGATAACAATGGCATTTACAGTAAGATACAAAAGTTGAAAACTAGAAAAGCAGCTGGAATTAATAAGATTTCTGGGGATATACTGAAGGCAGTGGGTTGGGATATAGAACAATATCTGAAGTACGTACTTGTTTATTGTTTGGTTGAAGGAGCTATACCAAATGAATGGAGAGTTGCTATAGTAGCCCCTGTTTATAAAGGAAAGGGTGATGGACATAAAGCTGAAAATTACAGGCCAGTCAGTTTGACATGCATTGAATGTAAGCCTTGGGAAAGCATTCGTTCTGATTATATTAGACATGTTTGCAAAATTAATAACTGGTTTGACAGAAGGCAGATTGAGTTTAGGAAAGGTTATTCCACGAAGCTCAACTTGTAGGATTTCAGCAAGATATAGCAAGTATCCTGGATTCAGGAGGCCAAATGGACTGTATTGTGGTTGACCTACCTAAGGCATTTGATAGGGTAATCATGGAAGACTACTGGCAAAAATGAGTTTGGGCTGGGAAGACTTGGGGGAAACGAGACGAGCTGCTCGATTAAGTGGGATGTGATACAAATTCTTATAATTTTGTTAGTTACCACCTATTCAATACAATACTAACCGATTACTTAAATTCTGTGACACTATCCAGCTTAGTGCCATTTAGCATCATTTCTGGCTGATTGTCACCCTTCCGTACCTTTAACATCACTGTTTTAGCCTTGCTGATGTTTAATTCATCTCTCTCAAACTCCTGATTCCACCCCTGCAGTCTCTCTTCCAGATCTTTCTCTCTTTCTCTTTTTCCTTTCAGAGGCCATACGCACTATTCTTCTTTCTTCGTTATGCCCATTCATAGAGCGCGTTTGAACTTGTTAGTTGGTTTGATGGTTTGTGCCTTCTTATACTCCCAAAATCTCTTCATGAATGCACTGAGTTGAATCTTGCGTTCTGTCGACTACTTCCTACCAGTTGTCTTTTTGGGTTTCTCCCTAAATTTACGATTGGCTACTTTTGTTCTAAAAGCTCCACAATTTTCCATGATGTCAGTGATATTTATTTCTTGGAGGTCCGCCTTAGTTTCTTCTATCCATTTTGACCTTCTTTGAGTTGATTACTTTGAATAATCTTTTAGTTAGTCTGCCACTGTTCATTCTGTAGATATGGCCATAGAAATTAAGGTATCTTTTCCGTACGGCATCAGTAAACCTGTCGGTGAAGGAGTAGAGGTCCGCTGTTCTCCTCTTAATCCACATTCCATTTTCTCTCGAACCATAAATTCTCCTGAGAATTTTCCGCTCCTGCTTTTCAATTACTTATAGAGTGACCACGTAAGCATATGATTTCAGGCAATACAACTGTCTTGTAGTGTCGTAATTTTCCACTACGCAATATGACACTTTTGTTGTAGTAATTCCACGTCAGTCTGTATGCCTTATGTAGTTTGGTGTTTGTTTCTACATTGGCACTACTGTCTAATCCTGATGGCAGTATAATTTCTCCAAGGTATTTGAAGGAGGGCACCTGTGAAATTGTGCCGTTTTCCATCTCCAGCGGAGTTCTTTTGCTATTTTGACGTAGATGTACTTGGTTTTCTCGTAGGATATCTGGAGGCCTGCCTTTGATGCTATATTGTGTAGTCTTTGTATGGCATACCTTGTTTCAACCTTGGTCTTAGTAATGATTGCGAGATCATCAGCAAATACTAAACATTTCACATTGACCTTGCTTCCCAAATTTCTGATGTTCACACCCTTGATATCCTATTCCCACTCTCTAATAATTTTGTCTAGAACTAAGTTAAACAGAATAGGGGAGATGCCGTCACCTTGACGAACGCCCGTGCATATTTCAAAAGGCTCAGAGATTTCTCCAAGGAATTTCACTTTAGAGGTTGTATTTGTGAGGGTCTGGTGGATAAGTGATCTGGTCTTCTTGTCCACTCTGAGTTCTTCTAGAGTATCAAATACTGTCTGTCTGTCCACAGAGTCATACGCCTTCTTAAAATCCACAAAGGTGACGATAGAGCTGGCACTTCGGCGAATGCTTAATATCGTCTTCAAGTTCCATATTTGTTCTGCACATGATCGACCTTTTCTGAAACCCGCATGGTACTCGCCAATCAGGTGATCTGCCTGTTTTTCTAACCGGTTCAAGAGAGCTTTGGAAAGAATTTTGTATGCGATTGGCAGTAGAGATATGTCTCTATAGTTGTTTAGATCTGCCTTGTCACCTTTCTTGTGCAATGGGTGTATTAATGCACACTTCCAATCCTGTGGAATCATTCCCGTTTCTCATATTTCTACTAGGATTGCATGAATTTTGCTTACAAGATCATCTTCAAGTTTACACATCTCCGCAGTGATGCCGTCCTCTCCAGGACCTTAATTATTTTTAAGCGATCGTATGATCTCTGCTGTTTCCTGTATTGTCGGTGGTTGTGAATCGAGGTTGGGCATGGGCTTTTCAAAGTTCAGTCTTTCCTTTGGAGGATCACAATTGAGGAGGTCTCAGAAGTAGTCAGCTAGAATGGTGCAGTACTCTTTGGTGCTCATTTCTAATGTTCCGTTTGCTCGACGGAAACATAAAGATGGTGGTTGAAAACTGGAAAAATTCTCACGGAAGGTCTTGTAGAAATTCCTGGAATTGTTTCTAAGGAAATCTTGTTCGATTTCTACGAGTCTATTTTTGTCATAGGCTTGTTTCTCCCTGCAGATTATTTTTGACGAGATTTTCTGAACTTTTAGGAAGGTCTCCCATCTCTTAGTTGTTTGATGTCCATTCCACAGATTCCATGCTTTCGTCCGTTCATCAATGGCTTTATCACAGGTCATGTTCCACCACCTATGTTTGAGTTTCCTTGGAGGCTGACCTAATTTCATGGCTGATGTCAGAAGTGTTTTACGAGGGCCTGGCCAGTCCTTGGGGTCCTGCTCTCGTATGTTTTGTAGAAAGGTCGTGGCGTTCTGTCGAAGACATTCTGGATCAACTCTTAGAGATCTTTTGTGTTTAGATCTGCATCTGTTGGGTTGGAATCTCACTTTGATTTGTGTTAGGTAGTGGTCTGAGTCGACAACTCCCTTCCGTACTCTTAACATTTTGGATCTCACACATATTCTTTCTGGAGATTGCGACATGATCGATCTGGAATTCGCCCAATAACGGGTTTGGGCGCTTTTGCCCTATTTTTATGACACTCGCATTTAAAGTTTTTCCACATCCATCCTCATATTCCCCCTCCTCCTTGAAAACTGATACATAGAGATTTGACTGTACTTTTATGTGATGCTGATACAAATTCTCAGACAAATGCCTCTTGTCAACAAAGAACTTCATAAGTGAATGGAATTATGAAGTTCAGACATTTACTCGGTCATCATAGAATTTCAGCACCATTTTTGAGAATTCTTGGTTCTTAAATCTCTTCAAATGGAAAGGAACAAATAAATGACAAAACAAGTCATACGTAGGAAAATCAGAACATGAACAACAGGTCAGTGTGGGAGGAGATAGCAGCACAAGGATAAACAAGCGATTATGAAGCAAAGGGCAGGGACGATGTGCACATACTATTGCCTTCATATGCCTCGCTGAATTAACACTCCCTTAAGAAAGTAAAATATTTGGCACTTATTGCATAAATACAACCGATACGAGCACAATGAAAATAATGAATACAATCAAACATAGGAAGCAAGAAAGAACGGCAATATATATACTGAGGACCTAACATGAAAATTAAATGGCGAGTTGGCCATCCAGTTAGGGGCGCACGACTGTGAGCTTGCATCCTGAAGATAGTGGGTTCGAACCCCACTGTCAGCAACAATGAAGATGGTTTTCTGTGTTTTCCATTTTAACACTAGGCAAATGCTGGGGCTGTACTTTAACTAAAGCCATCGCAACTTCCTTCACACTCCTAGGCCTTTTGTATCCCATCGTCAGCATAAAGGCTATCTGTGTCAGTGCGACGTAAGGCTAATTGTAAAAAAAAAGTTCAGATTAATACAGTACACACATTTCTTCCTTTTCCTTTAATCAGAAAGCAAATTGTCAATCAAATGTTATAACAGCAGTAACTTGCTTTCTTATCTCAATCCAAAATCACACATAAGATTTGCAACATCAAAATCATCCAGAGCATATTAATATCAATAAAACTTCACACATGCTGTGAACTATAGTTTAGAAAACTCCACACATATATTAATAAAGTGCATCATTCCTAATAAATATAACGTGCTATGAAACTATGGTAAAACTCCTACCACCGTGTTGTCATTAACCTGCTCTAACACTGCTAATCTCTGTTTTGAAACCGCCGACTCTTGATGCTTATCTTTCTTGCTATTACAGTAGAATGTTCCCGGAACTGTCGTTTTCCAGTATTCGTCGTTCAATTTATTAGGTCACAAAAATTGTCCATAAAAACCAATGTTAAATTCCCCCACATATCATTCTTCGAACTATCGTTTTATCACATTGATCGTCAAAACAATATTTGTCTTTGGCCACAATTTTCCCGTATGTATCGATCATCTTAAGAAAAATATTCGCAAACTTTTTTGAATTTGAAGAAACAGCTCGATACTCCCAACATATAATAGTGGCAACCTGTTTGGTGAGAATGTACGAGCGATTCAGATTTGCTAGTTTCAAGCAAGGATCTTGTAGGCTGGACTGCTGTGTGCATGTTATTCATGCACAACCACACAACGAGCCTCCTGGTGCCAACGCTTCTCCATGACCCATTAACCGATCCCTAGAAGTATTTTTATTTACAAGGAATAAAACGAGGACACAGTAAAACTCAAATTTACCACCATTTTCTGTGTTGCTATTAGCTAGCTAGGGCTGCCACCTTCATTGAAAATGAGAAAATTACGCAATTTAAAATAATAACGGCTGGCGCCGGGCACGTTTTAATTAGTCAAAGGACGATTAATCGCGTCATACCTGTGGAGTGCGGCATGCTAGAAGCCTGTTAACCGCTTTGTTGCCTCCTGCCCAACTGTCTTGTTACAAGCCAGACCAATAATCTTTTCACTAGCTTGGTACTGAAACTAAGTTGGCAGCCTCGCATAGCCCGCTGCAATATCATCCAAGACACACCGTCATCCAAGACAAATCGCTCAAAGCCGCATCATGTAGGATCTCTAACATATCGGGAATGTTTACAATATTACAGGATATTGCCACAATGTCCACATATATCATTAATTTGCAATAAGAGAACTAACCTCAAAGTTATTACAAGATGTAAAGAAAGTGAAAAGAAACTGCATAAAAGTAATGCTTTTTATTTCCATGGCGTATATCAATGTTGCAATATTCTGATACCGTTAAGCACGTTCGCCTCCGTGGCTAAATATTTAGAGCGTTGGCCTTCGGTTCAAGGGGTCTTGATCGGGTCAGGGATTTTAACTTTTGTTGGTCAATTCCAACGCTTCAGGGGCTGTGCCTGTGCACAAACTTACGCATTAGGATTCATATAGGTAGGAGCGCATTTTTGTAAGCGTGTAGATAGTCTATCAAGCGACAACTCTAAAGACCTGCGCCTGGCTTCCTAGGCCACACAACATTTTTATTATTGTTCTATTATTGTTGTTATTATTATGATTATTATATTTACATGACGAAGAATGTCCAGATAAAGTATCCGTATATTATTACTTTCCCCTCCCCCTAATTTTTATGTCGCCTGCATCTATCGTTTTCCCGCATCTGTAGTTATTTTCAATCTTGAGGTTTTACTGTATTCCCCTCACAAGTAATTCGAAGTAGTATTTAGAAGGCAGTGATGAGTTCCACAGTCACTGTATCCAAAAGGGCAATGACAATTTGGACACTCACGTGTCTAATTTATTCACATGCTTAAGTTTTGTCTCAAATCGTCAGCTGGTCTTTCTTCTTCATAAGTTTTGGACTACTATGGACCACGTGAATTCGAATTCATCTTCATCTGTTACTTGGCCTTGATCCTCGAACAGTACTTCATACTTCATGCAACCTCCTCCTCATTACTGCCCACGGCGCTTGGGTATGGGATCCAACGTTGTATTAAAACCACTTGGCGGCCTTCATCCTCGACTTGTAAGCATTCACGTTGCTGATTTCTGTTTCTTGTATTCCCATTTCTTCCAGGTACTTAACTCCTGATAGGGCACCTTAGTTTTCGTGGCATAAAATTTTTTTAAATCTTATTGATCGGTCTTCCCAGGTTCATTCTGTAGATATGTCCGACAAGCATTGTTCTCCTCATGCGGATGGTATATTGACAACATTTCCACCTTGAATTATAATTCCTGGTTTCCTTTCTTCCTGTATGATCCACCCCTTTCTTTCGGATCTCAGTAGCTTCCTCATTCTCACCAGCAGTTAAAACTTCTTGAACAATCCTGTTTATATAAGGTTCAAGCACTCAGCTGCAAATGGATCAAAACAAGAACGAATATCATCAACGCCACTCTGTTTTTCTTTACAAATGACACATATTAAGGTGCGTTTTATCTTTCGTATTCCGGAATGGATTAATCACTTACAATATAAAAATGAGACACCTAATGGTCATATTCTGAAACATTTAGAACAAGCCTCACTGGTTTGGTGACCGCATATACAAGTTTGTAGCTAAACGCGTGTAGGAATGGAAGTGTCCATGAAAGTATGTTCGCACCTCTCAATCATTGGATGGAACATTCCGTCGAAGTAAGGCAAGAGGTTAAAACAATTTTTTTTTTTCTGTTCAGGTTTGGAGTACATTGCAAAGGACTTATTTCTTATAAATAAAATCAAAAAGAATATCTCTTAGTTTGAATTCCCTCCCACAACTAGTGTGTGCTGATTATTCTATGCTATGGATCATTCACATATGTATGGTAAGCCAAGAAAGTTATAATGGCACTCAATTTTGTCCATTCAGCTAGAGCAAAAAGTTTAATTTAGTAACATCTAATGAAAATGCAACAAGTGCAGTAACACTATCTTTGATGGTTGAAATTCCGCTCGCATGCAACCTGATCCACGATTTAATATATTAAATTCTGTCCTCTGATGGTTAATTACAGGCTTGCTTGTTTTCATCCATGTACAAAACAGACATATAGCATGACTGATTCATGCTTGCAATGAACGGGTCAAGACACGAAATCAGTCACTTATTTTTTCTTTTTGCTAGTGGCTTTATGTCGCGCCAACAGATAGGTCTTATGGCGACAAACGGATAGGAAAGACCTAGGAGTTGGAAGGAAGCAGCCTTGGCCATAATTAAGGTACAGCCCCAGCATTGCCTGGTGTGAAAATGGGAAACCACGGAAAACCACTTTCAGGGCTGCCGACGGTGGGATTCGAACCCACTACCTCCCAGATGCAAGCTCACAGCTGCGTGCCCCTAACCACATGGCCAACTCGTCTGGTCACTTAAATTGTGCGACATCATCAGAGCTTCAGTACTGATGAAGTGTACAAAAACAAAACATCTATTCATAAGAATCTCAAAGAAGTTTTAATTTGGAAAACTGTGGTGCATGAAGACAGCATTAAGCTGTTGTCATTTAGTGTTATGACTGTCTTAGTAACAATAAGCTAAGTTTTAAATCACTGTTGATTTTGTAACTATAGACACAAACCATCGGGACATAACTTTTCATTTAAAAATTTGCGTATCTTTACCCTAGACTTTCTCTTTCATTAATCCCTCTTCCCGTACTGAACCGCCAAAATGATTCCTCTATCCTACTTCCTACCTTCTTGCCTTGTATGTTCCTTTAATCACTTGGTTAGTCCTCTTTCCGTTCAAACAATATTACACACTACATAGATTTACACTTTATTCAGGACAGTTAGTTAATTTACAACTCCTAAGTTGCAACGATTTACATACCACAAAGAAAACCACATGAGCCTTACCATCATCTGAGTCATCTTTCCCTTCAGACTCATGATCTGACTTCAGCGCTTCACAACCAGGAGCACCATACTTGGCCAACAGTTCATCAACGCTGAGCTGATTTTCAACCTGTAAACAAAGAACATCTCATTCAAGCATATAAATTAACTATGATACCATGATGAAAATGATCTCTGCTCAAGTAAACAGGTAGAGAGCAGTTACTTGATACACAAGATCACATGGACAGAGTACACACTACAGAAACATCCGAGACCTGCACGTTAATATTAGTAAAATTATTTCTTCATAAATAAGTAAAAATCTGATGCAGTAATACATGAACATTATTGTGCTAAATATCATATGAACTATAGTCTGTGTCAAGTAGAAAGAATTTTTGCCTCGAGAGAGACTACTCAGAATTTTCCAACCACAAGTCCATGTTGTCGCCATTCTCCCACCCACTCTACAAACCTTTCAAATTTCACAGAATTGAATATCACTTGTACTAGTCTAACATAGTTTAACTTCATGAACACAAATGCTACAGAAAACGTTACCCGCAAAACACAAACATCCTTTCAATAGCACCTACAGTGCTTAAAATTTACGGTTGTATAACGTCAAATATGCGCACTGATACCTTGAATTTTAAAATGATATACTGGATTAGTTAATATCTATCAATACCACATTTTCCTTCTCGTAAAGGCTTCTACAGTAATATGTTCCTTTGATTTAAAAAAAAGTCAAATATTGTATGTACCTGATGAAATGAACCCAAGCATATGGACAGAGATGCTGGAAAGAGAAGCATAGGAGAGGAAGGTGATCCCAAGCGTATGGAAAGAGATGCTGGAAACAAAAGCATAGGAGAGATGCTGGAAACAAAAGCATAGGAGAGGAAGGTATCGCTATTACACACTCCGAAAAAAGTTCTGCAAATCTATGTTGATGACTTACAACGTTCAGCACATTTATTGTCGACTCACATACCATATTTACTCACGTATTAGACCCCCATTCTTTCCACTTTTATAGCCAAAAAACCTAAAGATGGGTTCAATATGCGATAACCTCAAATTTAGTGCAGTGAACAAATGCCTTCTAGGCTATAAAGAGCTATAAATTGTACATGTAGATATTGTACACTATTCTTCAACAAATCTAAGAATATGTTCGGGTTATACTGGCTACTTTCGTTGGAAGGCAGTATTTCTAAATGTAAAAAAACAATAAATGGTGAATGCAACATTTAGACCTACATAAAAGTTAGAGTAAATATAGTCTTTTTTAATTATTCATATTGCATCGTTTGTTTCATCCCATTAATTCCTTTGATGAGGTTGACGTCAGGAAGCGCATACGGTCATAAAAACTCTCTACGAAGACTTGTCTCGCTTCATAATTGACCACAGAGAGAAATTTACGTTTGCGACATTTTAAGCTTCCTACCATTTACACGTCAGGCTGTTCAAGGCGGAAAAAAAAAAAAAATAAGAAAAATGGCGTCACAACTAAATTATAACTACAGTCTGGATTTCCATGCACTAAAAAATCTCAAAATATGCATGCACCCATGCACTATCAAGTGGCAAAACATGCACAATAAACCGGAAAACATGCACAATCAAAATTCAGTTCCTTTTGAAACACTGCACAAAAACTAACGCCGTCAAATTGTCTTGATTTAACCTCATCTGTTTATTTGTCAGCACATTCTTAAGCAAGAATACGACCTTTCTATGCCACAAGAAGTGACAGGTGTATAACTAAATAAAGACATTTGGGACAAAGTGAGGTCAAATTGTACGTATTTGCATTTTCACCATAATACGCCTTTTATGAGTACGACAAATTCAAACTCAGTATTTGAACGGAGCATTTTGCTCAGCTGATATCTAGGTGCCGCAGCTACTTCTCCGTGCAATGATTGCAGATGATGTCCTCAATAACTGCTAAAGATTGAAGCTACAATAATAAACATGTGTGGCAGGAAATTCCAGGATAACAATGGAAGGTTCAGTGCAAAACCATGTTTGTATGCTAATACCTCAGTAACGCGGTATCACAGAAGCGTGATACAAGTTTTGTTTAGTTCATCTAACATACGAAAAAAAATGAGCCGTCATTTAGTATTGCACAATTTACGGTTCAATTTATAGCAATTTATAACTGGGATAACTTATTCCTCAAAATTACAGAGATCGACGTGGAGCCTTCCCGCTTATATCAATGTTTACAAAAGCAACAGATAAGAAATTGCTTGGTTAAGGGATTTATAGGATCACTATCTTACATACTAACTTTGATTGCCAGATAAGATGCATTCTCTCTGTCCCAAATTCTGCAAACCAACATTCATAAAAGGCACCATCATGCAAGTTAGCGTTACATATGCACCAAAATCAGAAGAAAAGTCATATTATGCAATATAAACGTCCAAATAATTGCTATTAAGTACAAAATCCTCAAAATATGCATTGAAAATGAATTTTCTCCTGAAAAGGATAAAACATGTAAACTTGCAGGGAGAAAGAACGGTTATTTGGAAGTGTGAAGTCATAAAACAAATATTTGCGAAGTTTAAGAAATGTAACTAGCTTATTCAAAAACATGCATTTGCATGGAAATCCGGGATCTACTTAATAACGTTTTGAGTGGCCATGATATGATGACTAATCCTGACAGCACACACTATATGACAATAAATGGGCAAACCTAGCCGATTACGAATATCAGAGGAAGCCATGCAAAATGAATGATAACTCCGACCAGCGGGTTTCCTTCTTGATAAATTTACAGGAGTTGAGCATACAGTGATGACTACGAGTGCAGAGTCAAATGCAGCAGTGGACACTTTACATAGATATCTGTCATCTGTAGAGGGAGAAAATAATTTTTGTAACTTTTATGAACTTGAAAAACAAATACAGAACATTGTAAGAAGTGTAAACAAAGATCGATTCCAGACTATTTTGGTAGGAAGAAGTGACTGTGTAGTTTTCCATCAGTAATAACTGGGGTGTTAATGTTGTAAATAGGCACAATCACTATCAACCATATTCAATCGTTTTTGCGATGTAGCACCTGTAACTCCCAAACAAGGTAGATTTTCACTAAGTCTCTCCATCTGGGACGGTCCTAACTGTGTTCCGCCAATTGACCCCAGTAATCTTCTGGATGACTTTATCCCAGCTGTCCGATGCTCTTCCCTTTGATCTCAGATGATCTTTCGGACTCCACTCAAGCACAAGCTTTGTCCACCTACCATCAGTTCTCTGAGCAACATGGCCTGCCTACTGCCATTTTTAGGGTAGCCACACTTTCTAAAATGTCGCTAACCTTTGTGACTGATCTCATGTAATATGCTCTCTTCCTGTCTTTCTTCGTGAAGCCTAGCATAAACCGTTCCATAGCTCTTTGGGCTGTTCTTAGTTTTTGCTTAACAAATTCGCTGAATGTCCATATTTCACAACTGTAAGTCATAACAGGGCGAACACTCTGGCCGAATCAACTCATTTCTTCTATAAATGTCTAAAAAAAAAATACCTCCAGCCTTGTTTCTCTTCCCATATCCAAATGGTCCTATAATCCCTTCATCTCCTTTTCTTCCCTGAACTACTTGAGCATTCATGTCTCTTAAGATCACAACTTGTTTGTCCTGTATATGGCCTTCCAGATATTCAAGGTATTCCTCTAGATCCATATCTGCATTTCCTGTTTGTGGGGCATACCCTTGAATTATATCGGTAACAGCAGTTTCAAGTCTCAATCTGACCTTAATCAACCTGTCATTTATGCTTTTGACCAATTCTAGGTACAGTAAAACATCGTTAATTTGAGTTGTTGGGGCGCAAAAATCCGACATCGAATTATGTGATTTCGAATTAACCACCAACACGTACTTTGGAATTGCCAACCCTTGCAACGTTACAATATATTCTAAGACCCGTTACCGCATGCAATTAACATTGATTCACAGTTTAAAGCTCTCAAATACCATGGAAAAAAAATTCTAAAATGTATCTCAACAAGGTGCATTTACATTATTCAAATAATGCACTTGTAGAAAACAATGGCAAACATAACCTCACGCAACAAAGAGAAGAAAAACACTATTCAAAAATGAGGAAAAATTATGCTGGCTCCCCTGTGCAAATGCTTTCTCTCTTGGATTATTGGACTGTTTGCATTTTTAGATACCTTGTATTGGCATGGAAAGTCCCCGACGCCCTTAAAACATCGTGGCTTTTTGAACTTTCCTATGACGGGGGAAGGAAGTCTCTCACTTCCATGTGCACTGCATTGCAACACAGTACATTTCCTGGCTGGCAATTCTCTCCTTTAAAACCAAAAGTCCACTTGCCCTCAGCATTAAAAAAAAAAACAATGCAGTTTCATCGGCACTGACAATTTTTTTTTTGGGCACGGAACTGATTATGGGTTATAAGCCACGCTTTTTCGTCAACTGTTGGCATCACCAGTTTTCGCGGATTCTACCTCTCCGCACACTGATATTGTGGCGTTCCTTAAAACGCCGAATACAAAATAATTACGATTCCACTCAAACCTAGTAAATATGAAGCACACTGTAGACACCCCGAAGTAGGTGAAAAAGCGCAAAGTTACCCCAGCGAGATCTGAATGAACTGATTTTGAATTATATAAGTAATAATAATAACAACGTAAACGTTTCCACCTTTTCAATACTAAAATGCAGGGGTAGAAAAAAGTAGAAATAATTCAGTAGCCAGCACCTTTTTATCAGGAGCCAGCACATTTTTTGCAAATAAACATTACAAAAACCACAGGTTAGACTAGGATTAAGCTATGTATTGTTTTTGAAGTGTGTCCCTAAGTAGTCTAGTCTATTAATTCATATAAGAATGGAATAGAAACAGTTTATATTTTAAGAAATACTAACCCAAATAGTCACCAGTCGCCTTCAAGGTCAAGATCTTTTTAAATTATACTACATGTGCCTGTTTGATTTCCCACCAAAATACCAACGATCAATACATTTTGTTGCATCAAAGTCCTTTATAGATGGTCCATTCAAAGATATCATCATGAGATCACTTAAGTTCTTCACAGCAAGCTTGGTTCGCAGTTTGTGTTTAATTATATTCATTGTACTGAACCCTCGCTCACATGATGAGGTCGATACAGGAATTGTTGCCACTATACTGAGGAGCTTTCCTAAAATCAGAAATCATCCTTTCATAGTCCGCGATTTTTCATGTAGATCACTCAGTGGAAGATCTTTCCCGATTATTTTGAACTCGTACCACTCGCTCAGTATGTCTTCTACGTTGTTCTCCTCAATTTGAAGGTGTTTTGAAAAATGAGTGGCAAGAAGCTGTATTTCACTGTTACCATAATTTTCCAATTGTTTTCCTGAAGGCCAGGAATATGTGTCAAAAACATCAGTGGCACTTTGAATATCTTCATTTTGAAGAAATGTGTTTTTCAGAAAGTTAATCCCACTTGCCAAAATATGTTCCTTGTCTGTCGTGAAATTGTTATCCGACACACCTGATAACTGTATTCCATTGAAAACTCCTGAAAGTGTTGTAGCAGAAACAAATTTTTCTTCCATTGGGCCCTTGGTGTTCTGAAGTTGCTGCAATGAATTAATTGCATTATTGCATGCACTCTTATCTGACTTAAAATCAGATCATGCGTCTGAAATACAAGTGAAAGTCTTTTGGTTATATTCAGATAATCATACAAGAAGTGAATTGTGATGACAAATTTGAAGTCCTTGATCTTCTTTAGAAGACCTTTAGCCGTGATTCCTTCTTCACCTTTCTTTTCAGAAATATTCTCTAAATGCACCACTAGGTATTCCCAGTCTTTGACAATTGCATGCAAAGCATTTAATTTGCTTGCTACCCATCTAACTTGGTGTAAGTACTGCAATTTAGATATTTCACACTCCAGTAACTCCGAAATGTTCTTCAGTTCGCGAAGTCGTTTCGGCGAATGTCGATAAAACTTGTATAGTTTCCTGAGTATAGAATCAATTTCATCAATGATTTTAAGTTTCACATTTTTCAGTGAGTGAAGAACGGTGAGTTGGAGTTGATGTGCAACACAATGAACGTTTATCAAGTTCTCAAGTTTTTCAGATATTTTTGTTACCAAACCATTACGAACACCAATCATACATGGTGCTCCATCAGTTCCTATGCCGATTAGTTTTGTACCTGTGAAGAGTTCTCCAAGCCCTAACTGAAGCAATTCTGTTTCCAGAGCTTCCATATAGCCATCACTTGTTGCATCCTCCAATGACACAATAGAAAGAAATGTCTCCTTCACCTTATTTTCTTTTAAAAAACGAACGTAAAGTATGAGCTTCTCATCATCAGATTTATCTGTTGATCCATCGAGTAAGATACTGACATATGAACTTTCCTTAATTTCACATACCAAATCTTCACAAAGATCTGAGGCAATGTATGAAATAAATTCTCTGCATTGTTTATCATTCACATATTTCTTAGAATCAGTAACATTCAACTTGCTCAACAATGCAACCAAACTTTCAAAGTCAGTGTAGGGTCTGTTATTTTTTGCAATATGGTAAGATGCCATGAACAATGCATTCATATGCTGTAACATATTAGCATCCATTTTCTTTACACACTTAGCTAAAGGTGCACATTCGGGATTTTTCTTGAAACTTTCAGCCTCCTGACACTGCGAGTGAGGATAGGATTTTTCGTGTTTTTTAAAAGTTTCCAGTTTAAATGGTGCTGAAAATCCGGATACAACTTTAGAATTTTGGTCGGCAATACTAGGAAATTTACTGCATAATTCACACTTCGCAATTCCTTCTTTATAGCGCAGCCACGGTAGTAATCAAAGCCACGATTGCTGAAATTTCCGTTTGCCTGACTGAAATTTCGACGTATTTTTAATGTTTGACTTATCATTGTTTTGAACACCACAAATTTCACTCTGGTCATTGTCGTCCTGAACACTACAATTGGCACTTCCATCAAGTGTTTTCTCACATTTACTCTCTTCTGTATCACTTTGTCATTTACTTATGAAGAAATCTGAAAGAGTACACTGTTTTGTACTCGCATCAGTCAATTTATGCGGCTTTGTTCGTTTCATTTTGCCAATTTTCTGAAGTATAACACAGAAACGTAAAACACGTAACAGACTACAATAAATCACCAGAGTTAAATGGCTTACGAGCTCGCGGGCTTCGATGTCTGATGCAACGCTGCCAATTTTCCACCGCCGCACAGGAATGAAAACAACCGTATTCCACGAACCTGCTACGAAGGCGTAGCAGGGGGGAGAGGTGATACTCCCACGTGGCGCGTCCCAGGTGGCGGATAGGAGTGTCCTAACCGGCTTGCCGGCGGACTTGAGGGGAAAAAGTACCTCTCGCGGACCAAACACACTACCCCCTGCGGGTGGGGGACGCACATGTAGAATACACCCGCGGTGCCCCCCTGCCTGTCGTATGAGTCGACTAAAAGGGGCGACCTAGGTGCTGACATGGATTGCGGTTTGGTATAATGTGTTGGACCTCCTATGGATGGGAGGGGTCGAGTACATTCACAGGTAATCCCTGCCTGTCATAGAAGGCGACTTAAAGGGTCATGTGGCCATGGTCCCCTCTTTATTTTTTATTATTTTTCCGAGGGTCAGATGTAGACTATTCTAAAATTTGATGTGCGTGCTGCTCGGCGATGGAGCTCCTATGTGTGCGACTACGCTCGAAAGCCCGTGCCAGCAATCACCCAGGACGCGGCGGGTGGGAGTGTCATGTACCCGGGCAGTAGTATCCGCCTGACAACGCAGGTCCCCGCACAGCCGAATGCCAGAAGGACATATTCTTATTAATTATTTTTCTTTATTTTCTCTATATTTAGTGCTCTGTACACGCTATGGGGTACATGCTATTGCGGGTGACTGGAGGAAGGGAGTCTTAGTGCTCATTGCCTCAGTCATCCCGTATTAGGTATCGTTCAACATCGGACCCCGGGCAGTACCTGCTATGACCAGGTGGGTATTGCCTTGGCTGCTTGGTTCGGCTACAGAGACCCCTGATCGGAGTGGGTGGCATTCGGGGAGGAAGCTATCGGGCATGGCTTCCAAACGAAGTCGGCTCTCTCAAGGTGGTCGCCCACCTAAGTCTTTAACTTTTGCTTCCCTGAGAGGTTCTACTCCCTGGGAACATGCGCAGCGTGAAGGAATGGGATCCAGCTTCCCTAGGTTTCTGGTCGCTACCAGAACCGGTGGGCACGATTTTAAGCTGGTGAAGTCGATCCTGTTTAGTAGACACATCGAAGGCGTCTATGGCGAACTGGAGGAACTTAAGAAAATGCGCAACGGTAGTTTGCTTTTAAAGACTCGTACATCACTGCAAGCTGATCAGTTGCTTAAGTGCGAGCACTTTGGCGACTTCCCAGTCAAAGTGGAAGAGCATAAGTCCTTGAACCTAGTTCGCGGAGTCATCTTTCACCGCGACCTTATTTTGAACACTGACGACGAGTTGATGGAAGACATGAAGAACCTTGGCGTGACACACGTCCGGCGCGTTACGCTCAAGGTCAACGGTGAAGACGTTGCCACTGGTGCCTTCATTGTCTCTTTCAAGTTGTCAGTGTTACCAGAGAAAGTCAAGGTAACAACTTATCGTTGCGATGTGAGGCCGTACATCCCGCCTCCTATGCGATGCTATCAATGCCAGCGATTCGGACATATGGTAACTCGCTGTTCGAATCAGGCTGTATGTGGTACATGTGGACGAGTAGCTCACGGCGCGGAGGAGTGCACAACTCCATACAAGTGCACTAACTGCTCCGGTTTTCATTCTCCTCGGGATCGGAATTGTCCGACATACACGAGTGAGAAGGAGATCCAGGAGATCAAGACCCTGGATGGTTTTTCCTACCAGGAAGCTCGCCGTAAGTTTAATTCTACGAATGCACCTGCCCGTACACTTGACTATAGCTTGATATCTCAGAGTCTTCCAGGTTCGTCATTTACAACCTCGACACCTGTCCAGACCGCTGCGCACAAGGCGACTGTTGCTGCTCCCAGCAACGTCGCAAAAAGTCAAAATTCGAGGGGGGGGGGTACCTCCCCACCTTCGACCAACCAGAAGTCTGTGCAGGCTGGCAGTTCCCAGCCGGCAGAGCAAGGGGGGAAGACTAAGTCTCCCCCCTCCTAGGAGGTCGACGAAAGTCGTGCCCCAGCCGGCGGAGGCGGCATCGTCGACCAGGGCTGGGAAACCATCTCCCAGCCCGTCTAAACTAGAACAGAAAAAGGGGAAGAAGAGCGCCCGTCCTGAGCGCTCTCGGACTTCCCCTGCGAAGGAGAAGTCATGCCCTCCATCTGGGGGATATGAGTCTGCGCCGGGAGGCACTACTGCTCCCAAACCTGCGCGCTCTCCTCGTAGGGGACACCCTCGCGCCCTAAAAGCGTCGAAGTTCTGGGCGGCACCCCTGCCATCTTTTGATGACGGGATGGATGTCGCGCTGTCCTCTACATCTACGGATGTAGAACTAGATAGTGTTTAGGCTTACGAGCATTTTGTCGCTCATAACCTAACACTCCTTTTATAGTCCACACTATGGCACTGTTACAGTGGAATTGTAACGGTTATGACAGGCATCTTGCCGAGTTACGTCAGCTTATTAGTGAGTACGCAGCGAGTATAGTCTGTATTCAGGAGACCAATTTCAGACCTGGTCATCACACGGTCTTGAGGAATTTCAAACTATACTCATCAGAACGATACTATGCTCACCGGGCTTCCGGAGGCGTTGGCATTTTTGCACGTTCTGATAGCTACAGCGAAGAGGTTCCATTAAGAACCCCTCTTGAGGCTGTAGCTGTTCGCGTCTCGCTGCCTGTCATAGCAACAGTGTGTAATGTTTATCTTCCACCAGGGCAGCTGTCGCTGATCTTATAGATCAGCTTCCACCACCCTTCCTCTTATTGTGCGATTTTAACGCCCATCACCCCATATGGGGCTCTGAGACGCCTTGCCCCCGAGGAAGAGAGCTGGAAACACTTCTATCAGATCTGGATTTATGTATTTTGAACACAGGGGAACCAACTCACTTTAGTGTATGTTACGGCATATACTCTCGCATAGACGTTAGTCTATGCAGCCGAACGTTCGTTCCACTGTTTCGGTGGAATGCACACGACGATCTCTGTGACAGTGACCATTTTCCCATCATTCTTACCTTGTTGAAACATAAACACGTCGAGGCTCCCCCTCGATGGATTCTTAAACATGCTGATTGGCCAAAGTACACATCACTAGCTGTCTTTAACGATCATGTCAGGCGGACCGTCGGCGAGGAAATAACTTACGTCACCCAAGTTATTCTTGCTGCTGCTGAGGAGTCCATTCCGTTTTTCTCGGTGACTCCTCGCCGAAAACTCGTTCCTTGGTGGAACGATGAAATAGCAGCAGCCATCAAAGAACGCCGTCTCGCTCATAAGCGTTACCGTAGACAGCCTACTGTGGCCAACTTGGTAACATTTAAGTAACTCTGCGCTAAGGCGCGAGTTCTTATTCGACAAAGTAAGAAGGCTTCATGGGAGAGATATGTGTCGTCTATGACGTCACATACTCCATCATCTCAAGTGTGGACGAAACTTCGACGAATTTCGGGTATTCAAGGATCCTCTGCTGTACCGGGAATTTCCATTGCAGGCAGTGTCGCCACTGATCCCCTCGCGATTGCTAACCATCTCGCTAGTCATTTCGCGGATGTCTCTGGCTCCGGGAATTACTATCCTGATTTCCTCCCTCTGAAGCGGGAGGCAGAACGTCATCACCTTAGTTTTGCCACCCAAGCTTCAGAGGACTACAACGTGCCCTTTACGGAGTGGGAACTCCGCAGCGCCTTAGCGCTTTGCAAGGACACGTCTCCTGGACCGGACAACATCCATAACCAGATGTTGAAACACCTTAGTGATGATAGTTTATTATATCTCCTTCGTGTGTTCAACCGAATCTGGACAGAGGGTGATTTTCCGTCTCAGTGGCGAGAGGGCATAGTCATCCCTGTCCTCAAGCCTGACAAAGATCCTAAGTATGCAGGAAGTTACAGACCGATTTGTCTTACAAGTTGCCTGGGTAAGCTATTTGAGAGGATGGTAAATCGCAGACTCGTGTGGTGTCTGGAGAAACAAGGACTCTTATCCGAGTACCAATGTGGATTTCGAGCTGCTCGATCCACCACAGACCACTTGGTACGCCTGGAGAGCTCTATCCAGGATGCGTTTCTCCGCAAACAGCACTGGTAGCTGTCTTCTTTGACTTGGAGGAGGCCTACGACACCACTGGCGATATGGCATCCTTTCAGTCCTGCATCAATGGAGCTTCCGAGGTAACTTGCCGGTATTTATTGCAAATTTTTTGTCCCTCCGTCTATTCCGTATCCGAGTAGGGAGGACATATTCGCAATACCACGTTCAAGAAAATGGAGTCCCACAGGGATCGGTTCTTAGTGTCACTCTGTTCGCGATTGCCATAAACGGTAATGTCGCTGCTGCTGGTCCAGCCGTAAAACCGTCCCTATATGTGGATGATTTTGCTCTGCACTATAGCTCGTGCAGTATGGCAGTCGCAGAGCGACAGTTACAGCAAGCTATTTTTTTTTTTTTTTTTGCTAGGGGCTTTACGTCGCACCGACACAGATAGGTCTTATAGCGACGATGGGATAGGAAAGGTCTAGGAGTTGGAAGGAAGCGGCCGTGGCCTTAATTAAGGTACAGCCCCAGCATTTGCCTGGTGTGAAAATGGAAACCACGGAAAGCCATTTTCAGGGCTGCCGATAGTGGGATTCGAACCTACTATCTCCCGGATGCAAACTCACAGCCGCGCGCCTCTACGTGCACGGCCAACTCGCCCGGTCAGCAAGCTATTAGGAGGGTAGAGCAGTGGACCTTAGAGTGTGGCTTTCGTTTTTCCACCACAAAGACCTGTGTTGTCCACTTTTGTCGCCAACGTTCTCTTCACCCTCCTCCTGAACTTTATTTAGGAAATGTAGCTATACCTGTAGTTGACACTTACCGATTCCTTGGGCTCCTTTTCGATAATAAATTATCGTGGGAGCCACATGTGCGGCAGTTGAAAGTGCAATGTGCTAAGAAGCTTAATATCCTGAAGTTTCTTAGCAGCACCTCTTGGGGGGCTGACCGCGCGGTGCTCCTACGATTCTATAAGGCTCATATTTTATCTCGCCTAGACTACGGCAGTGCAGCATATGGCTCAGCAAGACCAAGCGTTCTTGCGAAGCTAAACAGCATTCACCACAGCGGGGTTCGGTTGGCGACGGGAGCCTTTCGTACAAGCCCCATAGCTAGCCTGCTCGCTGAGTCTGGTGTGCCGCCGTTACACCTGAGGCGACAGCAACTGCTTCTTACCTATGCTGCTAATTTGCGCCAAATGCCACTACATCCAAGCTATTCTAGCGTTTTCAACAATGGCAACCGTTTGCTGTACGCCGCTCGTCCCCGAGCAACGCGGCCGGTTGGAATACGTTTAGATAGCAGTTACAGATTGTTTGACGTACCTTCGGTTCCTTGCCTTGTCAGACAACCAAGTGGGGTACCTCCGTGGGTAGTACGGCGACCTGAAATAATTCTGGACCTACACACTGGCCCGAAGGAAAACACGGACCCTTCGATTTATCGGAGGCTCTTCCTGTCCGTCGTTGGCCGCTATCCAGGCTCAGTCGTCGTCTACACGAATGGTTCAAGGACGGACACGAGGGTGCGCTGTGCGTTCGTTGTCGACAATGATAGGTTTCTTTTCGTTCTCCAGGAAACCTGTAGTGTGTACACAGCAGAGCTCTATGCTCTCTGTAGAGCTTTGCGGTACGCACTGTACAATGAACGCCGTCACTTTCTTGTGTGTACTGACTCCTTGAGTTCACTCCAGTCTATTGATACCTGTTTCCCTCGTCACCCTCTGGTGCAGCGGATCCAGGACCTGCTGGCCGGGTGTTTGGATGCCGGCACCAGAATTACTTTTCTGTGGCTTCCAAGCCACATGGGTATCGAGGGAAACGAGTTAGCAGATCGGGCTGCCAAGGAGGCAG
The DNA here is from genome assembly GCF_040414725.1 of Anabrus simplex. Taxonomy (NCBI): domain Eukaryota; kingdom Metazoa; phylum Arthropoda; class Insecta; order Orthoptera; family Tettigoniidae; genus Anabrus; species Anabrus simplex. The sequence goes on along the minus strand of NC_090274.1, from coordinate 19,863,685 downwards.
TTACACTGCCCCCGTTTTTTTCAAGGTTCCAGCAAGTGATATTCGCTCTCAGCTGAGACATCTAGTCATGTCTCATTGGGAGATGGCGTGGCAGGCCATTCCACTTCCCAATAAGCTGAGAGCGATAAAAGGAACAACGAAGGTATGGAGGACTTCCCTTCGGGCTTCGCGAAGGGAAGCCGTGGTATTATGTCGTCTTCGGATCGGCCACGGTATCATAACTCACTCGCATCTTTTGAAAGGAGAACCCCCTCCGGTGTGTACCTGCGGCGACCATCTTACCGTGGTACACATCCTTACGGAGTGTGTGGACCTGGTCGATCTTCGCCGTAGTCTTAACCTTCCAGGTACCATCTCCCTTATCATGCGAGATGACGAGCAGTCAGCAGACCTCGTCATCCGCTTTATGAGGGATAGTGGTCTGTTTTACCGTGTCTAGTGATGTCCTTTGTCTTCGTGTATTTGTTTCCATTGCGCTTTTAACTTATTGACTTCATTTTAGTTTGTGTTGCGTATTTTAATGTGTTATTTTAACGTCTAATGTAAATGAGCTGAGTAACAACGAATATAGCTGAGACGGCTTCTGAGTGTCAGTCGTTAGACGGAAGTCGGCTAGTCACGGGAACGAAGGCGGTAAAATGATGTTCGTAGAATTATTTAACGTAGTAGTTCTCTGCATTTCTCGATATTTCCACATGAAAAGCTACTTGTTTGACGGGTTACAACGATGTCTCTCATGATCGCGAGGCAGCTCTCGCGCAGAACTGAAACGTCAAGTTCCAAGGTACGAAGCGCCAATTACAGAATTCCAAGATTGCCAAAAGCAGTGAAAATGTTTATTGCAGATATTAGAATATATGAGCTACAGTAAACACGAGAAACACCATAAGTTACGACTTGTTACTTTACAAAGTGGTGGGGACGTACATGTAAAGGAGCTCTGGATTTCGGAAAATAATTTTTCAAAATCGAATTTCAAAATTCAGGCGCCAGATAAAAAATTTCAGGCACCATGGCGACTGGGCGCCCGGTATTTTTCGACCCCTGCTAAAATGTATTCACAAAATTATAAATTACACGGTACTAGTTTCGACCCATCTAGGGGTCATCATCAGCCGTATTGGAGCAAAGATCACTTTTGGCGAAATCCTAAGAAAATGTTATTTTAAAGAATAACAAGTGAAATGAGATGTTATTATGGTAATAGTTAATAATACAAGGAATATACATACTAAGAGGTTTTTAACAAAGAATAAAGTATAAATGGGGTGTTGTAAAAATTATAATCATGGAAATCAGTAAGTTCTTGTATTGAAATGAAATATGGCTACATAAAATCAGCTTCATGGTCCGTATCGCACTTCAATAGATTCACAATTAAGTATTTATTTTCCACCTAGTCGATACAATGATTGCTTAAGGCAATTTTTAATGGTCAAAAGTGGTACATGTTTCGTATATTATCAACATCTTCAGCCACATAACACTGTTTAGATGAAAAATGTACAAAATTGACAAAGTAATGCTTTAGAGGAAGTGTCCTTATGTTAATTTTAAGGACACTTCCTCTAAAGCATTACTTTGTCAATTTTATACATTTTTCATCTAAGCAGTGTTATGTGGCTGAAGATGTTGATAATATACGAAACATGTACCACTTTTGACCATTAAAAATTGCCTTAAGCAATCATTGTATCGACTAGGTGGAAAATAAATACTTAATTGTGAATCTGAAATATGGCTTACGAAGAGGGCGTAAGGTGGGGCTGAATATTGGTGAAATTATGGTTATAATCTTGCATGTGTTGGCCGATAGCTGAAAGTGTAATTGTCTTGGAAAAGTACCTTTGATTAAATTTAGGATTGAGTTTAGGTTGATTGCATTATTGTTTCTGAGGAAAGTGATAAATAGATCGAAGAGTATGTTGGGTTTCTCTGAGATTTCATTGAGATTGTGACTGGCATTAAAGTATTGGTCTAGGTGTATGTAGTAATTTTCCATTATGTTGAGTAAAGGGCCCTTGTTTGCTAATACGAGGATGTCCATGTCTTGTTCAATATTGGTGAAATTATGGTTATAATCTTGCATGTGTTGGCCGATAGCTGAAAACCTGTTGTATTTTCTTGCGTTAGTGTGCTCGTGGTATCTGATAACCTCAGTTCAATACGGACCAAAAACATGAAGTTCATAACCATTAATGATTTTGAATTATCGAGGTTCTACTGTATTCCTTTAGGTATTTTCTAATTATGAGACCCACACCATTTTTGGCTTCTCTTCCTCCACTATAGTATAAGGTGTATCCTTTATTCAGTTTCATCTCACCTTTGCCTTTCCATTTGGTCTCACGGATTCCCAGCAATGCTATAGCTTTGTCAACCATTAAATCTACAACTTCTTCTCCTTTCCCTGCTAGTGTCACCATATTGATGGTCGCTATCGTGATGTATTTGGTTGCTGGTCGCCCACTTTTCACATTTCTAGTGGGAGTATGTTCAATCTTGTAAATCAGGGTGGGAAATAAAATATTGACTAGACAGTGCCAACCTGCAAGATTAACAGTAACTGTAAGACGTTCCAGAAAGTAAGGTCCCTAAACTGAATGGTTAGTGACACCGAATCGAACCCAACAGATAGAAAACAACTATAAATCACTACCTTCAGCCTTAATAGGGGAAAAACAGTAAGGTTGTACCTTTAGTGTATGAGTTTACATGTCAGGTACTATAGTTGCAAACAGGGGATTATGGACACACGAAATTCACATAGGTTTGTAGTTGCTACAAAGGTTTATCTCACTTAATACAAGACCCAAAAGAGAAACAAGACAAGCGTTGGACATACATTTGCAAATGGATTAATCGACAACAACTAGGTTTTCCTTTGCCTTCGCTACTGATGAAAATCCAATAAGGAATTGAAACGCACAAGATTCAGTTAAATACAGTATATTATACAGCTTAATTAGAAATTTACTTTCTGGGGCTTTTAATTTTAAATTACAGAAAACCTCGTTAAACCGAAGTTGTTGGAACTCAAAAGTCGGACTTTGAATTACGTGATTTCGAATTATCCGCCAATTTGCAATTCAGAAGTACCAACCCTAGCTGCGTTACAAAATATCCTAAGTCCCGTTAATGCATGCAATTAACGTCGATTCACAGTTTAAACCTTTCAAATGCCAAGGGGAACACAAAATTCCGACATGTATCCAACAAGGTGCATTTACAATGTTCAAATAATGCACTTGGATAAATCACTGACAGACATAACCTCACACGATGAAAGAAAAAAATCACAAAATTCAAAGACGAGGACAAATTATGCTGGTTTCCCAGTGCAAACGCATTATTTTTTGGATTTCTGTACTGTTTGCATTTTTAGATGCTTTGTACTGGCATGGAAAGTGCCCGCTGCCCTTAAAACATTGTGGCTTATCGAACTTTCCTACGAGGGGATAAAGTTTCTCGCTTCCATGTGCATAGCAATGCACTACAATGACCCCCATCCCCCACACTTGTACGATCCACCGGATGGCACTTTCTCATTTAAAACCATAAGACCGTTTGGGCTCGGGAAAATAAAGCAGTGTAGTTTCATTGGCAATGACAATATTGTTTGGTGCGTACGAATTGATATGAGCCACACTTTTCCTCAACTGTCGCATCGCTAGAGTTCGCGGATTCTGTTTTTCCGCACACTGCCTGTTGCGTGATATTACGGCGTACCTTAAAAGGTTGAATCCAAGAGAATTTGAATTTCATTCAACTTAGTAATCATGAAGCGCACTGTAGATCCACCAAAATGAGTGTAAATGCGGAAAGCTACGGTACCTCTCCACATATTAAATGTTGAACCTCCCCACGTTCCAGAACATGCGTTCTATTATGACGCGGGTAAATTTCGAGTTGAATTAACTCTGTAACATACTATTGTTTTAAAATGCAAAGGCAGTTTCGAATTATAAGCCTGAATTTCGGTAATGGGGTCGACATTGTACTTCGAATTACGAATTATCCGAATTTCGAATTAAACAATTTAAATAACATGCAAAACTGTAGCTCACGTTTCCGGGAACGAGACCTCCTTCGAATTAGGCGGGATTTTGAATTAACCAGTTTCGAATTATCGAGGTTCTACTGTAATGATATTCCACTGAAGACTAGTCTTAAAAATAGCATCAACTAAAATAATAAACCTTATATTATCCTAGCTTACTAATTCATGTATTAGTGTCTAGTGAACACCTCCTAACCTGCAGATCTTCCAACTCCTGTTTATGGTCAACAGTTCCTTCCACCGCTTCTTGCTCTTGTATGGTATCCTCATCATCTGCAGAGTCCTTGTCAGAAGCAACCGTGAACTCTTCATCATCGCCTTTACTGGACTCGTAATCTTCTTCCTGATTATTGAAAAAACACACCACAGAATAAACAGCAGTTCCGGTCTTGAGAAGATGGCAACATATGGTAGATTAAATCCTGGCATTAGAATAGGAGTGAAAATGCACTGTGATATTACAAAATGTCATGCACAGATAGTAACTATTATGCAAACAATTTTAAATTAATCACTATGATATGAACAATAATTCCCAAGTTCACTCTATTTAGTATAGTGAAATCTCTACACAATGCAGCCTGGGCAAGAAAAATATTGTCGTCTAGGGAGTTATTGTTATAAAAAAGGGATTTAGAATAAAAGTTCTCATGTCAATTGGCGAATAGAATAACATCTGAAAACTGAATTACACTAACTACTGCATTTTCTCGTATAATTTACAAACCCCAATATTTTTGGTTCCAAAGTGGAGAAAAAGAAATGTTCACGTATTTGACGTATTCTTCGAATATCCATCACGCAGTTCCGGATGAGTTTCGAAATAAAGATGTCAACGACTCAGGTAGCAGCCTTCAGTGAGAGAATCTGCGCATAAGTGACTAGTGACCCTCTTTTCCAGTCTGGTAAGAATTAATTTTATGAGTGTTTCGGGTACACGGCATGCGCTTTCTCTGATCTTGGAATTGCTGGTCCACAGTGAGCAAGCATCAGACTAATACTGCACCATATAAACTTGCAGTGATCAATTACACCGAAACATACGGGAACAGGGCAATGGGCCTGTATTCATTGTCGAATGCAACGTGCGCTACCGCGGTAAAAGATAAGTGCACATCAAGCGACCAACAAATCTCGCAAAGCATATCACGGACAAAAAAGCTGCAAGTATCTGAAAGTAGGGGAGGATCTGCTTAAATATGCAATTTCGTTACGCAACGTTGGATATGCCGTTTCTCACTAAATGCTGTATTTTATTTTTTTGCTAGGGGCTTTACGTCGCACCGACACAGATAGGTCTTATGGCGACGATGGGATAGGAATGGCCTAGGAGTTGGAAGGAAGCGGCCGTGGCCTTAATTAAGGTACAGCCCCAGCATTTGCCTGGTGTGAAAATGGGAAACCACGGAATGCCATTTTCGGGCTGCCGATAAATGCTGTATTTTAAGGGATGAGAAATAGCTGCTACACATGGAATCAGTGTCTCGGATTTGAAGGTTAACCAAGGCTTGATGATTAATTTTATGAAGAGAAATGGACTTTCTCTTCAAAGGAGAATACAATTATGCCATAAAATACCCAATGATTTCAACCAAAAAGTAATTGATTTTCATCGCTTTATGATTAAGCGTAAATTGAAGGAATATTTAGTCTCCCAAATAGGACCCACAGGTCAGATGCCAATCAGCTTCCATATGCCTCAAGGTCGAACAATCGATAAGAAAGGGACACCGAGTGTTGTCGTATGCGCTACCGAAAGCGAAAAAGAACAATATACAGCAATGCTATTCTCTTTGGCAATGCTTGCTGTAGCAGGTTATGGGAGAAAGCTTGTACATAACGTTGCTAAAAAACGAAAACCAATGCCTAAAGTAAAATTTCCGCGAGGGATGCATGTTCGTATCTAAGAACAAGGGTGGATGGACACGAAGGGTTTGGGGAGATATACCAATGGCCAGCCCTACCCGTGTTGGACAATTTTTGTTTTTTGCCAGCACGTCATTATTATAAACTTACACGAATTGTACTTTCATTAGTACACGTTTATTTCACTTCAGGTCATACTATGAGCTCGTAAGGGGAAGAATATTTTCCACGAAGGAAGTTGTCTTTCACCACTTCTCTTCATAATCATAATGGTTGAAGTTTTAAAAGCAGTTAAGAGAAAGGATCCAACAACTAATGGCCTGGTTTTTTCTGATGATGTGATGGTATGCGGTGAGACAGAAGCAGAAGAACAAACAAGACTAGGTCTCTGGCATGAAGGTCTCAAAATCAGCAAAACAAAGACAGTCGGCTTGGTGATGAGTAGAAACTCTCCAACTGTTCATCTAAGAATTGGAGATGAGGAGACGGATATTGTAGATAACTTCCAGTATTGAGGTAGTGTTCTGTCATCAGACAATACCATACATCAAGAGATTAGTAACAATACAGAAAGCTTCCAAATTTTATCATGCTCTACGTGAAATACTTTGGGATGAAACATTTCCGTTAGTTTCCAAGATCAGCTTGTACAAAATATTTCTAGTACCTATATTGACGTATGGCCTGGAAGCAGCAACACTTACTGGACCAACAAAGAGTCGTCTTCAGGCAACGGAAATGAAGTTCTCACGGTTTATCTGTCCGAGCATTGACATATTTTGTCTACAAAAAACAAAAATGGATAAAATAAGGAATGTGGATATCCGACAACAGCTTGGATTGGAGAGAAGCTTGCTGGAGACTCTAGAAGTGAAGAGATTGCAATGGTATGGTCACATGAAAAGAATGAAACCTCACAGGACTCCTCGAACATACTTTGACCACAATGTTCCCAGGAAGAGACCAAGAGGAAGACCTGTGATGTTTGGGGAAAACATAATAAAGGACCTGGAAATTATAGTTCCGTTTTTATGAGTTTCGACTTGACAGTTAACCGGAAGTCAGCCGGTGGTGCCAAATTGTCAGGAATACAAACAGCTGATTTACGATACAAAACAGGAACAGAAATGTAAATACTGGAATACAAGTCCATAATCGGTTATTCTTTGTAGCAGCATACATGATTCACGTAAGATCAATAATGCACAACACATTTAGGATAAGGCTACAAGACAAAAATATGTCAATGCTCGGACAGATAAACCGTGAGAAAATTGAATTAAATTTCTACTCACCCTGTACAAAATCTCGCATTGCTGTTAGATTCAGTTTCCCGTAACGAAGGAAATAATCCTACAAAGCGAATATACCAGTCATTTCTCGGTCACTATCGGCATTGTCATCGTCTGTTGAGGTTTCACTCTCGCTTGACCCTAAAGAGATAATAAAGTCTTCAACATAATCATCTGAACTACTTTATGCTCGTTCCTTCTGGCTATCCACCACATAAACTGGGTACTGGGGCTTGTTTTGTTTCAAGAGATGCGTAAGATCCCCCTTCCCCATGTCATCGCGAACCGAAATATTGTGCTTCTTCAACCACTTAACCAACTCATTCTTTCTAGCCACCGTTGTTGGTGCTTTGTCAAGAATGACTCCCGAACATTACAAATAATTTCCCAGGCACGGCTCCTTAGTGGAGTACCTCCTCCGAAGGGCTTTCTTCTCTTGGGAGCTTCATCCTTAAACTTAGGCATCGATATGACAGAACATCAAATTCACACACAGGCCTAAAATTAACCTACTATATAACTACCGAACGAAATGTTAAACTAAGCTACTATATAAAATAGATCACCTGTTATACACTATATACTACAATATAACACGCTATACTATTAAAAATACTAAACAATACATTTATAAACTCTACACTGCTAAATATAAACGAACAACAACCTAGCACAGAGACACACAAAGACCGCAAAAAGAGCTATGCAGGATACAACACACAGCTGATAGCACGTGCTTACAGTAAACAACAAATCGACAACACTGTTAACCGCAACTGGAGTCTAACGCGCTCTATCGGAGCGATCGGCTGTCTATGATTGGCTGTTGATTAATTCGCGTATCCTCCGCCAAAAGGCAGCGCTCAAACGTCAAGTGGAAACTGATAATAACTGAACTATAGAGATGTGAATCTGGCATCGCATATATGAACAGTATCTGTGGATGGATAACTGGAGGAGGCTCGTACACAACCGCACCCGACGTGCTAGAGCGAAGAAATGATGATGTACTTCAAACCCACGCGTACAAATTACCTAATGTACCCTATTTGACTTTGCAGAAAAAAATCTCACGCTGGAATTTTACACCAAATAACGATTATCCGCAAACGAGTAGAACCCATTGCGCTTATGTTATATATCTATTATGTATTTTTTAAATGTAAATGAACTGTAAATATTTTTTTATATATCTGAATTCCTCGAATAATTTACGCATCTGAAGATTTCGCCTGTATTTTTTATCAAAAAAGTGTGTTAATTAAGCAAGAAAATACGGTATCTGCCACATCAGATCACTTCATTCCCAATAGGGTATTATGAAGATTGTGACGACAGAAACATACAAAAAAAATTCATACTGACCATGTAATCTTAATTTCTCACAAAGAATTCTTGTTCACATTATGTAGGACTCCACGTGTTTAAACTACCAAAAATAGGAGATCTGAAATGACGGTGTTTCAAATTCTTCCTGACAGACAATGTCAAGACTCACTGCTCAAGTTACAACATTCCTTAAAATGTACGATGTATGAAGGATGGAAGTTTTTCACCTAATCAATACTTTATTTTACAAAGTGTCTAAAGATTTTTAGATTAAAAGACAATACTGGCTTTGACCTGTTAAATAGGTCAAATGTGTGCTCAAACTATCAATACGGACCATGAAGCTCATAAATTCTAGAATGTACGATGTGTCAAAACATGATAATGAAGAGGATATACAGTAGTCTCGGTAATCCGAACTAATTGGGACTGGAGACTGTTCGGATCACGAAATTTTCAGATTAACCGGAAAATATTTTCTAATGATAATGTTATTGTTTTTACGTCCCGCTACCTTCTTTTACGGTTACCGGAGGCGCCTAGGTACCTAGATTTTCTCTCGCAAGAGTTCCTTTACGTGCCATTAAATCTATTTACACGAGGCTTACGTATTTGAGCACCTTCAAGTACCACCGGACAGAGCCAGGATCGAACCTGCGAAGTTGGGGTCAGAAGGCCAGTGCCTCAACCGTCTGAGGAAAATAGTTTCTACAATACAGTACAGTAGATACTGTAATTTGAAATGTCCATTCTTTAGCAGTTACATTAATAAAATACTGTCTAAAATTACAGTAGGGTAGTTAAGAACCCGTAAAGGAAAAAACGACAATGAAAACGACATTAGGGAGTGGATGGAAGCTGACTGTCATCAATTACAAACAGACCAAGTAATTGTAGGTATGGTGGACAAAGAAACTGGAGTTGTTGAAGAACAGAGTGACGACGAAGAAGACCACAATGAACAACTAGTGTCACATTCAAATGCCAAGGCCGTCTTAGAACTTGCCATACGCTACGACGAGAAACACTCCGCTGCTACGCACACTGATGTGATGTTCATGAGACGCTGGTTTAACACTGCACCTTCGAGTAGGTTCCAATCACTATGGCAAAAGCAACTAACAGACTTTGTAAAGATAAACGATGAGTGATTGATGGTTTATGATGTGTAGTTATTTTTACATTAATTTATTCTAGTAAAATATGACTAATAAAATGCAAGTAAATATTCATTCTATGTTATGTTCGTTCATTTCAATACGGAGAATTTTTTTAAATGAATGTTTTCAGTTCGGATTAACAGGGTTCGGGACTCTAGTGTATTAGTTTTAAGCAGCTGTCTAAATAGATACAGTTCTTCTGTTTCAATCCTTCTACCTACACACTTCCTACATCTTACTGCAAATCCATAGCTGCAAATTTCCTAGATTTGCTCAATAAACCCACCCCTCTGGTAAGTATGAAGCTATAAACTCTAGCCTGCTATGCTTACACAGTAGTTCACTCATTGTATGTTCCTAATTACTTTTGTGCTTGGATTATCATAGTACCAGAAGGAAAGATCGGCTGGGTCTGAAAGGGTAATTGTAATGGAGACATTTATGGTTTGGAGAAAAACAAAACGAATTTTAAATTGAATGGAACGGGACAGGAATATTCTATCATTAGAGAGGGGATTATCATTTTGTGGAGATTTCATTGTAATAGAACCCAGATCTCATAATCAACTATACCTACCTGTTTGACTTCCTCACTTCCTGAAGGCTCCTCCTTCATTCTTGTTTCTAAATAATTAGCAGGCAATTCTTTCAGGAAGTCATCCAGAGGAAGCTCAGATTCTCGTTTCAGCATCTCAACTTCCTCTGAGGTGCCCATAGTCCCCATATCTTCCTCTGCTTTGGCAATAGTCTCCTCATCATCTGAAGAACTCTGACCAGGTTTGAAGTCATCTGAAAATTCAAAACAATAATACATCTTCTATCACAAGAAAACTGATGGTGTACAAAAAGAAAAAAGAAAGAACGAAGAAGAAAGAAACCCAACACCATCCCAAGATCAGAAAATAGGAACATGCAATCTTATATTCTTCCTCTTCTCTTTTTTCTGGCATCATTCTTATCCCACATCTTTCTCCTGACAGACAGTGTAGAGACTCACTGCTCAAGTTACAACATTCATCAGAATGTACGATGTGTCAAAATGTGACAATGAAGAGGCTATATTAGTTTTAAGCAGCTGTCCGATAACTACATCATGAATGAAGTCCGGCTCCATGACTAAATGGTTAGCATGCTGGCCTTTGGTCAGAGTAGTTCCGGGTTCGATCCCCGGCAGGGTCGGGAATTTTAATCACCATTGGTTACTTTCCCTGGCATGGGGGCTGGGTGTATGTGTTGTCTTCATCATCATCTCATCCTCATCACAACGCGCAAGTCGCCTACTGGAGTCAAACAAAAGACCTGCACTTGGCGAGCCGAACCCGTCCTGGGATCTCCCGGCACTAAAAGCTATACGCCATTTCATCATGATCGAAATTCATCACAATGGCCCCTCAAGAAGTGCTATTACAGTAAAACCTCGTTAATTCGAAGTCATTGGGACACAAAAATCGGACTTCGAATTATGTAATTTCGAATTAACCGCCAACTCGTAGTTCAGAAATGCCAACCCTTGCCGCATCACAAAATATTATTAAGAGCCGTTACTGCACGCAATTAACTTTGACACACAGTTTAAACCTTTCAAATGCCATACAAAAAGCTATTTCCAAAATGTATCCAACAATGTGAATTTACAGCATTCAAATTACGCACTTGGATAACTCACTAACAAACATAACCTCATGCAATATAAGAAAAACAAGCGTGAATTAAAGATAAGGAGAAATCTATGATGGCTCCCCAGTGCAAGTCCTTTATTCATTGGATTAGTGGACTGTGTGCATTTTAGATGTCCTCTATTGTACATGCATGGAAAGTATCCCATGCTCTTAAAACATCGTGACTTACCGAACTTTCCTATGACAAGGGGAGAAAGCCTCTCGCTTCCGTCTGGGTTACCAATTTACAACACTGTACAATGACTCTAAACTTGTACAATTTCCGTTTATGGTACTTCTCTTGTAATTCTTCTCGTAATTGCTGTGTCACAAAGTATTCTAGGATTCATTAATGCATGCAATCACCTTTATTCACAGTTTAAAGCATTCAAATGATATGGAAAAAGCTATTTCTGAAAAGTACCCAAAAAGGTGCATTTACATTATTCAAATAATGCACTTGGGTAAATCACTGACAAACCTAACCTTATGCAACGAAAGAAATACACACACAGGATTCAAAGACAAGGACAAATTATGCTGGCTCCATTGTGCAAATGCTTATTTCTTGGTCTTCTTTTATGACCACATAGGATCACTTTAGTCAGTCCATCGTTCAGGTCTCTTTGATGAGATTGTTCTGGCTCTGCGGTCCTTCCAGTACTTCTTCAGACGCTTCCTGGTCTACTGTACTGTTTTGCATTTTTTAGATGCCTTGTAATTGCACAGAAAGTGCCTGACGCGCTTGCGAACTCTCCTATGAAGAAAAGGAAGACTCTCGTTTCCGTGTGCATTGCAATAGAGTGCAGTTTCCCGGCTGACACTTCTCTCCTTTAAATAAAGATTTTACTGGAGCCAATGGCCATTAAAATATGTTTACATGACCAATTACATTAAACAGAATTTGGTTAGTCCAATCTGTCTTAGTACACTTGACAACATGATATAAGTCGCAAGTCTTCTCGCACAATACACATGCATTCCTTTCTCAGGGTTTTGTTAGCACGAATACGGTAATGAAAACCGTGTGTTCCTAATTTAATCGTTATGTGCCTGAGCTCATAGTCTGCCTTTAAACCATAAATCCGTTTAGGCTCGGCATTAGGGTTGCCACTTTTTGATGTACGGGACATTTACCTATAAAATACGTGATTATTCAGAAAAACAAGGGACAGTTCATAAACACTTTAAAATCATACGGTCTCTACCTTGACTTGTTTTTTACAATATGCTTTATGTAGCACCGACACAGATAGATCTTATGGTGCCGATGGGATAGGAAAGGGCTAGGAGCGCTCTTGGACTTGAGGTACAGCTCCAGCATTTGCCTGATGTGAAAATGGGTAAACATCTTCAGGGCCGCCGACAGTGGGGTTCAAACCGACTTATCCCCAGAATGCAAGGTACCAATTTCAATTAGGTCATACTTAGTTTCATTAACAGATTAAGATAATCAATCGAAATGCATACAAGAAACTAACTTACACCATCTTAACAGTACATACAGTACAATGCATTAGCATACCTGCCAACTTTGCAAAACCAAAAATCAGGAGATTTGGACATGAAAATCAGGAAAAATCGGGAGGAATCAGGAGATACAATTGCTCAAAACCAAAATACAGGAGTACTATGGTATATTATAATACTTATTGTCTGAAAACACGACTGTTGCTATACGACGCTACAAGGTTGAAAATTACACATCTCTAGTCCCTCAAAGGAAGTATGCGAGTGAGATGTTCGGTCTCTGATAAGTCTTCCGAAAATAGTATGAACTCGTGCTCCACATGTGTGAATCAGTCATGCATTTACTGTAGATGCCATTAATATATTGCATCACGCGCCCGCGCGATTATGCGAATCGCAATACTATTTTTTCAAAGTAATAAATTTAAATTCGCCAAAATTGTCTCCGAATGGCTCCTAAAATCTCCAGAAAAGTCACTAGCCGCTATCTTTGAAATTCTGTCACTAATTTATTAAAAAACTTCAAACCTAGCGACTAGTCTCTAGAATCGACTAGACTGATGGGAACGAACACGAACGTAGCACGTGACAACGAGAGATTGACGATCGAAATATGCGTCATGATATTCAGGTTTCAATAAACATCGCACATTCGCACGCATTTCTCGTATTAATAAACGTCGATATTTAATTTGAAAGTGGCAATGAGCGAAGGACTTCCAGCCACTTGCGTACAATGCTGAAATGGCGGGATTTGAAAAAAAAATGTCTAGTTCAACAAAAAATAAGCTACAATCGGGAGAAATAATAGAATAATCGGGAGGCGGAAAACAATGTCGAAAATCGGGAGTCTCACGCTTAAATCGTGAAAGTTGGCAGGTATGCATTGGTATGACAAAACATACATAAAAAACCTTACAGTATTAGAAATTAATTTCCTTCTTCCGAGGTTCCAAACAGAAAAAAAAAATACTGGATCTACTTTGAACTTCAATCGCGCTCAAATCGAATACAGATTTTAAAATATTTTGAGACAAAGAAGGACAAACGCTTGTTTTTACAGAACAACAGTTCATAATACGGGACGCAAAATTTTCACCTCAAATACGGGATGTCCCGTACAATAGGGACAGGTTGCAGGTTCATAGGCATTGGCAGTTGTTCGGTGCGTACGTACAGATTGTATGCACACTTCTTCGCCAACTGTCAGCATCGCCAGTGTTCGCGGATTCTACTTCAGTTTTGAATTAAAAGTCAATTTCGGCAATGGGACCGAAACTGTTCTTCGAATCACGAATTATCCGTATTACAAATTAAACAATTTAAAAAAAACACGCACAACCGTACCTCAAGTTTCCAGGATCAAGAGCTGCTTCGAATTAAGCGGTATCTTGAATTAACCAATTTCAAATTATCAAGGTTCTACTGTACTCACCCTCCTGATGAAGCTGGGAAGCAGAAATGAGCATGTCAGGGTTGAGATCATTGACTGGGGGTAGTGATTAGTTTTTTAAGAGAAGGTACAACTAGGCAACCAAAGCGATGGATGTAGAACTGGAACCGATAAGGAGATAGCCTTGTATTTGAAAACTACTGTGTATGAAGATGTGGATATTGTCACTGTCGTTTTGTGTTTTCATGTTTTTCCTTGTCTACTTACATAATGATCCCTCTTCCAATAATGATCTGTCACTTGTGCTTATCCCATTGTGTGTCCCTATTCATACACCGATCTTTCTATAGATGATATTCTACAGTGCAATGTTTACCATCAGACACAGTGGAGTCCTTCACTGGTGAAGAGGGTCGGGACGAGCTGGCAGAAGCTGGAACACTTGTGTTAACTTCGGTAACATTAGACTTGTTCATTCCTTCTGCTAACCAAGTTGAATACTTTTCAGTCTGATCCACAATAAATTTGAGATGTTGGTCCAGGGCTTTCTTCCTCTTCTCTTCCAACCGAGTTTGATGTTTGAACTCCACCAACTGAAATAAAATTAATATTATTCACTATAGGTAAAACACACAAAAAGAAAGATATAAAATGTGGAGGGCATTAATAAAGATTGCTGAAGAGTGGCGAACAACTGGGGATGTCCAGTGTAACAGCTGTATTCTAAATTTTAGGCACAGTTACGCAGGGGTTGATGTAGACAGCGATCACATACTAGTTGCAGCGAAGTGCAGTATTAAATTCAGAAAACATATAGCGTGCGGTTGGAAGAAATGGTCTTTGAATAACTTACACATTGCAGATTTGGCTTCTTCAAAATTCAAAGAGAAAACCAATCAACTGAGCAGTGAAAGTACTGATGATGATAAAGATGCTTGTTGTTTAAAGGGGCCTAACATCGAGGTCATCGGCCCCTAATGGTACAAAATGAAATAACGAAAAGTGCACATTCATCCACTGACCAAAATAAAATTATAAATGCGATGAAGAATGAATGGATGGACATGAACACAAAAAAGAAAAAAAAACAAAGGAAAAACAGTGGATCAGATGCAAAAAAGATCGGAAATAATAGTATTACAGACCAAGGGACCACTTAGAAAGCACAATGAAGCTTGATGACTAAAGGGGTGCAAAATCCATGTCTAAGGCCCCATTGAATGGTACATGTCGCGAGTAAAGTAGAACCATGGTATTTGTCATGTTGGGGTACTAATCAAAAGTAGCGAAGACTCAAGGTGTTCCACACAAAATGGTACTACTCACAAGTATTGTACATCATACAAGTAACGCAGACCTATGGTGTGTCTAACACAATGGCGCCACTCACAGCCAACGCAAACCGATAAGGTTCCTCACCGAGTGAACTAACCACAGGGACTCGCACTATCCCGTGGTGTTCCTCAACATAGTGGGGACCAATCACAGGCAGCGCTGACCCACAGCGCCACTCATAGCCAACGCAAACCGAAAAGCCTCCTCACCGAGTGTACTAACCATAGGGACTCGCACTATCCCATGCTGTTCCTCAACATAGTGGGTACCAATCACAGGCAACGCTGACCCACAGTGCCCCTCATATAGCGGTACAACTCACAGGCTACGCCCAGACCCGCGGTGTTGTTCACATGGGCACGACACATGGGCACTGGAAACCACCCGGCCAGGATCTTTACTGCTACTAATCACAAACCTACTTCGTACCTAATTTAGTGGTACTACTCGCAAGTACAGGAACCCCATGGTGTTCCCAGCATGATGGTATGAATAAAAAGTAGTTTCATGGTTCTAATTCAATCATCCCTTGGTCGCCCCTTTTAGTCGCTTCTCACGACATGCAGGGGATACCGTGGGTGTATTATTCGTCCACGTCCCCCACCCACAGGGGGTAAGAAGAGAGAAAAAAGGAGAGTAACGGACGAAGAAAGGCAAGGGCCACGTAGGGCGTGAAAATGAAAGACTCCCCAGGCCTCGAATGCTCTAATACCGTCGGTGTCGGAAAAGAACAAGAGTTGACCAAGGGAGGTCGGACAGGATAGACGAAAGTGAGGAGCCTGGCACTGTGGAAGCAATGCCAAGACTCAGCTAAGGGCCCTGTGGTCGCCAATCCACACTCCCAAGTTGAGAGCACCTTGGGCCCCTGTTAGTCGCCTCTTACGACAGGCAGGGGATACCGCGGGTGTATTCTACATGTGCGTCCCCCACCCGCAGGGGGTAGTGAAAGTACTGGATGGGAAAAAAATGTCAAGAACAGCTTAATGACAGCCGTTTCAGAAATATTGGGTAATAGAAAACTGGAACCAAAAAAGCCTTGGATGACTCAGGAAATTTTAGATCTCATTGAACAGAGGAACAAAAGGAGAAGCAGGGATTTTGAACAATATAGAGCATTAAAATGTTTAACAGACAAGTGTCGCTTAGCAAAAGACAGCTGGATGAATGAAATTGGCGAGGACATTGAAAAAGATTTAAAAGCAGGAAAATCTGATAAGGCATGTTTTAAAATAAAATCATTGCAGAACAAGAAAATAACCAGAAGTAATGTGGTTAAAAACAAGCAGGAATGATTCTTTTTGAAAATGATGAAGTAGGTAACCGCTGGAAGCAATATATTGAAGATCTATATGAAGGTCAGGAAATGGATAACATTCAGGATTATGTAGAGGATTAGAGCCTGATTGAGGTAGACAGGAAAGGCCCACCAATTACAAAAAGTGAGTTTAATAAAGCTCTACAATTATTAAGGGATAAAAAAAGCCATAGGCGCTGATAACAATTCAGCAGAGCTCCTTAAGAACTGTGGAGACATCATAAAAGAAAGATTGTTTGATATCATTACAAAATGCTATGAAGAAGGAATCATACCACCTGATTACATAAACAGCCGGACACTAACACCCCCTAAGAAAGGAAATGCCAAGAACTGTTCAGATTGCAGAACAATAGCCATTCTATCCCATGCTTCTAAAGTTTTAAATACTTAAAGGTCGAATCAGTAGGAAAATTGAACAGAATTTAGATTACGACCAATGTGGCTTCAGAGCAGGTAAGGGTACTAGAGAAGCAATTCTAGCTCTGAGTAAAATCCTGGAGAGAAGACTGGAATTTAACAGGAAAACTTATGTAACTTTTGTGGATTTAGAGAGAGCATTTGACAAGGTTGACTGGAAGTAATTATTTCAAACTCTGAGAACGTTGGGTCTTGATTGGAAGGACAGATGTTTGCTTTTTAACCTGTATAGAGCCCAAACCACAGAAATAAACATCAATGGAATGACAAGAGAAGCAAGAATAAGAAGAGGAGTGCAGCAAGGCTGTCCCATATCACCTTATCTCTTTAATATCTTCATAGAATTTTTGCTATTAGAACAGTAAAAGAAACAACCAAAGGGATAAATTTTAATGGTAAACAAATTCATAGTATTCGCTTTGCAGATGATATTGCATTGATAGCTGATTCAGAGCACAAAATGACTAAGATGATCGGTATACTAAACAAGTTAGAGAAGTTCAGGCTAAAAATAAACACAAAGAAAACTAAAATGATGGTCGCTCCAAAGAAGAAGACTGAATTGTAAACAAACATTAAATTAGGCTGTGAAAAAATAGACCAGGTTAAAGACTTTTGTTATATGGGTAGTACTATTACCAATGATAATCAGTGCCTGACAGAACTCAAAAGAAGAATTGCAGGAACAAGTGTTTCAAAGCAGGAAAAATCTATTGTTAAATAAGCACATTGGAATTGAAACCAGGAAGAAATTTGTTAAAACCTTTGTTTGGAGTGTGCTAACTTACGGTTGTGAAACCTGGACTTCGGGAAAACAAGCACAATCAATACTAGAAGTTGCTGAAATGTGGTTCTGGAGAAGACTGACAGGGACAAGTTGGACAGGAAAAAAGGCTAATATCCAAATCTTGAATGACGTTAATGAGAAACTGACCTTAATTTATTCAATAGAGCAGAGGAAAGCTAAATTTCTCGCACACGTCCTACGACATGACACCTTTCTCCAGAATGTCTTTGAAGGAAAGGTACTAGGGAAGAAGTCAAGAGGAAGACCACATCTCTCATACCTTAGGACACTCGGCTGGGTTTTGCTTCGTATGTCACGATGAAAAGGACTGATGAAGACCGTGGGATGTGGCTGCAGCGACAAGGCTTAGCCTTTAGATAATGGATGGATTTCCACAAATATTACTATACAACCACTACACAAAATACACAGTACTCTCTGATAAATTCCACCAACCACGGCAACAAAATACCAGGGTCGAACATAAACTAACGAAAAACAATTCTGCAATAACGATTTGTTAATCAGTTTTCAAAATAATCTACATTTCTTTGCACGTTCCAACCGTTCTGCACGACTGAAAATATCCTTGCCTTAGAACTTCATAAAAACAACCTGTAGGCTTTCTGAATGTCTTCCAGTCTTATACCATAGGACTTGTTATCTGTTCCTTCACAAAATCAAAAAGGTAGAGAATCACATTGGGGGTGGCAGAACTTTCCATCACACGCCCCCTCTTAGCGAAGCAAGTACCCTAACCTCACTGTTAGGCAGACTAACTGCCACAGTGAGGCAGATATGGTTCAAACCCCAACCAATGTGACATGAGATTTTAGAAATAAAAAGCCACATTAACATTTTCCTATGCAGTTTCTGGCCGAGTGGACTGTGCATAGCACGCCCAGTGATGTCATTGTCTCAGTTTGTCTGCAATAACCTTCCCTACAACGTGACTGCTACTTATACAGCAATACATCAAAAGTTTACAGCATTTCTGGCTTCTGAATCAAGAGCTGAACCAGGTAGTTTCATGTGGTGCAGATTTTCAAATGCAATTCACATCAAAACTGAAGGCTGAACTGCAGAGAGGGAACCAGAATATTATTATACATCACAACACTCATCTACACAATGATGGAGAGTATTTTCAACACCTAATCCAAGGAAGTAAATTTTATTATTTTCTATCTGCTTTCTATCTAATCATCGGTTCATCAAAGTTAAGGTTAATGTATTTTCTACAGTCATGGGGGAACAATGTCACAGCAACAGCGATCTGATTTACTGACACAAAGCATGCTGGATGGACGGCAACCTTTGTGAAACACGTGTTGTACATACTTTTTTAATCTGTACAGCAGTTTCTTCAAACCAGTAAGCATGACAGTGTGATCAGTGAAGGCGTGCCCAGTGCCATGTTCTAATTCGGTTACTGCATTAGTTAATCTGTATTTTGTAGGGCCTAATAGTTTATTGAAATATATTTTGTAAACAACCTTTGTATTTCCTAAATTTAAAATACTGTCCCATACACGTTCTTTGTGTTTTTGTATGTTAACTCTCTTGGTGCCAGGCGATGGTGGAAGCATCCGCCCTTTAAATTGCCAGAGCCGATCTGGTCGGCCGTTAACAATCCAGTCGGAAGTTGCCAGAGCCGATTACATCGGCCGGCTTAACATTCTGTGATATACATAATTTTGAGGCAACCTATAGTGACGTGCATACTTTTGTCACAACCTGTAGTAAAGGGGCTACATGTTATTGTGTGCCTGGCCTTGCTTTGGCAGTTCTAAGAGGGTGTTATACCTTTCACAAGAGTTGTTTCCTGTGTTTACAAATACCGCTAACCGGTCAGTAAGAGATTGCTCCTTGCAGTGAGTGGATTTGAAAATGAAAATGAAAATGGCATGTTGTTCACGTGATCATTTTTCAGCATGTATTGATGACAATAAATTAATGCAGTATTTAGAACAGTGCGAAGTTAACACGGATGATTTATCGGATAGCGACAGGGAATTTAGTTCAGAGAGTAGCGACGAAATTATACCGGACACGTCCGCAGAATTACCGCAGCTAAAGAAGGGACATTTAATTGTGACTAACAGGACTAAAGCTACTCTGAATATGGTGGTAGATGAAACTAGTGATAACGAATATGATGATGATGTCTCTGGAGAACATTTTGTGGAAATTTGTCCCGATGAAACCGACAACATTCCTCAACCTCCTGTCTCCTTCAAGGAAGTTCTTGGGTCTAAACATGCCCTACCGTCCGATTCTCCGCCCATATCACACTTCAGTTTACTTTTAACTTACTCTGTGCTTAACCTTATAGTGACATATAGTCCTCTATCATTACCTAAATGCCGGTCTCCGCGGGCCAAGTGTAGCGTGCCTGCCTCTCACCCGGAGGTCATGGGTTCGAATCCCGCCCAGGTCAAGAATTTTCGCCTAGTCCTGAGGGTCGTCTCGAGGCTCACTCAATCTAAGTAACCCTAAGTGATTGCAATTGAGGAGATATCGGAGTTTTTACAATGCTCAGTAAAGCTAAAGGTTCCACCTATTCAATACGTTATCATTAGTTATCAAAAGTTAACTTCGACCAAGAAGAAATAATAATGCTCTCAGAAAAAAAAAAAAGATAACGTATTGAATAGATGGAACCTTTAGCTTTACTAAGCATTGTAAAATCTTGAGTCAATACGGACAAAAAATGAAGTTTTTAATACTAAATAAGAGATATCTGAGGGCGAGAGGGCGACCCCGGTCTGGAAAACCAAGAATAATTACTGAGAGTATCCGTCTCACTGACCATGATTCACCTCGTAAGCTGCAGGTACCGAACTGAGCAGCGGTCGCTTAGTAGGTCAAAGCAAATCACGGCTTTAGTGCCATGCATTTCTTTATTTCGTAAATTCTGTTGTATTGTAAAATTATTTTTCTAATATATACTACAACCGAAAAGGAGAGACTATTTTTTCTGAAAAAAAAAAACTATAATATCAACTACTATTTTTTTACTTATTTAATAATTCAGAATTATTTTAATACTGTGTTGTCCGCACGTAGAAAATTTGTTGTCAGTATTTTCCAAACATCGATACATACATGCGAATTTTATCGGTGAGTAAAATTGTGTTGTTTTTATTAGTGACGTATGTTTGAATTTTTATTTTTTACGTTTCTATTTTTCTCGTTTAAATTAGTTATTCTATAGAATTGTATTTAGAAATACATTATATATAATTACGTATATTCTTTTGTATCGTAAATAATTTTTTCAAAGCAGATATTGAGAGAGAAAGTGCGAAAATATTTTTCTCTTCCTAAAAATAAACGTTATCGACACCTATAAATCAACAATAAAACGTCCTCGACTCTTTATATCACTCCAAACCAGTTTCTTATTCTACATAGTCGATATGTAGAAAATTTCATGCCGGTATTTGCTATACACCGGTAGATACACGCGAATTTTAAAATACATGTATTTCCACTGAAAACGGCCTGGCACTTTACAGTAGTAGAGTGGAGGCGGAGCTCTGGCCTCTTCCAGCTGATGGGGAGCGGCCGACCAGATCGGCTCTTGGCTCCAAGGGGGTTAAGTTTGCTTAGGCACCATTTACTAAGAGGAATATTGAACTCCTGTTGTACTGATGTCCAGATTTTCCTAGAATTGTTGTTCAATATTACTGTCTTGCTTAATAATTTACTATAAGTTTTGTAATTATTAGAACACAAGAACCTCGTTTATCCGGATTAGGTGGGACCGGAACTGATCCGGATTATCGAAAATCTGGATAATCTGGAAAACTGGAAAAAAAAAAATACAGTACATGGTATATTATCTGTTAACATAAATTTTACAGCAATATCCTTTTTTCAATAGTACAAAAAAATATAAGAACACTTTTCTTACATTTAAGACTCTTTTTTTATGCACTAAAATAATGTGTGAATTTTTTCTGTGTTAAATTTGTATAGAGTTTGCACGCAGCACGATAACAAAGACATTTTACTAACAATAGTTACGTTGGTGTGGTTTCAGTCTAGGATTCTAAATAGGCCATCAGTTTGTCCAGCTGCATTGCTGCATCTCCACGAGTCATTGTTTCTTCTGATGGAGCGCCCGTTTCATTTTCGAATTCACCATCAGTGAATTGGTAGTGCGTTGCATTCAGAAGAGCGTGGGTTCGAATCCCACCTCGGCCGTCCCGGAAATGGTTTTCCTCAGTTTCCCATTCTCAATTCCAGGCGAATGCCGGGACGGTATCTTTGATGGACAGTGGCCGAATTACTTCCAATTCATGTCCTTAACTATCCTTGGCAGAAAAGACATTCAAGAAGAGTCGATCCCGTAAAAGAAATACTGTACAATTAAAAATACATTTTTATTATTTTCGATCCGGATGAATGAAGGCCAGATAAACGAGGTTCTTGTGTAATTGTCTTTTTTTTTTTTTTTTTTTAAATGGTGTTTTCCTCTCTCTATCTGGCACTATTCTTATCCCACACTTTTCACATCAAGATTGATGATCTTTGAAAATGGTCCCTCAACAAGTGTCAATACCCACCCTTCTGACGAAACCGGGAAGGAGAAACAAACTCGTTGGGGGGCTGAGATGGGTGTAGAACTGGGACTGACGAGTAGATTGCCCTTGCCCTCTTATGCTGTTATGTTTGTCCTTGTCTCCTCTTTGTGTTGCTCCCACTTCCCACACTGACCTACCATTGGGTTTTTCCAATTGTCTCACTTTCCTTGTTCATACCACTCTATATAAGCCTTGATTTGGCATTGGTTTGTTCCTTTTCAATAGTTAAAATATGTTTAGTAATAGCACAATAAACCAATAGCCCTCAGATCAGCTGATTCATGTGGCATACCAACAAATCTATCATACTTCCATATCTGCCATGTTTATTCCTTAGAATATCACAGCATAATCAAATGGTAATTAGTTTGCTTTGCAGTCATTTGCATGAGGCAAAGAATATATTGCTAATTAGGCACAAGGCACAATTAAGAGAAATATTCAGTGGAGCAAAACACATTGCCTGGGAGGGATAACGTGACAACTCGGAAGCCACTTTGTTAGACCGTTCTGAACAACTCCTTTGACAGAAATAAATCTGCAGGTTTTAAAATCAATAGGGGTGAAACAGGATAATTTTTAAAGGTAGGAATGATTTCCATCACTATTCATTTAATGGAGGTATATTTTATATAATGGCATCAAATTTGGCTTAAAAACAAAACCTCACCTTTTCTACATTTCCCCAAAAGTTCTTGATTTCACGAGCCATGAAACTTGCTATCCTTCTCAACCGTTGATCATGGTCCTTTTGCTCCTTCTGTTGTCTCTGAAGCTTTTCTTGGTGGTATTTTAAAATATTCCTAGAAACCTGAAAGAAAAAAATCTGTTTCAAGCGAAACGGAATCCTCAACAAAATCCCACAAAAAATAAAACCAAATTATCAAGATTCATTCCCAAATACAATTTCATATTTACTTGTTACATAATAACAATAATAATCATCTAGGTTTCACACAACACTATCTACTTTAACAGATTTTTCACTGCCTGGGGTGCAGAAATTTCATTCTACAGGGGTACTTTCATGTGCAGGTAAATCTACCGACAAGAGGTTGATGTATCTGAGAACCTCCAAATATCACTAAACTGAGCTAGGACTGAAACTGCAAACTCAAAACCAAAAGGACAGTGCTCAATCATCTGAGCTACTCAGTACAGCAATAATACTGTATTTAGTTGCGCATATCATACACCCTAAATATTTATAGGGAACTGCGGGAGGAAATTAACGCCCACTTAAATCTTGCATCGGCATTTTTTTCAACTATCAATATGCATGCCCGCGCTCACCTCAAAGTCGAACTGTCACCCATAATCCTTCCCCTATAATACATACAGCACCTCTGCCCTCATATTTGGTGAAAGGCACGTGCATAATTCTGGACCCTAGTACACTGGCAACACTAGCACAATAACACTATATTGAACTGGCAGCAATTTCGGTATACTAGGACACAAAGCCCAGATTACTTTTTAGCCAAACTTACTGAAATATGTTTCTTAGAATTAAATTCAATTGTTCAACCACTCTATCTACATCCTTCTGATGATTTTGTCTGTTCAAAATCTTCTAGACCTCGGCCATTCATATTGGCCATAATTCATGCAGTCTGTCTCTAATAAAGATCTCCACTGGTTTTTCAGTACATACGCAGAGAGAGAGAATATGACTGCTGCAAGGACCGTTATCAACATTTATTCATTACTCTTCCCTCCCCGATTGGATACAATCAACAACCATATATGAAAATCTTTAAAACAAAGACAAAAGCTGAACGTAATATGAATAACGTAACACCATTTATACATTAGTACATGGCATGAATTCTGTACCTGCCCAATGTGATCATCACTGATCAAAAGGAAGTAACACAACTTTACTGATGGGACGTTTTATTGTTTCCGTTTTAGAATTAATATTGACTACTCGTACAAATCCATCTTGATCCTTAGCAATGATACAATTTCCAGGAGAGAGGCAGTAGATTATCCTCCTTAAGAAATAAAGTAAAAGCTGATGCAACAGTTTTCAAGGGGCGAGGGAGAAAGTGCGGATAATATTGAAAATAGGGGAAGGCAAAATAATAAAATACGGGTACTGTATTTAGACACTTTTCATTACGGAAATCTCATAATAGAAATAATGAGACCGAACACACACAGCTACTGAACTGTTGGAATTAAGCAAGGACAGTTAAAAATGCGACCCATTCCGGACCCCTAGACCAAAGGCCAGGACGCGTTAACCATTTAGCCATGGAGCCAGACATGCTCATACTATACACAAAATATTGCAAACAATATATATGAGATGAAAATAAAAAGCGTGACTTTTACGCCGTTTGTTTCACTTTTCTTTACATCTCGCAATTATTGAAAACCTTCATGGTCAGTTCTCGTATTGCAAACTTCATACAGAGTGCCGGCTAGTAACCTAAATTTGTTTTTCCTGCATTTTCCCTAAGATATACCAATTTTCCCTGCATTCAATTTAGTGGGACATGATACATAAAACTGACGGTCAAGTATGTTTATCATACTCTGGAATCATCTTGAAACACATTATACACAATCATCTTGAAACACGTTATACACAAACACTTACAATGGCATAAAGAACTTGAAATAATGCATCATAAGTCTAAAAAGCTACATCGTATAAAGTGAAGTGGTTTACTGGTAATCTGGTAGTAAACAGCCATTACAAGAAACACTACGAACAACAAAGATTAACTTCATTGCACACCAAGCCATCAGTCAATCACTTTTCAAACTGATACCTGTGTACATCAGGGACCTTACTGTTGAAATTGGCGTGAGTGAGTATAATACCAACATAAATGGTCGCTCAATGCACATTATAAAGTTTCCAGCTAACTCATTCCTGGCTGCTTTTGCCCCAGTGTGAATATGCCAGTTTCTAAACATGCTCATAACAGAAACAAGCCAACTTTCAAATGTAAGAAATTAGAAGAAATTTGGCAACGAATCGCGACGTATTACGACATCACTGATGGCAGAACATATACTAATTAATTATAATTCAATACATTAACATCTCTATTTGGCCTACACAATGGAAATAAGTTGAGCAGTACCAATGGTGGTTGGATAGAGGAAGATGGGAAGGTGACACTCAATCCCGACCCGCCTGGAGCTGTAAAAGGAAAATTTATCTTAATACCTTTTTAGCAGCTGCCTTCTTCCATTTTCTCTCCTGAGCAAAATCAGCAGCTAACCAAACCATCTCCTCAAGCAGGTAATCCCAGTGAGCTTTAAGTCTTTGTGGTTCCTGAATTCTGGGGAGTCGTTTCTCAGACCAAAGTCCTTCCTTCTGCAATTCTGCTATCCTCTGCATAACATATGCCTCCTGGTACAGAAAACAAACAAGATTTAAAATCACGTACATCAAAACCAGGAAGCTAGGAAGGATTTAGTAACACAACAAAAGAAAAGCATCATTACTATTTAGAAAAAGCAGAGGGAGGAGGAGGATATACGAGAGACAAGGACAAATATCTCTATACCAATATTCTACTCTGGTTATCCTAAAAATTACTAGCATTTCCCATTCATAAAAAACGAGAGTTATTTCCTATTTTACAGTTAATATTAAATGCTACAACTTATTAGGCCAGTTCAGGTTTCAGATATTAAACATTGTAAGAGTCATCAGAAAATACAACTACACAACTACAACTTGAGGATATTCAGCCCACATACAATTTTTTGGTCAGAATCATAACCTGACCTGGAAAGACTGTTACGCTGGAACAAGTAAAACGGGGCCTTGTGATGGTTGAGGGTGTTAGATAAAATGATCGGGTTTTGAACAGTTCAAGCGTCAGGATAATGATGAGGAATGTAGTTAATAACTCCTAGTGGAGTTTAAACACAATTTTAAAAATAGTAAAGAGACGTTTCTGCTGCTCAGAACAAGTGGGGTTTATAATAATATAAAAATGGTTACAATGTTGTAACTCTCGTGCGAATAGATAAAACTGTAGTCTTCTAAAAGCATGAGTGAAGAAGAGTGCTTGATGGTAAGCAGCTGTGTTAAATATTAGCTGGAAGGAGTGATTGTATACAGTCGAAAGGGAAATTAGGTTTGAAGTCTGTAACAATAGGAGAAACACGTGTTAAAGAATTAATTTGAATGAAAGGAGAGTTCAAAGAGAAATCAAAGTGGGTAAAAAGGCTTACCTCTTTATTATAAACTTCACTTGAAGTGAGTAACAGTAACATCTCTTTACTAGCTTTAATATGTTTTAATAACTCCATTTGGAATTATCAACTACATTTTTTCTTTTATCATTATTCTAACGCCCTCAACCTCTAAAGGGCGCAACTTTTTACGTTCTTATAAAATTACCAGTATACAATTTGTTACCAATTTTTAAACAAGGACATTCAAAAAAGTCTATAAATTTATGACTATTTGTTTTTTTAAGACTTTATTAAGGCTTCATTTTAAGAATATCATAACTATTGTTAACCATTTGCTCACTGTTTGAAACACATTTCCAACATCATCCTCACATTCATATGTAATTTTAATACAATCAGGTACCTGATTAATTACCTTTCAGATTGAGATTAAGGCTGAAGATGCCCTTAATTAAAGGGCAAAACATGTCCCTATAATTTTATTCAAGATTTAATTTCTTAATTTAAATCTCTATGTATTGAATAGGTGGAATAAATAAAATTTTAATATTTATTTTACTTCATAGATAGGACATGTCAACAATATTGTAACCAGAAAATTCGGGGGAATGGGGAAAAGGTAACATGGAAATTTATAAGAAATGGTGTGATGTCTTCCATATACTTAAAAGCATAGGCATTCCATATAAAAACATAAGGGTGGTTGTGAGTTTTGCTCTGGCAGTACCAGACACAAATGCTGTACTGGAAAGTCTCTTTTCAATTGTGAACTCCCCTTGGATTGACAAAAAAAAACAGTTTTACTACCGAAACCATTCATGCCATTGTAATTGTTAAGGCTCATTCTCAAGACCTTAGCTGTAAGGAATTCTACAACCTGCTATTAAGTAATTCAAAGCTCTTGCAAGATTATTCTTATTATTCTTACAACTTCCCCCATGCGGAGGCTGCAACAAGGACAAAGTATGTCGACTACACAGTATTTTGTTAATAAACTTAACCATGATAGGTTAATATTGTGTTTGGTCCGTATTGACTGGTCTGAATGTATAATATAACTATTTATAATAGTTTATTATACATTTACACAGTATTTTGTTTTCTAAGTTACTGTTGACTTTGCTAGCATGCCAGGTAGAAAATTCACCACAAGGCTAAGGAATAAATTTGCAATACGGTTCTTCAGATGTTATATGGATGATTGCGGAGTATGGTCACTGAACCTCGTATTGCGGCGATAGCAACGTCGTGTCCGGCTGAGACCGAGAGAATCCCACAGCTGTACAAGAAATTTAGGGATTGTGCCTCAAGCTCCGATCACGAGTCCATGGACGGAAATATGGTCTAGGTGATATTTATCTTTATAGTAGTTTACAGTTTATCAGGTGTTCTGGTAAGTACAAAGTTAATAGTGATATTCCTGATTCAGAAGCCACAAGTTCATGTTCAGCAGGTTGTTGACGTCTACCATTTACTTGTTAGAATCGACTTTAAGTCTCATCAATGCAGCTAGGTCTTATGGCGACGTGGAGTAAGAAAGGGCTATGAGTGAGAAGGAAGCGGCCGTGGCCCTAAAGTACATCTGCCTGGTGAGAAAATGGGAAAACCATCTTAAGGGTAGCCGAAAGTGGTGTTTGAAGCCAGTATCTCCCGAATGCAAGCTCACAGCTGAGTGCCCCTCAACGCACGACCAACTGTCATTTGTTATCAATATTTGAGTTTTATTTATTGAAAGACATATTCATGATCATTAGCTTATCGCAAAGGAATTCCTTTTTTGTAATTTATGTGTAATTCTTTTACATTTATTTCAGTAAATCAATGGAGTCATATACAAAGTATATTTTATTTGTAAGAACACAGATTCAAGACAGATCAAAGCACTGTGGATCTAATTTTTGCCGGAAGAATGGTTACGGAAAGGTACTGGGAACATGCAAAGAGTCTTGCAATTAAATTTTTCGACATTGAAAAGGCCTAAGAGTGTCCCTCGGAACAAGATCTGGAAATGCCTGGAAGACTCTCAAGGTGCCAAAGTACCTGAATGACAAAGTGAAGATGCTCTACCAGAATTGCTAGAACTGTGCTCAGATAGGCAATGGAAAAACAAAATGGTTTGAGAAAGAAGGTGTCCAACAAGAAAGTGCCCTATTACCACTCTTGTTCATAATAGCAATGGATAAGATTGTAAAAACTATCAAGACAGCAGACCAAATGCCCTGGTATTTGCTGATGATGTGCCATTATGGAGAGAAACAGAAGCTGATGTACAGAAAAAACTGAGAATATGTTCAAAAAGCAAAATGACCACCAAAGGGAAAGGTACAAACTCACAAGTCTTTTTGGAAGGAGCAGTTTCTCATTTCAAGTACCTTGAAAGCACAATCTCCAAAGACAACACTGTCAAGCAAGAATTACTCAGGACACAGAAAGCATCAACTTTTACAATCTTACAGATTCTCACATAGGGTGTAGAGACATGCACTCTGCTACACGATGACTACAGCAGAATACAGCCAACAGAAATGAGATTCATTAGAACTATCAATCAAACTGCTTGAAAGGACAAAAAAAAACAGGAAGTTAGCTGGCATTGAGGTCCAAATTACCACTGTAATAACGATGCGTAGACATCAATGGTATGGGTATATTACGAGAACGAAGAGAGAGACACCTGCCAGAAAATACTTCAAACTTACTGTCCAAGGACCAAGGGGAAAGCCCCGGAAATGCTGGAGAGACACACTCAAAACAGATTTGTAGGACAGAGGTCTAAAATGACAAGATGTCCTGGAACAGAGGATGTATGCATACAGGAAATGACGGCGAGCGCTTGTACTCCACCAGGGAATCTCATCATCATCATTTCCCAACTCCAGTTTCCCGGGTGTGGTGTACAAGCGCTCGCTATCTCCTGTCTTCATACATCTTCTGATCCAGTACATCCTGCCATTTGTATCCCCTCCCCTCCACATCTCATCTTACAGTCTCTAATCCAACGTTTTCTTGGTCTTCTTCCTACAAGATTAAGGTCGAAATATTTTCTGGCAGGTCTTTCCCTGTTCATTCTCATTATGTGCCCATACCACTGAAGTCTGCGTTTCTTAATACACTGATAATAGGAACCTCAATACCAGCTACTTTACTATTCACTTCATTTCTGATCTTGTCCTTTCTGGTTGTTTGGTTCATGGTCCTAATGAATCTCATTTCAGTTGGTTGGATTCTACTGAAGTCTTTGTTTAGTACGGTACGTCTCTAAACCGTACATGAGGATTGGTACAAAGTAAGTGTGGTACATAACTGTTTTTGCTTTCTGTTGTATTTTGCAGTCCCAGAGGAGATTTCTAACTTGACTGTAGAAGTTCGATGCTTTCTGTGTCCTGCTGAGAATTTCCTGCCTAACAGTGTTGTCTTTCGATATTGTGCTTCCGAGGTAGTTGAAGTGGGAAGCTGATTCGATTTTTGCTCCTTCCAGAAATATATCTGAGGTTGTTCCTTCCCTGTTGGTCATTTCCATTGTCTCTGTTTTGCCCATCTTCAGTCCAAAATTTTTGAATGTGTTGTTCCATTCATTAAGTTTCTTCTGAACTTCAGCTTCTGTCTCTCCCCACAAAAGCACATCATCAGCAAATAAAAGGGCATTTGGTTCACTGTCCATTTTCTTGATAGATTTGATGACCTTGTCCATTACTATTATGAACAGCACTTCCTTGTTGGACACCTCTCTGTTTCAAACCATTTTGATCGTCCGCTGCCTATATGGACACAGCTGTAGTACTTCTGGTATAGCATTTGACATTGTCAATTAAGTACTTTGGCACCTTAAGGTCTTCCAGACATTCCCATTTCTTGTTTCGAGGAACACTATCATATGCTTTTTCAATGTCCACAAATGCAATCACAAGATTTCTTCCGTATTCCCAGTACTTTTCTGTCATCATCTTTACTCCAAAGATAAGATCCACAGTACTTCGACCTTTCCTGAACCCGTGTTGTTCTCCTTCAAGCAAAGGTTCCACTATCTTCCTAAGTCTTGTTTCTATGATCTTTTCCAGCAGCTTCAGTGAGTGTGACAACAGCGTGATGCCTCTGTAATTTCCACATTTCCGTCGGTTGCCCTTTTTGAACAGCGGGATGATGACTCCTTTACTCCAATCTTCTGGAATTTTGTTACTTTCCCAAATAACTGATAACACTCCATATAGCCAATTCAAGCCTGGTATTCCAGCTGCCTTTATCATGTCTGAGCTGAGATCATCAAAGCCTGGGGACTTCTTAGCGCTGTTTCTACCTCAAGCCATGTTAATGGGTATTCGTTGCTTTTGGCTTCATCTACACTACAATCATTGGTGGTGGTGGTGTTGCCCCCCATCTCCATTTAACAGCATGTTTGAAGTACTTCATTTCATCCCTGATCCCTTCCTCTGTTTGTACTGAGCTACCATCATCTGTTTCCAGTGCAAGGATGTTTATATTTTCATTTCTTTTACTGTTTACTATTTTGTATAGTAGTTTCCTACTTCCTTGACAGTCTTCCTCTATCCGTGTAGTAAAGTCATCCCAGCACTTATCCTTTTCTTCCTGGATCAATCTTTTTACAACCAGTTTCTTTATCTGGTATTCCTGTGCTAGATGTTCAATTTCTAATTCATTTCGTCTATCATCTGTTTTCTGTTTTTCGAGGTCTAATTATCTTTTCAGTATATTTCCATCTTTTACTGCTGTCTTCACTCGGTCATTCCACCAAGGTGTTTTCTTCTCTTTTGCTGTGGCACTTGTTTTTCCACAAATTTCAGTGGGTTCTTTTACAAGGGTTTCTTTGAATAAGGACCATTCTTCTACTCCCCCTTTCTCAGTTTTGGGTAATTTAGCTGTTATCCTTGCTTCATAGTTTCCTTTCTTCTCCATGTCCTTCAACTGCCATGTCTTAATTTTTGGCATTTTCTTTTGTTTAATTTTGGGTACATGAACATCTTTTAGGTCAGCAATTAATAGCCGTTGGTCGCTATCTAGTCCTTTGGTTGTGGCATCATATGTAACCATTAACCCGGCTCAAGGGAGAGAGGGTCACCTTCCCTGTTCTCCACTTGAGTAATTCTTGCCTGGCGCATCCATGCTGCGGGGGTGGGCATCCTCCACATCAGTAGGCCGGTGTGAAAGGATGGCTAAGTTCAGACAGGGACCCAGCACCACGGGCTATAACGTGGAACCCATACCCAGGGTTACGGGTGAAGACCTTAACGGCATATTTAGAAGAGAAGGAGACCTTCAGAATGGCAGAGATGGCGGATGAGGCAACCCATCCTCCCTGGAGAAAATTAGAAGAGGACACCATTGCCTTGTGGAGAAGAGGGATCTTCAAGGGCTAAGGGAGAAAACCCCAAAAGAAAATCCCTACCTGTGTTAGGTCGAGCAAGTCAACAGTTGAGTATGAATATACTGCTTTCAAACCTAAAATAAGCCTCAGATGGACCAGGGGATCTAAAGTTTGAAAATGATTTCATTTGTAACCAGTGTCCAGTTTCGTCCCATTTTTTTTTTTATTTCCAGAAATGTCCTGCTTATTTATATTAAAAATCTGGTCACTCAAACATAAGAAACAAGTTATTTACCATCTCATTTAATCTAAAGGAGGAAATCGCTATGACAGGGGTGGGTGGAGGTACAAAAGGCCACGCTTGGCAGTAATAAGGTATTTACCAATAATATAATATTTATACCCGTGTTCGTGAAAGTGAAGGTGCAGGGGTGATTGTTAACGCAACAGAGATTACTAGCATTGTTTGGGTTCTATACTACCATACAGCCAACAAAAGGTTTTTCCTTCTGCTGTAAATAAAATAAAATTAAAATCACATGCCTGATTTTGCAAGAGCAACAGCAATATATGACATGATCCACTGGCTTAAGCTGCTGATTAACATACATTTGAACAGAAAATATGCTTACCATGCAAAACAACAGCCTGGGAATTTTTTAAAAATGAAAAAAAAAAAACTGAAATTGTAATAATGAATGTACCTCCAATCACCCATAAAAATTAACAGTTCAAAAAACCAACCTGTTTAGCCTTTTCAGCGATCTGTTCTTGGCTTCCAAGCGATGTATCATACACTGCTGAAATGGAATGTTGCCGTGTATGCTGACGATTTGCACTAGAAAACGATGGCAACTTATGTTTTACTGGAGATATATTGGGTGAAAGGTTCTGGTTAACTAAACCACCAGGCCCAGGTACTCGTCCAGGACTACCACTAGAACTGGAAGCAACTGACGAGACTCCTAGAAAATAAATGGCCCAATTTACTCTCTAAAAAACTCATAAAACACTACCTATCCATCAAGAGTCAAAACTACAAATTATTTACATATATATATATATATATATATATATATATATATATATATATATATCACTAACAAATTATATACACCGATAAAACTTAACTTTATAATAATCAATTACAATCTTAAACACAATCGTCTTTACGTAGGCCTTGCCTGTGACTACGAAATAATTCTTTATGAAATAATGAAAGCTGTTACCAGGATAAAGTTTTATTACATGATTCACTCCACTACACATTTCAAAGACTTGGCTCCATCGTCAGGTGGTGAAACGGTGACGTATTGCTCCTCTACTTTTACAGAATTATTTTCAGAGTATATTATACTGTTGCATTTAATATTAGGTGCTATGTGCATTACAAATGTATTATACTTATGTTGCAACAACTCAAAAATACACAAGTTGCTGCAAAGCAGAAGTTTGTGTATATTCATTTTCAATTGTCATTGAGAATATGTTTTGGATCAATTAATTAATGTCTATAAATTTCTAGTGTTTCTAAAATAATGATATGCCTTTCAAACATGAAGGGTACAATCATGAGAGAATTCTGTATACCTGACACTGCATGACCTGTGACAAGTACAGACATCGGATTTGTATGGAAATGCATATTTTGACGACATGTAAACTCCAAAATGACAAGGAAGTGCATCTGAAGGTGAAATTGGATGTATTAAAAAAAAAAAACTAACATTGCAGTATATTGTAGATTAGTGAATACATTTCAAATTATGGATTTTCTGTGCAGGTTTTCAACATTTATTATGCATATTATACCATGTTTTTCAATCAGTCAAGAAAATATGAAGCAATTAATGGCAAGAACTCTCCTGGAAATGACGGCGTTCAAAGGGAACTAGCACTTATCAAGAAACACTTTCAACTATACCAAAATCACTAAGGGGCTATAAACGCGTGGGTTGCATCTTGGTGATACACTGAACATAATGGAGAACGTGAAGCGTGGACTGAAAGGTATCCCAGGACACCTCAGACTCCTTTTGCAAACAAAATATCATGATGTCCTTAAATGAAATCTAGGCTACGACATCATGGTAGCTATAAACAAATATTTAGGTGGTATTGATAAACATGATCTACCAGAATGTTAAACACCCACACTCACTTCGAATTCAAGTACTGTCCCTTCAGATCTCCAGATGTTCTCTGCATGTAAACTAGTTTTAACAAATACCACACACTTATACCAGAAAACTTAAGAGAAGATTTTTGTAGTGTATTGCAAAGCTAATTATGGACAGGAAATGTAGGGTGTGCAGGGTAAAACGGAAGGAGGAATGTGTATTTTTAAGTCTGTTTATTCATGCTTTTGTATTTTTGAACAGTTTTCTTACAACCTTACTAATGGATGTATCATGTGTATCAAATTGTACCACATCTGGAAAACATGTACAGATTGTTAACTGAAAGGCAGATACGTCTCTCAAGCTATGCATGGATGATTTGAGCTAGTGGAACAACCGCAGCTGGAAGTAGTGTCACTTGTTTTTCATGCAGCTGTTTGTTCATGATCACGTTTTTATGTACTGGTGTAGGTGAATCGAGTGAGTCTAGTAAAAGAATGTTACATTTGCATTTCATATGAGTGTCTAATAGCATGAAAATAACTGTATACTTAAATGCATATTTCACCACTTTTTGCAACAGATTTTAGGAGAGAGGATCAAATATAAATGGGGTTTTAATTTTCATTTAAATTCATTTACTTGAAAAACACAAGCCAATTACAAATTATTTCTCCACATTTTCCTGCTTTGGAAATTAATTTGTCCCAGCGTATGGGCAGCTTTTTATTGCCCTCATCGTAAAAGGCACAGGGTCGTGTCACGAGCCAGCTGCGGACAAAGTCCTCCACACTCTCGTCATCTTCAAATCGTTGCCCTCCTAGAGCTTCTTTAAGCGGTCCGAACAAATGGAAATCGCAGGGCGATAAGTCCATGCTGTAAGGATGATCAAGTGTAGTCCAGTGCATTTCCTGTAGCTTGGGGACAGCTGCAGTATGGGGCCACGCATTGTCGTGGAGGATGACCTGTCAAATCAGTTGGTCTCGTCTTTTGCAGCAATATGCAACCCTAGTCTTGTTCAACAGCTCACAGTAGTACGCAGCATTCATTGCGCATCACTCGTGCCCGTCGATCATTGTCAATTATGTCTTTAACCACACGAATGTTTTCGTCCATAAGACTGGTCCGAGGACGATGATAGTGCTGCTGATTTTCCACACGTTCTCCAACTTCCTTGAACTTTTTATGAAAGGCAAACACACGCGTCCTTGACAATGTTTGATCATCAAACTGAGCAGTCAATCACTGGGATATTTCTGTCGCTGTAACTCCTTCACCAGCAAGAAATTTTATAATTATGCGTTGCGCAGTGGAGAGGTGCACCTGTTGTTCCGACATCGTGAGCGTTACTGATGAAACGTCGGGAAATATCTAACGGCACGCACTCGTCACCCCCAACGGTCCCGCCTAAGATTAGCAGAAGCGCGGGGCCAGTCCTATCAACTGTTGAAGTTCAGGAACAAAACGTCCGTTTATATTTGATCGATCTTCGTACATGCCTATATTGGAGACTTATACAGCATATACATCCGATGTCAACCATGTAGTTGCGCAGCAATTGCTAATTTGTCATTATGTAGCAAACATTCTTGAAATCTGATGGCAAATTCTCTTCCAATCTGTCCAATGAAAAAGCACAGACTGACTTTACAGGCATTTTTATATATACCAGCCTGTTTGAATTTATATGGTGATTGACTGTGATAAAATCAGATTCAGTTTGTTTATGGTTGAGAAGCTGATGAGTAGACTAGACTTTCATGCGAATACATTTTTACATAGGAACTTAAGACACAGCTCAAACAGAGTACTACCATTTTTATTACTTTGCGTTTCCAAAATAAGAGTACTTCTTCTGAGCATGTTTTCAAATTTTTTTGTGGAGGGGGAGCGGGGGGGGGGGAGGAAGGCATAATCCATATTTAAGGAGTTTTTTAACTGAATGTTTTAACGGTTTTCCGAAAATGTTTTATCCTGGCGTAATTTCCCCATCTTCGATTTTAATTTTCCACTACTGCTCCGCAATAAAGGTTCAGCCCTTCCTGGACATTGTCAGAGAAATTAGAAATAGGATATTATGCAGCTGGGACCGCTAGCATAGTAAGCGTTTCTTCCAAAAGTAAAACTCATGGTCATGAACATGACTCCCTGTCAGAGAAGGCCATAGAGCTGAGTTGAATGTCAAATGACAACTAAGTTATAACATTATGATAGAAAAGTTTACCAGCTACTTTGGAATTATGTTTTGACCAAATTTTAACACTGCAAACAAATCCAACTCTTATTTAAACCTACCTGGAGGAAGAGGAATGTGAATGCAAGTGGCTTATACTTTTAAATGTGCTGAGAGCAACAGCCGAGCTCTGCATTTGAAGGACGCGAATTTAATCTCCACTATCGGCTGTCCTAAGAATGATTTCCCATTTTCACTTACAGGCAAATGGCGGGACAATCCCTATTCATAGCCCACAGCCGTTTCCATCCACCTTCTTCTTCTTCTTCTTCATCCATTCCCTTTTCCAGATTCTCTCTGGGTAAGGAAGTGTACCAAAGCCCTCCATCTTACTTGATCTTTCCACCATTCCTCTTCTAGTACTTTTTTGCTATTGACACCTCTATTTGCAATACAGTCCAAAACAGAGCTCCTCCATCTCACTCTAGGACGTCCCCATAGGCCTCTTTCCAGTCTCTGTATCCATGAATGTTCTCTTTGGTATTCTGTCTCCTGTCATTCTAATCATTTGTCCAAACCATTTCATCTTTCCTATATCAACCTCTTCTTGAAGTTTACACACTCCCACGCTTCTCCTAATTTCCTCATTTCATATTCTATCTTGTCCTTCCCTGCATGCTCAAGAACCTCATTTCAGCTGCTTGTATCTTACTTTGGTTCCGCTTAGTTAACGTCCAGGCTGCTGAAGCATAGGTCAGTATAGGTTTATAATAAGGACGAGTATAAAACCTTCTTGCACTTCTTTGGCACATCTTTGTTCCAAACAATGTGTGTCACACACTGGTAGAAACTTGCTGACTGCTGTATTCTTAAAACAATTTCTCCATCCGAATTTCCAAATATTAAAAAAAAGGTTCATTTCGTATTTTTATCACTCTTCTGGAATTTCTGTTACCTCTTGTCATGATCAAAGTCTTACTTTTCGCAGTACTAGTCTTCATACCAAAATTTCTTATCTCCTCATTCCATAAATCAACCTGTGCCTGTACATCCTTTTCATTATCTCCCCAAACTACAATGCCATCAGCAAAGAGCATAGACTTTATTCGCTCCTCCATTATCTTATCCTTGATATTATGTAGAATTCTATCCATGATGCTAATGAAGAGTAAGGGAGACAATACACTTCCCTCTCTTAAAAGCCTGTCTCAACTCTGACCCACTTTGGTTTTAACACAGCTTTTGCAATTTTCATACTATTACCATCTGCATTGTTTCATTCCCAATCTGTGCCTCTGTCAATGTTTTCCATACCAAATTTATTGGGACACTGCCATATGCCCTTTCAATATCTGTCATGGTCTTTCCATATTCCCATATTCCCAATACCTTTCCATCATTTGACGCAATGTAAATATTGGGGCAAATGTGCACCTGCCTCTTCTGAATCCATACTGGTGTCCTGCCAATTTTCCCTCTACTCAAAATCTTATTCATCTATCCAAGATTCTTTCAAGGATCTTAGCTGTATGAGGTATCAGTGTCACTCCTCTGTAATTTTCACATTGCTTCCTGTCTCCTTTCTTGAAAATTGGTATACTGACCCCTTTCGTCCACTCTTTTGGAACAGTCTTTTCTCTCCATATCACTCTGAAGAGTCTATACAACCACTGTAGACCAACTACTCCCGCTGCTAATATCATTTCTATGGTGACCTTGTCAATTCCAGCTGCCCTGCCTTATTTCATTCTTTTAGTGGCCCACTCAATCTCTGCCATGGACACCTTGTTTTCCTGATCTTCAATCTGCACTAAATCTGGTTCTTCGATTTCTCCTTGTGCCGAGGTATTTTGCACGTAGTAAAGCTGTTCAAAGTATTTTCCCCACCTCTGCAGAATATCCTGCTTCTGTATCATCACTTCCTCCTGTTCATTTTTAATGAAGTTAGCACCTTCACCTGGGTTTTTCTTCTTTCCACCTACTTACCCAATTTCATTCACCACCATTCATTTCAACTTCATTAGCTCCTCAACTGAGGTTGGTATCAGGATGGGCACCCGACCATACAAACAAGTCACATGAATTCATATCACCTCATCCCCAAACCCGTATCCAGGAATGGGATTATCGTGTACACATACAGAGAAATGTCCTTAACCAATGTCAGAACATATTAAGGAGTGTTCCCTGTGCCATTGTTACAGTGTAAAAATGACGAGACTACATTTATTATGTCTTCAAGTCACTTCAAATTTGGGTTTCTGCTCTTAAGGTACGTGGTTAATTTTAATATATTTTCATCGACAACCTAAAGGGACCAACGTCTCAGTAACAGGGACTTTAAGATCAATCTCAGTCTCCATTTACCTTGGTGTTTAGTATTTTCTGTCTTACTTAATGGTGCCAAGACTTTGACCCTTTACAGAGAATACCTCCAAGAAACTTAAGATTCCTTGAGATTTGGTGCTACCAACGCCTGCTGGGAACAGCATGGATTGCCAGAATACGTCAAAACTAAGAAACTTTTGTACTTTGCCCATATCTATCGAAATGATAAATATACACTCCTTCAGTTTAACTTAAAAGGTAAAATTAACGGAAGGAGAAGGAGAGCATGTTGGCTACACAATCTATGAGAATGGTACGGGCTCGGTACCCCCGCTCCTTTTCAAGTTGTTGAGAACAAGAATCAGATCGGCCTGATGACAGCCGACAGCGAATGAGGATATGGTACAAGGATAAGAATCTTTCTAGTAACCAACTTCTATGTAGACTTTCTTTCTCAGTTTTCGGTCTCTGAATTTTTCACAGATGGTTCTTCGCAAAATAAAAGGAAGCACCATTGAGGCATCCTCGTTAACTTCCTCAACTATGAACTTGGTAACCAAGTTTACTGTAAACATTTAATTTTAAATACCTTCGGCCTTTAAACTTTTCTATAACTGGTAGAATGGAACAGCCACTTCTTCGTGAAGCCTTACGCTCGGTTAGGGACTTAATGTAAACTTTTCTGGAATAATTAGATTTTAGTCTATTCATTTTACCCTCAGCTTTTAGGATAATTTAACCTAACCGTTTTTTATATTCCATTTCACGGTCATGTAATATGGGCCTTCTGCTCCTGCTTACTTGTACTGCTCAATCCATTTTTCTTGTATTTTCACCTGTAAATAAAGAGTGTAGCTAGCTTTTAAGCAACTGTATTACCGTATCTACGCGATAATCCCCGCACCCTAACTTTAGGAAGGCTGATTTTTTTAAAATGCCAATATTGACGCAAATAAAACGCGCACCCCATTTTTTTTTAAAAAAATGTGCAGGTATTATTCACGTAAATACGGTATTCTCTTTGGTCAAATGGGCAACAAGTTTTGAGTCCCAACCTCTGTAATGACGTGAGGGGCAAGGACTACTTAATTATTTCAAGAATAGTTTGGTAAACTGTACAGGCCAGCCTAATCGTAACTGTGTGTGACCTTGTAAAGATCAAGTTTAGCTGAATATTATAAGGATAGGTATCTAAGCTTCTATGCTTGTATTTGCTTGGGGCTTCACCCTTATTGACTGCAAAGTACCGATACTTCTGGTCATTGAATATGTGAATTATCACCTTCCCCTGAGGTGTCATGGCGTAATGTATTCATTCACAGCTTCCTAGTTCTTCCTTAGGTACAAAGCTATGCGGTGTTATGGAGCTTCTCTTAAATATTGTTGTTGCCTGAGCTTTTAGCTCAAACGTTTCATAGTTTATTTATTGTTTTTGCAATATTAAATTGTTAATCAGCTGAAAGGAGAAAGAAAATATAAACCTTTCCAAATTTTAACGAAGACATTATCATCTCGATTTCCTGAACTTTTGTTTTGCTTTCTTCACCCATTTAACCCTCGTGCTTCTTACCCTCTGTGAGCCATAGTAAAGACGGACCAACAACAACATTAATGTTATTTTTACGTCCCACTAATGACTTAGCAGTTTTCGGAGATGCCAAGATGCCAGAATTTTGTACTGCAGTTCTTTTACGTGCCAATAATTTTACCGACATGAGGACGAAGTAACCCTTACCACTCGCCTGTCGGGTGAGGCCCGACATTAGGATACTCCCCCACGTTCCCGTCGCATGCCAGGCAAGACCAGAGATGACATTGTATCACCCCCGCTCGTCTGCTGATTTTTGGCCATCAAAATAAACGATGCTATACTGTACTGCCATCTTTTGGTTCAGCGTGGCACTTTGTAGAATCCAGATACTATTGGACAGTCAGTCAATAATCTATTATTTAGAGGGCAGTGTAGCCGTCAGCGGTCCACTCACGCGCACAGAAGGTTGAGCGATAGTAAACAAACATGGTTGCCATGTGCTCTTCTAGTCATATATAGTTCACTGTTCAATGTTGTATATGTCGGGTAACACAAAACCACAGTATCTTCACACCTCTTCACCTTGCTTATACCCTAAAAGTGAACAGGCGATGTTCGGCCTGTGTACCATAACCTAACGTGCCTGATGCTGATGGCTGGTACAATTATATATCAACTGATCCTGATTTCAAGAAATCGCCATTTAGCCTACAAACTACCGTGAGGTATGAAACCAGAGACTGAATCCAGTTTTTCAATTGCTTTTTACCGATAATTCATTCAGTGAAATTATTAACGAAACCAATCGGTATGAGATAACGATAGTAATAATAATAATAATAATAATAATAATAATAATAATTGGAATTCAAGAGGACAAACTGGGGCAAATATTCATTTATAGGAAGGGGAGTTAAGGATTGGAATAACTTACCAAGGGAGACGTTCAATAAATTTCCAATTTCTTTGAAATCATTTAGGAAAAGGCTAGGAAAGCAACAGATAGGGAATCTGCCACCTGGGCGGCTGCCCTAAATGCAGATCAGTATTGATTGATAATAATAATAATAATAATAATAATAATAATAATGCAAAATAATGTGTCTTAAATTGCACATATCGCTTTTATTTGATTTGCTCCAGTACAGCTTGCTTAAAACGCGTATAACCTAAATACTTTGATGGTTATGAATTTCATACACCATTTAAAAGCAAATGCTATCTGCAAAATCGTGAAAGATTAATAAAGATCATATAAGATAATTCACATTTAAATACGAGTAGTAGACACAACACAGAGAACTTTAAATCCAGGGGTGAGGGTTAAATATTTTTTAAAAATTTAATGCAACTTGGCGAACAAAATGAAATTCGATGGGGAGCTATCAATATTAATGGGGCTTATGGAAGAAAGAAAGTAGAACTGGCTGAGTCAGGAAAGAGGATGCATCTGGATGTGCTAGGAGTAAGTGATATGCGGGTAAGGGGAGATAATGAGGAAGATATAGGAGATTATAAAGTGTACTTGACGGGTGTTAGAAAGGGAAGGGCAGAGTCTGGGGTAGGGCTCTTTATCAGGAATACCACTGCACGCAACATAGTTTCTGTTAGGCCGTAAATGAGCGAATGATGTGTCCGTGTATTCACCATGTGAGGGTGCAGATGAGGATGAAGTTGACAAGTTTTATGAAGCATTGAGTGACATCGTGGTCAGGGTCAACAGCAAGGATAGAATAGTGCTAATGGGCGATTTCAATGCGAGAGTTGGGAATAGAACTGAATGATACGAAAGGGTGATTGGTAAATGTGGGGAAGATATGGAAGCTAATGGGAATGGGAAGCGTTTGCTGGACTTCTGTGCTAGTATGGGTTTAGCTGTTACGAATACATTCTTCAAGCATAAGGCTATTCACCGCTACACATGGGAGGCTAGGGGTACCAGATCCATAATAGACTATATCTTAACAAACTTTGAATTCAGGAAATCTGTTAGGAATGTACGAGTTTTTCGCGGATTTTTCCATGATACAGACCACTATCTGATCTGTAGTGAACTAAGTATCTCTAGGCCTAGGGTAGAGAAAGTGAAATCTGTCTGCGAACGAATAAGGGTAGAAAATCTCCAGGACGAGGAAATTAGACAGAAGTACATGGATATGATTAGTGAGAAGTTTCGAACAGTAGACAGTAAGCAGGTTCAGGATATAGAAAGTGAATGGGTGGCATACAGGGATGCTGTAGTAGAAACAGCAAGGGAATGCCTAGGAACAACTATGTGTAAAGATGGGAAAAGGCGAACATCTTGGTGGAATGATGAAGTGAGAGCAACTTGTAAACGTAAAAAGAAGGCTTATCAGAAATGGCTCCAAACAAGGGCCGAGACTGACAGGGATTGGTACGTAGATGGAAGAAACAGAGCGAAACAAATAGTTGTTGAATCCAAAAAGAAGTCTCGGGAGGATTTTGGTAATAACCTGGAAAGGCTAGGTCAAGCAGCAGGGAAACCTTTCTGGACAGTAATAAAGAATCTTAGGAAGGGAGGGAAAAAGGAAATGAACAGTGTTTTGAGTAATTCAGGTGAACTCATAATAGATCCCAGGGAATCACTGGAGAGGTGAAGGGAATATTTTGAACATCTTCTCAATGTAAAAGGAAATCATCATGGTGGTGTTGCAAACAGCCAAGCTCATGGGGAGGAGGAAAATGATGTTGGTGAAATTATGCTTGAGGAAGTGGAAAGGATAGTAAATAAACTCCATTGCCATAAAGCAGCAGGAATAGATGAAATTAGACCTGAAATGGTGAAGTATAGTGAGAAGGCAGGGATGAAATTGCTTCATAGAGTAGTAAAATTAGCATGGAGTGTTGGTAAGGTACCTTCAGATTGGACAAAAGCAGTAATCGCACCTATCTATAAGCAAGGGAACAGGAAGGATTGCAACAACTATCGAGGTATCTCATTGATTAGTATACCAGGCAAAGTATTCACTGGCATCTTGGAAGGGAGGGTGCGATCAGTCGTTGAGAGGAAGTTGGATGAAAACCAGTGTGGTTTCAGACCACAGAGAGGCTGTCAGGATCAGATTTTCAGTATGCGGCAGGTAATTGAAAAATGCTACGAGAGGAATAGGCAGTTGTGTTTATGTTTCGTAGATCTAGAGAAAGCATATGACAGGGTACCGAGGGAAAAGATATTCGCCATACTGGGGGACTATGGAATTAAAGGTAGATTATTAAAATCAATCAAAGGCATTTATGTTGACAATTGGGCTTCAGTGAGAATTGATGGTAGAATGAGTTCTTGGTTCAGGGTACTTACAGGAGTTAGACAAGGCTGTAATCTTTCACTTTTGCTGTTCGTAGTTTACATGGATCATCTGCTGAAAGGTATAAAATGGTAGGGAGGGATTCAGTTAGGTGGAAATGTAGTAAACAGTTTGGCTTATGCTGACGACTTGGTCTTAATGGCAGACTGTGCCGAAAACCTGCAGTCTAATGTCTTGGAACTTGAAAATAGGTGCAATGAGTATGGTATGAAAATTAGCCTCTCGAAGACTAAATTGATGTAAGTAGGTAAGAAATTCAACAGAATTGAATGTCAGATTGGTGATACAAAACTAGAACAGGTCAATAATTTCAAGTTCAGGTTGTGTGTTCTCCCAGGATGGTAATATAGTGAGATGGAATCAAGGTGTAGTAAAGCCAATGCAGTGAGCTCGCAGTTGCGATCAACAGTATTCTGTAAGAAGGAAGTCAGCTCCCAGACGAAACTATCTTTACATCGGTGTGTTTTCAGACCAACTTTGCCTTACGGGAGCAAAAGCTGGGTGGACTCAGGATATCTTATTCATAAGTTAGAAGTAACAGATATGAAAGTAGCAAGAATGATTGCTGGTACGAACAGGTGGGAACAATGGC
Source organism: Anabrus simplex (assembly GCF_040414725.1). Taxonomy (NCBI): domain Eukaryota; kingdom Metazoa; phylum Arthropoda; class Insecta; order Orthoptera; family Tettigoniidae; genus Anabrus; species Anabrus simplex. The sequence continues at coordinate 19,819,448 of NC_090274.1, read as the reverse complement.
AGGAGGGTACTCGGAATGAGGAGATAAAGGCTAATTTAGGAATGAACTCTATGGATGAAGCTGTACGCAAAAACCGGCTTCGGCGGTGGGGTCATGTGAGGCGAATGGGGGAGGATAGGTTACCTGAGAGAATAATGGACTCTGTTATGGAGGGTAAGAGAAGTAGAGGGAGACCAAGACGACGATGGTTAGACTCGGTTTCTAACGATTTAAAGATAAGAGGTAAAGAACTAAATGATGCCACAACACTAGTTGCAAATCGAGGATTGTGGCGATGTTTAGTAAATTCTCAGAGGTTTGCAGCCTGAACGCTGAAAGGCATAACAGTCTATAATGATAATGTATGTATGTATGTATTAATGCGTACTACATCAGAATGACCAAAGACCTACAGCAAAAATTCCACAAATCTATAAAAAGAGTATCAGCTTCAAGAATATATAGAGAATTTCGGACACGAGTTAAAAGTTTCTGGCCAGTGTGTATCATATTGCTACAGAAGTATCTTCAAAAGTAAAACACAGTATTGTGCAATCTATTAACACATCTATATATTTAAAAAATTTATGAAAACTAAAGTCAGTCCAGCCATTCTATCAGGTTGATTTCCTTCATTCTTTTTTATACTGAAAGGTATTCATGCACAGATTTGTCATCAGGTACTATAAATCACTTAACTTTTGCCTTCCTCAAATTATTTGATTTTTTCAACTTTTTGTCTCTTTGATGCAATCATATCTTTGGTTCTAATTGAGGTACGGAGTTCATTTTGGCCAAAGAACACTCAGTGGATCAAGCTCTTTCATTTCAGCTTTAAACTATTCAAATTGGTTGATTCTGAGGAAAGTTATGAGTGCACATTTAATTTGACATCTCATTTCTTCAACATATTTTCTCATTGAAGCAATCATATCATTCGTTCTAATTGAGGTACACAGTTCGTTTTGGTCTAAAAACACTCAATGAATCAAGCACTTTCTTTTGAGGTAATAACTGCTTAAATTGGTACATTCTGGGAAAAGTTATGAGTACATTTGTCTCCATGACGAAGATCTTTGAAGGACTTTTTAACAGTTCGGTACATAGTGTTGTTCCAAGGAACGTTTAATTCAATTTCTTTGTGTGATGTATTTTCAAGTATTTTGTTGACATAATATTACATTCTATTACCACAGCAGATCATGTGCTTTATTTCATTAACTCGAAACTTTGCAAATATATGTGTGAGGATAGTAACGAACAACACCATACTATGTACATTGCGGGCGGAGCCAGCGGGAAACTGCTAGTTTATATATGAAAATAATGTACAATAAGGTTAAGGTTTTACATTTTTATTTGAAGTCCATTTCTCTCTGCCTAAACTTGCATTGTATTACGTCTAACAAACCAGGGTTAACTTTATCCTTGGGCATCCACATAATATCAAGTTCAACCCATACTTGTGAATAAATTTTGTTGATTCATGAGTAGTGGCAAGTATATATTGTATATTCAATGTCAATCCAATCTAGCTAATATTACAATATGTCTGAATATACCAGGGCAAAGGAATAAATGCGTGCATAAGAACAATACATCACATGGCTTCTATGTTGGAAGATAATCATAAATATCAAGGTTAGCAGCAAACAAATTATTCCTTTTACTTATTTGAGCTAACTTAACATTCCAATTCTGAGACAATGAAGATGACATGTCAACTGGATATTAAAATGTTGTATTATACAGTAAGCAGTAAAATGAAAAGGGACCAATAATTTATTCATATTTGTGAAGAAACTGCGACCAGTGTGAACTTCCAAGTAGATTAAGAACCATCTGCAAACACATCTACCAACAATTTTAAGTTCCAGAAGGAAGATACAGTATGTTCAATAAATAATAAGTAAAAAAAAAAATTTAAAAAAAAAAATGTTTTCCCCGACAGGATACAAAAGCCATGAATTACACACAGCATTTGAGTTTAAAAAGGAAATTAATATACCCCAGAATAATAAGTAAAACCAAATATAACATACATGGCTTACTTTGTGAGCACAGGGGATTATTTGCTACATCATTATGGAAGAACATAATACACCAGTATCAAGTACAAAATGTATGCACAAACATCAAGAACAATACGTATGTGGACATAGGTCATTCATAAAAAAATTATATACAGTAGAACCTCAATAACTCAAAATCTGTTAATTCAAAATGCTGCCTAATTTGAAGTATCTCTCATTCCCGGAAACACGAGGTACAGTTTTCATGTTATTTAAATTGTTTAATTCAAAATACGGATAATTCGAAGAACAATGTCGGTCCCAGTATTGCAATTCAGACTTTTCATTCAAAACTGTCCTTCATTTTTTTTTAAATAATATTTCACGGCGTAATTTAAATTAAAAATTCTCCGCATCATGATAGAATGCGTCTTCCGGAACATTCAGGGGTATCTTTAACTTTGGTATGCTACAGCGTTCTAGTGAAATCATAGTTATTTTGTATTCTTGTAGTTACTCATTTTACGTTTAAGTTTTAGTGTGCAGTTATAATCTTTGAAGTTATATTTTAATAATACTTTGTTTTAGTATATAGCTATGGTATTTTAAATTAGGACATGTGTGTTCCTTTTTTGTATTGAGACGTGGCTAAGCGCCAGCACTCTTCCAAGACACTGAGCGAGAAGATGAAAATTATAAGGGAGGTCGACAAAGGACAAAAACTGAAATAGCTTATAGACTTGGAAATTCTTGTGTCCACGCTTTTAAAAAATCGTGAAAACATAGAAGCTCAAGAAATGCACGGTGTAAATACAGCAAAGCAAATGCGCATTTGAGGAGCTAAAAACTCTGATTTGGAAGTGGAATTGATTGAGTGGATTCGGCATGTTCGAGCAAAAACTATCACCGTTGATGGCGAGATTGTTAAGGAAAAGGCGAATTAACTGACGTTAAGATAGGGCTTGAGTTTCAGTGTTCAAACGGGTGGCTTCAGCGTTTTAAGGAACGGCACAATATCACGTGGCAGGAAGTGTGTGGAGAAGCAGAACCAGTAACTACCGATGCAGACAGTAGGCAAGAAAGCATGACTCACATAATCAATTCGTATGCACCGAACAATATCTTCATTGCCAATGAGACTGCATTGATTTTTAATGCCGAACCATAACGGACTTATGGTTTTAAACGAGAGAAGTGCCATGGCGGTAAGTCTTACAAGGATAGGGTCACAGTCATGTGTTGCAATGCAGGCGGAAGCGAGAGAATTCCTCCCCTCGTCATAAGCAAGTTCGAGAAGCCACGATATTTAAGGGCATCATGCACTTTCCGTGCAAATACAAGTCATCTAAAAATTCCTGGATGACAGGCAAAATTTTTTAGGAGTGTCTGGTATGCCTTGAGCGCAAAATGGCATGCCAGGACAGAAAAGTACTACTGTTATTGGATCAGTGCACAGCACACAAATATAATTTAATTTTAAAAATATGCGAGTCTCCTTTTTCTGCCGGCCAACACTATAAGCTATTTGCAGCCCGTAGAACAAGGTATACTTTCATCTTTGAAACGTGCCTACAGAAAGCGACTGGTGCGTTACTTTCTCCATGAAGCTGCTAGAAATACACAAGTGGAGCGTGATTGATGCAATGTGGAGTGTGACAGTTGCCTGGGACACTATTCCTTCATCGACAATCAAGAACTGCTTGTCAAGCGCGGTTTTGGTTTCTTAAATGAAGTAGAAGACAATGGAGATGAATGGGAGGAGTTACGGCAAAAGCCTGATGTCGGTATAACTTTCGCCGAATACATTGCCAAAAACCCTGCGGAGACTACTTCAGAAGAGCTGGATCCCGCCACGATGATCGGATATGATCACGTGACTCCAGAGGGAGATGCAGCTACAGTTATGGCGCAGGCGGCAATTATTCCGCAACAAATGCTGTACTTGTCGCTCTAGCCATGTTCGATTCTGTGGTAAGTGCAAGTGATGCTAACGACGCTGCAATTAAGGCTATGGCCCATTTGGAGCAGTTCGTAGCCAGTGTTTATTTTTTTAAATGAAGCAACCTCTCATACATTCTTTAGCACATTGGAGACCGAGCCCGAGTGTGTATCGAGGTCGGGTAACAGCTCAGACTGACCACGCCCGAGGCTAACTCGGGCCTGCGTATTTGTTATATTGTCAACACAGCCGGGACGAGATTCGCTCGGAAAGTATACATACCACTTTAAAATACTTTTATAACAGCTATACCGTGCATTCGTGTCCCCTGTCATTTTCTCTAAATTATAGCAGCTTATTTTTGCTCGAGTTTGCTTCTACACTCCATGCTTCCAGCTGCTCAAGGCGCGCGCTTTCAGAGTTTTGTTTACATCGTGTGAACTGTTTAGACTGCGTTTTGTTTCTGCTATAATTATTGGATCACTGAATGAAGGTGGAATTGTAGAGATTTTAGAAGATATTTTTGATGACAGTGGTTCAGAAGAAGAAGTAGATGATTCAGATATAGACCCTGATATCAAACTTCATGTTAGTGATGTATTTATAACCTACTCTATCATATTCTACCCAGGTGTGATTTTCCACTTTGTAGTTTATTTAGCTAATGTTTCGCGATCTTCATACGACTGGATTTTCATTTAGAACGAAGTGACGCAAGCGATGATAATTCAAAGGCAGGGAGTGATTCACATTCGCCGGGTACTTGTGGTGATTTGGATGCACTTGCAACGCCCGTGCAGATAAAGGAAAAGCGGAAAATTGGAAAGTAACAAGGAAAGAGACGTACTGGTGGTATCAAATGCGTTCTTTAGCACTGTGTCTCCCTGAATGCTTCAAACTATTCTGCACTCAAGCTCATCGTTTGTAAGACTTTGTTGTTGTTGTTGCAAAAGGCCTACCGTTGGAAAATGTGTAATGTGAAAAGTACTCAGTAGATCTTAATGCAACTTTTTAATCTGTAGAATAGACACTTTTAATTTTTTCATGATATATATGCGTTACAATTGCAACCTACCTACTATTTTCTACAATTTTTTAAAAACCTTCAAAATATGGCGGTCTGCCTGCCCACATGCCCCTTAAGACACGGTCTCCAGTGTGTTAGAGGCAATAAGCCCTATGTGTGACAAAAAACCCTACTGGACCATTAAGATTTTGTGAACTTTTCAGGTACTTGACAAAGTTATTTTTTATTCATAATATTTGTGTAACATGAGTATGGGTTTTTTTAAGTTTATTTTGTTGGTGTCATGTTTTTCCAATTTGGACAGTGTTGTTGGCTCCCCAGTGCAAGTGCTTTATACCGTACTTAAATTGTGCCGTGCGTATAGAAGATCACTATTTGAAATGTGTTTTATTTTTCCTGAGTGTGAGGTTACGTTTGACAGTGTATGGCGTTATCCAAGAGCATCATTTCAATGGCACCTCGTTGGATACATTTCGGAAATACATTTTTCCCCCGCGGCATTTGAAAGATTTAACTGTGAACAAAGGTGATTGCATGCATTAAAGGCTCTTAGAATATTTTGTGATGCAGCAAGGGTTGGCATTTCTGAATTTCGAGTTGGTGGTGGTTAATTCGAAATCACGTCATTCGAAGTCCGACTTTAGTGTCCCAATGACTACGAATTAACAAGGTTTTACTGTATCATTCAGGAGCAAAACGTCAATGCCAAAAAAGCCTAGAGTAGACTGACAACTTATTCTATTAAATTTCTGTATAATCATAATATTTTGAATACAGTAAAACCTCGTTACGGCATTTCTGCAAGGGACAAGGAAAAGTGTTATGCAAGAAAACGTACTACTTAAAACACGAATAAAAACTAACAGGGATATGAAAACACTGCGCAAGATTTTTTTGACAGTGAGAATGACAGTGGTGTAAGTACAGTAATTATTAAAGCAGATATTAATACGTCTCATAAAGTCCCTTGCTCTTGGTTATTACTTGCACTATGCTAAATTCATAAAATCCAATAGTTAATTTTGTGCTGATTCCATGTGTCACTCTTCCTGTAAATAATTCTGAATTCTTTACCTGTAAATAATATCAAGGAGAGTTATGACTGCATTTTGAAACTTCATTTTCAATTCTGGTTAGTGATTTTTATTGGGCTAAATGCCTGACAGTTGAGGCACTGGCCTCCTGTACCCAACTTGGCAGGTTGAATCCTGGCCAAGTACGGTAGTATTTGAAGCAGCTCAAATACGCCTGCCCCACGTCGGTAGATTTACCAGCATGCAAAAGAACACCTACGGGACTAAATTTCGGTACATCATCATCTTGATAACCATAAATGTAGTTAGTAGGACGTAAAAACAATATGATTATTATTTAAAACATTTTGAGGTACATGAAATTTGACACCTGGGACATGAAAGAATAACATTCTTGTACTCACAACTGAGCAGTGTCTGTTCAAAAGGGGCTATTAACATTTTTAAAAAAATTAGTATTTCGTCCACATGCGTTGCAGTACTTGAATAGGATCAAACAACATCTGCAATCAGAAATACATATAACTGAAGGTACCATACCCGATCATAGGCACGTTCCATGTGCCTTTCATTACACGTTTCCTTGCATTTTTCTGCAACTTTCGTAGGCTGGAAATAGCATCGTTTGAATACACACTCCTCAGCTTCGTACGTCAAATGGTTTTGCAGGGGTGAATAATTTTGTTTCCGGAGCTAAATTCATTTAATCCCTTAGGGGTGGAATGTTTTGAATATTTTAGTTTTCAGGTCTTAACGCCCATTTAACACCCTTAGGGATTAATCTTATTTTCTTCTTCGCAAATGGGTCGCTTAGGATCACGCAAAATCAACACTTGCTAACCTTCCTGCTGGCCCAGTATTCCTTCATACGCAACGATTGGATCTGTTTTTGTTGCTCTGACCATGTATTTTGTGTAGTCTTCTCTTCTTCCTCGAAACCCCATGTGAGGGTGATTTTCCTGATTTAATTCCGGTCAAGCAGGTTTCGTGACCCTAATGCCTTCGGGTCTCGTCCTGTAAGCTTGTACCAATTCGGTCTAGTAGCCTTGATCTTTATGAATGTATGTATATTCTGCGGTAGTCTGTTCGGGTCCATTCTTGCTAAATGTGCCATGAATTGAATTCATCGCATTTGCATTGTGTCTGTGATTTCGGGATTTCTTTTATATATTTCTGTGTTAGGCTTTGGACAATGAACACCGTCTTTGGTTCCTGGCCCAAGAATTTTTCTCATTTTACGTTCTTTCACTTCTATTTGGTATTTAATGTTTTGTGTTGCAGATTAGAGTGTCTTGAAACAGAGTTGCACCGACATAGATGTGTCTTATGGCGACGATGGGATAAGAAAGGCCTAGGAGTTGGAAGGAAGCGGCCATGGCCTTAATTAAGGCACAACCCCGGCATTTGCCTGATGTGAAAATAGGAAACCATGGAAAACCATCTTCAGGGCTGCCGACAGCTGAATTCGAACCCACTATCTCCAGGATGCAAGCTCACAGTCGCTCGCTCCTAACTGCACGGCCAACTCGCCCGGTCGTCTTTGAAACATGCTTTCTTTTGATTTCATTGCATGAGGTTGTGCTTGCCAGTGAGTTATCAATGTGCATTATTTGAATGCTTACTGTAAATGCTCCTTGTTGGATACATTTTGGAAATAATTTTTTTCCATGACATTTCAGAGGTTTAAACTGGAATTAAGGTTAATTGCATGCAGTAATGGATCTGGCGGTTAAATCAAAATCACGTAATTCGAATTCCGATTTTTCCAACCTCACAACTTTGAATTAACGAGGTTTTACTGTATTTTTTTCCGTTACAGTTTGCTGTAATCCATCCACCTAAATACTTAAATTTGTTTACTCTAAAGACCTTGTTATTGCCAATTAGGAGTTCATTTGATGCGATTTTGATGTCAGTCATCATCATCATCATCAATGTCCCACTCCAGTCGCCTGGGTCTGGTTAACAAGCTCCCTCCACTCTATGTCCTTCCACTTTTCCTGCTAATGTCCTTCCAAATCTGATCCAGCCACCTTCTTCTCGGTCTTCCAGCTGGTCTCTCTCCCTTAACTTCTCTTTCCAATTCCCTTCTTGCTACCGGTTCCTCTCCCATTATTTTTACGTGTCCAAACCATCTCAGTCTTGCTTTCTGTATGTTCTGTACTATGGTTCCATATTTAGCTCTTCTCTGATTTTAATATTTTGAATTCTATCTCTTCTCGTCTTTTTAACCGATGTTCTTAAAAATTGAATTTCTACTGCTTGGATCTTATTATTTTTTTTTTTTGCTAGGGGCTTTACGTCGCACCGACACAGACAGGTCTTATGGCGACGATGGGATAGGAAAGGCCTAGGAGTTGGAAGGAAGCGGCCGTGGCCTTAATTAAGGTACAGCCCCAGCATTTGCCTGGTGGGAAAATGGGAAACCACGGAAAACCATCTTCAGGGCTGCCGATAGTGGGATTCGAACCTACTATCTCCCGGATGCAAGCTCACAGCCGCGCGCCTCTACATGCACGGCCAACTCGCCCGGTGCTTGGATCTTACTATCTTGTCTCTTATTAGTTACCAGCATTTCTAGTCCATATGTTACAATAGGTATCGGTCATATATTTTGTTTTCTCAAGCGAGATATGTAATTCAATTTTCGCTGCATGTTCTTGTAGTAGCTCAAGTTGTATTTGTGCGTCAAAAATACATGAATTTTTGGCAATTAGTGCCACGTCATCAGTAAATGCTAAGCAGTCTAATTTTATGCCTTTCAGTTTTGGCCCTAGTCGGTGGGTTGGTGCACCAGCTTTTCTCCTTTCCCGTACAACTTTCTCAAACACACAACTGAAGAGCAACGGGGATTGCCCATCGCCTTGTCGTACTTCTGTGTCTATTTGAAATTCTGTGCTCAATTCTCCCATAAACTTCACCTGGTACTTGGTTTCTATGAGGGTTTCTTTGATAATGTTTGCTGTTTTCTGATCAAGTCCAAATTCTGCTAATAATTGAAGAAGTGATTATACTATTGCATGCTTTTCTGAAGTCGACGATTGTGAAGACATAATTCTTGTTTAATGAACTGTGGACATATTTCATTGTTTTTTAGATTTATAATTTACTCTACGCATGATCGTCCTTTTCGGAATCCACCTTGATATTCACCAATTTCTGGATCCAGTTGAGATTCTGCACCACGCTTCATGAGAGCATTGGATAGAATTTTATAGGCTATTGACAGCAGTGAAATTCCACGATAATTGTTGGGGTCTGTCTTGCTTCCTTTTTTTTTTTTTTTTTTTGTACAGTCCATTCGGAATTGCTAGGCGGGCAGTTATCAGACTGTGCCTCTTATAAGGGCTTCTGATAAGTTCACCTGTATTCACCCCAGCGTCAGTGGGTAGGGTCTGACACATCCCACTCAGAGTCTAGTGTCAGACCTAAGACGAAACGCTGGTTAATAGAGCAAAACGCCTGAAAAGCCTTACATCTGATATGTTTTTGACAAAAGTGGACGTATGTTCGCCATTTTCTATTCTCCACGGATTTTTTTCAATTTGCCAGATTTCATCCATAATTTCTTTGAGTTTTGTGATGAGATGTTCTATTTTATTCCTGTGTACAGAAATGTAGGCTTTTAAGATATAAATCCATTTTAGAGTCTCTTTAGCTATATTTCATTGGTTTTATTGTGGCTATAAATGCCCATTTCAAAGGTATGTGCCTATTTGGACTATAAATGCCTACTTGATGCCTTTTGACTGTATTTTTAAAAATTCAGTTTTCTTCCAGTGCACGATATTGTAGCTAGTTTGATCGACAGTATTATCTTCTCTTTTTTCAATATCTGTTTACCCCACGAACAAAAATGGGAATTTTCAGAAGTCACCAAAAATAGTTCTAGGGAAATATCCATCAAGAGAAACAAGGAACAATTTGACCTTGAAGCCTTCAACCCCTCCAACCTCCTAAGACATATGCGAGAAGCAATCAACATCAAACTATTTTGCAGAACTTTCAATTAATCGTTTATATTGCTATAATTTATATCATTAAATTACTGAACGAGGAGTTAGAACGCTGGTGGTCTCGTCACAGAATGGATGAAAATTAAACCGGTAATTTGAACTGTGATTCGTTTCCAGTGAAAAATACAGATTTACAACCGAAATGCAATTTTAACACTCCCTTTAAAAATTGTGAACCGAGCTCAATAACTGCAGTCGCTTAAGTGCAGCCAGTATCCAGTTTTAGGAGATAGTGGGTTCGAACCCCACTGTCGGCAGCCCTGAAGGTGGTTTTCCGCAGTTTCCCATTTTCACACCAGGCAAATGCTGGGGCTGTACCTTAAGACCACGGCCGCTTCCTAACCACTCGAAGCCCTTTCCTGTCCCATCGTCGCCATAAAACCTATCTGTGTCAGTGCGACGTAAAGCAACCTGCAAACAAAAATCGTGAATTCTATTACACTTCTGACAAGCCTTCGCAAAACACAGGTTGCAGATCCTATATAGCCCAGCTAGGACAATGCCACAGTGTGTTTTACAAGGTGGCCAAGACTATCTTTACAAGACCAGGCCAGCGAAAAGTCCATTGGTCTGGACTGGTGAGGTCCGGTTAGTATCCTTTGTGCGTGGGGGGGGGGGGAAGCAAAGACAGTACAGAGGCGTAAGCTCCCAGGTTAACAAGCCTCTAGCATCCCCTCAAGAGTCTTACTAAATTGTGACAAATATAAGGTTATGGGCACGTCAAGACAATTTCAAATTACGTGGTTTCTAATTTTCAACGAAGGTGGCGGCCTTGTGGGCAAACATGATGCAGGATCTACTGCAGGCAACAGAGAAGTCTTCATGACAGCTGACCAGGCTGACCAAAGCTGGCGAATAGAAACAAATAAAATGTTTACAAATTGAGATTTATAGTGCTTCCGTTTTCTTCTTCTTCTTGTTTCCGAATTTGGCCACATATGGATCGCATTGAACCTAAGACTTTCCCTTCTTCTACCCCCCCTCCTCCTCCCAGAACCTCTTCATCCTTTCACTTCTAATTTTCCTTTATTTCTCAATTATGACCAATTTGGGTCTACATTTTGGTGGCTTCTCCTGGAATGTTTTGATGCTGTACACTCGGCTTCTAAATTCTGTTGTGAATCGTATCCATTGTAAGTCCACTTCCTATTGCATCTCTTTTTACATCTTCTATCCACTTCGTCGAAGCTTTCAGTCCAGTGATGTACTTGAATATTTTCTTAGCCGTTCCTCATCCATTCCTTCTAGATGCCCATAGAAGTTTAGCCTTCGCTTTCGCATGGTGACAGTGATTGTTTTCAGTGTATTTGTAGAGATCATCATTTTTTCTGTTCCTCCACTCCCCAACAGCATTTTTCTGTGGTCCTAATATTTCCCTTAAGATTCTCCTCCCCTTTTTTTCGAGGTCTTGAAGCTCACCCTTTTTATTCATTGTCAGGCTCTCTCAAGCGTAGAGACCCTCTGACTTTAGCACTGTGCTGTAGTGTCTAAGTTTCACTTTTATTCTTCTATATAAGTAAGAATACTGCTAGGGCCAGCTTGGTTGGTCCTTGGCAAGCATAAATGACGGATCTCTCCTCTACGCTACTACGGTATCGTTTCAAGTCTTTTTTATTATATTTTTCACCCGGCAAACTTGACACGATACTGCCAAATTATAACTGAAAATCCTTGAGGGCATGTTATCATGTAAATTACTAATTCCCTTCTTCCTACTTTAAAGTTTTGTACTTCTAAAAACATAATCTCGAACAGTCTTTCCGTATGAAACAATTGCATGATATATACCTAACATTATTGCCAATTAGCCCAGCTGTAGAAATTTAAGATATAGGGACAATGTAATTTATGTCAATTTTATTACTTCCAGATCAAATGTGAGAAAAATATCACATAGATCAACTTAGAAATACTGTGATGCAACTGATACGAGTACAGAAATCTGTATCATCGCAAGCTTTCTACCAGTCCACTTTGTGGAGTGACCAACAACCATTTTCTTCAGACCTATGCACAGCAATGTTGGAAGCTACGTGCCCCTGCATAAACAGGAGCATCTTCAAATTTCAACAAGTTGCCAGGAGCAATCACCAAGTTGGAGAAGAGTGGCACGCAACTGGTGGAGTCATTTAGGATTGTGGAAGAAGTCAGGGGAAGTTTTATCCGAACCTCTGAGGAGGCAGCGACTGACAGATGAAGTGACCTCACTGAAGTTTTGTCTATCACTTCATGTGATGTCGACAGATCTTTCTTTCAGTACAGAAACATTATGCGTGAGAGAACAATATTGTTACCAGAAAACACTGAAACGTTGCTTATAAATCCCTTTTATAGTAATTGAATGTTATTAAATTATAAGTCATTTTTTCATGCCTATTTTTTTGCCTATTTTACACATTAGTGCCTATATAAATGCCTACTTTGGCTCATTTAAGAGCCTGTATGCCTGCCTATTTTAACTGTTTTAGTGCCTATAATTCTCGCCTCTAGTAATAACACAATATCAAAATAAGATTTTGAACAGAGCCTAAATACAGAAATCATTTTCCAACAAAAAATAATCAAAAAGACTTTATAATAGACCTTATAGAATCAACTGTTAAATACTTATTCATTAACAAGGTACATTTTCACATTATTAATACATCAGCTTCAAGAGGGTTTAGGTTTTTATGAAAACTACTAGACCAACAAACAATATCAAAAAGACAGACATATTTCTCATAGATGTGAATGTGAGAACATACCCCTTTAATTAGAGAAAATATTTCACAACATGGTGAACAATAAATCACAAGAAACAGGTCATGGAGACATCAGTGATTAACACTTCTGTCAAGTATTCAATGTTTATGACAAAATAAAATTCTAGTGAAGTGTGAATTTTTAATGAATGTCCAGCTCCATGGCTAAATGGTTAGCGTTCTGGCCTTTGGTCACAGAAGTCCCGGGTTCGGTTCCCGGCGGGGTCGGGAATTTTAACCATAATTGGTTAATTTCGCCGACACGGGGGCTGGATGTATGTGTCGTCTCCCTCATCATTTCATCCTCATCACGACGCGTAGGTCGCCCACGGTTGTCAAATCAAAAGACCTGCATCTGGTGAGCCGAACTTGTCCTCAGACACTGCCGGCACTAAAAGCCATACATCATTTCACTTTAATGAATTTAAATATTGTGTTTATTGTATATAAGTGTGCTATTTATAGGTTTTTAAGTTTGTGTATGTTAGCTGCAGATGGTCCTAGATAGAGACCGAAACTAGTCCTGAAATAATAAAACAGTCTATTTAATACAACTGATATAGTGTTGATTAGGTGGAATATCCTTTTAAGGGACTTTCATGAAATTAGGAAATCATCAACAAGGAACATTAAAATCATAAATTACGATGGTGAAGTGAGGACGATGCTGATCAAAGGGCTGCCAGATCAGTGGAAGTCGTGTGTTCAACATGCCATCAACGTTGAGGAAGGCAACATGTAGAATCTCGAGCTTGCAGAGGATGTGATGGAACGCTTTGTCGTCAACCTGGGTGACACTATGCAAGGGACTGAAGCCATAGTAGGCAGTGACTCATCGGTGAGCCAGTTTATGTTATGTTAAGTTTGGTTTTATCTTGTTACCGTTATTTCATTAATATAAATATTTATTGTATTTCTTAGCTGTTTCCGTATCTTTATTTTGCATAACGGAACTTGCCTCAGCGAACCACATGTATTCACAAATGTAATTAGCGTTCCCCGCACGTGTCTGCGGCAGCAGAGCAAGGCAGCTGCTAGTGTTTACCCCATCTCACAAGTACACTGGGTCACAGTGCAAATGTCTAGTCCTGTGTTTTGTTTTTAGTTATGCCAAAGCAGACTTTAACTGAGAATGCAACAACTTTGAAATCAAAATGCAAATCTGAAGGATAGTGTTGCTTTATGAACCTAATGTTAAGGTTGCCAATGTTTCGAATTGGATCAAGGTAGGGGTATATCAGTTGCCTCGATAAAGAATACCGACTGGGTTGAGTAGCTCAGGCGGCTGAGGCGCTGGCAGGGTGATCCCAACCTGACCGTTTGATCCTGTGTCAGATTTAGTGGTATGTAAAAGAACACCTGTGGGACAAATTGCCGTCGCCTCGGCATCTCCGAAAACCATCCAAATAGTTTTTGGGATGTAAAACCAGTAAAACCAATTAAAGAATACTGCAATGTATTCAAAACATAGGCAACCTGTATATAAGTTATATAAAATAAAACAGTCCAACCCAGAGAAATGAAAAAGACTTAATAGCAATTTAACACACTGTGGAAGCTTCACATCTAAAATTATCTTGGTTGAATTGGGAAATTCTAACGCCTACAGAATTGCTATATGAAAGTGTCTTACCTTGTTGGGATGATGATATCGGTGCAGGAGGAACACAGGCAGGAGTAGATACAGGTACAGTGACACCAGGTGATGAGGCTACAGGTGTTGGAAGAGAAGATGGCGGCTTCACTTCCAAGCCCGTCGTCGTACTCCCTGGAACCGACGACAGCGAGAGGGAAAGATCTTCGTCATCATCATCTGGATCAAGACGATGAGCACGAAGGAAGTGCAGGAACTGAGCTGAGGGAGGCCGCTTTCGCCACACGTAATAGTCCATCATATTTCCACAAGCTTGGAGAAAGAAAACCTCTGCTACACATTCAGCATAGTCCTCCTTGATCTTACGCATTTGGGCAGATCTATATTCGTACACCTTTCTTCGTTTTGCTGCAACCTCCTCATTGGCAGGAGGCTTTTCTTGCAGGTCCTGACGTGACCTCTTTCTCCCCGACACAGCATGCGATGTGGGCGGAGCAATACTAGAAGATGCCGCAAGCACTGGAGTGGCAAATGCATTATTACCCGAGGTCCGTATCAAGTTTGGTGAGGATGTAGTTAACACTAATGCTGGAGAAGATTGCACCATGCCCAGGGCACTATTCACGGTCCTCTGTCTAGGAGGGGAGGAAAGAGTACTAACCAAAGTCGGATGCGACGAGGCATTGACTGTGGCAGCCTGACTAATGGCCACAAGCGAAACTGTTCCCCTCCCAGGTATATCACTCGTCCCACTATTAACCGCATTGCTTGTAGCTAGTAAGGTTCCTGTCCGTCCCGGTACCTGGGAAACACCCACTACATTCACTCGCGGCGAAGGCGCTATATTCAGGATCCGTGTAACACCAGCCTGCTGTAGAGCAGCATTTGTCGTAGCTATTGTTGGGATAACCTGCAATAAATAATGAAAACAAATTTTATTAATTTATTAACATTCTGAGAAGTCTCTTGCAAAACAGGTAAGCACGTACCACTTTTCACAACTCAGTCAATCCAGAACTACTATGGTGTTTTCTAGGCTACACAAATGCTACTGAGACCTACACTTGTAGAACCTCCTGAGAATGGACTACGTACTTTCTGAGGGCTGAAACAGAGTATGTTTACCCCTTACAAACAGTGGTGGCAAAACATCACGATATATGATATATTGCAAATACTATCTGCTCGACGTAAGAGTGAAGGCTAGAGGTGGAACTCGTTCGTTGTAGTGATGGAGAGCATAGAGTTGGATTCACAACAGAGAAATAACAAAAAGGAAAATGAAAATCATGTCTAAATACATTTTATCTATATTCACCAATTCTGTTGCTTTTCCATTACAGCAGAACCTTGATAATTCGAATTTGATTAATTCAAAATCCCGCCTAATTCGAAGAAGCTTTCGTTCTCTGAAACATGAGATATGGTTTTGCATGATATTTAAATTGTTTAATTCGAAATTCGTAATTCAAAGCACAACGCCAACCCCATTACCGAAATTCAGACTTTTAATTCGAAACTGCCTTCACATTTTAAAACAATAGTATGTTAAGAGTAATTTAAATTCAAAATTTATCCAGATAGAACACGTGTTCCGGAACGTGGAGAGGCTGTTTTTCGCACTTACACTCACTTCGGTGTGTCTACAGTGTACTTCATAACTGCTAAGTTCGCACAAGGGTGGTGGTCATTGTACTGAGCTGCAATGCACACTGAAGTGAGAAACTTTATCCCCTCGTCATAGGAAAGTTGTATACGCCACAATGTTTTAAGTGAGTTGGGCACTTTCCGTGCAATTACAAGGCATTTAAAATGCAAACAGTACAGTAAACTTTGAATCAAGCTTAACTGCATGCAGTAACGGGCCTTAGAATATTTTGAAACGCAGCAAGGGTTTGCACTTCTAAATTACGAATTGGCGGTTAAGTCGAACGATTTTAGAGTCCCAACAACTTTGAATTAACAAGGTTTTACTGTATTCGTCTATTTTAGTCATTGTCACACTGGAACATGCAATGCACCTCAAGAGGCTTTCAAACTTCCTCAGAAGTAGCCACTGATCGTGTATGAAGGCTCACATTTGTATATAGAGTTCTACTTTGTGAAAGTCTTAACCTTGCCAAATCTAGTGGATTTTAAGGAAGTTCATTTATTTATTTTAAATACCTCTCAAAGATGAAAGTCTGAACAGAGCAGTGATTCTGGCAGCAAATGACCAGAGAAGTGGACATTTATAGGGATCAATATTTTTAAGAATATTTAAATCAATACCGACAATTACAGGCAGAGTTGGGTAAGGTACGTGTTATGTTGCCATGCTTCTGCTTGCTTGTGTTCAAGGGTAGATCTTACAACACCACATGTTGCGGCCACTGCTTTAAAATGTTCAATAAATAGACAGATAAAATGAATTAACACGTACAAAAAATGTGTATTTTAGCCACAAGAAAAGATTTCCAGATTTTTCAAACAAAATTCAAAGTGTCCTAACTATGGCTAACACAGAATACCTAAAGTGGCAATGAAAGCATAGTCACGCATTGCTGTAATAATACTGAACCTATAACAACAGAATAGCAGTCATATCAATTCGTACGGAAATTTTTGCATATTCCTCGTATTATCGCACTACGTCTTTGTCCCCACATAATTAGCAGGTTACGGTAACTTTCCAATGCTCAGGACAATCCTCACCTAAGAACAGGGCACAAGAGAGTCATTTAAGGGCTTGGAGAATTTCCATAGAAAGAAAAATATATTGATCACAAAATATACAGCCTCACAACACGAGTGTCACCTAAAACTTCTTACTGGAAATTTACCACAACTGTTAGCAATAACTGCACTCCAATGTCCTGCACTAAGAATAGAAAACATCACGTAACAAACAGGTACACAGCCTAGCGACAAAGAAGCTCTTGACACCACCATTGTAATTCCCCATTATGCTCCTGTAAGTATCTCTGGAAAAGTACCAAAAAATACTCAACATGAGAAATTATTGCAGAAATATATGTCAACTACTTTTCCACTCAAAGAGAACTGATTTATCATCCTTAAGAACAATAGCAGTTGGCAACAGTAAAAAGCATATTAGCCCACATGTGAAGAGCAGGCAGATTAGTGGTCTAAATAGAGACATCAAGAGTCTTTCGTTACCAACATGACAAAATGGAATTTCGGAGAAATATCTGCGAGCATTACAAATGTGTAAAACAATAGGGCAATTTCAGAATTGAATATGTATTGATCACTGAGAGTCCTACAACGTTACAGAAAAAGCAAAAGCAGAGATACCAAACTTCAAAGGTGGTTGTCCATAGCGCCATGGTCTGCTGCAGATAAGATTGTGTTCAACCAAAAAACGTATGAAATAACATTCAGCCCAAAGAACACTATTAGCCCACTGTCACGTTTTACCATAAAAAGACATGAGAGCATCTTTCACTGTTCTTCAACGCATCCACACTCTTTATGTCTTTTTTTTAGGACTGAGAGCATGGTTGCAGCGACAAGGCTTTGCCTTCAGAGTATGATGATGATTTCCCATACTGTGAAGTGTTTCAGGGAAATTTTTTATAGTACTAGGCATGAATACACTCCTGTGTACTGCATTTGATAATACTGATTCGCTACAGATCATTTTTGTCCACAATCACCTACTCTTCATCATTCTTACTACACAACTTCTTGTTATTTTAATTTATGGTATTCTTAACCAAAATAAATGCTTGTATTAAACAACAAATTTGCAGCAAAAACATGCGAAGAAGTATTAACCAGCACAGACAACTAACTCATTACTAAATCATAGGCAATAGAACAGACTGGCACATATGCTGGAAATTAACATTCATCAAAGATGTTACAATGGCTGTTAAAAAACAGTTTTACACAAATTACGTTATTTCATTATTTTTTCATAAACTGTTCTTTAACACTGAGTCTGTATCATATGAAACCTTTCTTTTTTGCATGTTCATGGGAGGAGGACATTGTGAAATCCGTAACAATCAGTACAGTTTCTGTATTACCGGGCGTAAATAAGCATGGCCAAGTGCAATCATATTTAAACACGTAACAATATTCACATCTTGTAACAATACAGTACTTATTATAATGATATCCTAAAGCAATAAAAATCCCCAGAAGGAAATTTATTTTACCATAACATATTTGGAATATGATGTTTTGAAGGGAGGGTGCCAGAAAATTGAGATATGTCTAGTAACAACCAAAAAAAGCGTTCCCCATGCGTCAAGCAACAGTCCAATCACCTCCCAGCCAAACACAATAATGTGAATTTCTCCAAGGGTTTGAAACATGATTTGCAGTTCATTCTTCATTCAGAGTCCACCATTGTTCCCTTTAGATTGTATTATAGAACAATTATAAGCCATGTTCAGCTTCTATGATGCCAAAATATTTATAGGAACATCTGTTTAAATGAAGGTACGTGAAGTGACAAACATGAACAGAAAATGGAAATCTGAAGGCCATTTACAACATGCTAATAAAAAATTCGGAATTGTACACTAAAAAGATCTCTGAACTATTATTAGTATGTCACCCACTAGATCATAGTTAAGTTGTCTTAAGGTTCTTCGCTATGTACCAAGCTGAAGCAAGATTTAATAGACTATACAGTTCCAGGCACCTCCGCTAGCAGCAGAAGAGAAATAAACCAGACTAGGATCTCAGTAGCAGGAGAAGCAATTATGAGCTCAAAGCTTTATTATTACTAAGTATTGCTGTACAAAAATGCACTTATTGTTCATTTACATGGATCATTATAAAATGGTAGAAAATAGTTGGGAACCATTTATTTAAGTGGAAATGCAGTACGCAGTTTGTCTTTTACAGTTCAGAATTAGAGATGAAAATGCTTGAGAGCAAGGATTGTTCAAAGATTCCGCACCCACCTCGTTGGCTGAATGGTCTGCGTCAAGGGTTTCGATTCAGGGGATCCTGGGCCGAATTCTTAGCCGGGACGAGTGATTTTTAATCTTAAAACAGTTAATTCCCTTGGGTTGGGGATTAGGTGTTTGTGCTGTCCTCAGCTTTCCTGCAACTCGTACACCGCACGCACAAGGATCGACACACATCCTAACATCAAATAAATATTTATTATAACTAAATAGTTTGACAATTGTATTAAATAGGGACCTGTTTCACAAAGTTTCTTTCAAAATTTTTTGTCATACAACCAGGCAAAGTTATGAATTTGCTGTACCAGTGGGTGTTGCGGAAAACAGGTATCAATAGACTGCAGAGAGCTTAAGGAGTTTGTACACAAAAGAAAGTAGACTCTTTGATCACTCAGCGCAAATGGCCGAGTTTCTAAGATAGCAAAGAGCTCCGTGGTATAAACGGTACCCACTCTTGGCAGCAAATTCTTCATGCTAATATTATCAGAAATGTAAGAGCATTCTCCATTTTACTCCTATCTCAGAAGTGTCTGTGAAAACACATCGCACGTCCAGATACCGGTGAATGAAGTCCTGGAAATACTGCAAATGAACAAAGACATTCAAGTTCACCTTGGATCCATAGAGGAGATTTAGTCTTACATCCGGCCGCAGAACTAGCAGAACTAGACTGAAATCCTGATTCAGCAACAGGCTGGGAATGGGACTAGTACAGAAAGCTCTGGTTGACAGCATAACTCCATTACGTAAAATGTTCAGCAAAGCTGAACCGCAACATCATAATCCATTCCGGATAGAACCAATAATAATGTTATTTGCTTTACGTCCAACTTTTACGGTTTTTGGAGAGGCCGAAGTGCCGGAATTTAGACTCGCAGGAGTTCTGTTACGTGCCAGTAAATCTACCGACAAGAGGCCACTGTATTTGAGCACCTTCAAATACCACCGGACTGAGCCAGGATCGAAACTGCCAAGCTGGGGTCAGAAGGCCAGCGCCTCAACCGCCTGAGCCACTCAACCCACGTGAAGTGCCACTAAGAAACTTCTCTTCAAATAGACAACATTCAACTGGCAATGTGGTGCTGCCACATTAGTTGTTCATCAAAATGGACACCTACTGCCAGCGCAGAAAGAATATGCGGTCCAGTTTCAACGCTAATACAATTTGAACCAGTCCACCAGTAGAAAATATAATCACACCATCGTAAAGCCTGTTTTATTCTGCGTTCTCTGGTTGTATCTGCGTATTTTTTTTACTGTCAGCCGGGGTGACAACGGTCCCAGTGGTGACTATGGTCAAAACTGAGGGAAAATGTTATTGAGGCTTATTTATATATTATATATTTTTAAAATCTCAATTTTCAAATTTCCCTCCAATCTAGGCACATTTTTCTTTCCAGAAAGGGAAAACTTGTGATTCTAACCTGAAATACGTTTTTCTGACTATCATTTGTTTCAACACTTATTTTTTGACAAAAATAACAGTTGGCTAAACTGTTGCTCCTAGGTCATCACTTCTAAATGTAATCTGAAAGTGTTGTTCACCTTTGTTTATTCCTTGTGAAGGTATGTATGTAATTTTATCTTTATAAGAAATTGTTTTGTACCTTAAAAGTGCAAATTTATAAACAATAGTATAATTGTCTTGTTTTCTGGGGTTACTATGGTCATGAGTATCAACTCATTGCAATTGAAGACATGAGTGCAAGAACTAGATAATGACCACATTTAGCAAAAATTAGCTTTTAACTTCTATTTGTAGCCTTAACTGCCCTCTATCAGTTACTATAGAAGTTAATTTCAGAAAGTGCCTATTTTTCTCGCTAGATGGCCTTGAAGTTTCAACTGGTTCCTTTCTGAGTGCAAGACTTGGATAATAACCGGAATTATCTAGTTCTTGCTCTCAGTTGCCCTCGTGCTGAAGAAGAGTAAGGAAGGTGGCTGTATGCAGTGAGTTATTGAGTGCTGCAAATGCAAGCTTTAATTCAGAGGTAGGTTCCATTAAGAGCTGTATTTTAGTGCTAAATGTATAGAATGTATATTACAGAATATTCAGTTTAATGTTACATTGTATTATACAACAATATTTTAGACTAAAATATTACATTCCAATAAATGTGGAAGTTTGAAGCCCACACTTTATGCTTTTATAAATGATTGTAATTTTTAGATACCGCTACCAAGTTCAACTGATTCTTCTCCGGTAAAGAGTAAGAAAAGAACAAGAAAAGAATATAACTGGCAAAGGAATGTTAGGAAACGAAATATGTTGAATGGAGAAGAATATATATCAACAACAGGGAAACTTGTGCCTGCAAAGACAGTTGCTCCAGATTGTTTTTGTAAGAGAAAATGTACAGCCAAGTTCTCCAAAGATATTAAGGAACGAATTCTTAGAAATTTCAACAAAATGAGTGAGAAGAATGCTCAGGATGAACATCTCGTGGGCTTAATAATCTCACATAATATTCAAAGGTAAGCTTTAAATAAATATTAGTTTTAGACATATATTTTGTAGGAGCATTGAACACACAACAATGCTATATATTTTTGTTGCAGAAGGCACAAGCATGAAGTGGAGAAGGAAGAGGCAGCTTGCTGCAAGAAACATTGAAACTGATAGTGAAGATGAGGATGAAGAAATAGGTGTAGAACCATTATGCAGAGAACTACACTCCGCATGAAATTAAAACTCTGCAAATTTTTATTGACAACTGTGCAGGGCAAAACAAGAATATTTTGATGGTTCAGTACTTAAGTACACTAGCGGCTTCGGGAAGATTTGTCAAAATATATCACCATTTTCCAGAACGTGGACATTCGTTCATGCCCTGTGATCGTACCTTCGCACAGATTGAGAAGCTAAAACGCAAGAAAGAGTACGTGTTTGTCCCTCAGGAATGGTGCGATATTGTTTCATCTGCTTCCCAAAAATTTGCTATGGTGAAAGTACACCAGGACATGGCATTTGATTTTAAACAACACTTGGTGTCACATTTTAAGAAAATAATAAAGAATGGTACCGAATCATTAAGAATAAGTACTGTAGGTACTATAAATTTGTTTATGAAGGGAGAGAGCTGTCTGTTTCCGGTGGTCAAAACACTTTTGTTCATACAAAATTTTGTCTGTTCAAGACGAAACGTACTCCAATATTGCATCCCGCCAAGTTGTACCAAACTCCACTGCCTTTGAATAACAAGAAGTGCAGAGATGTGATGAAATTGGCACAGAGTATATTCCTCCTGTACACATGAAATGGTATTCTGATCCCAGATGTGAACGCGAGGATGAAGAATATGGCTCTAAAAGTGAGGCATCATGCCACGAGTTCTAAAAACGGCTTTCAACCATATTTTACGTAATACGTATTATGTATGTCATGCACTGGCCTTTCAAAACTCAATATTTCATAATTTAAACATTAAAACATGTAATGGCATTCATTATCCAATTTCTATTCCGTTTTTACATTCCTTAAAACATCTGAGTGCAAGATATGGATAATTCCATCACACATTTTCTCGTTTTTTTATTATTTCTAAATGGAGTAGTGGGTTAAAAAATGAAACATTAGTGTATATTCATATATACTTTCATATTAAACTGAAACCTTTAATGAATTATAGGATTTATATAGTTTTCAATGTTTTTCTCGTTTTTCTCAGAACTTAACTTTGGGTTATTAGCTAGTTCTTGCACTCAGGTCTTCAATTGTCTTGTGGGTAATATTAGATTACTCTTGTTAAATATTGTATACAATTAATACATTTATATTTTATTATTCCCTTGTTTCTTTCATACTTCATGTTTGTGTCCTTTTTATTTCAGTGTTAGTGGCAAAATAGTGAGGTCTGTCCTAGAAACTGACAGTAATTCTTCAGTTGTTAGTGACATTGCTGAGTCAGTTTTAAATAAGTTTCTTGGAAGAAATGTGCTATTCAAAGTAAAGAAATGGTTCCATAAGAAAGAAGAGATGTTTTGTTGAGCCAGAAAAAAGTGTCTCTTTGGAGGATATTGAACCTTGTCCCCCTCTTCAAGATCAGTTTCAAGCAGGAACAAGTGGTGAAACATCAGTGCTACCAGTCTTCAGAAAGAAGCAGAAAAGGCATACAAGAGAAGATTCATCAGACTCTGAAAATGATGTTGAAATTCATTTAAATGGAAGTGATGAAGAAACTTGGGAAGAGATTAAAGTAGGCAGGATGGCAGAAGAAGATAATGATGAATGCTGTAGGAAACCAACAGCAGGAGACTATGTTCTGGTTGAGTTTAGTACCAAAAAAAAAACTGCATTACATAGTAAAGTGATAGATGATGATGGTACTTATCAAGAAGATGAAGTGAAAGTTACATTTCTTAGATGATGTCATGAATATTTTGTGTGACCAAAGGAAGCATACATTTCTTCTGTTATCAAAGTGAAATTCTTAAAATACTACCACCTCCAGTTGAGCAGAGGTGGGGGTAAGCTAAGCTTCTATAATAAAGTTTACTGGCTTCAACTTGAAATGAGACAATTATACATGAAAAGAACAAATTAAACACATTTTGAACATTTTTCTTTAATGTTTGTCATAATTGTAACTTTTTAGCTTTAGACTATAGTTAAATATAAGATTTCTTACATCAATATGCTTGTAAAAACATGTTCTGCTTGACCGTAGTTGCCTCCTGCTAATTCCTGCATATTTAGTAACAATTCTTGAGTGATTTTAATATATGACCATAGTGTCCCCACCCCATGGGGTTACTATGGTCACTACATTTTCAGATGTGAGACAATTACCGGATGTTCGAAAAATTTATTTTAGTAAGGAGATGATACCCAACACTTTATACTAAATCATATTTCATTTTTACATGGATATCTCATAAAATGTGCAAGATATTCACAAAAAACTTAAAAAAGTGACCATAGTAACCCCAGTTGACGGTATGTTTCTTGTCAAAGTTATATCAGGTGGAATGCAAAAAGTACCTATTTTCGTGGCCGTTTTATGTAAACAACTTTGTAGTACCATTACACAAAAAAGTACCGATTTTCATGAAATTTAAGTGGATTATGATTATATATTTCTGAAATTTAATTACTTTACACACTTTGGCAAAAAAGTTATTGTTTTTTTAAAGGCTGTCCGTTTGATACTGGGTGGACTTCCGAAATCGGGATTTAGTCATCAGAAAGGTCTGAAGTTTCTGTTTCAAATCGTTGTATACCGGAAACGTACAATGATTTCTGTATCTTATACCGGTTTTTATTTGAAAGCGAGTGGTAGATGCTCCAGCATGAAATCAGCTCGCTTTCGTCAAGGGAAGTACAACTAACAGACAAGGCCAGTTAGCACAAACCTGAACGTCTTCACTTATATTCTGGCGCTCACATGTTACATAAGCGAAAGTTTCTAACTGACTTGTCGCATACTTACAGCATCCCATCAGCTTTACACGAGAGCTTTGGACCTCCAACGGCAGCTTTAAAAATGAAGTTAGTTTATTTTTATAGTTTTTTGTTTTTTCGTATTTTGTAGATTTAGAATATAATATGTACAATATATATAAAGTACTGTATAATGGTTACTATTTACAATGTAAGCATCTGTTTGCATAAGTGATCTATTCATCTAGCCTACATCCGATATCAATGAAATGGAAATTATGGTCACTTTCGGAATCCGAGTCCTCAAGATCAATATTTAGAGGCTGTGTCTTTAACGTACTTTCTGAGAGATGATCTTTCTCCCAATAATAATTCTCAATTTTTTGTACATGCGTTACACACTTTTTCCCAAGCTCAGGTGTCACGGAATGTAACGTTTCCTCGTACAGATCTCCGATTACACTTTCAAGGTTCCCCTTTTCCTGTGTATTTGCCATATAAACACTTGCTACCGTACTTTATTTTTCACATAAGCCCAGGCGAGTTCTATGGCATTTAACGCACAATGCATGGCAGACAACCACACCAATTCAACATCTTGGCGCAATTCTTTCATAATTTGGTAGTCTCTTTTGCGGAATTCCAAAACAAGGCTTAGTGTGATCAATCCGGGTGGCTTTTGTTAATAAATTGTAGATGGAACCATCGGGAGGCAGAGAAATGTTCCTTTTCTCTATCCAGGAAATAGTACCGGTAGTCAGCCAAGCCATCATTGGAATTTTCGTTTCCGGGTCAAGTATCGGATAGTAAAATGCCTTAATCACAATAGCCGACTTTGGTGGGAGTTCCATTAAAATCTCGCGAAACCATTCCTCAAAATGCCGAGAATTCATCTTGTGATAGTCTCCAGTTAATTTCTTTCCTACATAGCAAAGTTCTGCCCCTTCCAAACAACGGTCTTCACTACCTATATCTAGAATAATGACATGTTTTCCGGCACCAGATGAGGTTCTAAAGACCCCTCTCCATCCAGAAACTTACAGTAAATAACCACGATAGTAGTCATAGTTTGAGGAATTACTCAAATCAACGCTTCTATTAAGTTTTCTTGCCAGGCATATTTAACCAGGTGATTTTGACCGCACCAAGTCTTATCTGTGCAATATACTTTATAGCCACTTTCCCCAAGTCGTATCTTTCTTAAAATTGCATGACGTAAAGCAGCAACAGACACTGATTCCATAAGGACAGGCTTCTTTTTAAATTTAAACATAAAATCCATGACTTTAATAAGTTGACAAAACTCTATACATGACATAACTGGGAAGTCCGGCATATTTTTTTCATGTTTATCCTTCAATGTTTTAATAGTTGGAAACAGTTTCTCCAGAAAGAACTTGTGAATAGCCCGGCGAATTACTCTAATATTGAACTGATCCATTTGCATACTCGGCCGTCAGCTCAATATCCTCTTCCTCTTAGGCGAGATCGATAAATCAACACACAAATTTTTCGCTTTTTCCACTTGAAGTTCCTACACTGATTGGAGCGAAATAAAAAGAATATTTGCCACTCGTTGGCACACAGGATATCTGTTTTCATGTAGCCTTGCACCCTCTAGTGTGAAAAAGCGAATTGCATTTACTATCATACGTATTTCACCTTCTGTAAAACATAACCTCGGATGCATCTTTAACTCAGACCAATACAGGCTGATACTGAAAGCCCAGATGAATGCAAATATCTACACCACAAATAAGCCTGGAAATACCATGATTCACCTGCTTGTCATCTTATCGTGAAAGAGCTCACGCAACGGGGTTTGCCCACTTACTGGACAACCCTTTGTTCAAGCTGCTTGACACACGTGAGTGCATATCGCTTGCTCGCTTTCAAATAAAAATTGTTATAAATTACAGAATTCACTGTACGTTTTTGTTATACAACAATTTGAAACAAAAAACTTCAGACCTTTCTGATGAATTCATTCTCAATTTTGGAAGACCACCCATAATCAAACATACAACCTTTTAAAAAAACTATAACTTTGTTGCCAAAGTGTGTAAAGTAATTAAATTTCAGAAATACATTTATAATCCATAATCCACCTAAATTTCATGAAAATCAGACAGTGCGTTTACGTGTTGCCAAAGTGTGTAAAATAATTAAATTTCAGAAATACATTTATAATCCATAATCCACCTAAATTTCATGAAAATCAGACAGTGCGTTTACGTGTAATGGTACTACAAAGTTGTTTACCAAAAAAAGGCCGTGAAAATAGGTACTATTTGCATTCTGCCTAAGATAATTTTGCCAGGAAACCTAATAAAAATATGCAAATACCACCAAAGAATGCAGAATAAAACAGGCTTTACGATGGTGTGATTTCATTTTAGATTGGTGGACTAGTTCAAATTTTATTACCGTTTAAACTCGATGCACATACATTCCGCGCCGACAGTTGGAACCTGCAGGTGCCTACCACCTACAGCAATGGAATGACTGCAGACCCAGCAGCAGCTATGTTGATGGTGACTGCGAACAGTGTGATGATCAGAACAAATAAATCCCTGTGGTACACAATTTTCTTCGATGTAATATTGAGAACATGCGTTCTCTACTCGAACCCAACAGAGCCATGAGGCATGAAGTTCCCAAAGTTTGGCAAATGCCCCCAAATCCCTCCTGGAGTAGGATGGAGACAATACCATATTGCCAAGTAGTGTTGAAATCCTCTTACAGGTCAAAAAACACCATAACTAGGTGTTCCTTCCAATACAAGGCCCCCTGAATGGCACCCTCCAATCGTACCAGATGATCAATGACCAACGAGAACAAAAGCCTCAATTGTAGGTGGTCAGGAAACCTCTCGCCTCCAGGACCCACACAAGTCGCCAGTTCACCATTTGTTCAACTAGATTAAACAAATCGTTTGTACGACAATTTGGCCTATAATTAAACAGTAACATCGTATCGTTACCGGGAAACTGATATTAAAATTCCCCCAAGCCATCGAGATGGAAACTCTCCCTCACGCCATATTCTGCTGAATAAGGTAAGAAGATTGCTGAGACATTCCTCCATATTCTGACAACAGATATATATATATATATATATATATATATTGACAATAGATTCTGTCATTGAATGTACAGCAACATAATAAAAATTAATTACCGGTATACTAGGCTGACAAATGCTCATTAACCCCTCAGCGTCGCAGCCATTTAAAGAGCTTCCTACCGAGCGGCCGGATGAGATTTCAACTACGCGCGACTGAAATACATCGATTCACTTACAACAACTTACGAGTATAAGAGTAGCCCGATATTCAACAAATTTGGAATTCCTCATGACAGAACGAAGTACGTGCAGATAATTACATAATTGTTTCACATTTCCTTAGTAATTTAGTTCCGAGTGATCGAGTTCGAAGCACCCTTCGCGACAGGGACCCAAGTTACACTCCTTTCAGCAGTACACTGATGTCTTCTTTTCGTCGTGTTTGTAACACACGATACGTCTCTGAGGTTTGGATTTCTCACTCTTCGGTGCTAATTTCCTGATAAAATGTCTTTTCTGCAACCTTGGAACTGTATTATCTGATGCGCGCCGGCCTTGAATATTTCTCTCCCCGCCCGAGCGAGCGTATTTTGTAAACAAACCTTTCACCAGCTGCTCCGATAAGGTACCCCTAATTGCTCAATATTTGTCTCTGTGACATGTGTGAATATTATTAGAGAATTTAGGAATCATAATTCACTGTTGAAAACTTCCCTTTGACCTGTATAATTATCTATAGTCTCCTACACAAAATTTCCAAGTACTGTTTCCTCCTCATCGTCACTCTCATCATTTACCACCGCCACATCATCTATTTCATTATCAGTGCTGCTAATACTGTCACTACTACTTCCGACTAAACGTTCATCTGAATTATACAATATTCCAAGCACGTTACTGTCAGTCAAACCACGGCCGAGCGCCACACGGACTGATAAAGCTGCAGCGAGACCGAAAGCAGCAGGACGAAACTGAATGAGGGGAATAACACTTACTGTATGCGAAACAAACCAACTCGATACATATTTCAGATGAAAGGTCGAGACATAGTCTTTCAAGCTAGATATGTACCATGAACAACTGGCTCTCGTATCATATGACAAAAAGCAGCACTTGCTGATGCCTACACAGAGCGCTCGTGGAGAGTTACGAAAATATTACGAGCTGAGATATAAAGACAAATATAATAAATAAACCGCACTCCCAATGTACAAATAGAGCAAAGAATATCACGCGAAAAGCCTAACTTCTCAGATCATTTCTTTATTTTCTTCTGTGGGAAAGAATGAAGCAAACAGACCTTTTTTTAAAAAAAAGCAGAAATTGGTGCTCAGATTTACTTGACAAATAATTAACCTTGCAAAAACAACTACATTATATCGATTTTCAATTCTTATTTACACCACTGATAAACCTGAAAATGTCTTCTTAGAAACAAAAAAATTTGCATATCAATAACTACAAAACTCTTCGCGCTATAGTCGTAAATGTGAAACCATGTGTGGGTCTATATGACGTATAGAGGTAGGCGGCTACGGAAGAGGGTCTATACCACGTATAGAGGTCGGCGCTGAGGGGTTAAGTACCCTTGCATAAATTTTTAATAAATACTAACATGAGAAATAATAAGGATAGCAGCAATTATCATAACAGATGTTAGAACGTGGGTTAGGATATTCTTGTCTGTAGTAAATTACCGGAAATTTACGCACCGTCTTTGCAACTTGAGCCTATTTTTAAACAGGTTATCATCACTAAAAGTAACGTCTTACAAGAATTAAAAATACTGTTATAATAGGCAGACCATTAAATGCTCATTAACAACCCTAACACAATTTTTAAAGAGTAGAATATGAGAAATAATAATAAAAGATAGCAACAACAATGATAATTCTAAGGGAACAATAAGGGTAAAGCACCTATAGGGGAAGGCCAGCACGTCAATGACCTGACAAGGGTGGAAGGCGTGACGTAATGCAGGGACAGCAGACTGACAGCCAACCAACGAAAGTGCACCGGATTTTCGAACACCTCGCAGAGTATACTGGAATGGTGATAAAGCAGGGCTTCACAAAGTTCCAAATTTTAGATTCATACAGGTGAACAGAGATAAATATTTCCAAATATTGAATGCGACTTGATAGAATCTGATGTTCTTTCAAGAACGAAACATGTCATTCTTTGTTTCATAGTGTGTATTTATTCCTTGTTTAATAATGCATTCTTTTACAGGTATGTTATAGAGTAAACTTTATATTGAAATTGAGTGCTTCGCAGACTGAAAATTTTCCTGATCATTTCATCACCGGAAGTTTTAACCAAATTCCTGTACAAGGTAACTCCTTGTTAGGAGTTCAGGGATTTGTGCTTCTCGATATTAACCTCTACCTTTCTGAACATTTTGGCTTTAAGTGACCGTCTGCACTGTTCAGCCATCGATGACTTAATTATTGATCCGCCCTGAACCTTTCGCATCTTGTCAACTTCACCAGCAATAATTTCTTTTACATTACAGACCAGAAAAGAACTCTCATCTAGGAAACTCTTTCCATCAACCCTGGAAGTAACCCGGAATCGAGGAATGCATTTCTCATTACTGGAGTATATCGTTTTTGCTTCTTAAATATCAAGGACATCATTTTGAGGTTGCCACCCTTTGTAGAACAACTAGTGATGGGACATTCGACTCATTTTACTGAATCGATTAATTTGATTCCGTCCACGTTACTGAATCTATACAGTGATCCGATTCACGGCACATTAGTCACAGCTCCTACTGCATCTGTGTAGTATGTACTGGTAAGACAGCAGCAACAGCATTCAGTGATCGCAGCTGCCATCTGGTCTTCATACTATGAACTCCTTTCTTAGAAAAAAAAATGCTAGTCACCCTAATACATCGAAGGAAGGTAGCAGCCATGACCTTAAGGTACAGTCCCAGCATTTCCTCGTGCGAAAATGGGGAAATTACGGAAAACCATCTTAACGGCTGCCGATGGTGGAATTCGAACCCACCATCTCTTGAATGCAAACGCATAGCTACACGATACTAACCGCACATCCAGCTTGCTCAGTCATTTTTGAAAATATGTATTTCTCTATCAGCTGAAGATTTTTTTTATCTTCATATTTTGTATAGGCTACCCGAGATGTACAGTAGCCCGCTGGTTTTCTGATTCAACATACTATTGGTTAAGTTAATGCATCAGTCGGCTCACTCACTGTCCACAAATGATTGAAGTCTTGTGCAACGATGTGACATATGAACTGAGAGAATACTGAGCCATTCTTCCCAATATAAAACAGGTACTTTTGAGTGGTCATGAGCATGACTCAGACATAGGGCAGGCTAGAGTCGAGTTTAATTGTCAAATGTCAACCAAGTTATAATACTAAGATTCATTAAACAAATAGTATAACCTAATAGCATACCTACTTACTAGCTACTTCAGAATTATGTTTTGACTACTTTCTTAACACTGAAAATAAATCCATCTATTATTTAAACCTCCCTGTAAGAAGAGGACAGTGAACGCAAGTGGGTATTATTTTCAAATGAGCTGAGCTCAAGAGTCCGTTATAGCATACGATTCTTTCAGTGTAGCATGGCTCCTGTATGTCTCGCTGCAGCAGAAGCTCGGGTCTCTGCCAGTGTCCAGTGTACCGCTAAGGAGCCGTGTGTATCTTGTGTCTCACTGAGCCGTGCTTGTTCACGATTCTTTCGATGTGCCACGATTCACTGTCTCGCTGCAGCGAAAGCTCGACTCCCCGTTAACGTCCAGTGAGTACACCACTCAGCACTCTCCGCTGGAAGTAAGCTGAATCGTGTGCCGTGAGCTCGCCGTTCCTGCGAATCGATTCACTTGCACACTCGAACGAATCGACACACTGCTTCGAATCGTGCATTCAGTAGCCAACACTAGAACAAACAGGAGGTTCCATTTTTGGTCCCAAGAGTAGTTATGTATAGAAATAAAACAACCTTCGGCAGAGCTCAGCATTGCAAGGTAGGGCTGGATACTCCAGAGGATGCCCGGTATCTGGAAGTGTTACATGTAATAAATATCATTTTTGGTCCGTATTGATGATATTAGATTGAAATAATAACATTAAGTTATTTATTAGACCACCTAATCAATACAAAATCGTCTTGGATGATTTACATAAATTTGTTAGCTAATAGTGGGACATGTTTCGCCTTCTCTGAAGGCATCATCAGCCATAGTCTTAACCTTAAATTAAAAATAAGCGTCTAAATAACATGTAGTGATGAAATGAATTTTAAAATCTTGAAGAGATTTGAAGTAAAATAACATTAAAAATAACAATGATGGTTTGAAAATACAATGTGATGAGATACAATAGTGGAAGTATTAACAAAATTAACCTTAGAAGGTTGCTAAAATAAGTACAATGGAATAAAACAACAGATTGTTATACAACAAGTAGTAAGATTGCATAAAAGTAAAGTTGATAGTAATGGCGGTTCTAATTAGACGATGGCGAAAAATCTTATATAATCAAAGTAAAGAGGAGAGAGTAAAAGTCAAAGTTAGTCGAGAGATCCGAAGTTCATCATGATCTTGAAGATAAAAGACGAAAGTCAGATGCATATGGTGAAGTTGTAGAACACGTTGAGGATATGAAGTTGGTGAATAGAAGTTGAAGAACAGTTTCAAATAGGATCACTAGGGACCATCTCAAAATTTGAAGTGATGTTCAAATGTTGTAAATTGTGAGTTTGTAGATATTCTAGTTGAAAAAGCATATACAAGTGGAATCTGTAAATGGAAGCAAGAAACGTAGAGTTAATTGTGTGAAAAGATATTTGAAAAATATTGAAGTAGAATCGTATGCATTTACCACTTGACGGTGACAAAGATAGCTTGTAATATTATGAGTTAGAAGTATTTGCAACAGTAGACTTCTTGCTACGTGTGTTATAACTGAAGTTTTGTGCTGGAGGGGGATCTGTTTGCGTTGACGTAACTATTAGAGGGGGGCTGCTATTGGTGGGAGGGAAGGAAGAGAGTGTATTACTGCGCGTGTTGTAACGGTGTAAGGCTATTGGAGGGAGCGATGTTCCGGTGGGTGTGGCTATGGGTTTATTGGTTGTATTTGAATTAGAGGTACTAGCGGCGGGGGGAAGGGAGGGGGGTATATTAGCTGTAGGGGAGGTGGGAACTCTAATTGATGTGAGGTTGAAGATTTTTAAGAATTTGTTGGTGAGGGAAGTTGATTCTCGTAATAAAATAAGAATCTGTTCATACAAGGGGCTTTTTTTATCAATAGTGTCATTTAGATTTTTATCTTTATTAAAATGTTGGTCGAGGAAAACATCACTTCAAATTTTGAGATGGTCCCTAGTGATCCTATTTGAAACTGTTCTTCAACTTCTATTCACCAACTTCATATCCTCAACGTGTTCTACAACTTCACCATATGCATCTGACTTTCGTCTTTTATCTTCAAGATCATGATGAACTTCGGATCTCTCGACTAACTTTGACTTTTACTCTCTCCTCTTTACTTTGATTATATAAGATTTTTCGCCATCGTCTAATTAGAACCGCCATTACTATCAACTTTACTTTTATGCAATCTTACTACTTGTTGTATAACAATCTGTTGTTTTATTCCATTGTACTTATTTTAGCAACCTTCTAAGGTTAATTTTGTTAATACTTCCACTATTGTATCTCATCACATTGTATTTTCAAACCATCATTGTTATTTTTAATGTTATTTTACTTCAAATCTCTTCAAGATTTTAAAATTCATTTCATCACTACATGTTATTTAGACGCTTATTTTTAATTTAAGGTTAAGACTATGGCTGATGATGCCTTCAGAGAAGGCGAAACATGTCCCACTATTAGCTAACAAATTTATGTAAATCATCCAAGACGATTTTGTATTGATTAGGTGGTCTAATAAATAACTTAATGTTATTATTTCAATCTAATATCATCAATACGGACCAAAAATGATATTTATTACATGTAATGTCAATGCCAACCAGGCAATAGTAAAACCTAACAAGTACTTGAACCTAAAAATTAAAATAGGCAAGATTTCTAGAGATATCAAGTTTCTTAAAGATTGCTTGAAATTAGAGTTGGTACCTAAATTTCTCAAATCTTTACAAAGAAAAAGTCATCCCTATTCAAAATCTAATGCCACTCAAAAGAAAGTAAACAACATATGGTTGAAAAATGAAATTAAACTATTATACAAGAAGAAATCTTTACTAAATTTACAATTATATAGGACTCATTTGACCATCTCTCAGAAATTACCCCCACTTGAATGGAGCTCATTTTTAAGGTACACTGACCTCAAACTATCTTACGTATTAGACAAGAAACAGAAAACCCTAAACCATAAATTACTTAGTCTTCAAGAAAACAAATGTAAAACTCCTGACCAAAATACAAACAACAAAGTGTCCCCTTCCCATTTGACTAACATTCCCACTACAATCAACCTATCTAATGCAACCTTCTCTAACCAAGAATTAAATCTATTAGATAAAGGCATCAAACATAATTGGCCTAATCACAAAAAGGCAGAAGACATCATCACTACCATCGCTGAAACCGAAACTAATATCGATAAACAAATCCCAATTGATAAACAGAATGACGTACGATATGAAGTAAAAAAGAAACTCCCAACTTTGATTAATGAGATAACATCTAATAATAACCACAATCTCTCGAAACAAATTCTAAACCTGAAATCCAAAATCCATAGCAACAACGTAGTAATTACAAAAGCAGATAAGGGCAACACCATAGTAATAATGAACAAACAAGATTACATCAATAAAACTGAAACCTTTTTTTCAGACAATACCTATACCTTAATTAACAAAGATCCAACAAACAAAATACAGCGTAACTTAAAGAACCTTCTGAAAAATTCTAACTTCATTTTAAATGATCAAGATTATCAGAAATTAACTGTAATGAACCCAAAATTACCTACAGTCAGATCACTGCCCAAAATTCATAAAAATGATGTCCCCATTCGGCCTATAATTAATAGTATCAATAGTCCTACCTATAAAACCTCTCAATTCCTACACAAATTCCTAAAAAAACACTTCAAATTTCACAACTCCAACCCCATAAAGAACTCGATCGAACTCTGTAATTCCCTAAATAAGTTCAGTCTACAACCAAACCACGTTTTATGTTCTTTTGACATCACCAACATGTATACTAATATCCCTATCAACAATACTATTAACATCATAAAAAACAATCTGTTGAAACATAGCACATTGAGTAAAATCGAAATTGATGAATGGTTAAAATTACTTAATTTCGTTTTAGACAACAACTATTTTACCTTCAATAAGAAAATTTACAAACAAGAAGGTCTAGCGATGGGAGACCCGTTATCTGGAATACTAGCCGACATATACTTAGATAATCTCGAACATAATAAGATTATTAATAACATCAACGGACTCTGTCTTTGGCATCGCTATGTTGATGATACCATAGCTATCATTGATAAACAAATCAACAACAGCAATAACATACTATCATTCCTCAACAACTTAGATAATAATATTAAATTCACTAAAGAAGATGAGTTCAATAACTCTTTGAACTTCTTAGATATCAAAATCACACGAGCATTGAACAAATTCGACTTCCAAATATACAGAAAACCCACCTTTTCTCCAACAACCATAAAAAATGATTCTTTACATCCCAACTCACATAAAAAAGCCACTTATCACAGTTTAATATATAGAGCATTAAAGATCCCTATGTCCTCTACTAATTTAAAGAAAGAATTACTATTCATCAAGGAAATAGCTAAATTCAATGGATTTAACACGAATATGATTGATAAAATCATCAATAAAACCAAACTAAAACTAGCTACCAATTTAACTCCATTAAAACCCGTCAAACCAAAATACGCTAAATTCACGTTCACTAACCATAGCATTTACCCGATAACCAATTCATTAATGAAGCACGAAATAAAAATAGCCTACACAACAAAAAACACTAATCGCAATTTATTCTTCAATCACAACTCTATCAACATCACAGACAATAGTTACTCTGGATCAGGAATATACAGATTGAAATGCTCTACATGTAATTTTTCTTATGTTGGACAAACTGGCCGCAGCTTCTCTACCAGATACGCCGAGCATTACAATGCCCAAAAACACAACAAATTCTCCGCAATGGCCAACCATATGAGGGACACCGGGCATAAATTCACCACAATAGAACAAGACCTCCATATCCTAAAAAGAGTTGATAAAAGCAAACTCATGACAGAATATGAAAACTTATTTATTTTCCTCGACCAACATTTTAATAAAGATAAAAATCTAAATGACACTATTGATAAAAAAAGCCCCTTGTATGAACAGATTCTTATTTTATTACGAGAATCAACTTCCCTCACCAACAAATTCTTAAAAATCTTCAACCTCACATCAATTAGAGTTCCCACCTCCCCTACAGCTAATATACCCCCCTCCCTTCCCCCCGCCGCTAGTACCTCTAATTCAAATACAACCAATAAACCCATAGCCACACCCACCGGAACATCGCTCCCTCCAATAGCCTTACACCGTTACAACACGCGCAGTAATACACTCTCTTCCTTCCCTCCCACCAATAGCAGCCCCCCTCTAATAGTTACGTCAACGCAAACAGATCCCCCTCCAGCACAAAACTTCAGTTATAACACACGTAGCAAGAAGTCTACTGTTGCAAATACTTCTAACTCATAATATTACAAGCTATCTTTGTCACCGTCAAGTGGTAAATGCATACGATTCTACTTCAATATTTTTCAAATATCTTTTCACACAATTAACTCTACGTTTCTTGCTTCCATTTACAGATTCCACTTGTATATGCTTTTTCAACTAGAATATCTACAAACTCACAATTTACAACATTTGAACATCACTTCAAATTTTGAGATGGTCCCTAGTGATCCTATTTGAAACTGTTCTTCAACTTCTATTCACCAACTTCATATCCTCAACGTGTTCTACAACTTCACCATATGCATCTGACTTTCGTCTTTTATCTTCAAGATCATGATGAACTTCGGATCTCTCGACTAACTTTGACTTTTACTCTCTCCTCTTTACTTTGATTATATAAGATTTTTCGCCATCGTCTAATTAGAACCGCCATTACTATCAACTTTACTTTTATGCAATCTTACTACTTGTTGTATAACAATCTGTTGTTTTATTCCATTGTACTTATTTTAGCAACCTTCTAAGGTTAATTTTGTTAATACTTCCACTATTGTATCTCATCACATTGTATTTTCAAACCATCATTGTTATTTTTAATGTTATTTTACTTCAAATCTCTTCAAGATTTTAAAATTCATTTCATCACTACATGTTATTTAGACGCTTATTTTTAATTTAAGGTTAAGACTATGGCTGATGATGCCTTCAGAGAAGGCGAAACATGTCCCACTATTAGCTAACAAATTTATGTAAATCATCCAAGACGATTTTGTATTGATTAGGTGGTCTAATAAATAACTTAATGTCATTATTTCAATCTGGAAGTGTGCCGCTATCGTCTACTTTCCCAGCAGCAAATATCACCTCACCGCATCCTGCAACTTGCGAATGGAGAAGGATGAAAAATGCACACACACTCACTCTCCCTCTCTAAAACAAACTTTCTACCCAAGACAGAGAGGACGGCTAGACAGAGAAATGTAGAGGTTAAGATAGATAAGGAAGAAATAGGTCACAGGATCTCTCATGCAGCTCGGAGGGGCGGGCACCTCTACTCTGAGGCAAATCCAGAAAGGGTAACCCTCAGCTAGCACAGTCCTCGGGATCAACAAGCACAAAAGCCTCCACAGAGCATCAAGGTCCTGTGCCCTAGAAGAGAGGCAGGTTTTTCGAGTTGACAGCCGTGGGCGACCTGCACATGTCTGGATGAGCCCTACCTAGGATATATAAAGAACACAGCAGAAACACCTGTTCCCGAGCCAGCAGAATTAACCAAGGAAGGTTCTCGACCCAGCCGACAAATGAACCCAGGATCCTGTTGACCAAAAGCTAGCATGCTAACCCATTGGCCAAGGAGGTGGCTGCCAACTGCCCAACATTATAACTCAGCATTATGCTCCAATTTCTTAGCACAATATTCTAACATAGGAAACATTGTGGACATGATATGGGCTTTTGAGTTTAATGCCGTGTCAAGAAAACAGGGTGTAACTCTTCAGCTTTGCAAAGAACTTAGCTCCGCGTCTTCAGAAGTCTTCCTCGTGAACAGTCGAGATTTACTTCTGAAGACGCGAAGCAAAAGTTCACTGAAAAATGCAAATATTTTCACCTTGTTTTCTTAACACAGCATAAATCCAAAAGCCCATATCATATCTACAAGTACGGGCCATGAAAGCATCAATGTTAAAATAGGAAAACTTATTCTGTTAGAAAACTGTTCTCTCCGACAGGATACACATACCAGACTCATAGCACCAGGTACATGCGTTTGAAGAGACGGTTACTCTACCCCTGTGAATGAAGTAATTCCAAGAACACAGACTATGGAATTGCCTAGTGAGCCAGGGGATACAAAGGTTAAACGAACAAGATAATTAAAACAAACTTAACAGAAATCATCAATACTCAACTAAACAGACCATTATACTCCCAGTCTAAATTTGTGAAAACAGCTAACCATAAGACGTTTAGTGCGATGCATGAATGATACTCTGGAGTATTACTTACGTACTCCCAGTTCCATTCCCTATCGTGTAAAATATGATTAGAAGCTGTTGGTGGCATCAGATGTAGCCCTAAAATTCAGTACACATGACGCCAAAACAGCACTTGTTCACCCCTCCCAACGCTCACGCCACTGTCACACGAACTACTTTAACTTCCATTAAATTCTCCGTCGCTTATTTCTATATCAATGCCACTCTCTTCTAAAAATTCCGTTATAATTGCTTCGTCACTCAACTAGGAGGCAGCCATGATTTCGCTTATGATGAGGTTGCTAAGATACAGGTTATTCTTTCCACAGAATAACTACACAGAAGTGTTTGTCGAATACATCAATGGAATAAAACAGTGCTTCCATCTGTCAAGAGGTTACCTTACTAATATCAAATCCTTTCACAAAGGAAACCGGCTTGAAGCGGGTCCGGAAATAAACACTACGCGTGGACGGAGAGATCCGTCTTTGTACCAGAGTGCAGTTGAGAGCCAGGACGGAGAGATCCGTCAAAGTACGTTAAGTAGTAAATTACAGTCAGACTCTTCCATCCCATTCTTATTCCATCGTCATCGTAAGACCTTTCTGTCTCATGTGCAACATAAAAGAATTAGTAAACAAAACTTGTAAACAATGTTCAATAAAAGACAATGTTACAAAATCTATACTGCAGATATAACAAATGTAAGAAATAAGCATTAGTATACAAGTACAATTAACAAACAAGCATTAGACATGCACATTCTCTCAACATGCACATCAACAGAAACACGAGCAGGCAAGTACATAATAGCCTAATACTTCCCTCGTAAGAAAAAGAAAGAAAATATGTTCTTTTCATGACCCACAAACAAGTGGTAGGTCAACGCTGATTTATATATCTTGTGTCTTAAATGATACTTCACTATAAAAGACGTTCCTGTTTCCCAAATTCTACCTGCCATAAGCGGAAAAAATACTATTAGGTGGGATCTTTATAAAGAAGATAGGAACATCTACATACCTGCCAACTTTACAAAACCAAAAATCAGGAGATTTAGATTCGAAAATCAGGAAAAATCGGGAGGAATCAGGAGATAAAACCGGACAAAAATTATTATTCTACATGTGTTGCGCAATACAGGAGTACTGTGGTAGACTCTATTATAACACTTAGGGCCGGTTGTATAAACATAGCTGATCCGAGATCAATTTTGATTCGAGATCAGAAAATGATCCTTTCCAAGCTGCTTGTTGTGTTGTATAACATTGATCTCGGATCTCATGATCCGGATCAACTTTGATCCGCCATCGTAGAATTTCGCTTGGCAACGTCGTAAACAGCGTGGGAAATTCGTACTAATCAGGAGTATGTTGGTAGTAAAGTCACGTTATTTCATGTTTTAATCTCTGTGACGTAGTGTCAATCTTGGTGTCAATCAGATCTCAAACACCGATTGAAAAATGGACATGAACTTGGATGTCAATGAGCGAAGAAATCGAGCGCCGAATTTTACAGCATACGAAAAGGAGTTGTTGATTGATTTAGTTGTTACTAAATATAAGAATATGATTGAAAATAAAAAGACTGATGCTGTAAGTACGAAAGAGAAGGAAAACGCCTGGAAAGCACTAGCTTCAGACTTCAATTCCCACGCAAATGTGGCGCGACGGGATTGGAAAACATTGCAGTTATGTTACAAGAATGTAAAACGACGAACGAAGAAGTCGGCTGCAGACGATAAAGTAAGTAAAGAAATACATATTTGCGTATTAATCACTAGTTGAGACTTCGGAGTATCGTACTTAACCAACTGTACATTCTTACTAGGTCAGCATTCATAAAACAGGCGGAGGTCCATTCGTACAACCTACGGTGGATGAAGCTGGACGGAAACTCGTAGCAGCATTAAAACCCCAATTCCTTCCACTAGCCTGCGAGTCCGATTGCGATGCGAACTTCCACCAAGAAGTTATTTTTGGTAAGTTAATCTTGAAATCCTGGTATAAATAATTAGGAATACTGGTACAGGATGTTCGAAGTGTAGACTCGTACAGAGCTACGCTTTTCACAAGCATAAGGCATTGTAAATTAATTACCGATACACAGGACTATGTCTGATGTTAGTTTGTTTTTCGTTGTAGTAAATATTGCGATAAGCCCTTTACCTTAATTAATCGATCATTGGTAACTCCAATAAAAAATTACAAACTACCCCTTGTTGACGAATGACAGGTTAACTAAATACAGTGCACATTTACTATGGAAGTACATAATGTCTAATTTTATTATTTAGATGTACGTGAATGTGATGTGGAGGATCCTGCACTTGCAATGGAAACTGCAGTGAACGAATCACAAACTCAATCCGTTGCTTTCGTGGAGGAAATAGCTGTCAGTGGGGTTTCTTACAACATGGTAATGTATCAAGTTACGTGACTACTGTATGTTGCAAAAAACTTAAGGGTGTTAATTCAGATAGATATTACATATAATGGCCAGTTTTTGGTACACTACATTTCCCTATGAGTTACCTAAATGTGCTTGTAACTAACTGCGCTGTTAACTGGAAACTTAAATCCATATTAATAAGCCCTGGTAATGAACAGTACAGATATCGTCATGTTTAGTATTTCTCGTCCTCCAATAGATGTATCTACGCAAATGTTTTTAGGATAATTTTGGTAATATCTAGTTACTTTTACTAGCAGAAGTTTCCTATAATGAGAACTGGTTGGCAAATATGTACACAGTCATTTCAATCAATCTGATTCAGCGTGTAATAATCTCTCATAATAAGAATATATCTGATCTAATAACGCAAAAACTAGTTATATTTCCCCTTCTTTCTTATTCACAGCACGCATATATAGTCTTAAATTTCACCTAGATGCGTTCGTCACTAAAATTATAGAAATACACCGCGATTACCAAACAGATCACTTTTCTCTGATCCAGAACACAAGCGTAAACAATAATAATATAAATGAAAAAAGTGCATGTAATTTCACCTGATCAGATGCCAAACTCTTCAAGAATTCCATTTCTTCTGGGCTTTCACGGCACAACTTGAACAATACAAAAGCGTTACAAACTGCAATCTTCAATAGCCAAAAGAAAATAGATACCGGTACCACTACATTTTTCATTTTAGTATTTCCGTAATGTACTCTTCGAACTGAGGATTTGTATTTCTTATAACTGCAACGGACTAGTCACTTGAGAAGTTTTACTTACACTGACCACGCAACATGCCTTGACAAAAATACTCTCGCAACTGCTGACGTTAAGTCCACAGATAAGAAGCTAACATAAACTACAGCTCCCTGCGAGATTTTTAATTAAAGAAGTCCAGATGTTTTATGTTTATTGGGAGTCTATCAGACCTCACGTCACCGGTTAAAAGATATAATACGGTAACATTAAAAAAAGCAACAAAAATCGGTAGACTATTTATTGTTCAGCAGGCTTATAGTAAGTGCATACCGGTACCTAAGAGATCATTTAGTACAAATGTAAATGCTAATGGTAAATACTCCCTAATTTCAGATTGGGTGTTCACGAATTGTTGGTGAGACTCGTGGTTCAAAGCCTGATGAAAGAAATTTTTAACATTTGAGCCTGGTAAAAATCCGTTTGATTTGAGTTCCATTTTATTTGACGATTTATTTCCCGTGTTAGAATATTTATCTACAGTAGGAGCGTCATGCTCCGAGGTGATTGTAATCGAAACAGCTGGGACAGATGACACCATACAGGTGGAATCAGTTACTAAGCCAGTGATAAAGTGGAAGTAAACCTACGGACCAAAATATTGTAAACTCTAGCACACCCAAGCACGTTAAAACTAGAATGAATGACTGTAAATATAGTATAGTCAGTTCATTATCACTAATGTTTACAAAACTAATTTGCTGGGATCAATTCTAGCATAGAGGTACCTACAGCACTAGCTGCAGTTACCAGTCTTTGCGCAGATAACTGTGAATAAGCCGATAACTGTTGTTTCGGAAACTCATTTTAAATGTATCACC
Source organism: Anabrus simplex (assembly GCF_040414725.1). NCBI lineage: Eukaryota > Metazoa > Arthropoda > Insecta > Orthoptera > Tettigoniidae > Anabrus > Anabrus simplex. Next base: position 19,776,961 of record NC_090274.1, on the reverse strand, counting down.
ATGTTCGGTCACTGATAACTACTCATCTATAGATAACTGTCATTCCAGAAACCGGTCATAAATCAAATATACTTTTCACACGCTTAACTGTTCCTTATTACTATTCGACTAGCTTTTACAGCACGACCGTTCTTCTTCTTCTTCTTTATCATCACATTCTCGTATTTCAATTCTGACTGACTGATTTTAGGAACAAGTACCAGATACAGATGTCAGTCCTGGCCCCAGCAGCCGAACCTCACCTCTTAAAAAGAGAAGAGCTGAAGCTGAGGGAAGTTTAAGGGACAACTTCTACAAGAGAAGACTGGAATGTCTAGAGGCAGAACACGCCATTAAAATGGAAAATCTCAAACTAGACCAGGAAATTAAAAAATATGAGCTAGCGACGGCTAAAGCCAAAGCAAATGTACAGTCTTGTTAGTACTTAGAAATATTAAAAACATACCTGAACACGTTGTTAATTATTTCATTCCTAACAGCAATATTTCTTCCATTCATCCCAGCTTCCTCGAAGACAGGAAGTTCCTCGAAAACCCTTCTTCCTACAAAAATATCTCCTTCTACTTCAGGTTCACCATCTATGGAATCTAAGGCCATGTTATGTAGGACAAACGTTGCCACTATAATAGGAGGAACCCGAAGCAATTTCACTCGAAGACCCATCTTCAAGCAGGGAAATCGTCTTTTAACAAGCCCGAAAGTTCTTTCAATTGTGGATCGCGATCTCTTATGAGCTCTGTTATATGCCATCTCTGCAGGTGTCGCTTCGTGTAATACTGGAGTGAGAAGGTACTCGCAGCAACGGTAGGCACTGTCTCCGAGAAGAAATCCTTTGGGCATTTCCCCCGCCTCAAACCGAGCATGAATTCTAGAGTTATCGAATATATTACTGTCATGTGCAGATCCAGGACACCTTGCTACTATGTCTAGACAACGCAGATTAGCATCACATATAACCTGTACATTCAAGGAGAACCATCCGTGCCTGTTCCTGAACACTTCGGCGTTGTTACCCCCTGACGATATGATAGGCACATGCGTACAGTCTATAGCACCAAGAATTCCTGGAAAATGAGCTATGTCATAGAAATTACGCATGATTCTCCTTGCTTCTCTCTGGTCAGTCGGCATATTGATAAATTGAGGTCTCAACGCAGCAATTTCTCGCGTTACTTTGTGGATGACTCGACAAACCGTAGCTTTATCAATTTTGAATAAATCACTAACTACGATTTGAAAACTCCCTGTCGCGTAAAATCGCAGAGTCAATAGAATCTGGAACATTGGAGTAAGTGGCTGGTTTCTATTCGTTCGTCTCATTAGAGAGTCTCGAAGTCTACTTTCCATAACCTCAACAGTGTGTTTGGTTAGACGGAATCTCATCTTAAAAGCTTTGTCACTAAGTTCTAAGAATGGGTTTCCTCTTTCTTGGAATACTCGGAGAGACCGCCGAAATTCTTCAATATCGTCATCTGAAGAAAAATCGGAGAAGTCAGACATCTGTAATTCAAAGACAGAATCGCGATAAAAATCCCTTCATCAGATTAAATACCGGTAAAAATGCAGAACATCTTTTCTTTTTCTTACCGTGATTATTGTTACGGCACTATTTTGCACTACAAAAGCCCTCTTCTTTTCACGTTGATAAATGCGGCCTACAATACCGGTACAAGAACACTACTTGATCCGGATCACAAGGCTTGATCCAAGGAAATCGTTGGATCAATTTTGATTCGTGATTAAAGAAAAATGATCTCGGATCAACGTTTATACAACACAAATTTGAGGATCAACGTTATCTAGAATCAGTTTTACGCCTTGATCTAGGATCAACTGTTTTATACAATCGGGCCTTATTGTCTCAAAACACGACTGTTTCTATACGAGGCTACAACGGCTTAAAAATTACACTTCTCTATTCCCTCACAGGAAGTAAGTGAGATAATCGTATCTGATAAGTCTTCTGAAAATAGTATGAACTCATGCTCCACATGTGTGAATCAGACATGCACACAGATGCCATTACTTAGCAAATTCATACATTAATATATTGCATCAAGCGCCCGCGCGATTATGCGAGCGCAATGTTATTTTTATCAAGTAATAAATTAAAATTCGCCAGAATTGTCTCCAAATGGCTCCTAAAATCTCTAGAAAAGTCACTAGTTGCTATCTTTGAAATTCTGCCACTAAATTACTTAAAAGGACTCCAAATCTAGCGACTAGTCTCTAGAATCGACTAGACTGATCTGAACGAACACAAACATAGCACGCAAGAACGAGAGATGACAATCGATATACCTGGCGCGATATACAGGTATCAATAAACATCGCACATTCACGCGCATTTCTCGAATTAATAAACGTCGATATTTCATTTGAGTGGCCAATGAGCCGAGGACTTCCGGTCACTTGCGTAAAAAGCTGAAATTGCAGGATTTGAAAACAAATGTTTAATGTTCACCAAAAAAGCTAAAATCGGGAGAAATAATAGATAATCAGTAGGCGGGAAAAAGTGTCGAAAATCGGGAGTCTCCCGCCTAAATCAGGAAAGTTGGTAGGTATGCATCTATAACAGGGAGCAGCAGGGAGAAGAGGGCCAAATAGGAAAATGCAAAAGGACTATATTCATAAAATGTTGTCTTCACATGAATAGGCTCTTTCCTCATCAATCCCAGACAGGTCCATTTTTCTCCTTCCATACTTCTGCTCTACTGCGACTGTAAGTTGCCTTCTACATTCACCTTTACCATTTCCTCTCTTTCATTTTCCTGTGTTTATCCAGCATTCGTTTCATCCACTTCTTCCCATATGAGTATTTATTTAGCATATAGCATTACACGAAATAAAATTAAATAAAATGTTGAAAGTACAAGGTAATAAAAACAAACTATCAGAATTTAAACGTGGATTGCTCGATGAATTGTACCTAAAATTCTCAAACAAGTTCCCATGGAACAAGCTTGCTTCAGACCTGAGCGTACCTGCAAAGAGTAAGTTCCTGTTCTGACTACCTACAATGAAGTGTGTTGCCAATAAATCTTAACAACCTTTGCAGTATTTGTGGACCTTACATCTGCATATGACACTATGGAGACAAGGGCTAATCCCCCATTTGAGTACTGCAGATTTGTTAAAATGGCTCTTGCACAAGTGAAGGTAACCCCTCCCAATGAAGCTGGGAAACAGAAACAAATTTGTGAAGAGCTGATAAAAAAAATTAAAAAATTTAAAAGAACTGATAGTGGTAAGGAGAGAGCTCATCTTTACGACGACAATGTGGATATTGTCCTTGTCCCCTCTTTCTTTCTATTATATTAAACAAGAAAATAATAATAATAATAATAATAATAATAATAATAATTTGCTCTGTTACAATGTCCAGGATTTTTAAACATCATTTTATTCAATTGTCTGTAAATCAATTTCAACCTTCCATTTTAATCTATCAGATAACAGAAGAATTTTATTGAAAATATTTAATTAATGATGTTCCGTAAACATTGCGTCACTTGAGACCTCTATCGGGCTAACATTGGACATGTCAATTTTCAAGTCAAATCTCAGGATATTTTTTTTACAACATATTGTGACATATACGAAACATCAACTGGCGTGATAACATTTATCAGATCAAGAATATTTAACACATTACCTACTAGTCTATACGACATTTTTGTTATTTAAAAATACTGAAATACTCTGCACATACCTGAACTTTAAAACACATATCATCGCTGCACGACGTCAACAATCACTGATCCGTTAATGAAAGAATAAGCAAGGATAATATAATAGTTGACTAAAGGATAAACAAAATTCAATAACTTTATTTCGTGCTGGTAGATTTATTGACACATAAAAGAACTATGTGACAAAATCTCGGCTCCTCGGTGTCCATGAAGGCCGCAATAGTAGTTAGGGGCCGTAAAACCAATAAAATTACCATACTTCACCATTCCGTATGATTTCGTGTTACAGCAGGGCATAAAATAACAGAAAATTGCATAAAAGTTTAAACTTGCAGCAATCAAGTTTTACTATGGCTACTGTGTAGATAGCTGATCAATAGTTGACACCGTGCTACCCAATAATCACTACATTCAGCTGTACGCACTAAGACTGTCATTTGTTTACTTTTCTCACGGCCTTCTCGCTGTTCTAAGCATTCTATAGGAGCACAATTACTTATCCAATTATACTGAATTGTATTATATTTATCTATATACTTAATTTCCCGCGACCGAGGAAAATTACTGGATCTTCAAGCTATTCTCCATTTTACTTTGGCGTTTGAAACCACAGTGCCTGATACTGAATGTGTCACGCTGATCACCAGGAACTGGCAAGTTGCTTCAATGGATCTACTCGTCTTCAACTCCTGCACGATATGGATCTTCGTATGTGTTTGATTGTGATGTGACTTTGTGCCTGACAGTGTTTAAAAACTGGCTCATTTAACCGTTCCCCGCTATTCGTAAACATTGTGGGACTTTGCCTAGCGCTGTGTGTGCCATGCTGCCGCTCAGAGAATTGCGCACTGTTTTCTTTTGAGTGACTTGCATTATACTTCATCTGAGTTTTACAGTGTCTACCCCCGTTCAATTATATTGCCTCTTCTACTGATCCGGAGTGTACTTTATCTTTTCCTTTTTCTATGCATTGTTTTTCATGTTTTAATCGGCTGACGATGACCTGGACTAGGATCGAAACCGGTACCATTTCTACTTATTATTAAATGGGAATGTAATTTACTACATTTCTTATTCTTTTGTATTGAATAGGTAGAATCTATTTATCAATTATTTCAATTTTAACTGTAATATTCTTCAATACGGACTAATGAAATTTTTAACTTTAAAGGACGTATGTGCTCGAGCGATAAACAATGCTGCCAACCTGTTTGGTTGGGAACTAGGTTGGGACCACAAAGCGGCTTTTAGGTCACTAGCATTCTGTAGAGCGATAGCAGCGCTGTCTATGCTGGACAGTACACAAAAGGTAAATTAATATATGTTTGGGGTCAGTGAGAAAGCGACTGATCAGGATTGGTTAGGTCCGGTTAGTGACAAAACCATTGGACAGTGACTAAGCAAAGGGGTCCTGGGTCCGCAATCGGGCTTGTAGGTCTCATAGCATTCTGTAGGGCGATAACAGCGCATCCTATTTCGCCTAAGGTAGCAGGCTAATCCGTATTTAAGAGCTCCTTCCCTCTAGACGCAAGGGTGCATGGATTCCTACGGCTGCCGCAACCCTGTATTCGCCATTGCATTAAAGTAAGTTTTATATAAAATTATTGCTGTTGTGTATTTCACATTGTTTACTTGGTGCTTATTCAGCCGGGGTAGGTAATGCAATCTAATTATCATCGTTGATGGCAATGACAACACATTCTTTTCACACTGGCCAATACGATTGCAAGTAGCTACTTTGGCAATGGACAATGGCAGGTGCTGCTCTGTATTAAGTCATTAAAGTAAATGTACTTCTAGAGGCGGGTTCCTAGACATCGCAATTAACACATATCTCCTCTAAAAGCAATTTCAAGTAACATTTGCAGAATGTTCACTTCCTTATAATGTTACAAACTTTGGGTCGCACAGTGTCAACTTTCGCCGGTACCTGTACACTGATTAGTAGACACATTTATATTCTGTATAAATCACCAATATAAGTATGCAACTATGCTGCTAGGAGTGGTGAAATATGCATTTATATATGCACTTATATTTGTGCTATTAAACACACTTATGAAATGCAAACAGAACATTACTAAACTTGCACGACTCACCTGCGCCAATAAATAATATCATGAACACGAATAAACAATGGAAAAAAAACACTACTTACAGCTGTGGTTGTTTCATTAATATAAACAATCCATGCATAGTTTGAGGACGCATTAATCTATCAGTGTTCACTGTTAAAACATTATGCACACATGTCCTATACTGAAAGTCAACTCAAGAGCTGAAGAAAAGAATCCTTCCCCATGTGAGCACGTCCCCTCTTCCCCTTCCCGTCTGTTCTCCTTATACGGCACAACCAGCTTATTATTAACGTTGTACGTCTATCTGACAAGTACTTCATTCTCAAATGGTGTAGGATCAAAAGAAATCACTTCCTTTCGCATAGTTGTACTTTGATTACGTACCATACCTACTTACTCCTTTATTGACCATGTAAAAACCTACACCAAGGCAAGAGAAGCAAGGTTTATTTTTATTTCATAATGCAATTTGTGTGAGAAACATGGGGACTTACAACGAAAAGTATGACATAAGTATACGACTCCTCTTTCATGCAACGACTGTCCATGGCAGTTTCTCACAGTTCAACAAGTTGAAAACCCACCTATGAATGGGATTGCAAAATACAGTGTTTCCAGGAATGTTTTAAATATTGTAGTCTCTTCATTTGGAAGATGGAAACGAACTTGTAATCCCCTCATGACAACATTTCTGCAGATACAGGGCAGTTACGAAAATAAAGTACAAATTTTATCAATTATCATTCTTATTTAGAGTACGCTAAGGATCCTATACCCACACCGTGTTAAAGCCTTTCCTGTACCTTCATTAAATAATTTATTCTGTAAAAACCACGTAAGGTATTGCTTTCGAATTTTGTAACAATGGAAAATACACTATAGCCATTCTAAAATGATACAAGATCACCTAATTACATGCAGGAACCCGCCACCCCCGTTCAGGACAATACATCAAGAAGAATCCAATATAGTGCATAATGTTAAATTGCTTGTTCTTAAAGTCAGTCCAAATTGATCGACCTGATGGGGCTCATATTTTCTTGATAATACAAAGAACGCAGGAATTCACCCTGAATCCCCCAATTTATTTCATTTTCGGGATCCGTCAGATGAAGACATTTAGATAGCAAATCAAACTTCCTCTCGGACATACAAATTATAAACAATTTTTCACTGAATGGGATTGGAAGGTAAACTGACAGTTGGAATATTATGTAATTACGTAGAGGCCCATAGTCCAAAACAGAATTAACTGGAGAATTAAAACTGATAATTTACGTTTTGTACAAGTAGGCCTAATATTTTAAAAGGAGACTGTACCAGAATGAACATTTCCTGTACTGTCCCATATTTAGATTTCCCTCAGATTCATATCCTGTCCTAACTGCTTCCCACACAATTTTTATCATCATACCTACGACGTCAAACTCACTACCATTGCATTCGTCAACATATTAATCTAATTTGTAACAAATATCCTATTCACTCAACTGGTTATGTGCAGCCATGTTGCTGCACTGTGTTTACATTCAATCAGCTGTCTGTTCTAAGGACACACATAAAAGAACACTTTATTTTAGGATGCCGTGCATGCCAGTTGTATCTAGGAAGCGTAGAGAATTCACTGGTTCCAAAAAGTTATATGTTTACAAGACAGATGGCAGAGGAAGTCGGTTTGAAAATCAAGTATGCTTCACTACACAACCCGCGGGAGACAATGTGCGACTCCAGAACGCTTTACTGCGCAACCTGCGTGAAAGAGTTAAAAGTATTTCACTTGTGACTCAAGCGTCACAGCATCACCCAAGTGTTGCTCAAGGCTGGCAGCCATTATGAATATTGAGCATGCATGCTATTATAGCCAATACTGCCAACAGTTTTCTTGGATCCATCTTCAATGCCGTAAAAATTATGCAATCTAAACAGCAATGGAATGAACTTGTACAAAACTTAAAAGAACACAATGCAATAAGATATCAAACTCATTTTAAATAATTATTTATTTTGCTATATACATCACCGAGAACAATAATTATTCACAGCCATCTACGTATGGAATAAGAGTTTGTAACGAACCCGAATAACATACATATTTTTACAGTACAAAAATTTGTAACTGGTCAAGTCAGTTCACCAGAATATCTAACCAAACTGAGGCAAGCTCCTGAGTGCAGCAACAAACATAGGAACTATTTACTGCTGCAGAAGCCTCTTCACTGACCAAAAGTCTGGCTAACATCAAAGGGACCGCTTAGGTCTTGAGTTGACTCTCAGTATAGATATGACAGTGTGTTAATGCACATGATAAATCAATCGGTAAGGATGTAAGAAAACCATGTAAAAAAGCACAAATGAGGTGAAGCACACACAAATACACATTCCTCTTTCATTTTATACTGCACACGCTACTTTTTCTGTCCATAACTTGCTTTGCAGTACCTTACAACAGTCTTCTCCAAGTTTTCTGGTATAATCTGTAGCGTTTGTTAAGACTAACTTCAACGCGAAGAAGGATCTCTCTACATCTATGGATATGATAGGACAGTACTTGAATTCAGAAGCGAGTGTAGGTGTTACACATTCTGGTATATCCACATTATCATTATCAGCCAAATATCTGTTTATAACTACCACGGTGTCATGGCCCAGATTTCGGTTTAAGGACATCATTATATTTTGTTTGCAGATGGAGACAGAGCTTTCTGAGGATAACTTCACCTTTAATTTGACACCCATAGGCGACCTGCACATCGCGATGAGGATGAAATGATGAAGACGACACATACACCCAACCCCCGTGCCATCGGAACTAAGCAATGATGGTTAAAATTCCCGACCCTGCCAGGACTCAAACCCGGGACCCATGTGACCAAAGGCCAGCACGCTAACCATTTAACCATAGAGCCGGACAATGGGTAATGATGAAGTATTAAGAATTGGAGTTTCGATTTTTATCGGACTTTCTTTTATCATACATCGGAAAAATTACATCAAATAAAATGTTACCTTTCTCAAAAATCTCATTGACATTAAAATTAGGATTTAAATATTGCTCTAAATGAATAAAACATATTTCAATGATGTTAAGTAAGGCTCAGCTACTTTAAGAATTTTCAAATCCTGCCCAATATTTCTGAATTTGAGCTTAAACTCCAACATATGTTGGTCCTTGGCAGAAAATCTGGTGTTTTATTGTTTAGAATGTCAAGAACCAAACACATGCCTTTGAGATGTGGTGTTGGCGGAAAATGCTCCGTATACCATGGAGAGAAAAAAGAACAAATGCCTCCATTGTAAAAGAACCGAGCATCACAAAAGTTGATCTTCCCGCGTTAGTGAAAGTTACCTCCAGTTCCTGGGACACATTTAGAGGAGAGAAGATATTGTTAAGAGGTAGACCGGTGATCTTTGCTTGGTCTAACCATCTACTTGTTCTGCCTCTTGGTCTGGAGCCTTCAATTTTGCTTTGCAGAATGGTCTTTTCTGACCACATGGCACGTGAAGGCCTTCAGGCTAAGCAGTGGCCGCTTGGCAGGATATGTCCCTCTCGGGCTGTTGCACCATAGGGTTTGATTTGGTCATTAACTCCTCTGATGAGGTCGACAGCAGGAAGGACATCCGGTCATAAAAAATCATTACTAAGATACATCTCACTTCATACCCAACCCCATAGAGGAACAGGATAAGGGTTGGACATACAATGGATTTTCCTCATCGCTATTTGACTGTGTACTGTTCTTGATGGACACACCTCGTGGCCCTAATCATTCGTTGAAACCTATATGGTCCGACACCGTTGTTAACCAGTTTGAGTCCCGTTAGTAAAAAACATTTTCACCATCAGTATGTTGGCTGGCAGGTGGTGGTATACAATTTCTAATCACTAGACTGCATGCCAAGACTGGATTCAATTCCAGACCTCTCCGCGGTGCTCACATGGAGTGAGGGCATAACGTTGTTGGTGGCAATTTGTCCATGCATTTCAACTCATTAACTCCTCTGGTGAGGTTGACGTCATTCCTGGCATCCAGTCATAAAAACTTACTGCGAACGTTCGTCTCAATTCATACCCGATCCCGCAGAGGAACGGGACAAGGGTTGGACATGCATACTGTTCTTGACGGGTTCAAGACAATATGGTTTTAGTTCTCTCATACTCATACTAACATTCTGTGACATCTTAGAGGTTCCACACAGCCTAGTTGGTAAGTCAGAAGTCATAAAAAAATAACAGTGTTTATATGAACTTGCAGAAAAACACATCTTTAGAATCTTAAGCTGTTGTTTTTTCAGGTATTTCCCATTCTAATTGTACGTCTTCAATTCAGGAAAATGTAACCAGGTCCAATTGTCCATCTCCGCTCGAGTCCTGTACATTATAGAAAATAACCCCCCCTCCCAAACTTCCCTTTTGAGTCAAATTATTTTTCATATATTCAGAAGTAGTTTCAGCGATATCTGCAAGATTTCAAGATTATCTTTACTTGTACCAGCTACTACCTCGGCAACAACAGTTTTATTCAGATAAGTTACTAGTATTAAGTTTAGACTAACGTAAATCAGAAAATTTCCCATTTAGATAGAGTCAGCACCGCTACTGTTTTCAATACATATTTAAGTAAACAGTCCTTCATTAAATTTCCTTTGTTTAAGTCCCAAAGTTGTCCAATGTGAAGTTGACAAAATCACTTGCTTTAGAAGGCCGAAAGTTCTGTCCAGCCATTTTAATTTCCCTTGATTAGAGTTGAAACCAAACACAAATCATTTCAAGCATTTTGAAACTATCACAGATTTATTTAAGATCTGCAGTAAACTCTGTGTGTACACCACTGCTTGACGTTGAACTAGCAAATGGTACAAGTGACATCACAAACGCATGATCAGATTCTTATGTGGAAAATATGGTTGTGTTCTTTTATGAAACCTTTTATTTTCAGCTTTATATCATTTTACACTGCACTGCTCCTTTACGTTGTATGGTTACAGAATTAGGCCAAAGGGACAATATTTGATACTTTGATACTACCAAGCTAATTGAATGATCTACCTCCCTACCCATTTTCCTTCCATTTATATTCTCCAGTACACATGGACTCTCCTGGGTTTAATTAGTCACACACTAGTTCGACGCTCTACATCAGTCAGCACATTTTCCTCGACGGGTCAGTGTTAGGGTTTTAGCTGTCAGATCCCAGGATCAGTGGTTCAAAACCAGCAGAAGTAGTTGAATTTTTGAAAGGAAAGATAGGGGATGCAAAAAAAAAAAAAAAATTAGCTACAGTGCACATTCAACATTAAGTTGATAAAAGTAATTAAAATACAGCAACATTGTCAGGCAGAGTCTTGCTTTCTCTGCCAAGAAGCAGATCAAAGTTGACACACACGCAGCCTATGCTGTGTTAAGTCAAAATGACTGCACATGAAGCTGTCAATACAATAATCATCATAATCATTATTATTTTACCCAGCACATATGGTGCAGAGAAGTCAATAGAAATAAATGTAATATACAGGATACAATTAGAGTCGTCGCCTTTCCCCCAAAAATTCATTCTAGTTTTCACACTTCCTATCCATGTAATACAAACAGCTCTCATAACTTGAACAAACTTGCAAACCACATTGAGGGCATTTCCTGCATTTTCTAACCTGGATTGTCAACATTTTTTTTTTATTTTTATTCTGCCTGTAATAACTATTCATGTTTATTGTAATGAAATGTAAATTAAACCAACATTGTGTTTTTCATGTTTAGTATTGTTTCCTCACCTATTTTCTGGTATTCAATCCCCACCTTAGAAAGTGATAAGAAATTTGAACAAACTAAGGAAACAACTGCTACCACGAACTGTTAAGAGCGGAAGGAAATGTTCATCGCAAGGCCCATAGCTGTGTCATTAGTCCACGGACTGAGGATTAGTGAATTCATTTTAACCCTAGGACTCCTTTGTTGAACCCGCAACTTTATTCATCATAGATATATTGCTGTGGTCACGATGTTCATTCAAAGCTTTTACGAAAGATAAGCCAGGAAAGGATGGCATTCTAATACGCATGTCATCAGGTGCAATAGACATTCCGACTGATAGATACTACACCTCTGTGGATTTGGCAAAACAGTTGTACCTAGAATACAATAATACAACAGTGGGAACTCGGCAGTAAAACAGGGAGCACATACCACAAGTCAAAACTAGTCTAGAACTTCCTTCATCATTGTTTTTGTTTACTGACCCAAAATCGGGCACAGGCCACCAGTTGCTTTGTCATACATCACAAAACAAAACAGCAAGAATCTGTCTGCTGTCAACAATGCACAAGAATTGTGGTATCGAAGGAGAGAAGAAAACCCACATAAAAACATATTATAATGCAAGTAAAGGTGCAGTCTATGCCACTTTCAAACCCAGCAGAAGTAGTTAGGAATGTTTAAAAGAAAGGAATGTACATGTGCAAGAGAGGAACCAGGAAATGGCCAGTGTAAATATTTTACTCCCTCACAGACATCTGTGGTATCAATGCATACACCCCCTTCATCAAACAATACCGGTATAATTTTACCTTCTGCAGCCCAGAGTTTATAACATTATAAGGAGGCAAAAATAATGCAAATCTTACTTAGAATTCCTTTTAGAAGAGAGATGTGTTCATTGTGATGTCTAGGAACCCACCATCCCGCCCCAAGAAGTACACCTACTTTCATAACCTAATAAAGAGCAGCACCTGCCATCGGCCATGGCTACAGTAGCATCTTGTATTCTCATTGGTCAATGTGAACAGAATGTGACATCATTGCCATGAATGGTGATAAATATATTGCGTTACCAACCCCGGCTGAATAAAAGCACAAACAAAAAACACCAAGTAAAACAACAATGCGGCTTGTAACCGTCCAGACCAATGGTCTTGTCCAGATCTTATCATAACCGTCCGCACGGCAAGAACGAGTCCAGACCAATGGTCTTTTCCAGGTCTTATCCTAACTGTCCACACGGCAAGAACCGGTCCAGACCAATCTTGTTCCCACACAAAACTAGGGGCCTAGGGGTGCTTCACAACTTCAAACCGTCCAGACCAATGGTCTTGTCCACGGCAAGAATCCTAACCGTCCAGACCAAGCGTCTTGTCCATGGCAAGAATCCTAACCAAAGAGAATAGAATAAAGATGAAACTCTATGATAAATTTTGGTACCAAGCCACTCGCAGTTTCAGTCTCTCATCAGAGATAGCGTCACAGTGCACATTTTGTGCACTATCTTACCGCTATTATCAACAGATAGCACAGAGAAGCGACATCCGGCGCAGTGACGCACATCCGGGTATGCTTACAGCTCCTCCCCCCTCCTTTCCCTTGCCCCTCACCCAAAGACAATAATAATGCAGTTCTACTACTTCCATGCCCAATACATTGTAATTCATATATTTTTATTTCCAAGTACTTACTATGTTGTAAACAATGATCTGATACCCCTAGTTTGTATGACATACTACGTTACTGAGAACATACCCACACACCTCAAAGCAGCTTTAACTTCAAATGAATGATTGACACATTCAACACAAAGCTGATATTATAACAAATAAGAAATCCCTTCAAAAGCAAGACAGCAGAGCACACCATATGCAAGAGAATGGGGTATCACATCAATATCCAAGTACCACATGAAAATAAAAATAACAGAATTAAATGTACTGAGACAGGAAATATATAGAACTACATTAATAAAACCATTCAGCTTTCAGCCACTGATGTGTACTCAAACAGGAAATACAGGATTTCAGGAGGACTGGTGAAGATATATTTCAAATAAACAAGCACAAGGAACTAAGATTTACAGCACAAGCACATGAACACTTGGAATTCAAACAACACAAATACTGTAGCATCATAATTAATTTGTTAGAAGGGCCCACTGATTGAGGTTAGACTTGAAATACTTCACTTCGAGACAAACTGCCTTTAATTATTAACATTGCTCATTTCATGCTTAATTGCATGCCATCTACAGAACGTGTACATAACTATTTACACGTTATGAATGACCTCCAGCGCCATCTAAAAGGAGAGACTAAAACTACCTGAAGCTAGCTACAGATTGGGACCATAAGCCCCATTAGACTTTCACTCGATTTGTTCTGGGTGATTTCCGACAAAAGAGTAGCGTTACAAAAATGTTGCAATGTTTGGGTTGGGAAGAATTGAGAGAAAGAAGAAGAGCTGCTCGACTAAGTGGTATGTTCCGAGCTGTCAGCGGAGAGATGGCGTGGAATGACATTAGTAGACGAATAGGTTTGAATGGCGTCTATAAAAGTAGGAAAGATCACAATATGAAGATAAAGTTGGAATTCAAGAGGACAAACTGGGGCAAATATTCATTTATAGGAAGGGGAGTTAGGGATTGGAATAACTTACCAAGGGAGATGATCAATAAATTTCCAATTTCTTTGAAATCATTTCGGAAAAGGCTAGGAAAGCAACAGATAGGGAATCTGCCACCTGGGCGACTGCCCTAAATGCAGATCAGTATTGATTGATTGATATGCACCCCCCTGATCCTAACCGTCCAGACCAATCGTCTTGTCCACGGCAACAATCCTAACCGTCCAGACCAATCGTCTTCCGTCCAGATAACGTTATGTTTCCTCACGAAACTACGGGCCTGGGACTGCTTCGCGGCTTCTAATCGTCCAGACCAATGGACTTGTCCAGATCCTATCCTAACCATCCGCACGGCAAGAACCAGTCCAGACCAATCGTGTAACAATAATCACCACCACCAGCTATCGAAGCACCAATCACTCATCAGTTGCTAAGTACAGACGTTGGCAGCACTGAGCACTGCTCAACAACATCCATCCCGAGCTTGTAAACAAACAATTAAATTGAAATAATAAATAAGGTGATACAGTTCAATATGGAACATCATGAAATTTTTATCTTTAAATAAACAAACGACAGTCGTTCCGCACGCTGCTGAATGTAGCGAGTACTGGGCTGCGGAAGGTAAAATTATAATAGAATACCCACAATGGAAAGAAAGAGAGCATAACAGGCAAAAGCTATTCCTTTTGCAAGACAAAGTGAAAATGGTGACATCTCAAGTGGAAGACAGAAGTGTAAGTCCAAAAGGGCTTTCCAAGTAGATTATGCAGTCAATGGAATCAATCCTAGATAGGAAAATAAATCTGGAACGACCCCAATTGAGATCAGCCTCCTGCAGGGAAAGGCCGGTGTTACATTTGTGTGAGAAATGTAAAAAATCAGAAATAAAAAGTACAAGAATTTGCAAAAGCCAAAGCAGTATTGTGCAGTGTAATAGACATGTATGTAATGCACTCTCCGAAAAACTTGTAAATGTGTCAGTTGCCTTGAAACAGATGATTGC
Source organism: Anabrus simplex (assembly GCF_040414725.1). Taxonomy (NCBI): domain Eukaryota; kingdom Metazoa; phylum Arthropoda; class Insecta; order Orthoptera; family Tettigoniidae; genus Anabrus; species Anabrus simplex. The sequence continues at coordinate 19,761,805 of NC_090274.1, read as the reverse complement.
ACCACGTTGCTAAATATGACTATTACTCCCATGACAAAGATTTCGGCAAAAATTGACACAGTGCCACATTTGTAACATTATAAGGAAGTATAAATTATGCAAATCCTACAGGAAATTCCTCACAGATGCTCGTTATTTAAAGGGTCCTAACATCTAGGAGGTTGTCGGCACTCCTTACAGAGGAAAGATGTGTTCATTGCGATGACTACGAACCCACCAGCCCACACCTAGAAGTACATTTACTTTTATAACCTAATAAAGAGCAGCATTCACCACTGTCCACTGCTGAAGTAGTTACTTGCATTCCTATTGGCCAACGTGAAAAGGGATGTGAAGTCATCCCTATCAATGATAATTATATTGTGTTACCAACCCAGGCAGAATGAAAACACAAATAAATAGGATATGTAAAAGAAACGATGTAGAATATAGAACAGCAAATATTCGCGGGGATGCGTCAAATCAACTGCACTGCAATCACCCACAAAGAATGCTCTGCTATCGCGCTACGCCAAATGGAATGTGCTGTTATCGCCCGACAGAATGCTAGAACCTAAAAGCCGCTTCATGGTCCCATCCTGCGGGCTAACGCCCCCAGCCCCCTTTCCTTAGTCACTGTCACTAAACAGACCTAACCAATACAGACCAATGGTTTTGTCACTAGTCGAACCTAACCAATCCAGACCAATCGCTTTGTCACTGACCCAAATTATAGATTTATTCAGCTTTTGCCATTGTCCAACATACAATGTGCTGGTATTGCCCTATAGGATGCTAGAAACCTAAAAGCCACTTTGCAACCATAACATGTGGGCTTATGCCCCCAGATCCCCTTTACTTGGTCATAGTCCAATAGTTTTGTCACTAGCCAGAATCATAAATTAATTCAGCCACAGAATGATCTTAATTCCTAAGTAAACAGGTTGGCAATATTGTTGACTGCCTGACCAAATCCTCCACAAGAAGTAAACAAACAAGATTCATTCTGTGTGTAGCTAAATGTGGCGAATATTGAGTGGCAAGGCGTAAACTATTAATTCATTTTCAATATTACCAAACTTATTGCGTGCTAGGAACATTTTCTAGAGATCATAAACTATGTTTTACATGTACTGGTCTTAATTTTCCCTCTGGTGGGCTCGATGACCCCCCACCCTCCTTGGAGTTCTAGGCTTATGCACCACAATTTGAAACAGATCATATAGATCAAAGCTTTTGCAAACTCTGCATGAAAAACACCCGGATGATTGTCTGGAATCTGGCAAAAGGTATCTCATTAAACATAAAGCTAATAATAATCTTTTGGAAAGCATTCAATGGACCGATGAAGCCTCATACATGCTGGAACAGCCAAGTAAACTGGCGCAGTTGCATTTAGCATACTACCAAAAATCTCCAAGTTTTTTTTTAGCAGACTTAAAACATTCCTAGTGGCTCTGCTGTGGAAGTGTAAAGTATTGAGACTTTTAAATGATGCAATTAACAGTTGAAGCTAACTAGACAGTCTTGCTGCCTGCCTCTCACCTGGAGGCCCAGGGTTCAAATCCCAACCAGGTCCGGTATTATTACCTAAGATATGAGGGCTAGTTCTAGGTCCGCTAAGCCTTCATGATTACTGTTAATTGAGGAACTAACAGCGAGATGGCAACCCAGGTCTAAAGAGCCAGGAATAATGGCCAAGACTTCTTAATCTGCAGGCGATCAGGCTGAGCAGCAGTTGCTTGGTAGCCCAAGGCACATTAGGACTGTAATTTGGTTTGAAAGGGTTTTTAGGATTATAATTATAACCATTTCATTGTGATGTTTAGCCAAAATGCTTATAGTTTTAGTTCGTTCCTCCATTTTCCATACTGAACTTTTCTTTTACCGGGGTCCTTCACTCCAAAAATGGAGAATCAAGGTTCCACTGCATTATTTGACAAAACATGTAACAGGCAGACACATGTATTAAAGACAAAACATGTAACAGGCAGACACATGTATTAAAATCCAAGTTCTTATTAGGTTGACAGTATGTTATTCATACACAAATTGCATGAGCTTATAAGTGATTCCACTGTAGGCTACATACTGTATATACAAGTTATGAGAAAATGTTTTAACCAAGTGAGTTGGCTAAGTAGTGAGGGGTGTGCAGCTGTAAGCTTGCATCCGGGAGGTAGTGGGTTCGAACCCCACTGCCGGCAGCCCTGAAGATGGTCTTCCATCATTTCCCATTTTCACACCAGGCTAATGCTGGGGCTGTACATAAGGCCGTGGCCGCTTCCTTCCCATTCCTAAGGCTTTCCTATCCCATCGTCTCCATAAGATCTATGTTGGTGCAACGTAAAGCAAACTTGTAGAAAAAATGTTTTATTTACAACAGAGGACAACGCTAGTTCACAAATTATTCGGTAACACTGCATGGAAAGAAGTGTCTCGGACATTGGGCTTTCTTAACCATGAGGTGACGACGGGTGATTCACAGCGATAGTAATAAGTCAGCCCTTTTTTTTATTGCATAAGCGTTTCTGATGTTTATTTCTTCGGTATATACTGCATAGTTCAGTGAGACAGGAGGCTTCAACATACGGTGGCCAGATGGGTTATCTTTAAGGGGACCTTTGACACATGGGCCAAAAGGTAATTTATTTTTTTAATTTTTTCTTGTAAATGAAAGAGGAGACTTCTCTGAATCAGAATATACATGGTTTGTATAGTTTATGCTTCGCTGCAAGTTCTTTAAATGGCATTTAAAGTCACCCGTGCAATTGGCACGCCTCTTATAAAAGCCATGAATATTGAAATAAACTTAATTCTCCACAATTACATTTCTACATGGACTGTCTTTGTGCTCCTACTCGTCAGGGCGTCACGGAGCAGGCCTTCGAAGCGAAACAGCACACCCCTCATTGCCGAGCTGTGGCTTATGGTGTAGCTAAAGCAATTAAGCCTATTATAGGGATCTTGCAAAATTTTCTTTGCCCTCAAAGTTTCTGCGTGGCAAAATGCAAAATCCGAAGGAAAGTTTTTACAATGTTACGTCATAATATAAGAACGTTTGCCAAAAAAAGCTACATTGGCTTCAAAATAATATACTTTGGTGCAATAGACATTATGAATCGTTTTAATGAAGGTGCCAGCAGTAGACAAAGTTATGGACTCAACTGCGAATCAAGAGCGGATATAACATGGCCATGTTCTCGCCTACTGTCCATTTGGCTCACTGCTTAGGAATACTCGCCATCACACACTTCACGATCTTATTGCAGAGGCCTTTCACGATAACGGATGGGAAATAAATAAGTTAACTGCTTAGATGAAAATGGTAGCACGAGAAGAGTAATATCCTAGCCAATAATAAACTGAGAGATTGTTCTGTAATACTGGACCCAACAGTGCGGCTAGAATCAGACGAACAACAGCCACACAATCTGCACTCTGAAAAGCAGGCAATTTATGTTCCAGTATCAAATTTCATCAAGGAAAAATATTGTAAACTCCATCACCATGTAAGGATTGTCCGTGTGTGCAAGAGGTACCATACTTGGGATGATGGCCGAGCTGTGGATGAGGTTTGTCCTCAAGGGAGGTTTGTCCCCAAGGAAAGCTACCTAGCCACAATTGCATAGGCGGCTGTGCATGGGTTTGTACTTCTTTTAAGGAACAATTTATATTCTTTAAAAACATAAAAATCTTACAATACAGTGTCTTATAGCAAACACGCTGAGGGTCAGTTTCTGAATATAAAGGATTATATACTTTTTTTTTTTTTGCTAGGGGCTTTACGTCGCACCGACACAGATAGGTCTTATGGTGACGATGGGATAGGAAAGGCCTAGGAGTTGGAAGGAAGCGGCCGTGGCCTTAATTAAGGTACAGCCCCAGCATTTGCCTAGTGTGAAAATGGGAAACCAGGGAGAACCATCTTCAGGGCTGCCGATAGTGGGATTCGAACCTACTATCTCCCGGATGCAAGCTCACAGTCGCGCGCGATTATATACTTTACCATCATCCTTTGGAATTAAGGGTTCATCAGCGAAATAAAAAAATGTGAAGTTAGCGTGTGAAAATATTATTATTATTATTAACAGAAAAGTGCACGAATGTGCATAGTATAATATCTAATCTATTTTTGGTTGCATGATGTGAGAGATTTTGTATGCTTGTGGCATTTGGAAGTGAAGTCTCATAATTTCCTGCAGAGCTTGTACATGAATCTTGCACCCAGTTGATGAAAATACAATTTCTCACAGAATTTATGTCATGACCCGTTCAAGCCAGTCGTGTGATAGCAATCCATAGTTCCTTGTTTGGTCCCTACCAACCTGTGTTCATCATGGTGTCCGTGGCTTAGAAAATCTCATATATTTCCACTCTTTTTCTTTCTTTGTGTTAAAGGATCCTGTATGTGCTCGACAGTAGCAAAGTATTTTTGATGCCCTCAAAAAAAAAAAAAAAAAAAAGTTCTTGTTCCAATTCATACACCTATCACAATCGTGTCACTATTACTTCAGAAATCTTGCCTTTATCAATTCTACGGTATTACTCCAGCCTGGCTGTCATCTTATTTGTAATGTTATATTAAGTGGAAATAAACAAAATCTTACTTGGAGAGCATCCAAGAGGAGAGATGTGTTCAATGCAATGTCCAGGAACCCACCATCCCACCCGAAGAAGTACATTTATTTTTATAACCTAATGAAGACTGTTACACGACATTTTCATTTCTTAAGTAGCTACTTGCATTCCTATTGGCCAATGTGAAGTGGCACGTGATCTCGTTCCCGTCAATAATGTTAATCATAATCAGTTACCAACCCCGACCAATGCTCTTGTCTAGGTCCTATCCTAACCATCCGCATGGCAAGAACCAGTCCAGACCAATTGTTTCCACACAAAAGTACAGGCCTAGGGCCGCTTCGTGGCTTCTAACCTGGGGGCGTCCTTTCCTTGTCCGCACGGCAAGAACCACTCCAGACCAATGGTCTTGTCCAGGTCCTATCCTAACCGTCCGCATGGCAAGAACCGGTCCAGACCAATCGTATTTCCACACTAAAGGGCCACTTTGCGGCTTCTAACCTGGGAGCTTACGCACCCCCAGCCCCTTCGCTTGTCCCTCCAGCTATCAACGCACCACTCACTCATTAGTTCCTAAGTACGGTCGTCAGCACTGAGCACCGACTGACAACGTCCTTCCCAAGAAGGCTGTAAGTGTGTAAACAAACGATAATCGTTCCGCAGGTGGGGAAGTCGAACGACAGACGTTGCGCGGGTGCAAAAAATCGTGACAGCTGGGCTGGAGTAATAATGACTCTGTAGATAAGATTATTAAGCAATGATGTAATTATTATGGAATCAGCAATGACCTTTACAAGACATGTCAATACACCGGGCATCATCCATCGCACAGCAAGCCGAACCGCTTAGGATCCCCATTAAAACCAAAATAATACTGGGCGTTCCTCATTTTAAACTTGGCAACCTTCGTCTGTCAAGTACAACCTCACAGTACATAAATTATATAGAGCAAAAGCTAGGCCATTAAAATGCCTATCAGAGACTATAAACCTCCCTCACAAGCCTAGTGTAAAAACCTGTAATTGGAGTGAATATCAAAATGAAAAATATTGTTAACCCCCTCAAACTACCAATTACACCACAAGTACACAACAGAGCAAAGCAAAACTGCGTTGCTTATACACAATAAACTCATTAAATCTCAAATCAAAACTTAAAATGTTCCCTCCTTAATAACTGTTATTAGATTCATCAACATCTTATGTCTGCTATAGAGTCACATTATGGGTATTAAAGATGGCATACTTTTTAACTGAACTATATGAATACACACACCACAACTGCTGACAGGCTTAAGCTAATAATTTTATCCCTTTAAATTATTCACGATTTATCCACTTTTCTGACTTTGCATTCAACACCATTAAAAGAAATTAACTGAACAAAAACTAGGCGATTTACAGGCCGTAATGCATTACGTATGACAGGCGAGAAAGCAAGCAGTCCCAAAAATACCATTTTGTGTTAACAAAGAGTATGGCAAAGACTATCATTTATAGCTAGAACAAGGAAGAGATACAATAATACCTAAATCCTGTGAAACTGCCAATGATCTTTTGAGGAATTTAGGTGCCAGAATCTCACCTTGAAATAACTTCAATGTGCTCATTAGTGTACTAATATTTGCATGCACTAAAGCACCCTTAAATGTTGACCAACCCTGTCCAGATTCGATGCTGAAACCTCCCAACACCAGAGTGTAACAAGACTAAGCAACACAGGGCACGAGAAAGTAGGTAAAAAAAAAAAGCTGAACAATATGAAGTCAAATCAATTCCAATCACCACATATTAGAATATAAGTAGGTGACCAATAAAGCGAATTAAATTCATGAAAAGACTGAAATTTAAAATAAAGTTATTAAAAAGTAACAAGCAAAGTATAACGTTGGCAATAATACCACACTCGAAAGGAAACAATTTTACACACCATTAGCATTCATTAGGATTTCACACTACGAAAATAAGCAAACATAAGATAAAGTTATCATAGCGAAAGCACGTGTAGATAACGTCATCTACAACTATTACATCAATTAATTGTAAGCACTCACTTGGGTTAAACCAGGAACACTGACTTGTGAAGTTATCACAAATTGCTGTCCTCTTGCAGTTAAAAGATTCACATTCTGAGTGCCTGTTGCAGTTAATACTTGTTGTAATCTTACAGTTTGTCCAGCAGCCACGTTCAGAGCTTGCGGGGACGGATGCGAGCCCGTCCCTGCGTGATGATCGCTCATCTTCTAACACACTATCGAAATACGCAAGACGATATAGAAGAAAATTCAGTCCCTAGCATCAATAAAAAGCTAAGTAAAAATTTTATTATACGCATGTAAACCTGTGAAAATACTCCAGAAACCTTTCTCCATTTATTATACGACTGTATTCAATTAAAATTTTGAATATCTACATAACCTTGTGTCTAAACAAATCGCGGGACAAAATACGTTAAATAAACATAAAAACAAACTAGTATATATACAGCAATCCCTTTCTACGTCATATAAGTGAATATATTGGCTCAAAATAAAAATTCATCATATATTACAAAAATTGTGTATTTCCTGAAACACAAAGGAAATTCCACATACATTGCCTTCCGCCATATTGGCATTTATAGCCGACCAGCAAACTTACCATTATGTTATCACAAAATTTTACCGCGAAGCCTACCCATCCATATTCAATTCATACATATTATTGATCAGTAAAATATAAGTAGTTATTAGGTACCTAACGTAACTTTCAAGTTACAAACTATATCTACCGTTTTTAACGACATTTTAGCGTTTTACAACAACGACGCTACACCCGATTCCAACATGGCGACGAATTCTCACAAGATACGAATGAGAAACCTTCGTTTTTCTTTTTTTGGTATATGGATTTGTAGGTTGTATTGCCCCTAGAGGCGCTATGAGAGTGGTTGCAGCCAACATTAGAATGTTAAATGGTAACGTCAAAGAGTAGCCTGACATTTATACGTTGTGCATCATGGTCAACAAGCGGGAAATTGATGTGACGGATGAGAATATACTATACGTAGTATCAAAGTGATTGTGACATCGTAATACTGTACTTTAAATGAGAATTTTTAATAATGAATATATAATTGCCATTTAAATATGGCAAAGCTGTGTTCCCAAATATCTATACATTTAACAGAAAATGTTCTCGAAATGTTACATAAGAGAAAGATATTTACTGTACTCGATTTTTTACACGAAGATCCGGAGAAATTGGTGTATATTTCGAAGCTACCGTATAAGGTAACATCCTGACCTTTCGTTTTTTTTTTTTTGTTTGTTTTTTTCTCTCCTCATCTTTTAAGCCATCCCAGTGTGCGAATTTGTGTCACGTTAGCATAGGCTATTTACATCTGTTTGTTTGTTTCAGGAAATTTTGCAAATAAGGCATACCATCATTGCGAATACATCAGCATTTCCTCAAAAAGGTATTAATGTCTATAATGATCTTGTCACGAATTCTGCCCTAATTGCAACTGGAATTCAAAGGTAAAATATTTCAATATTCGTACTAGAGAGAAGTAGGTTATTAAAAAAAAAAAAAAAGTCTTCTTGACAGAAGTGCGACAGGCTTCGGCCGCCGGCACAATTCCTATCCTCGCCGCTAGATGGGGGCTTCATTTATTTCATTCCTGACCCGGTTAAATGACTGGAAACAGGCTGTGGGTTTTTTCTCTTCTTGACAGGTTATGTTTTAAATGTTCTAAGGGGTTTCTTCTCTGTCCTTCAAATTATTCAAACATTTCAACCTATCCAGAGGGCAAAGTAGGATAATCAGCCATATTATTGCCCCACTGAGTAGCCCACACAGTGGAACGCTGGTTTTCTGGGCCCAAGTTAACATGTTCAATCTGGTGCGGGTCAACTTTTCTTCAACTTGACTCAATACAGCATATTGTCTCTTAACATCACATGGCCAAAATACAGACTGTGTTATAACTTGCATCAAGGCATACATGTACCGGTAAATCTGTAAACTCTATTTATATTGATTGCCATAAAACAATCACCACAACCACCGCTTGCATTGCATCATGACGATCTGTTACGAGGTACAACTTGCTACCTGCATAACAACGGTTGAAACACTGGCCACATTGCTTGCCAGTTTGAGTTGTATGTGTAACCAGTTTTAGCAAGAAGATACTGAAATGTATGCATTTTCTTTTAAAATATTTTCCATTATTTATTGTAGCTCCATGGTTTTCCATTTTCACACCAGGTAAATGCTGGGGCTGTACCTTAATTAACCCAGATAAACCTGAAACTTATTTTTCACAGATTAATTTATTTTCTCTCAAAATTTTTTCAATGGAGTTACCTAAACACGACTGTAAAACAGTCGTTCGGTCATTCAAAGGCTTCTCTGTGAAATAAATGGTGTCCTGTATATAGGACGGTAGACTTCAGAGAAGAACATTACATTTTTAATCATGTAACATAAAATTATAATTATTGACAAATTATCAGAGAATCGCATAAATCACACAATCAAATAAAAGTTATCAAGCATTGCACCTATTCCTTTGTTTGATACACCGTAAAACACTTGACAATGCAAACCAACATTACACTTTCTACACCGTTTTGTCGTCTTCTGGTGACAATATCAACATCTTGTTTGAGATTCTTAAGGGATGATCAAAAAGTTCTAGCCAGTCATACCTAGAACCATTGTGCTCCATTCATGATGGTTTACTTGAGCACTTATTTGTTTCTAAGATGTATGTATGTTGGTTATTCAGTCCGGAGGCTGGTTTGAACCTCCACAGCTCCGCCGACAGCTGTCATAGATAGCCTAGGTGTTACCGAAGAGGCATACTAGGGATATGAGGAGTGCTGGGACTGTACCTTAATTTAGGCTACGGTCACTTCCAACTCCTAGGCCTTTCCTATCCCATCGTCGCCATAAGACCTATCTGTGTCGGTGAGATGTAAAGCCACTAACAAAAAAAAATAAAGTTTTGTAATAAAATGTAACAGATATCGTTTTAGAACTAATTTCTTTGTATTATCCTACTGTCCTTTATATAGGATCTTGTTACCTTCCAATCAGAACACAATGTGCACAATAGTGTCAGCACTTACATTGCTGGAACTCTCACAAACAAGAACAAAACACCATAACAAGGGTATGAAGACAACAGTCACTCGCTGGAGAATTGTTGAACTAGACTAGACTACCAAAACATATACTGTTCTATATATAGGACAGTAGGATTGTCTGGGTGTACCAGAGTACCTTATCAGGAAGATCCAAATGCTATATATTAATTGCAAAAGCTGTGTCAGTATTGTTGATGGTCACTCTGAATGGTTCCATACAACCAAAGGAGTACAACACGGAAGTGCCTTATCACCTCTGCTATTCATAGCAGTTATGGATACCATTTTAAAGGAACTAAAAGGAAAAGGTAATAAAGATCTTCAGGCTCTGGTGTTTGCAGACGATGTGGCAATATGGGATGAAACAGAGGAGGGAGTGCAAAATAATCTGAATGCATGGTGTAAGTTTCATGATTATGAAATGAAATTGAACACATCAAAAACAGTAGCATTGAAAATCACCCGACATAGTACAGAATGCAACATAAACATACAGGACCACAAAGTTGTAGTAGTGCACCAATTCAGATATTTAGGAAGCGTAATAGCTAGTTATAATAGAGCTGAGATAGAAATAACAGAGTAACCAAAGGCTCTAACTTTTAGGCCGCCTGTAAAATGAGATGCAGGTGCTGAGGTGACGCAGGGTGACTCGCAGTGAGTCTTTTGCGAACCACAGAAATAACTGGACCCGCGCATGTTACGGCGCAGGGTGACGTGACACAGTTGGTGACCCTGTGGACCGCAGTCTCCTGCAAGACTCACGGTGATTTTTGTTGTTCATATTGTGTTTTGTAGTTTCGTGGTAAGCTGCGTCCTGGAACTGCGATCCAGATTGTGACGATTGTTTCCGTGACTCACTCTGCTGTGAAGAATTCGACGTGAGTCACCCTGCGTCACCTCACAGACCTGCGTCTCATTTTGTGGCCGCCCTTACAGTATCGTTAAACACCTACTATGGGATGAGAAGTTCCCACAAAGAACAAAAATGATCCTGTACAAGTCATACTTCATTCCCATCCTTACATATTCTCTGGAAACCTGCACACTAACATCAAAAGATTGTAGTAGGATTCAAGCCTGTGAAATGAAATTTCTTAGAACTGCCCTACGATATAACCTAGGTCTAAATGAATCGATGAAGGAAAGACTTAGGACACCTAGACTTAAATGGTCACGGCCACTTCCTTCTGACTCCTAGGCCTTTCCTATCCCATCGTCACCATAAGATCTATCTGTGCCATTGCGACCTAAAGTAATTGTAACAACAACCTTTGTTGTAGCTCTCTTGTTAATATATTATGTTTGAGATGTTCTAATGTGGAAGAATTTCTCCTTTACATGCTGTCTTTAAATGTACTCAAATGAGAAAAATCACAACGGTTCTCATTGAGAATTCAGAGGGCAATGATCTAATGTTACAATTACAAATTAAGTAATGACATTTTTCTTTAAATTAAACTGAGATTCTACTGTATTTCTATGTACTGATTTCAGATTTCTCACACTGTTTGTTGTAACACCTAAGTTTTTTTAGAACCATGTATAGTACGCGAACCTTTTCTCGAGCCCAAGTTCCCATTCAGCACTATGGAGCTCATTTACAGGTTTCCGGCTCCATGGCTAATTGGTTAGCGTGCTGGCCTTTGGTCACAGGGGTCCCGGGTTCGATTCCCGGCAGGGTCAGGAATTTTAACCTTAATTGGTTAATTTCTCTGGCACGGGGGCTGGGTGTATGTGCCGTCTTCATCATCATTTCATCCTCATCACGATGCGCAGGTCGCCTACGGGCATCAAATCAAAAGACCTGCATCTGGCGAGCCGAACTTCTCGGACACTCCCGGCACTAAAAGCCCTACGCTTTTTCATTTCACAGGTTTCCAGTTAGCATATTCAGCCAGGCAAACAAAACAAGAAGGATACCACAATTTTATGGTACTTAGCCTAATAGTTACTTAAATAAATAACCTAAGTTTGACAAACACTGTTCTTTTCTGAAGTATGGTCCTCATTGACAGTAGAACATTTCACGATGCCTCTGAATATATCTTGTGCTTCATGATGTTACCGTGTATTTTGTGACACTGAATCTACACATGTGAATTGTGAAATATAAGTTATGTACATAGATCTAACTCAATGTTTTTTTATTACCAGTATTTATACACTTATTTATTTTTGTTGTGTTTATCACATCATAAAACTATGTTCATAACCCAAGTTTGTTTTGATTCATTCATGATTATTATTCCCTGACGTCACAGAGAAAATCTAACACTTCTTTGGTATATTTTGGAACTAAAGTTGACAAGGACAAGTTTCTGATACTTGGAAAGCAATGCCCTTCAAAAACTTAATGTTATGGAGAGAACATATTACTAATTGCTACTTTTGTTTAACTAAGATAGATGGACATAATTGAACTTCGAAACATGCTATAATTTATCCCAGTCTTCCTTCAGTTCAAAGACCTATAAATCATGGTTATACATTAGATGAACAGGAACTAAGCAGTGTTGAAACATTGGTCCAAATTCTTCAAAACCAAATATACTTCATAGAATTTCCCAATAAGACTTAAAATAATTTAGTGAGAGGCCTGAATCTTGAAGTCGTGCAGAATTGTTGAGGTCTCGTCTTCTGGGATGAAATTTATTGCAATAAGGTGTTAACGTGTCATTTTGAAAGCAGTAGCGATGCTGACACATCTGTTTTCTATTAGTAATGATTTAACTTATTGTAATAACTTAGTCTCCTTTCAAGAGCTAGGAAGCCGCCATAATCCTAAAAAGTGGAGACGCATTTTAGATTCATGTAAGGTTAATTTAAAAGAAGTATGTAGGCAAGTCAATAAGTATCTGTAATTTTGCTCTAATTGTCTTTAGGTTGGATCTATGGCATTGTGTGCTCACCAGCCGCTAGATGGTACCGTTGTCTATTTCTGTAGTAGGATTCAGCGTTATTAGATCAGTACAGATTGCACTGTTCTGACATAAAGATTGCCACGCCACTCTCTGTTTGCAGCAAGGAAGAACAGCGTTCCGTGATCAGTTTTGTGTGGTCTGAGGGTGTACCAGGTGCAGAAATTCATAGAAGACTTTCAGCACAATGCGCAGACAATGTTTTGCCACAGCACAGTATTTACCAGTAGATTGAACAGTTCAAAAGAGATCGCACGATCGTGAAGGATGAGGAAAGATCCTGGCATCCATCTGCAGCCGTAATTAATGCCAGTATTGAACAGGTGCGTAATATGATCCTGAATAACAGATGAGTCACTGTTGATGACGTGGCAAAGCATCTGCACATTAGCCATGGTTCTGCATATGAAATAATGCATAACAGATTTAACTTTCACAAAGTCTGTTCGAGATGGGTTCCAAACCAACTCGATGAAAAGCAGAAGTGTGATCATATTAGAATCTGTCAGCACCTACTGGACTGTCATACTAATGAAGGTGAAACGCTTCTGAAACGGATTATCACTGAAGATGAAACATGGATTCACCACTTCGAACCAGAGAGCAAACACCAGAGCATGGAATGGAAGCATCCTAGATCCCCAGTCAAAAAGAAATTCAAGAGTCAACCTTCTGCACGAAAGGTGATGCTCACAGAGTTTTGGGACTCTCAAGGGCCAATCCTGGAACATTACCAGGAAAAGGGACGAAACAGTGAACATTACAGTGTATGCTGGTAAACAAGCCGAAACCTGCAGTTTGCAACAAACGCAGAGGTCAATTGTTGGAAGGAGTTCTTTTGTTGCATGACAATGCGTGTACACATACTGCCACCCACACCGCTCAAACCATAGCCGACTACAGTTACAAACCAGAGTCTTGTAAGTTTGGCAATGTCCAGTGGAGGCCAAGGCGAAAGCGCAGGATCTATCCATGTATGTTGATGTTTAGTGAACTTCGTCTCGTGTTTTGTTAAATTTTTCACGGAGATAGGTTCCAGTAAATATAACAAGATAAGTGATATAATAAGCTTAAGTAGAGCCTATTATCAAAAAAATGTGAAAGCTAAGCAGGGCTGAGTAGCTTGGACTGTAGAGCTGGCTTTCTAAGCCCAGCTCAGTCCGGTGGTATTTGAAGGTGCTCAAATACGTCAGCCTCGTGTCTGTAGATTTACTGGCACATTAAAGAACTCCTCCGGGACAAAATTCCGGCATCTTAGCATCTCCCAAAAATCATAAAAATAGTTAGTGGGTTGTTAAATCAATAACATTATTTGTGAAGGTGCAGACTGAATTTGGCTTATTAATAAAATATTTCATGAATTTGCAGATGCCTAGAAAATGTTGTTTTTCCATGTATCGTGACAACTATAGCATTAAAAAAGGTTTTGTTACCTCGTTTAATTTTCCTTCACACGAGAAATTAAAACAAAAATGGATTTGTCATTTTAAACGGGATAATTGGGAACCTGGGAAGGATTCAGCCGCATGCATAAAATATGTCACACATGAAAGTTTTTCAACAGGGGATAAAATTTGTGATAGTAAAGTCAACGTAACTATACTTCCACCAAAACCTAATGATCTTCTCCCTGATGCATGTCCAATTATTTTCCCAAATTTGCCAAAATATTTGTCATCGAAAAGTGTTAAAAGAAAAGATCCTGAAGGTAGGAGCCTGGAAATGTAGAGTAGGGTAAACAAGAAGATGGATAATATGCCAAATGTAACCCATTTACTCAAAATTCACCAAGATATGAATGTCACTGTACTATATATGTTATCAGGTGTTGTTAAAAGAATTTACATGTTTAGCAGATGGTAAAATATCAAAGTGGTCTCAACTAAATGGGTATTTATTAAATTATATAGGAAACACTTCTTGTAGTGTTAGTGTTAAATGTGTACAAATAAATCTATTAAAATGCTTCACAATCGCATAGAGTATCGTGAGGTAAGTAGTGAAAGCACACTCTTTGTCTTGCCTCATATTTTTGAGGGAACAATTCGAACTTTGCACTAAAAGGGCCGGACTGATTGGCTCAGCACTGGCCTTCTGACCCCAACTTGGCAGGTTCGATCCTGGCTCAGTCCGGTAGTATTAGAAGGTGCTTAAATACGTCAGCCTCATGTCGGTAGATTTACTGGCACATAAAATAACTCCTGAGGGACTAAATTCTGGCACCTCGGCATCTCCAAAAAAACCATTAAAGTATTTAGGGGGACGTAAAGCAAATAACATTATTATTGTTATTATTATTATTATTATTATTATTATTATTATTATTATTATATGCACTAAAAGGAAAAAGAGTTAGGCCCGACGAAAAGTTTCGTTATGAACTGTGAAAGCAAATTATTTACTGCCAAGAAATTTTTTGAAGAACTTCAGAGGTGGGTTAGTGGTGGCATCGCATTGTGTTGTGTGTGTCTGCAGAACAGTGGTAAACGAAGACTACCTGGATTGTGAAAATTATAAAGAATTTATGTTCTCTCTATCCTGAGCTGCTTTAGGAAGAGATGACAATCAACAGTTCTGATTTGCACACCGTTATTGTGGGCGTGACAATAATGGTGCAATAGATTGTTTATTGTCTACATTTTCCAATGTCGTGTTAAATAAGTGCTGAAAGCAGATGAAGAACACGAGTTATGTCAGCAGTGAGGTTAAAAACACTAAGCGGAGGAGCCTGTCATCGCTCACAATAATTGAGCTTGTGAGTATTGTTCTTAAAGTGTTTTGTTTTTATTCTTGTAAAATGTGTATTTCTAACTCCAGTGAATGCATTTTCTGGTGTGTGTGTTTCTTACTACATTTTCCGAAGAGTGTGCCTTTATCATACTAATCATGTTGGTCTGAATGTAGTGAATATGAGTGAAGTCTTTCAAAATCAGACACGCCCCCTTTTCTCTCAGCCTCCACTTGACAGATAGATACAGCGTTGCCAAGCGTACCTACCGGCTTTAAATGTAGATGGCTCTGGCTCAAACTCATTACATTCTGCGTTTGGAGGTGTTGGAGCATCTGTTGTATAGTCCCGATCTCATCCCGTCGGATTACCATCTGTTTGGTCCACCTAAAAATGCTCTTAAGAGGCCGTCAGTTCAGCTCCGATCAACATGTGAAGGAAACGGTGCATATGTGGCTTGCTGTAGGAAAAAAAAAAGTTTTTTTGCAGAGGGTATCAAAAAGTTTGTGAAACGGTGGACCATGTGCATTGAAATGCACAGTGACTATGTTGAAAAATTATATCAATAAAAAGTGTGTACTTTTTTTGTTGTTGTATGTATGTTTAGTCCTCGGCCCGAAGGCTGGTTTGATCCTCAACAGCTCTGCCATCAGCTGTCATAAATGGCCTAGGCATCACTGAAGAGGCACACTAGGGAAATGAGGAGTGAGGTAGTTTCCCGTTGCTTTCCTCACTGAGCCAGAAGTTGGTATTACATATCAGTCTGCCAAGTCCACTGAAATGCATGCACCAACTGACCCTACAAGCAACGTTTTCACACCATTCATAGCAGGGACTGGCTGCATAAGGAATGGCATTACTAGCATCACTCATACCTCAGTCACTTTCATCTTGTCAAGGCCAAGCCAAGGATAATGCTGAGACAGATCAATGAAAGTAACAATATTGCTCTAGCCCATACCAGAAGACATAGTGCACTGTAAACACTACGTCCTGCCAGCAAAGGCATACTTTTTTTTTTATTATAAAAATTTATTGCAGATACTTGCCGTCATAGTCTTGCATGATGGCAGTATTTACCCATCAACACAAGTTGTGGTTTCCTTTATGAATGGAACAGCCAAGCAGCGGATTAACATTATATCATCATGGTCTGGCCATTGCAACAAAACTTAATACCTGGTAAGTAGAACATAAAAAATCATCCTTTTGTCTTCTCTTGCTCCCTCTAGCTATGATTATTAAGGTATCAAGTCTTTATGATCTGACACAGTGGTTAGCCGGTTCAAGTCCCATTGGTGGAAAACGTTTCCACCATTAGAATGTTGCCCAGTAGGGTAAAAGAGGAGGTGGAATAAATTTCTGATTACTAGTTTGCTTGCCAAAAGTAAGGATGCCATATCACCAATCTAAGAAAAAGAGGACCATCAACCTGAAAAAAGAGGGCTCAGTCTACTGATGGAACCACTGCACCTTAATCACTTTTATTGCTTATTGCAGACCATTCGCCTATCACCCTTGACATTAATGCGTTTTTTTTTTTTTTTTTTTTTTTTTTTTTTCATTGGCACTTTTCTGAAGATGAAATCTTCTGTAAAAGTACTTTGTTCACCAACAAATAGTGGTGAAACTGCATGCAACTAAAATGTTTCAAGTTATACTACAAACTACACCTTTCACAGTCTCGATTGTGAAGCTGTTTCTGCCTCTTGTCCACTGTGAATTAAGCAATGAAAATATTCGCTTTTTGTTTGCATGATGACTTGGAATACGAAAAAATAATTAGTATTTGCAGCAAAATAATACTTAATGAATTTATAGAACTCAATTTATATACCACTTACGCACAGACACAATCTCTAAACAACGCCGAGCTAGGAAGAAAATGGAAGCAAACAATAGTTGTATAAATCGTGAAGATTTATATCTGCTTGTATATTATAAGTATATTTGTATGTATATTATTTAATTTATTTTTTTATTTAATTTAATTATTTAATTTAATTTTTTATTTAATTTTTCTATTACATCATCTGTAATTGGGACATCCTGTAGGTGATAAATATATTCTATTCTATTCTCTCTATTTAAATGTGGCAGTGAAGTTGATAACTAAACACTGCGTGAAGTTTAATTTTTTTTATTCCAAAAAGAGGACATTACTCAAGTTATTGGAAAATACAGCCGGACGTTTTTTGTGCTGTTAAAAAGAGATGTCTTGGAAAAAACAGGACCCATGGCATCCCTAGCCAGAAGCCTTGATTCAGTTCCAATCCTCTCCACGATGTTCACATAGTGTGAGGTAATATGACACTGCTGATGGTGATTTGTCCATCTGATGGGGTCGTTAAAGCCTTGAGCAGACCTCTTGGTACTATTCATCTGGAGTACCGTGTTTCATTCTCTCCCTATATCATTTTTATCATCCCACATACAGACATGCAGGTCAAATAGAAAGACCTGCGCAGAGGAGCTGAGCGTGTCCTTGGATACTTCCGACACTAAAAGCCATACAGTAAATCAGGCCATGACAAATGTTTTTAAATCTAGGAGCCAGGTAATTTTTCTAATACCTGCGTCGTTAACATACTTGCGTCTAGCCTTCTGAAAAATAAAATATGCTAGTAATAGCAATAGGTATTGTTATTTTATAGTTTTATACGCTACAACAGATTACAGGGGCTGCCTGGCCGAGGCAGTAAAGGCGTGCTTGGTTCACCCAGAAGGACTTGGGTTTAATTCCCCATCAGGAAGTCATAAAATTTAAGGAACTAGATTTCCACTTCTGGAGGTTTACATGGCCCTGAGGTTCACTCAGCCTACACCAAAAATGAGTACCAGGTTAATTCCTGGGACAAAAGGCGGCCAGGCGTAGAGCTAACCTCATTACCCCATGAAGTGCCGAGGTTACGGAAGCCTTTACCTTCCACCCCTCCAGGGGCCTGTACGGAGATGACTTTGGTTTTTACAAGATTACCACACAAGGACACTGAACTAAATAAGTCATACCGCTATGTATACAAATTTATGAAACTAGCCAATTGTTGCATACTTATATTTTGATAGTGTTCTAAGAAACTTGTAAATTGTAAAACGTAAATAGCAAAGTGGATATTGTCAACAGCACCAAATTGTACAATTCCTTCATATGTAGTAGTCTGACATGTGAAAGGATTAATAACTTAGAGCTTACACATTATTTATCAACCTTTCTAAAAAGAATGGTACAAGGAAAAACGCACACTTTACATCATCATCATCATAGGTTGTTCTGCCATTCGGCGGGTCCAATCATGGCTGTGACCTCCATATCTCTCGATCTTGTGCCCTTTTCTTCACTTCTGCATAATCTTCCTTTCTTTTTCTAATGCTGTCTAATAACTGATATCATCTCCTTCCCCTTCCTCGTTTTCCTGTTATCATCCCTTCCATTGCTACTTGTTGTAAAGTATTATGTCTTAGATTATGCCCTGTCCAATTTTTCTTCCTTTTTCGGGTACGGTCAGCATGCTCCTCACTTCTCTCTCTCTCTCTCTTCAGAACTTCCTTATTTGATATTCTATCTTCCCAGCTTTTTTTCTTTAAATGATATTTGCTCGTGGCGTCAACCTCTGTAGATCTTTTGCCACTACTTTCACTATATGACAGGAACCTGCGTGTAAGTGTAATTGCGGAGTGTAGAGTGTTGAATGTGAGGAAAGGAAGGGTAAGAACGACACAAACACCCAGTTCCCAGGCCAGAGATATTAATCATTTACAATTAAAAACCCCTGACCCAGCCGGGAATCAAACCTGGGGCCGCCAGGTGACAGGCGGATGCGTTGCCCCCTGCACCGTGGGGCCGGACTCCTCCCAGCTTATTCCTTCAGTTCTTCTCCAAAACCACATCTCAAATGCCTCTTCTTCTTCTCTGTTCTTCCTCCCTTAATATCCATGTTTCTGCACCATATAGAGTTATAATCCATACCTAACATTTTGCAAGTCTCCTCCTAAGATCTTTCTCTAGCGGGCCACAAAACAGTTTTTTCTTCTTGTTGAATCTTTCCTTGGCTAAGGCAATTCAAGCTTTGATGTCTGTTATAGAGTGACGGTCTTCCAAGATACTTAAACTTATTCACCTGTTCAATAATTTCTCCCCCTATCTTGATTGTCACTTTTTCACCTTTACCTCCAAGTATCATGAATTTAGTTTTCTTTTTGTTTATGTTCATTCATTCCATACTCTTCACACTTTTTATTAGCTGCCTCTGTGGGTCCGTGGTAGAGTGTCGGCCTCCGGATCCCAAGATAGCAGGTTCAAACCTGGCAGAGGTAGTCGGATTTTTGAAGGGTGGAAAAAAGTCCATTCGACACTCCATGCCGTACGATGTCGGCATGTAAAAGATCTCTGGTGATACATTTGATATTTACCCGACAAAATTAATTAAATCTCAGCCATAGACGCCCAAGAGAGATCCGGTTTACTCTAGGTCCGCTAGATGCAGTGGCGGCGCGTTCTATATGTTCAGTGGTTCAGTGAACCCCCTAGAAATAGATAAGTCTAGGTAAAATGGTTTATCAGAGCCTATTCCTTAAATTTGCTCCGTATATCAGCGCGCGTAGCGGTATTTTTGACATCAACATTCGGTTGCTCTCCGGAACCAGCGAAGAGGTTCAATTTCAGGACTGAACGCTCGGGGCCGTGAGACGTAAGGAGGGTGCGCAAGGCGAGGGGTTATGAGTAGCGGGGAAAACCAGGGAAAACATAGCCCAGGAATCGCTGGCAACTGGACCAGCGATAGACACGAGTTACATCGAGCAGTCCCGAAATTAGCCGAAGCATTGTCAGAGCGCGCGGTTAAAATTTGCCGTACGTGGTAGGTTTTGAAGGGATTTTAATTTGGCAATTTTGCCATTCTGATGTAATTAACCGCAATGGGCCAGAATATTTTGCTAACTACGGTTTGTATAGCATCAATAGGCGTACGTAAACTAAGTTTATGCAATTAAATGAAACTTTTCATTAGTAATATGTGCTGTATGAAAAGTAAACGGCAAAATACGGCAACACATAAGTAACAGTAGTCTGCCTAACATGTTCTTGAAGAAGTTATTCCTACGTAAGCAACGTCTTCAAAATGAGGGGAAATTGGATCAGCTTAAAGTAATTGCACCTCATATTCTCTGTCTTTCATTCTTCATTGTTTTGGTAACTTCTTCGAGCTGTAGTCGTGTCTCTGCAAAGCAAAGTCGCGTTTCTAATCAAGCAATGTCACTATTTTACATCTATGTAAACATCAAGTAACAATATTAATCTGAACACGTTATTTTCCACAACAGTGAACCCCCAGATGTTTCATCCACGCGCCGCCACTGGCTAGATGGCAGACAGAGTAAACTGGAACGTCGAAATTGATGAGCAGACAGCCAGATGGCGTCAAATCGAAATGTCTGCAAACGGTAACTGAGGCCATACGATTATTATTATTATTATTATTATTATTATTATTATTATTATTATTATTATTATTATTATTATTATTATTATTATTATTATTATTATTACACTTTTTATTTAATTCCCACAGCATTTTGCTGAGGTCCTTCACATTTTCAGCTATTACTGCCATATCATCAGCAAATCTTATGCATTCAATTCTCTTATCTCCAATGTTGACACCTCTTTTACCATCCAAACATTCACACTTTACAAGACATGCTTATTATGCCTTTTGTGTCCATGCACATGCCTAGGAACTTCGTATAGTGTCACCGTACGGAAATAAATTCTGCCAAAGTACATTCCACTTTACAATTACAGCTCGGTTGAAATAATCAAGAGATTCTATTTTGATAGTAGAGAAGCATCACAGGATATTTTTTGTGTCATTAACACCTGAAGTATATTGGAGTTATTTCTATGTCGGTAATACTTTCTGTACGAGAGGTTTTCTCGACACCCAAACATTCAAATTTAACGTTAATTTTTCTTCAGTTGTTTATATAATGTGACCTTGATCATTATTTTAAATGGTAATAACATTAATATGAAGGCAAAAATCACCCATACTTGCCAAGACCCCCGCCGTTATCTAACCCCATTCTCTTGTTGAACAGAGTTCGCTAAATAGTGTCAAGGGATTGTGCGTTATTTCATGCAATAATTCAGCAGCACCAAACTGGGAAGTAGATATATAAACAGGGAGATCATACTCGGCTTGAAAGGGAAAGAATTTTAGGCGACCTGGCACCCGGTATTTGCTGTTCCCTGCGATGGATAAATAAATGCTCCCTCTTCCTAAACTGACCTGTCATTGTGCTCATTCTGTTGTCTTTTTATGACTTAATTTAACTCTTGTTTGTCACTGTCCATTGGAATCCTCTTATCCTTTTGTGTTTTCCTGTGTTCTTAATCATATACCATCTGTATTCATATTTATCTTATGTTTCTTCCCATATCATGTACTAGGTGAATCGAATATAAACCGGAATTATTTTTTACAATTTTAATGAATCCTCCAACAAATACACAAGGACTTCATTTTTCTACATAGTCTCCCAAATTTGAGACACATTTTTGCCACCGGATTGGCAACTTTTTTATGCCGTCCTCGAAAAAACTAAGAGCATGTGTGCACTCAGTTGCACACATACTCCTCTACCGCTGCATCATCTTAAAATCGCTTTCCTCTCAGTTCTTTCATTGGTCCAAACAAGTGGTAGTCACAGGGTGACAAGTCTGGACTGTAAGGAGGATGTTCCAGAGGTGTCCAGTGCATTTCCTCCAGTTTTTCCCATGTTACAACAGGAGTGTGTGCCTTGCATTGTCGTTCAGAAGAAGAACATCTCAGATCGGTTGCCGGCGACGTTTATTACGAGACGCAGCTTTTGTGTCGACCAGAAGACGGCAGTAATAGGCTGCATTCACTGTCTTCATTCATGCAAGAAATCCACAAGCAAAATGCCTCCATAGTCCCAAAAAATAGTTGCAAGTACCTTTCCAGCAGAAAGGCATGTTTTGACCTTGGCTTGGCCAGCTGCGCCTCGTTCTCACCACTCCATGCTTGCTTATTTTGACTCTGGGGTGCAATGAACCCAAGTTTCATCAAAAGTCACAATGCAACGCAAAAAATAATAGGTATCCTTCCTCCTCGTAGCGATTCAGATGCTTCCGACCAACATCCTGGCTGAATTACTTTTTTTCCTGGGTGAGGAGACGAGGAACCCACAAGGCAGACAATTTCTGAAGATTGAGTTCATCATTGATGATGGGTTGAACACTTCCAAAGCTTATTCCTATGAGTGAAGCAATTTCAGAAATATTTGGGGGCGCCTATCTTTTTCCATAAGGTCACGTACACCATGAATGTTGTCTGCAGTTATGCTTGTCCGCAGTCGTCTTTGGTGAGGCTCGTTTTCCACTTCTTCCAACCCTGTCAAAAATTGTCTGTGCCATACATACACCTAGGTTTTTGAAAGAGTTGCGTCCCCAACCCGTGCACGGAGCCTTCTTTCACCTGAAATTTGATGATGATGATGATGATGATGATGCGCTGCACAACGGACCTGTGTTCCTCTTGCTCGCTCGTGGCATCTTGAAGTGAGCGGTCGCTCTGTGGTTGTGTGACACATCAAGACTCCTACTGCGGATCCCCACAAACATCCTCTCAAAGCCCCACCCATTTCCGTTCGCTATCGAAGCACTGGCGAAAGGACTCGTGATGCTCTTCTAAAGCGACGTAAAGACCAAATCAAGCACACCATGAGAAGAGTAGATATAAACCCAAGTACTTGGCATACTCTTGCGTTGGATCGCCCTCGCTGGTGTGCTACCATCTCAGCTGCAGTTGCACAGTTTGAGCAGAAACGTCGAAGACAGGAAAAGGAAACTCGCCAGAGAAAGAAGCTACGTCAAACACTGCAACATCCCCCACCTTCCATTGATGCAACATATGTGGCCGCATGTTTTATGCAAGAATTGGTCTGAGAAGCCATCAGCGCCACCTTCATCGTGTGGACTAAGGATTATGGAACTGCAGGCGAGAAACAAAAACTCGGATGCGAGTATCGGCCGACGACTAGTATTATCCCATTGGATCTTTTTCTCCTTTTGTGTTTCCCTGTGTTCCTAATCATATACCACCTGTATTCATGTTTATCTTATGTTTCTTCCCACTTCCTCTATTTATCCGACTTTTCTTATCCTGTACATATTTGTTGAAAATAAATGCAAGTTACAAAATATTAAAATGTAATGAAAATGGAGTTTTAGAAAGAAAGGTGGACATTTATGTGGCATACAGAACACGGAAAGGGGGAGATGAAAAATTAGTGAATACAGTATGGGGTAGAGGCTGAGGATTGTGGTAGAAGTATGATCATTGGTTGTGACCTAAATATGCCAGACATGGTATGGGAGGGAAGTTTAAATGCTGAAAGACGTGCCCAACTTATATCTAACAAGTTGATCTGGGAAGGTGGATATACCCAACCAGTGAAAGAAAATACAAGGGGCAATAACTTGCTGGATGTATTCCAGGTCTAACCTGAAGAAATTTTTAATAAAACAGAGGTAATGCAGTGAGTTTCTCTCATCGGTTGGCTGGCAGGTGCGCCCAGCTTATCTGCCTCCTGTTGCCTCGTCACTCCCCATTACACAGTGCAGCAGCAGCTTAGAATGTGTATTAATTGTTGATCTGTCACTCCAACTGTTCTCGAGTTGTGAAGTGTTAACTCGGGGTATAATTCTCACAATGCCTCCACATGTGTACACGGTAGAGAAAAGGGTATTTAAGTACTATAATTACGTGAAAACAGAGTCTTATAGGGAAGTCATTCAGCGATTTGTAACTCAGTTTCCAGGTCTATGCCATCCACATATTTCCAGGTCTACGCCATCCACATAGAGAGACCGTGCAGAAACTCATAAACAAATTGAGAGGCTGGTTTTTTACTCGATAAGAAGCAAAGTGTTGAAAAAAAACGTGTACTTACCGGAGAAAAAGTAAAATGAAATCGCAGAAATTATTAGATCATATGCTACCGGGCGGGATGGCCATGCGGTTAGGAGCGCGCAGCTGTGAGCTTGCATCCGGGAGATAGTGGGTTCAAACCCCACTGTCGGCAGCCCTGAAGATTGTTTTTTGGTGGTTTCCCATTTTCATACCAGGCAAATGCTGGGGCTGTACCTTAATTAAGGCCACGGCCGCTTCCTTCCCACTCCTAGCTCTTTCATATCCTATAAGACCTATCTGTGTCGGTGCGACGTAAAACAACTAGCAAAAAAAAAAAAAAAATCATACGCTTACAAAATCCCTAAGACGACTTGGACAAGAAGCCAGGGTTTCGAAGAGCTCATCATGGCGAGCTATGAAAATGTTAAAATTAAAACCATACAAGGTAACTGTAGTACACGAACTGCATCCACGTGATCATGATAAGCAGGTATGTTTCTGTAATTGGATGTTGAGAAACATTCATGATGAAATAATTTATCCACACTTAATATTTTTCTCTGACGAAGCATGGTTCCATTTACACAGGCATGTTTTGACGCTGTATAACAAATATTGGAATGTGACGAATGGATCAGAGTATGGTGAGCAGTGGATGGATACAGAATTATAGGACCTAACTTTTTTCAGGACACAATTAATGCACAAAGATACAGGGATAACATACACAAACCATTTTTTGATGAACTGACTGACACAGACTGTAGAAATGGTTATTTTCAGCAAGACTCTGCCACCGCACATACAGTGGAAATTTTTTAAGTCTGTGTTATTAGTATGGACTTATGGCCGTCATGGTCCCCAAGTTTACCTGTTGTAACTTTTATGGATAGGGGAGCTTAAAAGATAAAGTGTATACAAGAAACCTTCACACATTGTACGTACTGAAAGAACATATCTAGAGAGAAATAGCCTCAATTACGGAAGACAAAGTTATGCATGTGAATTGGAGTTTCCTAAGACAATGCCAGAAATTTGTGGATGCAGGAGGAGAACATTTCCAACATCTCCTGTCATAAGGTACGAGCTTATTTTCTTAATTTTAATTGTTATCACATACCATTCACGGTTTTAAAGTGAGCGAAGTGCTGTCCTTTTCGCTATGCCACAGAACGGGGAGTGATAAGTCTCGGGAGGCAGATAAGCTCTGGGAGCGCCTGGCAACCAACCAGTGAGAGAAAATCGCTGTAGAAGGAATGAGCAATCATAGTGCAGTTATGTTAGAAATTAACATTGAAGCAAGAGGAGAGAAAAGAGAAAGGAAGATAGTTAAATGTATGATAAGGCAAACATGGAAGCAATAGGTTCTTACTTTGCAACAAAAAAAAAAATAATAATAAGTGGATAAATGGAGGCAAAAATGTAGAATTGCTATGGGGAGGACTCAAAAATTCTGGAAGGGGAAAGAGTGTATGTACTGATTAAAACAGTTTGTATTACAAATAACACATCATACTAAAATAGGGATGTCAAAAGAATAAAAAGGAAATGTAGGGTGACAAGGAGTAAAATTAGGAAAGCAGTAGGAGATAAGGAGAAACTGAAATTGCTACAGTGGGAATTATACAAGGTAAAAAGGGAAGCTAGAATTCAAGAGTGTACAAAACAATTTTAAATGTCATGATCATAAGCATAGACTCATTTTACCAAGCCCTAATGTAATAAACTGACAAGATTTTTAAAGTGTGTACATTGAGAAACATTTTTATGCTTGGGCTAATTAGTCTTTTCCAAGATATTTATCATTATATGGCTGAGGATGCCCCCGTGCTGGGCCGAAACTAGTACCATTATATAATATTCTGTACCAAATATAAATTGTATTGATTAGGAGGAACATCCACCAATCGTATTTTTATTTACTGTATTTACACTACTCCTTTGACGCAAATCACCCAGAACAAACCATGCTGCTTTCCTTCAAATTTTTTCAAGTTCTCTATCAAGTAGGCCTGGTAAGGTTCCCATACACTGGAGCCATACTCTAGTTGGGGTCTTACCAGAGACTTATACGCCCTCTCTTTTACATCCTTAAATACAACTCATAACCATGTAAAGAGATCTGTAACCTTTCTTAACAACCTCGTTAATATGATTACCCCAATGAAGATCATTCCCTTGTATTAACACCTAGGTGCTTACAGTGGTCCCCATGAGGTACTGTCACTACATCAACATTGTAATTAAAACTGAGAGGACTTTTCCTCTTGGTGAAACTTACAACTTGAATTTTCATCACAGTTACGTTCATACCATTATCATTATATGCTGTGTATCGCTCACAATCCTCCAACTCATTTACTACTCTGTACAGTGTAACACCATCTCAAATAGCTGTGATTCCAGTTTTATACTACTGCCCTGCAGGACCCCTTCTTAATCACCAGGGGATCAGATAACGCTTCACCTACTCTAATTCTCTTAGTTCTATTTTGTAGAAAGATAGCAACCCATTCAACCCCGCTTTCGTCTAGTCCACTAACCCTCATTTTCATCATTAATCTCCCCATGACCTTCCCTATGAAAAGCCTTGGATAAGTCAATAGCAATACAGTCCATTTGACCTCCTGAATCTAAAATATGTGCTATATCTTGCTGGAATCCTACAAGTTGAGCTCCACTGGAATAACTGTCTGTCAAGATGGCCTCTCATTCATTGTTGATACCCGCCCTCCTGATGAAGCTGAGATTCAGAAACGAACTCGTCGGGGGCTGAGAAGAGATTGATGAGGAAAGAACCTATCTATTCCAATACTGAGAATGACCCTTTAGTAGAGAAAATAAACATTTTCATGCCACCACTACGTATCAATTTAGGACTAATGAAAAATGTTATTAAAGCTTTCGAAAAACATGGTTGGGAATTTCATTATTTGAGAACAAAATTTCATATTGTTAGTTAAAAGAGGGCATATTTATCAGACCTCAGTTTCATAAGACCATTCATGATGATATGCAGAGTTCTCCCTAGGACCTTTTATGCCTTTCTTACAGACCGCCCGGCTAACGTAACCTCGATGTGTGCTAGTTACATAATATTAATACATATTTGAGTCATTGGTTGCTCCAAATTAAAATGTAAATACTGTAAAAGAGTTCATTTAAATGATAAATATTATTTACTGTCAGCATGATTGTGCCAATTACATCGGAGTTTAAATATTTAGCTTGACTATCACGCAGTGTCGTGCACAAGCGGTGTCTGGATTAGCATGAAACCGCATGCGAGCACTCGATTCTGCACATCACAAACCCGTATGGCACTCCACAGCAACCGAGTGGTAAGCCCCGGTGTTACATGATTAGGAACGAGCAGTACAACACTAGAATTTCAAAATACTCTGTTATGTCTTGTTCGTGATCACTAAAATGGTTCAGTTTTGCAGTTAATGTTTGCCTATTACTCCTAAAGCCCCGAGGGGAATAAACTGAAATTTTATGATTTCCTTTTTTTACATAGTATTCCTGCCACCTGGCTGATGAAGATTTCTGGGGAGAACACTGACATGTACGTTGCTAACAGAAAATGAGAGAAACACTTAGGTAGCTTTCAGGCTAGTAAGCACTAATTTTCTTGGAAATGTGTAAGCCGACAAATATTAGGAATTTGTTGGGAACTTGACGGCGAATCAGCATATGGGATGCAATATGTCATCGAAAATCCACCTTTTACACTCCCATTTGGACTTCCCTCCTACTCTGGGCACAGTCAGATATGAGCAGGCGAAAGGTTTCACAGGATATTGCTGCAGAAAAGTTTTGCGGGAAAGCCATTACAGAACATGTTAGCAGATTGCTTTTTCTGGTGCCTCTTTCAAACAAAGGAGTTCAAGGATAAAATTGTAATAAATTCTAAAAATGTAAGTAATAATATATTTAACTTTTTTTTACATAATCTCTTTATAGAGAATTGCTATTTTTAAAACATTAAATTTTAATACTATATTTAAAATATATTTAACAGCAAAATGCACAAAAATAATCATTTTAAATGTCGACATAATATTACAATAAAAATACTATAATTTTAAAAAACTTTAAAATGATATTATAGAATAATGATGAATGATGCAACATTTTCATGGCAGATTTGGATTCAGTGTGGAATTCACAATGTCAAGCAGGGTAAAATTTAAAAGCTCAGATTTGTGTATACGTGTTGTTTTTATTATTATTGGCATAATTATGATGCATACATGACAGTGCATTCAAAATGAATCTTAACAACAACAACAACAAAAATTAACAAGTTAATACTCTTTATACAAATATATACAAGCTTTTGGTATTAAGATTACTATCTGAAATCTTTATCTTGAAAGGTGCTATCCAGGAGATTGCTTCTGGGGTGGGTGTATGTAGTCATCCAGAGACCTAGAGAATGCATACATGGGGCATTCCTGTTTATGATATGCTGGATGGTCTCCACAATGGGGAATCTACCCAGCCCAACTGATGTATAGCTGAGTGAGTCCTACTGGTGTCGCACCTGATTCTGTCCGCTTTCGATCAGACTGAATCCAGCTGTTGTACGCTAGGGTCAAAAATGTGAATGAAGTCGCAGGGAGGCGACCTATAGCTAAAATGAGAAGATGCAAGATCCAGTGCTGTTATAATACATAATGACTCTATCCTCTATTGCATCATTGAACGATTTGCACAAATGTGCTAAGGGGTATGTTGTGTGTCCTTTGCAATCTCAGCTCTGCGCCTGATAGCTCCGCAACACGCCGCAGCCCGGATCTTTCCAGACTCGACGAGGTACTGCAGTGCGCTTGCTTGTGACATCAGCCAGCGCTATAAAAGGACGCTCCATTTCACTCCTTAGGAGGACTCCTCAGTGTCTAACACCAGATTGCACTGCAAGTCGAACATGGAGGCTATCCCTCTTAAACATGTGTATCGAACAGGTGGACTGAAATTCTGGTTGTGAGGTATCATCTCTAGACACTGCCTCACCTCCCGCTTCCTGTAACCAAGTCAAGCCCCGATGTCAGTATTCTACTCATCCCATAGTCCTCACTTAGGCTCCGACATTAACATTAGTATTCTACTAATTGTGAATATTTATGTCAGCTCATGACAAGCCTACGGCAACTACTAGCATTCTGTTAGTACGAACTTTCATTGCAAGTTATACTAGTAATTCTTCAAGGCAGATAGTTTTCGACTATCTTGGACTCTCTCTTAATTGACAGACTATCTCCGCAAGATAGATTTGTGTGTATATAGAACTCTCATGTATATAAAGTGTATATTTCCACAGACCCTCAGTCTACAGTAATATCATCATTAATTGCTTACAAGTGCATCCAACTTCAAGAAAATTTAGTTGCATTTATGTACATATTGTGTAAAAACTTAATGTAACAATAAATTTATGTTGTGTTTTCTGTATACCAATTCCTTGTATACAACAGGGTACAGCAATGAACTGTTGCTATAATCATCATCATCATTTTCCAGCTCCAGTTTCCCTGGTGTGGTGTACAAGTGCTCGCCACTTATTCCTGTCAAAGTATACTTTCAATTGCTCTATGTCCTCCCACTTGACATTCCTCTTGCTGATCTCTGATTTTGATTTCACTGTGTCTATCCATCGATTCCTTGGTATCCCAACTGGCCTCTTCCCTTTCACTTCTCTGTCAAAGTAATTCTTTGCTGTTCTTATTTATTTAATTTATTTTCCGGGTTGAACCGTGTTGTACTTGTACGCATATCACGTACAGTTTGCCGACGTTTCGAATACATTGCAGTATTCTTTGTCAAGGCGACTGAAATACCCCTACTCGATCCGAGGTAGTAAGGGTATTTCAGTCGCCTTGACAAAGAATACTGCAATGTATTCGAAACGTCGGCAAACTGTACGTGATATGCGTACAAGTACAACACGGTTCAACCCGGAAAATAAATTAAATAATTCTTCACGCCGTGGAAGCTTCACTTCTAAGATACGGAACCTTTACGGGGAGGATATTCTCAAAGCTACTAGGCAGTTCGACAACCTTCGGAAGAAAATGAGTAACTACCTGGCTCGACTCGCCTTTCTGAAACGCTGCAGGGACAACAGCATTATACCAGCATGTGTGAGACTGAAATATCACACCAAGAACTGACGGACTGACCGTATTCTTCACGAAACCAGCATAAAACTCCTCAGAGAACAGATCAGTGACACAAGACAGACTCTGGACTACCTCAACAATAAATTATTTCATCTCCACCTGCAACTTGCCAGCACTCTGTCGCTCAATGATTGGACCACGTTAGACAGCATTAGCAACACACAATCCCAGCGTACACTGGAACTAGCCACTGCCAAGCAAAACAAGAAATTCAACCGCCTCTTACAAAAACAGAAACCGAAACCACCTGCTCCACTGAAGAAGAATGTAATAGTAAACCTCACAGACAAGCCACTCATTAACAGACTGATTACCTCGGATCGAGTAGGGGTATTTCAGTCGCCTTGACAAAGAATACTGCAATGTATTCGAAACGTCGGCAAACTGTACGTGATATGCGTACAAGTACAACACGGTTCAACCCGGAAAATAAATTAAATAATTCTTCACACCGTGGAAGCTTCACTTCTAAGATACGAAACCTTTGCTGTTCTTGTTCTGTCCATCCTCACAACATGCCCAAACCATTGTAGCCTGCGTCTTCCTAAAAGCTCAGTAACAGTTATGTTGATGCCAGCCTCCTTCCTGATTGCTTAATTTCTAATCTTGTCTTTCCTGGTCTTTTGGTTCATTGTTCTGATGAATTTCATTTCTGTTGACTGGATTTTTCTATTTGCCTTGTAATGCAGGGTACATTTATCGAGTCCATATGTGAGAAATGGAATGAAGTAGGTATAAAACATGGTCAGTTTTGTATTTTATCATCCCAGAGTCGATTTCTCAGTTGAAAATAAAATTGAGGAACTTATGAAGTCCTATTATGTATTTCTTGGTTTACTGTGTCATATTTTGAAATGATACTTCCAATATTCCGTGAAGTATTGCCTCATCAAATCTTAAGGGACTTTTGTGTCACACTGTATATAAAACTGATATTCGGCATGCTTTGTCTACTGGGCAAGCTCTATCTAGGGGACACTGAATAGCATTTGCTGTTAATAATACTTATTATTATTTTATTTATTTATTTACATAGTTTACGCCCACATTGGAGCACTTAAATCAAACCCAAATACATTTACGTTAACAAAGAATTAACTGAAGGTTTAGCTTGCATCATCTTCTTCCTTTCCCAAAACCTCTTCATTCTGGCTGACCTGGCTGCCCTTTCTTCATCAGATATGACTTATTATTATT
This sequence comes from Anabrus simplex, assembly GCF_040414725.1. Classification (NCBI taxonomy): domain Eukaryota; kingdom Metazoa; phylum Arthropoda; class Insecta; order Orthoptera; family Tettigoniidae; genus Anabrus; species Anabrus simplex. The sequence goes on along the minus strand of NC_090274.1, from coordinate 19,730,147 downwards.
ATTATTATTATTATTATTATTATTATTATTATTATTATTATTATTATTATTATTATTATTATTATTTTAACCTACTATGCCTAATAGAAATGAAAACTGCCGTGAAGTTAAATGCTGAAATATCAAAAGGGTTACACAAAGATGGTGCCAATGTAACAAGTAAAATACTACCTAATAAAATAACTGTACTACAATTCTAAACTGCACTTTAGGCATATCCTAATTATAACAGGTTAACTGAAACAGTAGAAATGAAGTTAAAATTAAGTACTTGTTACTTAGATTATTATTCCTTTTCCTACCTATGCCCCCCCCCCCAAAAAAAAAAAAAACTTCCTTTAATTCCTGAAATTTCTAAAATACTAGGGAAGACATCTAAAACTTTCCTCAAAACTAGGCCGAGACTTAACCTACAAATACCAGCTGACTTACTTCACTGTATGAATTCGAAGAGCAGAATTAATCGTCAACAAAAAAAAAAAAAAAAAAAAAAATGCTAACTATTTTGTCCGCGAAATGCCTTGTATTCTCCTGAAGTCCCTCTTATTTTTAACTAAAATTCTGTTTTGCTATTTGTTTTACGCCGCACTGACACAGATAGATCTTATGACGGCGATGGGACAGGAAAGGGCTAGGAGTGGGAAGGAAGCGACCATGGCCTTAATTAAGGCACAGCCCCAGCATTTGCCTGGCGTGAAAATGGGAAACCGTCTTCAAGGCTGCCAACCTCGTGGTAGGTGCAATGGAAGTGCTGTAGGAAATATTGTGCTAATACCTATATGAATGTAAATTTAAAGAGTGCGGAAGGCACAAAGGCATAAACTATCTTTATCCTACCAACAAAACTATGGATATTTAAACCAAAAAATGGAATATTATTTCCTATTTCTTCCATTGCAGATATAAGACAAAGTTTTTTCTTTACTCGAGTCAGAAGCATACATTAGAACTTTTTTGTTTTGGTTTTTACATTACAATTTACTGTAGTAATAAAACAGAAGGAATTTTTACACATGTATACCAAAATGGTATTAAATAGTCTTTGCCCAGAAGCAAGCAACTGCGACTGTATTTCCTTGTGCCTTGAGCAAATCCTCCTCACTGCAGGTATCACGGCAACGCAAGCACTGACACAGATGCTTGGCAGTCTGCACCTCTCCGCATTCAGATAGTGGTGATACATCCAAATATCCCCATTTCACTAGGTTGTCCTTAGACTTTCCAACACCTGTTCTTAACCTGTTCAGTGATCTCCATGTGATCCAGTCCAAGTTGTGTCCGGTTGGTAAGCATTCAGCTTGTTTTGTCCATGTTTGAAGATGACTTGTTCTGGCTGCCCACAATTTTTCTCTGGCTTTCTTTGAAGATGTATTTAGTGGAGATGTCGACTGTAGGAAGCTCCTCCTAGATTTCAGTCTCGGCTTTGGTGGAGTGTGTCTGTGTAGTGGATGTAGCTCATTTTCTTCAACTGTTTTCCTTTCGGCATTTGCAGCTACTTCCTGGCGTATATCAGGAGGAGCAATTCCTACCATGCAATATAGTTTGTCAACTGGAGTTGGCTTCAAACATCCAGTAATTAGTATCGAAGTTTCATTAAGTGCCACATCTACTTGCTTTTCATGGGCGGATTTATACCACACTGGGCAGGCATATTCACCGACGGAGAAGCAAAGTGCCATGGCAGAAGTACGGACCACTTGGGGTTCAGCACCCCAATTACTATCAACAAGTTTCTGAATGATGTTGTTACGGGCTGACCCCTTGTGTTTGGTGTTTAGGCAATACCACCGGTAGGTGAATGACCTGTCTAAGGTAATTCCAAGGTATAAAATAGTGCTCCATTTCTGTGCCTTCCGAAGTCTCTTTCAGTTTTCTTCCTGCCTGTCTGTTTCAAAGATGGAAAGCACTGACCTGAGTCTTTTGTGGGTTTGGCTTCAGGTGGTTCTTGTTGTTGTAGTAGTCAGAAAAGGTTTCTAGAGCTCCTGTAAACATCTGTTCTGCTTCTTCAAAATCACTTGTCTGTACCATCAAAGCAAAGTCGCCGGCATATATGAAACTTTTGGTTGCATGAGCTCTGGGCTGATCAAATGTATAAATGTTGAAGAGTACTGGTGACAGTACACTCCCTTGGGGTAAGCCATTCCTTTGGATCCTCCAACGACTCTGACTTCCTTGGAATTCAACGCAGAATCTTTGGTTGTACAATAAGGTGGCAATTATTCTAGTGAAACCAAAGTCCAGGGTCAAGCTGTAGATCTTGTGAAGCATTATGCGGTGTTCGACTCTATCATAAGCTGATGAGAGATCAATAAGTGCCACTCCAGTGATCTGCCCCTTCTCAAAACCCATCCTCTATGTGTTGTGTTAAGTGAGTTATTTGTGCTGTACAATTCCTCTGGGGTCTGAAGCCTGCCTGTTCAGGTATAAGTAAATTGTCAATCTCTGGTGATAGGCGCTTCAATAGCAGCCTTTCAGATATCTTATAAAGATGGCATAATAATGAGATGAAACAAACTAAATCTAACATATATAATCTACTGAATACCAACAGAACTATTCAATATGAAATGTAAGAAGTAATCACTGATCTTGATTACTACCAATAAACACTAAGACACCAGTGTTTATTTTGCACTAAATGGATCACGTATGCACAAAAATACATGTTATAAACTTCATATTGATCCATAGTGAATCTTCAGTATGTAAAAATCTCAACTACCTTTTAACTTGTTAGTTAAGATTTTCACACAAAATTAAACAAACTTAATAGGTGTTAACTTGTTTATCACTGCGGAAAGACAAGTGCGTCCAACAGTGGATTGTTTTTTTTTCTCTTTTTTTGTTTTTAAACAGCATCTAGCATGCTGGCCTTTGATGACAGCGGTTCCAGGTTTGATTCCTGGCAGGGTCGGGAATTTTAACCATAATTGGTTAATTCCGCTGGCGGGGTGCTGGGCGTGTGTGTGTGTGGTCTTCATCATAATTTCATCCTCATCACGACACGCAAGTCGCCTACGTGTGTCAAATCAAAAGACCTGCACCTGGCAAACCAAACTTGTCCTCGGACACTCCTGGCACTAAAAGCCGTACGCCATTTCATTATACTACTGAGTTGATGACTTCCATATCACTGATAAAAATATCTCAAACTTAAAAGATTGCAAATTATTTCTATCATTTTAACTATGTACACATTGTAGATGGATCTAACGTTTCCATAGATGTTTGTAATTTGATTAAAAGTGTAATAATCGTGAATATCTCCTTTATTACTCCTCATACAGCAAGAACACACAATATATAAAGGATCAGAAATTATAGTTTCCACAGCATTTGTAACGTACTGTTTTCCAGTACAGCTATTGTTTTGTTCCCTACACTAATCACGCCCCAGCTCTCCCTGAACTTCAAGTTCTCATGTCTACAACAATTGAACTGAACCTATATGTAATGTGAGATAAAACCAAAGTACGGTTTGAGGCAAAATTTTGAAGTGTACAGACAAAATTATAATTTTATTAATGTAAATTAAATACAATTTAATCATTAAAATTGCTAATAATTTTGCCATATGGAAGTTTTCTGTCTTACTCCTCTTTCATCTTTGTTCATATCTACAACGTGGCCGGACTGATGTCACAACTTATTTGTATAAGTGTTTTTCTTTTTAATCTTTCCAGTCTTGATACCATGCTACAAGGAGGTTTGCTGACGGGAAGTTTGTACGAGCTTTGTGGGTTCTCAGGTAGTGGAAAGACACAGCTTTGTCTTACAGTAGCTACAAACGTCACGCAGTATTTGAAACAGCAAGTTCATTATGTTGATGCTAAATTAGACTTTTCTGGCAGAAGAGTTCAGGCTATGCTTGAAAGCAGAGGATGTGATGAGGAGGTTAGTAGTGTTCCTTTATTTCTTTAATATGAGACCTGATTATAAAATAACCAAACTTTGAAAATACGTGCAAATGCAAAATCTTAGAGATTTCTGGTAAGTGCTGGTGAATCCTTCCTAAGTAAAAGCAGGAGCTGTTGGTTTGGTAGTGTGTTGAGTGTGTGTTGCCTCAGAAGAAAGCCATGATGAACACTCAAAATGTTAACCGATTTCAAATTTCTTAAGTATACTTCGTTAGGAATGAACACGATGGATGAAGCTGTACGGGTAAACCGGCTTTGGTGGTGGGCTCATGTGAGGCAAATGGAGGAGGATAGGTTACCTAGGAGAAAAATGGACTCTGTTATGGAGGGTAGGAGAAGTAGAAGGAGATCAAGACGAGGATGGTTAGAATCGGTTTCTAATGATTTAAAGATAAGAGGTATAGAAATAAACGAGGCCACAGAACTAGTTACAAATAGAGGATTGTGGCAGTGGTTGGTAAATTCACACAGATGCTTGCAGGCTAAACACTGAAAGGCATAACAGTCAGAATTATGTATGTATGTACTTTGTCTGATGATCAACCCAGGAATCTGAGAAGTGTAGAGTGAGTGAATAAATCCTAGTTATATACACTGCCTGACAAAAAATGTTAAGCACCCAGGAGTGGTCCAATATTATCCCATTTTGGTATACATGCATACCATTGATGTGCGAGTAAATGATTAGATTTACAAGGATCTGTAATGTGTAGAACGCCCACCAGAGTGCACTGTCGTGTTGTTGAGAAGTTGTTACCAATCAACTGCTGTGAGTGCAGAGAGCAGCCGCGATGCCTCGCAGACGCGTTAGACAGCCTATCCACCAATCGACAGCATTTGACAGAGGCCGCATTGTGGGACTGCATGAGGCTGGTTGGTCATATCATGCAATTGCCAGGCATGTGGGCCATTCAGATGTCACAGTGGCCCGATGTTGGACTCGCTGGGTACATGTGGGCACCAAATCACGTAGTGCAGGTTCAGGTCGACCTAGAAACATCGCTCCGAGGGAGGTCCGTCGTATGGTGCACCAAGCACTGTGGGATCCAATAACTTCAGCACCCGCCATTTGCAAACATGTACTGGAGACTCTACAACATTCTGTGAGTTCCCGCACAGTGTCGTGACGACTCGCATCCGCCGGATTGGGGTCCTACCGCCCCATGCGTTGGTTGCCATTAACACCAGAACACCAATGCCTGCATTTGGAGTGGTGCCTTTCCCGGGAGGCATGGACAGAGGACGATTGGCATTGCATCAAGTTCAGTGATGAGTCCCCCTTCTCCATAACCTCCGATGAACATTGTGTGCGGATTTGGCGGTGTCGAGGGCAGATTCTGCCCTTATTGTGGAAGGACACACAGCATTAATCCCTGGCATCATGGTATGAGGAATCATAGGATATGCGTTCAGGTCGCTTCTAATAGTACTTCGGCTGACTTTGTGGCACGTCGATATGTCGCAGACATTCTGGGTCCGTACGTCCTACCCTTTATGGCACAGCATCCTGGGACAGTGTTCTAACAAGATAATGCACATCCACATACAGCATGTATGTCTTTGGACTGCCTACAGCATGCTGAGGTCCTCCCATGGCCAGTAAGATCTCCAGACCTCTCCATCATGAACACGTGTGGGATGACATTGGAAGGGTCTCCGTCCCAGTACCAACCTGTGGGATCTAGAGGGACAGCTGCAACAACTGTGGACGAACTTGCTTCAGGAGAGGATCCAAAGGCTGTTTGACACCAGTCCAAACCGCATAAGGACATACATTGCGACCAGGAGGGGTGCGATACCCTACTGACCTGGTGCCAACATTCCACCTGTAACTGCCAATAGCCTTGTCTCTTTCATCCTATATTGCAATCAGTTCAACAAAGGCACATGTTCTTTCAGCATATGTAGTTTCATTCACTTTCAGCCACTCCTTCAGGGTGCTTAATTTCGTTTTGTCAGGCAGTGTATATATGTGTGATTTTTTTTTCCATCATGAAAAATTCACCTTCTTTGAATTAGGACTATCTTGAAGGTTTATTTGTTTGAATGTGAATACCAAATGAAAGTAGTTTATTTGAGATTTCAATTTCTTTTCAGCTCATTGGAGAAGTTATGGAAAAGATTAAGGTGACAAGAATTCAAGATGTTTTCCAGCTATTTTCGTTCCTCCATAGCTTGAAGGAGCGTTTACAACATGAGCAGGATGAAAGGTCGGGGGTACGACTCATAATCATTGATTCCCTGCCTACAATTTTCTTCCCGTTCCTTGGAGAAACTCACAGTGGTGGTGAGTGTAATGTGTTGACATGTACAGTAAGAACACTATCTGGATGTTCCAAATCTCAGTCTAATGATTGGTGCTTAAGAGTGGAGATCTCGTATCTACAAGTTTTCTGAAATCTTTTTTTGTTGTCGCTATACGAAGACTCCGGACCAATCTGTGGAAATCTCATAACAAAGTATCCAATAGAATTGTTTAAAATGAACCTTTGATCTTCTGTATTATAACACTTGTCCACAGATACCTATAATAATGGCTTGTGGCACTGCCTTCGTGAAGTACAGGCCGTACTGTAGCACTAGCGGGAAAGCATTCGGCTGATCGTTAGAGGGGAAGTTAAGAACGTGAATTAGTTGAGTTACATGTGTATTCTTCACTGTTTTATTGAAATTTTTAACGTTGGCCACATTTTTACTCAGATATATATCAGATTAAGTTGTTATCGACTGCATTATTAAGTGAAAAGTCCTTAATTAGTATAGAAAACTTAGTGTGAGCGTGTATTCATCTGAGGCTGTAGGTTAAGAATATCACTCCGTAGTGCTTTAATTTTGTAGTTTATTTGTGTAATGTTTTCCATAGTGTAAAATGAATTGAGTTAGTGCATTCAGCATGTTATTATCAACCACAATGTGTATATAATTGAATTATAAGTTATCGGTGAGTGAAATCACCATGCTAAGAGCTGCTGTGTGCCTAGCTGCAAAGCCAATTATAAACTAGGAGAGTACACTCCAGTATTTGTGTTTCCTTCTGATGAAGAAAGAGTTAGGTTTTCGAAGAAGGCTATTCCTAGGGAGATAATAATAGTTAATCGCCACACAGTTGTGTGTATCAACCACTTTCCTGAAGACTAAATCCTGAGGGGAAATAAGAGGTCTCGTCCAGATGGCTAGTTAAATTTCTTATTACTGTATGTCAAAATCCTGCGTAACATTAGATATATTTTTATGTAATCAGACTAACGGCTTGTGTATTTGATAATTCAAGTCTAACTTATGCACTTTACCATTCTAGGTAGAAATGTATTGTGAAATAACACTACTGAGATTTTTCTATCAAATTTCATATCATAGGCAATGGAACAGGGTTATTCCATGATAATTGAATATGAGAATAATTGTACAGGCATTATTTGCTGTTTAAAACTCTACATTTTTAAACAATAACTGAAATTCATGACAGTGACAGTAAATGTTTTGTTACTGTTGAATGGTAGCTTACCTGTAATCTTTCTTGTAGGTACTGAATTGCTGGTACAGAAATAATTTACATTTGTAGTATAATGTATTGGTAATTGGTTGCTTGTTTTCTATCAGTGTGTATTATGTGAATGTTCCAGTTGACTAGAAAATGGTTAGAAATTGTAAGAATATGTCCCAAAGTGTTAGCCTCTACTCATGGAAACAAACGTATATACGCGAGAAATAGAAAGTTATGGGGAAGGATATGCATTGTATGTCAGAACTAACAAATATTTATAAATAATTTTTGGTTTTATAAGGTGTTAACATTTTTTTAAGTAATTTAAACGAGTGTGTTATTCAAGTGGAGCGGATGCGTATCGCCTCAAAGTCCCACCCAAAGCGTGACGTCACCACAGCTACAGTACGACTGTATGACACGAAGGCAGTGCATGTGGCCAGATGCAGGTCTTTCGAGTTAACCTCATATATGCGACTTTGAGAATGGGGCCCAGCTAAGATTAATTCTGACGTTGAAGTCTGCACACCCAAGCCAGAGGAATTGTTCTGTCCGGGAATCAAACCCAGCACCCCCTAAAACGAAGGCCAGCACGCTAACCATGGAGCCGGACTACAGATACCTTGTAAGTGCCGAGTGAAAATGTTCCATTCAAGAGAACACCATCAATGGACTACCAACACCTGCTTAGAGTATCATGGATTTATAGAAGTACTCCAACACCTACACAAAGAGGTGGAGGTCATGCACAATATCGGCTCGATTTGTTCTGGGTGATTTCCGACAAAAGAGTAGTGTATTGCAAGCCGTCCACTTCATGACCGTATTGATGAGTACAATCTAAATTAATTTAAAAACCACCTAATCGATATTTTATTTTTGCCTTGGGCAAAATTAAAAATACATTAGCACACACAGAATATGTTTTGACCACTTAGTGGTCATCTTCAGCTGTATAAAGATAGCTTAGATGAAAACATTTTGACAGTAAGCACATTAAACCTTAAAACTATGTCCCATAGGATCCTAAAAACTATTGCTCTAGGTGCTCTAAAAGAAGGGGAGGTTGGGGGGGTAAGATAATGTGTGGATGATACTTAAATTACAATTCACATCTACAATTGTGTTTAAAAACACTTATTAACTAATATACATATTTTAGGATCCCATGGGACATAGTTAAACCGTACCCGTGGTGTAGAGGTAGCGTGCGTGCCTCTTACCCGGAGGCCCCGGGTTCGATTCCCAGCCAGGTCAGGGATTTTTACCTGGACCTGAGGGCTGGTTCGAGGTCTACTCAGCCTACGTGATTAGAATGGAGGAGCTATCTGACGGTAAGATAGCGGCCCCAGTCGAGAAAGCCAAGAATAACGGCCGAGAGGATTCGTCGTGCTGACCACACGACACCTCGTAATCTGCAGGCCTTCGGGCTGAGCAGCGGTCGCTTGGTAGGCCAAGGCCCTTCAAGGGCTGTAGTGCCATGGGGTTTGGTTTGGTTTTTATGGGATATAGTTTTAAGGTTTAATGTGCTTACTGTCCAAATGTTTTCATCTAAGCTATCTTTATACAGCTGAAGATGACCACTAAGTGGTCGAAACATGTTCTGCGTGTGCTAACGTATTTTTAATTTTGCCCAAGGCAAAAATAAAGTGTTGATTAGGTGGTTTTTAAATTAATTTGTTGATTAAAAGAGTAGCGTTACAAAAATGTTGTAAAGTTTGGGCTGGGAAGACTTGGGAGAAACGAGAAGAGCTGCTCAACTAAGTGATATGTAAACAACAATTATAATAGGAAATTATTTATTGTCCACCTATTCAATACTATACATCTTTAGGTGGTTACAGTTACATACAATTATATCACATAATGAGCATCCTCATCTTTAACTTAATCTTAAAATGATGACCTTAAGTTAAGGCTGAAGATGCTCATTAAGTGAGTGAAACATGTCCCATAAAGAGATATAATTGTATGAAACTGTAACCACCTAAAGGCGGAAAGTATCCAATAGGTGAACAATAAATAATTTCCTATTATAATTGTTGTTAATAACAGTATTCAATACGGATTAACCATGAAGATTAACCTGTATTAAGTCGAATGTTCCGAGCTGTCAGTGGAGAGAAGGCGTGGAATGACGGTGTATGCAGTCTGGCTCATTTAACTGTTCTCTGCTTTTCGTGAACATTGTGAGACAGTGCCAAACATTGCGTGTGCCATGCTGATGCTCGGAAGATTACGCAGTACTTCTTTTAAGTAACTTACATTCCACTTCGTCTGAATTTTACAGTGCCTACCCCCGTCATTTTTATATCGCCTCTTCAACTGATATTGTGTGGACTTGACCGTTAACTTCTTTTTTACTTATGCATTGTTTTTCGAGTTATAATCGGCTGATGATGACCCAGACTGCGGCAGAAACCGGTACCATTTCCACTTTTAATTAAATAAGAATGTAATCTCTACATCTCTTATTTACTTGTATTGAATAGGTTGAACTACCATATTTATTATTTCAATTTAACTATGACATCAGTAGATGAATAATTTGGAGTGGTGTCTTTAAAAGTAGGAAAGATCACAATATGAAGATAAAGCTGGAATTCAAGAGGACAAATCGGGGCAAATATTCATTTATAGGAAGCGGAGTTAGGGATTGGAATAACTTACCAAGGGAGATGTTCAATAAATTTCCAATTTCTTTGCAATCATTTAAGAAAAGGCTAGGAAAACAACAGATAGGGAATCTGCCACCCGGGCGACTGCCCTAAATGCAGATCAGTAGTGATTGATTGATTGATTGATTGATTGATTGATTGATTGATTGATTGATTGATTGATTGATTGATTGATTGATTGATCGATCGATCGATCGGACGGACGGACGGGCGGACTTGCGAAGAACATGAACCAGATCGCCGTGATGACAGCCAACATCCGATGAGGATATTATGGTATTACAAGAAGAAGAATGTGTTTATTATCAGATTTAATTCACCATTTGAAATTGGCTTCTTTTCTTCTCCTACAATTAGGACGGTATTTTCATTCTCCTTTTAAATCAGGTCCTTGTTACAAACAAGGTCTCCATTCTTAAGTGATGTTTAGATATCAGATTTCTATGCTGTTATATACAATAATAAAGTTTTATTATGAATCCACCTTCAATACATTATAATGTGGTCACATTTAAAATAACTTTATTAGTTAAAAAGTTATATATGGGACATGTTTCGCTCCCTTATAGAGCATCATCAGCCAAATCTGAATCTCGAATAATTGTTATTTACGTAAATAATGACTTAAGAACTATTAGAACATTTTTGACAAACTTAAAACTTACTCTATTAGAATATCATAAAATATAAAATCTTTGTATACATGGCTTAATTACATGTGCTTAATAGGAAGATACTTTAAAATTATGGAAGAGAGAGTACTAAAATATTAAATTAAATAAAAATATATATATATCATGTCCAAAATCTTAGAAAGACGTGAAAATCAATCCTCATGATATGTCCAAAGAATCCCAGTCTCCTCTTACGCATAGTATCTGTAATGGGTTCTAGCTCTTTGTACACGACTTTGTTAGGTATTAACCGCCACTGTCCATCTTTCTGATATTTTTTGTTGATACAGGTTCTTCCAATCCTCCTTTCAATTTTCTGAAGTCTGTCAGTCTTTGATAGTTTATTCAGGTAAAAGAGTGTTTCTGCTGCATATGTAGCTTCCGGTTTTATAACTGTGTTGTAGTGTTTTATTTTTGTATTTATTGATAGACATTTCTTTTTGTAGATATCCCATGTTAATTTTTGTGCTTTAGCTAATCTATTTGTTCTTACTTGGATTGAGATTTTTTCATTTAAGTTATGTGTTATTACTTTTCCAAGATATTTAAACTGAGTTACTATTTTGATTTTATTACCATTTATGGTGACTTCTTTTAGCTGTGTTGGTTTTTGGGGCATAATTTCTGTTTTTTTTCAAATGATATTTTGAGGCCAATTTTATTTGCAATGTTTTGAAGTTCTGATATCTGGGTTTTTGCTTCTTTTATGTCCACTGCTAGTAATGCTGAATCGTCAGCAAAACCCAGGCAATTTGTTTTGATTTTTCGGCAGGATGTAAATGGATCGGAGAAGTAAGAGAGGATCTGAAGGAAATAGGCCTTACAACAGAAGACACCAAAAATAAGATAAAATTGAATACAAAACTCAAGAATACAAACCTCCGCTTTACCCTTACACAAAACAAACCAACAACACGCACATTTTCAACTGAGGAAAGGGCACGAAGATCGGAGCGTCTGAAGAAGTACTGGGAGGACCGCAAAGCCCGAACAATCCCTTCAAAGAGACCTGAACGACGGACTGACTAAAGTGATCCTATGTGGTCATAAAAGAAGAAGAAATACTGGTCTAAGTGGATATAAATATTTTCTAATTCTGTCATTAGTTTACCTTTTACTATCTTCTTTATAATTTTTAGGTCTTTCTCTATGGTTGTAAATTGGTGGCCTGACTCTCTCATGTGAGCACTCATCGCAGAATGTTTGTTGTGTTTTGTAGCATTAACGTGTTCTAAGTATCTTGTGAGAAAGTTACGGCCAGTTTGGCCAACATATGAACATTTACATTCTACACATGTTAATCTATGCTGTATCAGTCACCAATATAAGCATGCAACTATGCTGCAAAAAGTGGAGAAATATGCACTTAATTTCATTGCTGTTAAACACTCATAAACACATGATTCACCCACGCCAATAAATAAAATCATGATCATGAATTAAAAAACAATAATAAACAAAAAACCACATTACTTACAGCTGTGGCTCTTCCACTAGTACAAACAATCCATGCATAGTTTGTGAGACGTGTTCACTGTTAAAACAATGTGAATATGTCTTCTAGATAAGACACAGTGTGTTAATTAATACACGTGATAAATCCATTAGCAAGGTTGTAAGAAAACTGTTTAAAAATACAAAAGCTTCAAGAAACACACTTAACTACACATTCCTCTTCCATTTTACACTGCACACCCTACTTTCCTGCCCATAATTAGCTTTGCAATACACTACAACATTCTTCTCCAAGTTTTCTGGTATAGGTATGTGGCACTTGTTAAAACTATCTTTAGTGCGGAGAACATCTACAGATGTAACAGGACAGTACTTGAATTGGGAGCGAGTGTAGGTGTTAAATGTTTGGTAGATCCACTTTATGAATGCCAGCCAACTATTTGTTTATAGCTACCATGATGCTGTAGCCCGGATTTCGCTTAACGACATCACGATATTTTGTTTGCAGACTTGAGTCCTGTGATACCTTCCAGTTCACGCTTCACTTTCTCCATAATATCCAGCAAATCATGAAGACACGACCCACGTGTTTCTAGAGTATTGATTGATTCTAGCTTGTATGATTTTGAAGTTTGTTGATAAGTGCCAGGGGCTACCTGTCTGAGGCAGTAAAAGCATGCTCGGTTCGCCCAGAACGACGGGGGTTTGAATCCCCGCCAGGAAGTCGTAAAATTTAAGAAATGAGATTTCCATTTCCGGAGGTGCACATGGCCGTGAGGTTCGCTCAGCCTACACCAAAAATGAGTACTGTACCATGTTAATTCCTGGGGGGCAAAGGCGGCCGGGCACAGAGCTAACCACTCTACCCCATCAAGTGCCGAGGTTACGGATAGTGGAAGCCTTTACCTTCCACCCCTCCAAGGACCTTCATGGCCTGTACGGAGATGACTGCTTGCTTTTGCTTGGTAAGTGCCAGTTCCCTCTGAGCAGTTTAATTGCTGAAAGAGTTCACAGCATTAATTACTTCACATTTTCTTGAACACTGCTTGTAAAACATGTTACAATATGCATAATAAAAGTTGAAAACCTGCACAATAAATCCAAACTTTGATATGTATGCACTAATCACAAATATATGCAAATATGTATATATAAATATCTGTATATGCACTGTTAAACTTAATTTGTCCAATTTCACCTTGAAACGCACATGTTTGTCACTTTTGGAGGTCTATACCTCGTCAAACAAAATATGTATTTGCATACAAATCCGATGTCTAGTAATGATATACAACTTGATTTGACCCTTGTTGGATCCTTTCTGTTATTCACATTATATGTTGGTATCTTTTGCTCCTTGTATATTTTTTCTGAGTTCATAGTATTTTTAACCAACCAACCCAACCTCATGGCACTTTAGCCCTTGAAGGGCCTTGGGCTACCAAGCAATTGCTGCTCAGCCCAAAGGCCTGCAGATTACGAAGTGTCGTGTGGTCAGCACAACGAATCCTCTTGGCCGTTATTCTTGGCTTTCTAGACTGGAGATGCTATCTCACTGTCAGATAGCTCCTCAATTGTAATCACATAGGCTGGGTGGACTTCAAACCAGCCCTCAGATCCAGGTAAAAATCCCTGACATGTCCATGAATCGAATGCGGGGCCTCCGGTTAAGGGGCAGGCACGCTACCCCTACACCATGGGGCCAGCTCATAGTCTTTTTACCACCTGTATTATGTCTCTATCCTGACTTGGTTGCCCTCAAGCTCAAGGGAGCCCATATGTATTAAGATGTCGCTGTGTTCCCATGTCTCCTCCCTATAGTTATTGGATGATGTAATGTACTTTTGTATACTGTGATGATGTGTCAGAAAGGAACAAACAACGTCTCATCATCTATTTCCCTTTTCCAAGCCCAGCTGGGTTGGGTCCATCTTCCTCTATCCAGCTGCTCCTCAAGTGTGTTCCTATCCACCATTTCTCTTCCATATTCCCATTACTTTTTCATCATCAGTCTCGTACTGAAGAAAGGATATAGCGTTGTTCTTCCATTTTTAAAACCATTCTCCACTTCTTCTAATTGTCTTTCTGTCTTTCTTCTCATTCTCCTTAGTAGTATCCTTTAAAGTATTTTTGCTACTTTGCGATATGAGAGTGATTCCTCGATAGTTACTACGTACCTTCTTGTCATCCTTCTTTGTAGTTATAATTCTTCCCAAACATTATGAAGTGATTTTTTGGTTTAAATAGTTATGTTTTATTTTTACAGGATTTGGACTGATGAACCATTTGGCTAGTACCATGAAGTACATTGCTCAGGAGTTTCACATTGCCTTCTTACTCGTGAATTTTGCTACGCGATGGCATGGTGACGTAGCACCTGGAGATGATGATGAAAACGACGATGGTAGTTCAGACGTTTCAGAAACAATCAAACCAACTCTTGGAAAATATTGGCTTCACGTTCCTAGTACGCGTTTATTCCTCGAGAAGAAAAGTAAATCAGATGAAGTTGTCATAAGTGTCATAAAAAGTACACGTATTAAAGTTGGAAAGTTGTGCAGCGTCGTTATATCCAGTAGAGGAGTGGAGTGATGTCAAGTCTTAGTAAAGTTGTCCGGCTTCATGGCTAAATGGTTAGCATGCTGGCCTTTGGCCACAGGGGTCCCGGGTTCGATTCCCGGCAGGGCCGGGAAATTTAACCATCATTTAATCTTCATATTTGGATTGTGTTGTGACTTTGTGCCTGACGGTTTATGCAGTCTGGCTCATTTAACTGTTCTCAGGTTTTCGTGAACATCGTGAGACAGTGCCAAACATTGCGTGTGCCGTGCTGATGCTTGGAAAATTACGCATTACATCTTTTAAGTGACTTACATTCCACTTCGTCTGAATTTTTACAGTGCCTACCCCCGTCATTTTTATATCGCCTCTTCAACTGATATTTTGTGGACTTGACCGTTAACTTCTTTCTTACTTATGCATTGTTTTTCGAGTTATAATCGGCTGATGATGACCCAGACTGGGGTCGAAACCGGTACCATTTCCACTTTTAATTAAATAAGACTGTAATCTCTACATCTCTTATTTACTTGTGTTGAATAGGTTTAACTACCATATTTATTATTTCAATTTAACTGTAAAGCAACTAGCAAAAAAAAAATTCAAGGGTTCAGAAAGTCAAAGTAGGAGAAAATATATCACAGGAAGAGAAAGTTTGGTAGGGAATTGCACAGGGTAGTATAATCGGTCCGTTACTTTTCTTAATATACGCAAATGATTTAGGGAACAATATAACATCAAGAATAAGATTGTATGCAGATGACATAATTGTTTATAGGGTAATAAATAACATTGAGGATTGTTCAGAATTACAAAGGGACCTTGAAAGTATCCAGCAATGGGTTGAAGAAAATAATATGAAGGTTAATGGAGGAAAATCAACTGTTACAAAATATACAAACAGGAGCTTTAAAACTGAATTTGATTATACTTTGGATGAGGTAGTTATCCCAAAAGATGGCAAGTGCAAATACTTAGGTATGAGATTTGAAAGTAATTTGCACTGGAAGGGTCATTTTGATGACATTGTTGGGAAAGCATACAGATTGTTACATGTCATAATGAGGCTACTTAAAGGATGCAACAAAGAATTAAAAGAAAAAAGTTACTTAAGTATGGTTCATCCATTATTGGAATATGCAAACAGTGTTTGGGATCCTTCTCCAAGAATACCTAATAAAAGAAATAGATAGTGTGCAGAGGAAAGCAGAAAGATTTGTAACGGGGGATTTCAGTAGTGTTTGATCCTTCTCTAAAATCTGTACAGATTTTCAAGAAGAGAATAAACAGCAACAGAGAAAATAAATGAAATGTTAGAGGCCATTCGACCAGTGCAGGTTATTGTAAATTTAAAAATGTGTGCGAATAAATTAATTCCATCCCCTGGTCAATGGAGTTTGGACAGCCGAACTAGGGGACTGCCTGTAGGGGTGAAGTACAGTGGGGACTTTGAGGGCCCTGGGACCGCTACGGTAGCTGTGAAGGCCCTTCAGGAACTCTGAAAAGTGGTGGCAAAAGGGGCTCTGGTTAAGACGCAGCAGGTCGTTAGGCTACTTCGGTTACAAAATGGGTAAAAAAATAAATAAGTAAAAAAAATGCAATGTAAATTTTAATCTTATACCAGTTGTATAGTATTATTTGAAGTAATTCCACATACTGTATATTGACCATGTTTGTAAGTACAGGAGATATTATAAGTAGTATTTTGTAAACAATATAAATTTATTAAGGATGAGCTGTGTGTTTAATAGAAAAAATTGTTGGCGTAAATTGTATAATATTGTATTCTAGGAAAATTTTCTTCTTCTCTTGTTAATTTAAAATTTAGTGCTTGACAATAATGTATTTTAGTGTACCATTTGCCACCGAGGTAGACCCCTCATTAGCAAATAAAGAGATATTGATTTGATAAAAATGTTCCTTTCTAATTATTGTACTACAATTAGCGTAATTTCAACGTTGATTCTCCTATTGTTTTTTACATTTCTTTATACAGTCATTTAAGAAAATCTCTTATTATTGTCATGCCTTACATTCCTTCAAACAAATCCCTCAAAAATATTGTAAGCGCTACAGAATCTATCGTAAGAGGACCACTTTGTTAAACATTGCACTCGACAACAACCAGCAAACAATCGTAAGTGACATTCATAACTTTAAATAAGTTCCTTTTCGCTACGATTGAATAAATACGTAACCTACTGAAAACTTCATTTCTGGAGTAGAATAAATACCGAAACTGCCTAAACTGTAAGTACTCGACTCGCTAATCATTTTTATCATCCCCTGTAAAATTCATTGTCACTTACAATACTTTGCCTTTCCAGGAACGATATGTAGACCTAAATTTGCTGGGGCTCACATAAAAATTTCACCCCCTCCACCCATACTATTAAATAAACTTCCTAATGTAAAACCAGAAATTGGAATTGGGTGCCACTGTAATGTAACTACAGAATTAAATAAATAAATTTGTAGAGCATGAGTTTTCTTCTTCCCAGGGCATTGATCATATGCGACGAGTCTCCAGATTTGCTCCCTAATCTTACCAGCCACCTACTAACTCCCTGAATTAAATCTAGGTAACATGAATATATTCACAGTATATTCTTTATAAGGATGAGATACCACCATCTGCCTCAATGTCTGATCACACTAATTTACTCAGTGTGATCCCTAACTTAAAATTGTCACATGTATGCTTCACTCTTGCGTTCAGGACCTTGTGTCTTGTCATCGACATCTGTTGGAATTCACTGGTTGATTTATCCGAGCTCCCAGACATGACACAACAGGATTCACACTCCACTCGGCTATACTGACCTACGCTGCCACACAGCACACCCAAAGATGTTGCTTTAAATCTCAGAAAAAGGGTCTCATAATATCACCACAGAATCACCGTCTCTTAAAAACCATCTCACAGGAGTACAGTCTCTCAGTGATAACTTTACATAACATCACGTAATAACAGTGGTCGGGCCTGCTTATATTTGCCTGATAACCATGAGGTGGTGGCATCCCAAACAACTTGTCTACGAGCATCTTACAATCCATGAGATCTCATTCAAACTTTAAATATTCCCAGTGGCCAGTCAGGACACTGGGAAGTCACTACAAATGTGCTTAGCATTACTCGATTGTTTCATATCTTTAACTTATGTGTCCCAACTGCCACCCAGGTTTTCAAACTGATGCAACATTTCCAGATATTTTCATCTGATTTCAACTGCCTCTCCCAATTTAGCCGCTGCTTTCCCAAGTTACATAATCTTGAGCAATATTAACGACCACTCCACACATATGGCCTCCCACCTAAGTTATTGAATTATACCAAATAACATCATAATATATACAATCTTCCTCATTTCTTAACTATAAGCTTATGATATGTATTAACTTAATTAAATTACATGATTTTTTATCAATCCTTATTACAGGTTAATTTGTGGTATTTCATTTTCTAATATATCCAGGGTTCGTACTACTCTACAGTTACACTGCAGTCTACTGAATAATTCACACCAGGTGACTCTCACAGCCCTGCCAGCAGAACAAGGACTGATGCTACTGGAGTTCGATCGGGACAGAATCGGAATCGAATTTCTAAGATTGAGGGTTCAGTTCCCTTCGGTGTCCAGTTGGCCATTTTTGTTCTGTACGTAACATTATATCAAGAAACCAAGACTTGTGTACAAATCCAGGGAGGGGAACTGGTTGGTTTGAAACAAGTTCTCTTCAGCATAATAATGGATGAGGTAGCAGTTAAAAGGAAGGACGAGAGAACAAATGCCTCGGTGTTTGCTGATGATGTTATAAAAAGGGTGGGAATATTTCAAAGTTACTAGTCTAACTTCACTTTTGGCAAAGAGAATTTTAAAGGAATGGGACATTATCAGCTTGGTGATGACTAGGAATTCTGAAACTGTCCATTTGAGAATTGGAACTGATGAAATAGATACTCTCATCAATCTTCGACAAGAAATGGCAACACATTATTATTATTATTATTATTATTATTATTATTATTATTATTATTATTATTATTATTATTATTATTATTATTATTATTATTATTATTTAGCGTATGACATTAAAAATAAAAAACACACAATCACAAATTAAATATCCAGTACACTATGTAGGTTACAATTTCACCATCAAGCTCTGCAAATAGTCTATACAAGAAGGATTTGGGTCAAGAAAGTCTTTTGGGTTACCCTGATAAGCACTCAGGGTGCACTGTTCCACTATACGACGAACTGTTTGCTTAGGGGCACCGCAGCTACATTCCGGGGAGGGAAGTTTGCCCCATTTATAGAGGAAGTCAGCGCACTTTCCATGGCCTGCCCTGATACAATTGAGGGTTGTCCAGGTTTTGCGAGGTAGGTTAAATCCTTTTGGTATACTTGTTATACAGGGGAAGTTCTGATACTCAGCTGGAGCCATAGAAGTCCATTCTTGAAACCAATCCTGCTGCAGGCTGAATTTGTCAACCAGGATTTTGGCAGTCCGTATTGGTGGATTTCTGGACCGAAGTCTGTTGTTCAAGGCGTAGGGTATATCTCCATGAATTGGCAGATTGGAATTCCTCGACACAATAGAAGCAGCTTCCCAATTTATCAGTTGCTACCGTACCATGTATAAAACATACAGCAACTTGGACTGGAAAGAGATTACAGTGGTATGGGTATGTGAATAGAACTCGAAGAACATGCCTAGAGGAAGACAGTGTTATGTTTGGAAGAAATAAACAAAAACAATTTGTGAATTTTCATGTTGTATTGAACCAACAACTAGGGATGGAAAGAACAAACGACTTGCTGGAGCAATGACGACGATGACTTAACATCTGTTCATCATGTACCATATACAGTATACTCATTTTTTTCGTCTTACTACGAAAAAAATATATATAGGCTGTCTCCGAGTCTTCATTTCCCAATTGATATTCCCATTGTTTTATTCCATAAAGGAATATTATAGCACCTCATAAAATAAGTGTGTTATATATATATGCTGTATATAAATATATGAAGGATATCTTACTATGGGATCATGTGAAGTTTTTGTCAAATATTTTAATTATGTTTGTTTTGAAATGGAAATTTTTGGTCAAGAAACCCCATTACCATCATCTTGTTTGATGCTGCAAGACGTACTGTATGAGGACTTATGACTGGAAATCCTTCCTGGCCACTGTTATGTATTATACTCGCTCACTCCGTAGGCTTCTGAGGGACGTGAAGTTCCCGTGCCGATCTCACAATCCTCTTCCATCCTTTTCGATCTTGAGCCGGCTTTTCCCAGTTATCAGTTTGGAGAATCCAGCATACTTTGTTGATCTCCTTCTTCCAGGTGCTTCAGGATCTTCCTGAAGGTCTTTTCCCATTAAGAGATCCCTTGTATAGATCTACTGGTGCTCTGTTATCCTGCATCCTCAGTACATGTCGAGCCCAGCGCAGTCTGTTGGATTCTATCACACCCATTATAGTGTGCTGTTGAGAGAGGGTGTAAATCTCATAATTAGATCTTTTCTGCCAACTTTGAGAGATAGGATCGATCCATAGGCAAATATTTTTCTACTTTATTCTCAAAGACTTGCAACTGCTGCTGCTCTTTCCTGTGAAGTTGTCCATGTCTCGGAACCATACAGAAGCACTGGTCGAATGATTGTATTGTAGATAATCATTTTTGCATTCCTTGTTAAAAACTTGGAGACTAATATAGGACTCATAGAGTAAAATGCTTAGCCTCCGTAGCTCAAGCGGCAGTGCACCGGCCTCTCACCGCTGGATTCTGTGGTTCAAATTCCGGGCACTCCTGGTGAGATTTGTGCTAGACAAAGCGGAGGCGGGACAGGTTTTTCTCCGGGTGCTCCAGGTTTCCCTGTCATCTTTCATTCTAGCAACACTCTCCGGTATCATTTCATTAATCATTCATTAATCTTTGCCCCAGAGGAGTGCAACAGACTTCAGCAACAGACACAATTCCCATCCTTGCCGCTAGAAGGGGGCTTCATTCATTCCATTCCTGACCCGGTCAAATAACTGGAAACAGGCTGTGGATTTTCATTTTCAGAGTAAAATGCCTTATTTGCATTCTTAATTCTAGCTTGGTGTTCCTGCTGCCTTCGGTTTTGCTCATCGATTAATACATCAAGGAATTTAAACTCCTCTAATCTTTATAATGAAAACCTACACCCTGTTTTCCAGTCATCGACCAGGTCAGGGATGTAATGAATGAAACATATATAGGCTGTTATTTTTATTTTTTTTTTTTTTTTTTTTTTTATTTTTTTTTGCTAGGGGCTTTACGTCGCACCGACACAGATAGGTCTTATGGCGACGATGGGATGGGAAAGGCCAAGGAGTTGGAAGGAAGCGGCCGTGGCCTTAATTAAGGTACAGCCCCAGCATTTGCCTGGTGTGAAAATGGGAAACCACGGAAAACCATTTTCAGGGCTGCCGATAGTGGGATTCGAACCTACTATCTCCCGGATGCAAGCTCACAGCAGCACGCCTCTACGCGCACGGCCAACTCGCCCGGTAGGCTGTTATTACAATGGGGTCGCCACTCCCAAGGTGATTTTTATTAATGAGTGATAAATGCGATGAAATGATAATGGAGAGTGTTGCTGGAATGAAATATGACAGGGAAAACTGGAGTACCCGGAGAAAAACCTGTCCCACCTCCGCTTTGTCCAGCACAAATCTCACATGGTGTCACCGGGATTTGAACCACAGTATCCAGCGGTGAGAGGCCGATGTGCTGCCGTCTGAGCCACGGAGGCTTCGAATCTTTATAATACAGTATATATTTCCCATCTTCAAAGGCAACCTGTCAACTTCCTCATGATTCAGTCTCTATACAACCTTTTTATCATTTACCCGTAAGCCAATTTTTGCTGCTTTTTCCTTAGTTCCACCAATAACTGCCTAATTTCTAATTCATTGCGGCCAATAAGAACAATATCATCCGCATATGCAAGGACTTTATGTTGTATCTGCAATATGATGCCAGCAGGTACAAGAGCTAATTTCCTGAATCTTCTCCAGTGCAATGTTGAATAGAAGAGGAGATAGTGCATCCCCTTTTCTCAGACCAGTTTTATTCTGGAAGGAACTTGATTTTCTACCCTTGAGCAAAACACAGCTAACATTACCATCCATACACAGTTTGCTCATGTTAATTAATTTTATATTATGTATTATATATAAATTAATAGTTGTACAGTAAGACAGACACAAACACCCAGCACCTGAATTAACCAGACAGAGCTAAAATCCCTGATCAGACCAATCATTGAACCCAGGACCTCTGTATCAAAGCCCATTACACTGATCATTCAGTTAATAAACTGGTACTGTTAGACATTACCTATCAATTCTACATCATTCATACCAAGCTACGTAGTTTGGTCACATAGCTGTCAGCTTGCATTCATGACTGTCGCCAGCCCTGCAGATGGTTTCCCCATTTTCACACCAAGCAAATGCTGGGACTGTACCTTAATAAAGGCCATGATTGCTTCCTTCCCTATCCTAGCCCTTTTTTGTAATCGAACCACATCGTTATGACCACCTGTTAGTATCCCAAGTAACTGCCCTTCGCATCATGGACAGCAACTAGACAGTCAGGTGCTGATAGGTCTCCATTTTATTCCCATTATCTGTTTCTGTATGGGACTTTGACTTGGTCCTCCCATAGGTCTTTGGCCACCATATTCTCATAATGTACCTCAAACACCGATTTATAAAAGTATCAGCCTCAGACATCTTTATATGACACCGGTAAGGCTGCCTGTATCAGTACGTGTAATTCAGAGAATAGAGAAAGCTTTTAAGATATCGCATGGCACCAGTATTGAAGAGAAACTGTGTCTTTCAACACGACTCGGTGTGAGAAAGCTGAACATGTAGCCTACCTGAGTAACACACTGTAGTAGCTACAGACATGGACGTAAGTAAGCCACTACGAAACAACTCTCAGTACAAATACCGTACCGGTACTTCTGATATAGGGCTACCTCTTCTTCTTCTTCTTCTTTTCCTGCCGCTTTTCCCACACCTGTGGGGTCGCGGGTGCGAACTGTGTCGCACATGTGGATTTGGCCCTGTTTTACAGCCGGATGCCCTTCCTGACGCCAACCCTCTATGGAGGGATGTAAGCACTATTGCGTGTTTCTGTGGTGGTTAGTAGTGTAGTATGTTGTCTGAAGATGATGAGGAGAGTGTTGGGACGGACATATACACCCAGTCCCCGAGCCAGAAGAATTAATCAGAAGCGATTAAAATCCCCGACCCGGCCGGGAATCGAACCCGGGACCCTCTGAACCGAAGGCCAGTACGCTGACCATTCAGCCAACGAGTCGGACTGATATAGGCCTACCGACATGAATATAATAATCACTTGAACGTATGGAGACGGCAATGGTAGAATGTTAACTTTCTTCATACAAAGAAAAAGGTATTCTCTCAATACGAGGTTTAAGCCGGAAAAAGTATTCGTACACTCACGTGGTATTAATCTTATCAAACGAAAAACAATGGTGAATTCTGTCCCGCAGTACTTGGTGTACTTACTGTACTGTCACCGTGTTTGAGAATCACTTCCCTCAGTCCCTTGCTCATACTGTGCAGCAGATTTCCAGCTTTTTCTGCTCCAGCTTTATGCCATTCTTTTAGCCGAGATTTACTAGAGATGTGGGTGTTTTCGTACACTTTCCAGTTCATTCCAGAGGGTCTCAATAGGTTTGAGGTACCATATAACAAAGCACTGCCTGCTGTCATTTCTTGATGGATACAGTATTTTGCATCCATCTCTTGGCACAGGCCAGGGCAATGTGTAGCTTCCATTGAAGTCCCAGTCTCATCCATGGCTGTGATAATATGGAAGCTGCTGGGGTATGGGTGGTGCTGATTAATGACATTCAGAGCACAACCAGTGTGTCTGAGTGTCATGAAAGGTGTTGCTAATAAGGTTAGTTGTGCTGCAATAGCACTGTCTGGCCCAGTGAAGAAAGCAATGACAAACTAACTCACTCCTCGCCTTGCCTAGTACGCCTCATTTTGGTACTGCCATTGGTTTTTGTGGCTTCCCTATAACTGCATAGCCTTTGGTGATGCTATTTGAGGATCCAACCAGCCTCTAGGCTGATGACCTTAACACATAATAAAGCACCCAGTCGGACAATCTCAGCTGTATGCTTGGTATCGTTGTCGTATTGTACTGGAGGTAGTACCGCAGTCGTTTCCCAAACCCTGTTTCTCTACTCTTTTCTTCAAATTTTCTTTCAGAATCTGTCCATAGTTCCCTCAGTGGAAACCAAGTGTACTTGAAGGGTTGATGCTGTAATTCATTTATTAGGTGTAAGTTTGCTATACTTCGTATTTGAATATTAATATTTTATTTTTAGACGTGTCTTATAATAAAGTAAATTCAAATTAATTACATCTTTATCAATCTAATGTGTGGTAAATCTGAGTCATTCCTTCTTCGTGTATCGTATGAGTGAATATTTCTACGAGATGTCAGATCATCGAGTTTTTCTTTGAAATTAAGAATGCAATGAAATATGTATAGTGATGGGAGAGTCATAATAGGAAGTTCTTTGTTACATAGGCCTCATGACTCCCTGTTGGCCTTTCCTTTTATACATCTTATTGCCTTCTTTTACTACTTAAACACAACATGTGCGTCTGTCGAATTTCCACATAATATAGTACCGTACAGTATAACAAATGTGAATGGAAGAAAGCCTAGTATACACACAACATCTGATTACTATTAACTGACTCTTTCAGCCTCCTAAGTAAAAATATCCCTCTAGACAGTCTTTTACGTAACTTTTGTGAGTAGGCCTATACCAGGTTAATTTAGAATCCAAATGTATTCCCAATAACTTGACAGAACTATGTTCATTCTCATTTAAAGTTCATTTAATTAAGTGAAAAGAAATAACTTCTGTCTTGTTACTATTCAAAAATAGTTTATCAGCCTGCAACCGTCCGACTCGTGGGCTGAATGGTCAGCGTACTGGCCTTTGGTTCAGAGGGTCCCGGGTTCGAGTCCCGGCTGGGTCGGGGATTTTAACCTTCATTGGTTAATTCCAGTGGCTCGGGGGCTGGGTGATTGTGTTGTCCCCAACATCCCTGCAACTCACGCACCACACATAACACTATCCTCCACCACAATAACACGCAGTTACCTACACATGGCAGATGCCGCCCACCCTCGTCGGAGGGTCTGCCTTACAAGGGCTGCACTCGGCTAGAAATAGCCACACGAAATTAAAAGCCTGCAACCAATTGGATGATTTCTGTAGCATCTCTAACCTTTTATTTTCCACATTTGTTAACTCCTTACCACTTGTTATGACAGCAATATCATCTGCATAGAGTGCTGAACTGCAGGGTAAGTTACAATATCATTTGTTATCATTTATATACACAACGAAGAGAAAATTCCCTATGACTGAACCCTGAACTACGCCTGTTTCTATTTTGAATGCTATAGATGTTTGGGATTTAACTTGTACGATTTCATCGATTTACACGTGTGCAGGGAAAAAGGAACACAACGAAAATTGTTCTGGTAGATTGCATAGCCAAATATGACTGGGAAGCGTGAAGAGTTTTAAGAAAATTACTGGATAGGAAGTGCATTCTCAGGTACGTCTTATTAGAAGTAGGTCATCGATATTCACTCAACGTATCAACGTTTGCATTTATATTCTATGTCAGCAACCACCTTACTTAAATTGTAAATGTGACCGTCTCTGTACGAATTAATTACACACACATATGTTACGCATAAAATAGAAATACATGTTGTTAAAGTTATAAAATCAGTTTTATTGTCACAGTGTAAAACATGTAAAAACATTACATTTATTGAGAATATTACATTTGGTTTAAGTCTTCTGAGATCTGGGTGACACATCACAGTTTAGTACAGCAGTAGATTGGGCTATATTTTTTAAATAGCAGCAGATTTCGTTCAAACACAAATTGAGAGGAAAGCACTCACAAAGCCTTTTGAGTGTTGTGTGGCTGGGAGAGCAGCACCCCGCTCCCCCAGAAGGGTGGCGACCAACCAATGTAATATGTCGCCTCCGCCTGCCCGTATATCGTCATACGAGGACAATGAGTTTCTGAAGGTGGGAGGGAGATATTGCGTTGATTTTAAATGAAATGTATTATTATGATGATGATGATGATGCTTTTTTTTTTTTTACGAGGGAGTGTGGAAAATCTTTCATGAGACACTTGTGAAGGGTCCGCACTCCACAAGCGTGTGGGATTCTTACCCACTAAAAACCACACACCCTTTCCCACGTTGTGCACGTCCGCCCCGGAATCCGCTCTCGCATTACTTCAGGGCGGCATCGTGCTTTTGCCCACTCAGGCTGCTTCTTTCTTCGTTTCTTATTTACTGACGTTCATGAGCATCCAAATCACTCTCTTTCTCTCGTAGAATACTTGCTGCTTACGCAGCTATCTGATCTCAATATTCCTGGTTTCGTAACATCACTAGGACAATAGATTTTGGTCTCAGTTCTCCTTGCTCAACTTCTAAATATCTTCATGTAGATCAATACTCACATACAAGTACATCGTCAGCATCATTACAATAAACACACAACGGATTGCTCGCTTGTCTGTTCTATGTAGAAACTTTCTAAAGTATCCATGGCCTGTCAAGAGCTACGTAAGGTAATAATTAACTTCAACGTGGTATCAGCCGCTTAATCCATTCTCCTCGTGGATCTTCCTGACATCTTTGATGCCATCGTTCCATTCGTTTTTCGTAAGCCACCTTCTGTAATTCTTAAAGCTGATCTCAGTTGTAGTGCAGCTATCCTTCGCCGGTGTTTTTCACGATGATGATGATGATGATGATGATAGGGGCCTAACATCTAGGTCATCAGCCCCAGATAAATAGACCCTTCTACATTGATCGCCCCTGGAGCTCTGTACCGATTGCATAAGTAGTACCTCAATTATTTATTCTGGGCTGTGTGAGTCCTGGCAGAGCAGGCACCACCTTAGGCGAGAAGAACCCTGTACAGGGCTCGTAATTGAACTCAGTACCACCCATACAACAGCCAGACACTCTAACCGATTAATAAATTCTCCCTTACCCAATAATATTCTAATGTATGAAATTTGTTACATAATGACGTTCGTACATTACTTCCGGTAAAACCCAGCACCCACGCACCCACACACACACACACACACACACACACACACACAAACCCACCTATCCACACACACCCACACACATACAAACACACATCTTAGGCTAATTCACAACTTCTGATGATCATCTGGTGATTCCAAAATCTTCTGATGATCATCTGGTGACTCCAAAATCTTCTGATGGTCACCTGGCGCCTCCAACATCTTCTGATGGTCAGCTGGCGACTCCAAAATCTTCTGATGGCCTGCTGGCGACTCCAAAATCTTGTGATCGGCTGGCGATTCCAAAATCTTCTGAATATCGGCTTGTGACTGTAATACCTTATGATGATAAGCTGGCAGCTACAAAATCTTCTGATGGTCGGCTAGCGATTCCAAACTATTCTTATTGATAAGCTGGTGACTGCAAAATCTTCTGATGGCTAGGTGGAGACTTCAGAATCATCTGATGTCCATCGACAGTCAACTTCACGTCCATCTTGGTAACAACTTTGGAGGATGTTGGTTGCATACAGCAGTTCTGCTATCGAAAGAGTTCGGTTACTGAAATAAAACTACCTCGCTGACCTTCTTCTTCTTGTAACAGCAGTGTAACTTCCGACATGGAGAAGGCCCCTAAGCCCTCACAGCAGGTATAATACTTCGTATGACATTATTGACATGCGTTGTTGAAGATCGTACTCCTTATGTAATCAAGGTGCGGATCGTACTGTGAACAGCGCCGCACGGCAATAATAAGTTTATTATTTACTTCGGTCGTTAAATGTTCCCAGAGAAGAAAATCTTTTAGGGGTTCCTTCATTTGTATAATTGTATTTTTAATCCCCCTATGTTTTTAATTGATTATTGATGGGTTGTGTGTCAGATATTTCTTTCATATTTAAACAAATATATGCCAGTATGCAGTAAATACTATAAGCAAATACAGAACATGGCGGATTTTCATTGAAACTGAATGTAAATCTATTCGGGATTTATTTGCATTTTACTGTTAAGTATCACTTTTCGTATGTTACTATTTCTCACAAAATATTTGTCATATAATCATATATTATTAAGTTCCACGAAGGGCTAAACAAATTTAATTAGTTCAGAATCTTCATAGTCGAAAATAAATAAGTTATCAATAACAATACCTATTATTCAAAGAATCAGAACTGTTTCCGTGGAAACTAAAACTATTTTCTCCCCAGTGCATAAACATTTGTAATTAAGCTACCCTGTATTTATATGTTTTTGTTGATGTGGTGTTTGTACGTTGAAGTAATGAGCAGCGGTGTGACGGTTCGGTTCAAGAAAATTTCATATATGTTGCTTACATTGACTGCTGGTTGCCTGCTGAGATTCCGAAGTTGTTGTTACCCAGTTATACGCCCCTTAAACTTACTACTTACTTACGTAAAACCGTAGTCGGTTTTCGGCCTTGCAAATTAGCCACCTCCACCTTTTTCGATCCGTGTATTCTTCTTCGTTTAGACCCATTCTACTCATATCCTCTCTGACCCCATCTATCCATCTGAGTGATGGTCTTCCCTTTGGTCTTATGCCACTGATGTTTTCTTCCACCACTTGCCTGGTCACCTGACTTTCTGGACGCATTACGTGTCCATACCACTTCATCCTTCTCTCTTTAATGACTGCCACAATGTGTAGCAATTTGTACAATTCCTGAAGTTCTAGGTTTTTCCTTTTCCTCCATTCTCCTCTATCCTTCACTGGTCCAAAAATCTGTCTCAGCCCAGCATTCTCAAATGTTACGAGTTTTCTTTCTGTCTTTTGAGTCAGAGTCCAGGTCTCTGCTCCGTATGGGGCACGGGTTGTATTACAGTCCGGTAGATCCTTATCTTCGTGTGTCCCGATAGAAGCCGGGACTTGAGCAGCTTTCCGACTGCAAACCTTGACCTGTTTGAATTCTAGCCATTATTTCTTGGTCTGTTTCATTCCTCTCACTGAGTACTGCCTCAAGATGTTTAAATGCTTTTAATCTTTGAAAGACTTCTCCATCCACATCTGTGGATTTGTTATTGTTTTCGACCCATCAAGGCCTTTTTTTAGGGAACCGAATGCGTGATGATCGCATGGGTAGAGATCAGGACTACAGGGCGGGTGCTCGAGTGTCTCCCACTTGAGTTGGCGTAATGGATGAGGCTGGCCTCCCAGATCGCCCGGCGTCTTGTGTCGAAACGCGACCCACACGGAACTTGGTGCACCATTCCAAAACGGTGGTTTTCGACAGACATGCTGCCCCATACACAGTCTTCATTCTCCGATGGATGTCCACCGGTGTTTGTCCTTTGTCAGCCAAGAACAGATTAAGAGCACGTTGGTCCTGTTTGGACGCATTTGGTAATAACGTTGCCATATTTAAATGGCCGCATTTAACGCATTCACCTCGGCACGACACGACTGCCACATGAATCCCCTTACCTACATGTCCGTGCTTGTATACCCGCATCGGAGTCGCGCTACGTTGCATGTCCGCTGTAGCACCGCCCTCATACGGAAACTTTTTGATCACGCCCTATATATTGGATTCATTTTAATTTTTGTACTTATGCTGGTTTTTAAAACATTAATTCACTTCGTTTTATTTTTTACCATTACGTGGAGATTATAGGGGCCGAAGACTTAGATGCTAGGCCCCTTTAAGCAATAATAATAATAATAATAATAATAATCTTTATCTTTCATCTCACCACATCCCGATTCCGTAGCAGGAAACAGAACGAAGGGGTAGAGAGCTGCATCCCCCCACATACGGCTGGCGTCAGAAAGGACGTCCAGCCGCAAAACTGGGCCAAATCCTCATGGGCGACTCCACCAAGGAGTGGGAAAAGTGGTAGAAGAAGAATAGGGGCTGTCAGGACTAGATTTACAGTAGATTCTATAAGTCTGAAAATATTTTGAGATGAATAGAGAGTAATAATACAATTTGAATTTATTACCCATAATCTTACAGAGCTGTCTCCTTATAAATTAGATTACTTCCAAAAATACACACAAACCGCATCCTATAGAAAGGAAATATGCTTACTCTAGCCTTGTTCTACCAGGCGAGTTGGTCGTGCGGTTGGGGGCTCGCACCTGTGATCTTGCATCCGGGAGATACTGGGCTCCAGTCCCACTGTCGGCGGCCCTGAGGATGGTTTCCCGTGGTTTCCCATTTTCACACCAGGCCGTAATTAAGGCCAGGTCGCTTCCTTCCTACTCCTAGGCCTTTCCTTTACCATCATCACCATAAGACATATCTGTGTCGCTGCGACGTAAAACAAATTGCAATCTATATATATAAAATAAGAGTTTTGTCTGTACATTGCTCAGAATTTGAAAATAATGGTATTTCTGTATCGGTCATGTCCATAGTAACAAGAAAATGCCCTTTTTACTTTTCCGTAATTTCTGTCTGTCTGTCTGTCTGTCTGTCTGTCTGTCTGTACACGCATCACGAGAAAACAGTTGAAGAGAATTTAATGAAAATCGGTATGTGAAGTCGGGGGATGAGCCTCTACAATCTATGCTATAAATCATTTTGCTCACGCTGAGTGAAATGGTAGTTTAGGGGAAGGCCTAAAATTGAATTCTCAACTATTTATGTTATTAGTGGTCTAATGAAAACCGGTATGTGAAGTCGGGGGATGAGCCTCTACAATCTAGGCTATAAATCATTTTACTCACGCTGAGTGAAATGGTAGTTTAGGGGAAGGCCTAAAATTGAATTCTCAACTATTTATGTTATTAGTGGTCGTATTTTAAAGAAAATGGGTATGCAAAGTTGGGGAATAAATTGCTATAATCTAGGCTATCAATAATTGTATTCACGCTGAGAAAAATGGTAGTTTAGGGGAAGGCCTAAAATTTAATTCTCAAATATTGTTGTTATTAGTAGTCCTATCTTGATGAAAATCGGTATGCAAAGTCAGGAAATAAGTCGCTATAGTCTAGGCTGTAAATTATTTTATTCACGCTGAGTGAAATGGTAGTTTAGGGGAAGGCCTAAAATGTAATTCTCAAATATTTCTTATTAGAGGTGTAATCGATGAATGCTACATAACTATCAATCAATCAATCAATCAATCAATCAATACTGATCTGCATTTAGGGCAGTCGCCCAGGTGGCAGATTCCCTATCTGTTGCTTTCCTAGCCTTTTCCGAAATGATTTCAAAGAAATTGGAAATTTATTGAACATCTCCCTTGGTAAGTTATTCCAATCCCTAACTCCCCTTCCTATAAATGAATATTTGCCCCAGTTTGTCCTCTTGAATTCCAACTTTATCTTCATATTGTGATCTTTCCTACTTTTATAGACGCCATTCAAACCTATTCGTCTACTAATGTCATTCCACGCCATCTCTCCGCTGACAGCTCGGAACATACCACTTAGTCGAGCAGCTCTTCTTCTTTCTCTCAATTCTTCCCAACCCAAACATTGCAACATTTTTGTAACGCTACTCTTTTGTCGGAAATCACCCAGAACAAATCGAGCTGCTTTTCTTTGGATTTTTTCCAGTTCTTGAATCAGGTAATCCTGGTGAGGGTCCCATACACTGGAACCATACTCTAGTTGGGGTCTTACCAGAGACTTATATGCACTCTCCTTTACATCCTTACTACAACCCCTAAACACCCTCATAACCATGTGCAGAGATCGGTACCCTTTATTTACAATCCCATTTATGTGATTACCCCAGTGAAGATCTTTCCTTATATTAACACCTAGATACTTACAATGATCCCCAAAAGGAACTTTCACCCCATCAACGCAGTAATTAAAACTGAGAGGACTTTTCCTGTTTGTGAAACTCACAACCTGACTTTTAGCCCCGTTTATCAACATACCATTGCCTGCTGTCCATCTCACAATATTTTCGAGGTCACGTTGCAGTTGCTCACAATCTTGTAACTTATTTATCACTCTATAGAGAATAACATCATCCGCAAAAAGCCTTACCTCCGATTCCACTCCTTTACTCATATCATTTATATATATAAGAAAACATAAAGGTCCGATAACACTGCCTTGAGGAACTCCCCTCTCAGTTATTACAGGGTCAGACAAAGCTTCACCTACTCTAACTCTCTGAGATCTATTTTCTAGAAATATAGCAACCCATTCAGTCACTCTTTTGTCTAGTCCAATTTCACTCATTTTTGCCAGTAGTCTCCCATGATCCACCCTATCAAATGCTTTAGACATGTCAATCGCGATACAGTCCATTTGACCTCCAGAATCCAAGATATCTGCTATATCTTGCTGGAATCCTACAAGTTGAGCTTCAGTGGAATAACCTTTCCTAAAACCGAATTGCCTTCTATCGAACCAGTTATTAATTTCACAAACATGTCTAATATAATCAGAAAGAATGCCTTCCCAAAGCTTACATACAATGCATGTCAAACTTACTGGCCTGTAATTTTCAGCTTTATGTCTATCACCCTTTCCTTTATACACAGGGGCTACTATAGCAACTCTCCATTCATCTGGTATAGCTCCTTCGGCCAAACAATAATCAAATAAGTACTTCAGATATGGTACTATATCCCAACCCATTGTCTTTAGTATATCCCCAGAAATCTGATCAATTCCAGCCGCTTTTCTAGTTTTCAACTTTTGTATCTTATTGTAAATGTCATTGTTATCATATGTAAATTTTATTACTTCTTTGGCCTCAGTCTCTTCCTCTATCTCGACATTACCCTTGTAACCAACAATCTTTACATACTGCTGACTGAATACTTCTGCCTTTTGAAGATCCTCACATACACACTCCCCTTGTTCATTAATTATTCCTGGAATGTCCTTCTTGGAACCTGTTTCTGCCTTAAAATACCTATACATACCCTTCCATTTTTCACTAAAATTTGTATGACTGCCAATTATGCTTGCCATCATGTTATCCTTAGCTGCCTTCTTTGCTAGATTCAATTTTCTAGTAAGTTCCTTCAATTTCTCCTTACTTCCACAGCCATTTCTAACTCTATTTCTTTCCAGTCTGCACCTCCTTCTTAGTCTCTTTATTTCTCTATTTTAATAAGGTGGGTCT
The DNA here is from genome assembly GCF_040414725.1 of Anabrus simplex. NCBI lineage: Eukaryota > Metazoa > Arthropoda > Insecta > Orthoptera > Tettigoniidae > Anabrus > Anabrus simplex. Next base: position 19,697,131 of record NC_090274.1, on the reverse strand, counting down.
TTACCATTTCTTACCACCCTTAAAGGTACAAACCTGTTTTCGCATTCCTCAACAATTTCTTTAAACCCATCCCAGAGTCTGTTTACATTTTTATTTACCGTTTTCCACCGATCATAGTTACTTTTTAGAAACTGCCTCATACCTGCTTTATCAGCCATATGGTACTGCCTAACAGTCCTACTTTTAAGACCTTCCTTCCTATCACATTTATTTTTAACTACCACAAAAACAGCTTCATGATCACTAATACCATCTATTACTTCAGTTTCCCTATAGAGCTCATCTGGTTTTATCAGCACCACATCCAAAATATTTTTCCCTCTGGTTGGTTCCATCACTTTCTGAATCAGCTGTCCTTCCCATATTAACTTATTTGCTATTTGTTGGTCATGCTTCCTGTCGTTCGCATTTCCTTCCCAATTGACATCTGGCAAATTCAGATCTCCCGCTACAATCACATTTCTTTCCATGTCGTTTCCCACATAGCTGACTATCCTATCAAATAATTCCGAATCCACATCAGTGCTACCCTTTCCCGATCTGTACACTCCAAATATATCAAGTTGCCTATTATCTTTAGAAATGAGCCTTACACCTAGAATTTCATGTGTCTCATCTTTAACTTTTTCGTAGCTTACAAATTCTTCTTTCACCAGAATGAAAACTCCCCCTCCCACCTTTCCTATCCTATCTCTACGATACACACTCCAGTGCCGTGAGAAAATTTCTGCATCCATTATATCATTTCTCAGCCATGATTCAACTCCTATTACAATATCTGGTAAATATATATCTATTAAATTACTTAATTCTATTCCTTTCTTTACAATACTTCTACAGTTCAACACTAACAATTTTATGTCATCCCTACTTGATTTCCAGTTCCCTGTTCCCTTATCACCGCTCCCTAGGCCATCTAAGGTTATATAGTATTAAATTTCCTATTATTCATGTCTTATACATTGTTACCGTACTAGCTATGATCACAAAGATATTCATGAATTTGGATTTTTGTTACTAAGTCCATATCAGCGCCGAGTAAAGAGAAAATGGGTAAACAGTATTTAATGAAAATCGGTATGTAAAGTGGGAGAATAAGAAACTACAGTTTATGGTATAAAATATTTTACAAATCACAGAGTCGAAAGAAAACTAAATGTGAAGGCCTACAATATAGAAAGCTCATAACATTACATTGACCATTGTTTGTCGTGATGTGCTTTGTGTCTTCTGTTGCCCCTCACCTCCGGTAGATAAGATTACTGCTGCGTACAGAGTATTTTTTATTTGATTTATGTTGCACCGACATAGATAGGTTCTATGGTGACGATGGGATAGGAAAGGGCTAGGAGTGTCTTAGGCCTTAATTAAGGTACAGGCCCAGCATTTGACTGGTGTGAAAGTGGGAAACCACGGAATACCATCTTCAGCGCTGCCGACAATGGGGTTCGAATCCACTATCTCTCGGAAGCAAGCTCACAGCTGCGCACCGCTAACCACACGGTCAACTCGCCCAGTCGTACAGAGTGTAACAGCATGTCTGAATATTGATGGGAAGTAGCTGGGGAGTTAGATAACTTTCTTCTTTAGCATGCCATTCCCCTGGTTTATAAATTTTCTGATACTACTGGTACGTAACACACAGGATCATTATAGCATTCGGGCTATTCAATCCCTACTCTGAGGTACTGATTGGAATGAACAGTGTGCATATTTAGCGGAATAATGGCAGATGAGTGTTCATGGCAATCTGCGGCCTGGTCATCCCAGCTCTGGAACTTTGGACTATTAGATTGGCACCACAATCTAACCGCAGCACTGTTCGTTAAAAGTGATAAAACGTGCGGCTTTCCATTTGATCGAGTATTTTATATGATAGCATTTCTTTTAATCGCTACATTCATACTTACGTTTTTGTAATGACCTATGTTGATTTCAGGTTAGGAAAACCACAAAGTCAGTCTTTCTGAGAATCCCGTAGCGAAGCCCGGGTACATCAGCTAGTATATATATCTTGTTCTACTGTGCCTACGGTTGCCTGGGGCAACTTCTTCCTTCCCCTTAACCTCCACGGATGACCAGTAGCTGAAGAGGGGAACCTAAGAGTACTTCCGAGAAACGAGACTCCATCTGGACATACGGACAACCACTATGAATCTGATGACACGTCCTCCTTATCATATCGGGATGCCGACAACCACGCACGCGTACCCCTGTTCGAAAAACCTGGAGCTAGGGGGTTCCTCTGAGCTTGGTGTGTCCCTTATCAAACAGAGAGTACCGTAATAATAATTGAAGACGCTCGGGGGGGTAAAAAGTGATAACCCTCATATTTTTGGCTTTTCAAGTCTTTATTTAAACAGTTATATCCAACATGAAGTTCCTTTTTGTTCTTCCTTATCTAGGGCGGTAAACAAAGCACTTCAGCCAGAACTTCAGAAACAGATGTTTTCTTTCATTGTCAGTTTACTATGTTTATCAATATTGCATGCAAACAATTACAACCCTCAAATTGATAGGCATATTCAGTGTTTAATATACTCTAATTACCTATATAATACTGGTTCTGTATGCATTTTTCTCAGGATGTTATATAAAGAAGGGTTGCATATGCCATTGCATTGAGTAAGATGTTTCAAAGATTCAACATTTTAGCAGTAAATATTTTGTGAACATTCGTTCCTTTATATATCAGGACTTGCAAAATGCGGGTTGTCATTATGAACTCCCGAAGTCTTCAATTATGTTTTAAAGAAATAGAGAAGATATATGTCAGAGTACCGATAGGATAGTCACATTTCCATTAGCTGGAATTCGAACCCCGGTCGCCTCGATGACAAGTCAGTGACTATGCACTCTGTTATACGCCCATGGACACACACTTAAGTCGTATACTGAATGAACCCAGAAACATGTCCCCCCTCAGAAGTTGAAGTAGCATTTCTAGATTGATTGATTGATTGATTTATTTATTTATTTATTTATTTATTTATTTATTTATTTATTTATTTATTTATTTATTTGCGAGTGTGAAATGATGAGCATTATATTTAGGTAGGGAGAGAAGATGAAAAACCCAATAACACCAAGGGGTCTGCTCAATGCTTAACGTCTCCATCCGACAGACGAATAACCATCAAAAGCGTCGTATTCATAGGAGGGGGAAAGGAGGAATGAGTGATGTTTTAGGAAAATCATTGTGTACTCATTGTAGATCAGAGGTGCGCTTCGGCCCGCGGGTGAGCTCACGCCATGTAAGTGGGCGGGCGAGCGATCAGTGTGTGCGCTTCAGCGACAGCAACGTTGTGGTTACGTCACAGGCCGTGAAGGTCAATGATAGCACTATTATCTTTTTTAATTTCTAGTGGACAGAAATCCAGGTCATTTTCAAACTTACGTTGAAAGAAATTAGTTGCTCCTGCTCTGTTTACGTATACTGAACGGATACAACAAAGACCTTACGCGCACCTCAAAATATTCTGGTAGCCTACGCAATGATTTACGATGTTCACTATTATATTTTAAGAGGTGTATACTTTACAAACATTCCTAACATAAGGAGTAAAACGGATAAACTGTGCGTGTTGTTGATTGAGTTTAAATGCCCTGATAAATTCATCAACAATCCAGTCATGTATACCGGGAATAACATGACTTAAGTGATATATTTGAACACATAAGTACTGTATATCTACTTGCTGTCCGACTTATGGGCTGAATGGTCAGCGTTGAGGCTTTCGGATCAGAGGGTCCCAGATTTGATCCTCGGTCGGATTGGGATTTTAATCTCCTTTGATTAATTTTTTTGGCCCGGGGATTGGGTGATTGTGTTTGCCCTGAAACTTTTCTCCTCATATTCAGACAACCGCCACAATAACACGCAATCGTGATTACATCCTCCATATAGGAAAATAGGAAATCAAGCAAGAGATTAAAGGATGTGGACTGGACCGGGTCCTAGGCTCGTAGTCTGTGCAAACTGAGATCATGATCGAGAAATTGGTTTCTTGTTAAAATAAGTTAATTAAGCCAAATGCGGGCACAGTTCGGGTCAATGAGCAACGCTCCAGCTCAAGAGTATGCGCTCTCACGTAAGGTACAGCCTAGCAGCTACTTACACGGCTCTCAGTTACAACTAGTGAAGGGGCGCGTATCTAAACAAATTTGAACTGTTAAGTTTTACTGTGCCTAATGTCTCGTAGAGTATCATTACAAAAATGTTGTAAAGTTTGAGAGACGAGCTGCTCGATTAAGTGGTATGTTCTGAGCTGTCAGTGGAGAGATGGCGTGGGAGGACATCAGAAGACGAAAAGTTTGAGTGGTGTCTTCAAAAGTAGGAAAGGTCACAATATGAAGATAAAGTTGGAATTCAAGAGGACAAATTGAGGCAAATATTTGTTTATAGGAAGGGAAGTTAGGCTTTGGAATAACTTACCAAGGGAGATGTTCAATAATTTCCCAATTTCTTTGCGATAATTTAAGAAAAGGCTAGGAAAATAACCGATAGGTAATCTGCCACCTGGGCGACTGCCCTAAATGCAGATCAGTAGTGACTGATTGATTGAAACTAGGTCCCCGACACCAGAAACGCTCATACACTCCTAGACTATAAGATCGCTTCTATGCTATGTTTCACAGTAGCGTGAAGATTCTGGATTTCAAATACAAAACTTGGTCATTGTTATGGAACAGGTTTAGGGTTGCCATGAGTCCTGAAAAAGAGGGATTGTCCTGAATTTGAGCATGTGTACCGACGTCCTGACTGGATTTTTAAAAATCCCCAAATGTCCTGAATTTTCAAATTCAAAGCAAATTATTTAAAATTTTGTTCAAATGCTTCTGAAAGGGAATGTCCCATCTGTTACTTAAAAATCTAGGCAAATACTATTGAATATTATTTAATTTTGGAACGGTGTGTAAAGTAGGTACGTATTTTACTTAAAATATGATTTCTTGTTATTTCTCTATTTGATTTTCAACATTAGCATCATATAACAAGTGTGTCTTTTGGTAATGGTTGGGACAGTTCACATGGAATTACCCAAATACACTCGGTGGAACCACAGACGCCAACTTTTGGTCTTGAGCACTGGAGCAAGGATGAATGTATAAAATATTTTTATGCATATATATATATATATATGCATGAAGACAAGTGCTCCCGTGGAGTCGGCGCCTACATTTATGTGGTCTCCTGAATTCCATCCTGAACCTTATGGCAACCCTTCACAGGTTGAATTTACTTTCGTCAGAGAAAACAACGCTGTTCCACTGTCCTTTCCTGCATAAATTTTGCCAACTGTAATCTGCTCTTCCAATTCTTCTTGTCTATATAGGGCTTCTTTTTGGGAACCCTAGCTCTGTATCTTGCACAATTGATGAGACGCCCTATTCCTCGGCGTGTTTCTTGCTTTCCGATCTGTTCTCCAAAATAAACAGATATCGCACCAGTTTTAGATTTTGGGTCCTTGGTCATTTGCATCACATGCTTCGTTTCCTTGGTAGTCAGTTCTTGTGGGCAACACTTTCATTGTTTATTAGCAGTTCGTTTCTTTGAATTGCTTAATTATACTCTGGACAGTCGAACGACTTCTCCCAATGATGTTTGTAATTTTAATATACGATTTACCTTTACAAGTTCATGACACAATCAGCCGCCTCATATCCGCTGTAGCTTTCTTTCCTGCCTGACCCATTTCAACGACTTGTGTCCAACCAATCACTCAGTACACCTCGTTTGATAACGCCTGAGAGAAACTGTGGTAGACAACTAGTTTGTTATTTCCCTGTTCACACCCAAGTGTATGAATACGGTACATCTGTCCGGGAAGAACTGGACGTTACAGTGTAAACATTTTTCGTTTCCCCACAGAATGCGGCCTTGCACTTGTGGCTGATCTGTGGTATTAACGGGAAATCTCATACTTAGTTACTTACAGGTTACCCAAGGGGGCTATAGACTAAGCACACGAAATATTGAGTTATAAGTCGCTTACTATAACATGTTTTACTGTACCGGTACGAATGTTCATACCCGTGTCTGTATCAAAGAGGATTGGTCTGTATATTGTTATACACACGGGCAGAACCCGATCTTTACGTAACGCACAGGTCAGTCGTAATTTATGCATCGCTGCAAGGTAGGAATGCTGCCGAAATTTTGTGTGGAGTTGGGAAGGGAGGGGAGGCACTTGAAAACGACAAGGAAATATTTAGGAGCATCGCGCCTTTCATGTAGTGACACGCTTGACCCCGTGGTATTGTGTAGGTGTGGCAAATGCTTGAACATTACCATTCTAAAGGTAAAACATATTCGTCATATTAATACCTGTTGAAATAGTAATTTAAAACTGACTGTCTTTCTGTGGTCTTACGGTCAGGTCGCATTAAACTCTTTGCCCGCAGGCGCACGTTGGGGAAAGGGGGACGGCTTAGTTGGCAAACGAAGTCAATGGCGAGCTGCAAAGCAGGTGATTACATCTGAACGTCATTTGCGCCCTATAGTTCAGTCATTTGATGTTCCCTGCGTACTGTTTGCTGAGTTCGTCTCAAAGATCGTGGCCAGTTAGCACGTAATTGAGTGTAAACAGAGTGATCGAATGAAAATGGGATGAAGAGAAATGCCCAGATGCTGCATTTACGATGTCTACTCCTCAGCTGATACTTCATTTTTCTGTCAGTTTCGAATGGAAAACCACTTGGTAAGCTTCATTGCACAGTGACAGCTTGAGATGTGTGAGTGGCTTTTGAAGTACTTGCTTCACCTTTCTAGCCTTGCATTGTTATTTATTTGAAATAACTTGCTTGTTACGTAAGTTGTGCATAACCTTAATGTTGCTTATATTTCCTTCCAGGCGTCAACAACATTTTTCTGAAATTTAAAGTGAGAAGTCGCGCGCCTCTACTAGACGTCATGGCAAAGTGAGTGAGTCACAGTTTACTTTTAATTTGTCTTATAAAGAGCCCCACCCCCTTCCATGTCTACGCCTCTCAAAAGCAACTTTCTCCTACGTGCCCTAATGTTTTCATTCATAATGGATTTTGTTACGATCATCGCGAAGTCGGGTACTCAAATCCTGCAGATAAAAGATCTTTTTCTGCTCGATTTTCATCTAATTTACTGGGATAAGAATCATTGGGAAAGGTTAATCTGTCCTATTTCATTGTCAAGATCCAATCAAAATTAAAATCTGGGACATCCCTTTGCATTATGTTTAACTACCACAGCAGTACCATAATATGAGGTGGGTTTATACAGTATTTAAATGTTTGGAACAGAGTAAGTTTCACAGGACAAGCTAAACAATTGGAAAGTGTGAATTTATTTATTTAATATACCTACTGGCTGATAGTTGCTGTAATGGGTAAAATGTGATTCTTACTCACAAGTGTTTGTAAATAAAATTATTTATTTTTAACATGACAAAAGTATTGCAACAAGAGCATTTCAAGGAAATCAACATTTTGTTAAGCATTTTGTATTAACTGAAGAAAGAATTTTGGGCATTAAGTCCTGAAAGCTTTAAATCCTGGAGGACATGATGGCCATAACAGACCAGAAAAAGTGATAGGTGATCCGTTACCTATCTCCGCCAAGGCAGGTTGGGCTCCTTGATGCTCCAATCATTGGCCGAAGAACAGCCAGTCAGTGACTGCCCTTTCAGCATGGCAGACCAATAGGCAAGCAGCACACCGTAGCCTGCACTGTGGAATTGCAACACCACTCCATTCAAATGTGAGCTTAAGTCATTGAAGTCGGTCAGAATCCTTGATAATGCCGAATGCAGTCTTCGATGAAACGTCGGGACCATCACATGCTCCTGGACCACAGCCTACAAGCCTGGAAAATACAGGCGTGGTTTAATAACATACACATTTTATATATTTTTTGCTCTTGTTTATCTAATACCTGCCGGCCCCGCGTCGTAGGGGTAGCGTACCTGCTTCTTACCTGGAGGCCCGGGTTCGATTCCCGGCCAGGTCAGGGATTTTTACCTACATCTGAGGGCTGGTTCGAGGTCCACTCAGTCTACGTGATTACATTTGAGGAGCTATCTGACGGTGAAATGGCGGCCCCGGTCTAGAAAGGCAATCATATGTTATAAACTTCATGGTTCTGATCCGTATTGAATTGTAATTACAATATAATTATTAAATTAATGTAGAAATGTAAAAGGCTGAAGATGGTCAGCCCCATGCCGAAACTAGTCCCTAATTAATGTAATTTAGAATATGGCATATTATAATATTGAAAGGTGGACCATTACTACATTAATTTAATATTTATATTGCTAGAAAGCCAAGAATAATGGCCGAGAGGATTCATCGTGCTAACCACACGACACCTCATAATCTGCAGGCCTTCGGGCTGAGCAGCGGTTGCTTGGTAGGCCATGGCCCTTTGGGGCTATTGCACCATGGGGTTTGGTTTGGTTTGGTTTTCATCTAATACCTACATACCTTTAATCTTTGTTAAAAGCTAATATGCCCTCCTTTCTGTTTTATAATATTCTACAAGTTTTTTGAGCACACATTTTTAAGTTCATCATCATGCTACCGCATGTAACTAGACACTTTATTATCCATATTTTTTTGAAACAATCAAGTTTTGCACAACTCCTCTTGCAATTAACCCACAAGTTTTCTATTGGATTAATGTCAGAGTAATTCCCTGGCCCATCAAAGTTGTTCTCACGGAAGAATTTCTTCACTTTCTTTGAAGTATGGTAAGAAGCCTAATCTTGCTGGAAATTTCCATCAGCATCTCGAAACCTCTTCTGATGCTCACCAAAACTGTCCTTTCCAGTAGTTGGATGTACTGGTCAGCTGGTACTAACCTTCATGAGTGAAACACCAACAAAACATCTTTTTTTCAAAGAATGTTTTGTGATCTATTGCCAAAGTGCTGAAGTGTTGGCTCGGCACTTGTATCAAGCCCTCTGCCCCTGCACTGCAAAGTGATTCACATCAGAGAAAATATTTTTTCCAGAGTTCCATTGTCCAATCCTGATGGACTTGTAGCTGTCAGCTTGCATTCGTGAGATAGCGAGTTCAAACTATCCTGTCGGCAGCATTGAAGATGATTTCCCATTTTCACACCAGGCAAATGCTGTGCTGTACCTTAATTAAGACTATGGTAGCTTCCTTCCCAGTCCTATCCCATCGTCACCATTTAAGACCTTTCTGTGTCAGTGTGACGTTAAGCAAATTTCCAATCCTGATGACTGTGTCCACAAGAGATGTTTTCTGCACATTTCTCCTGTGAACACGTTTCTCTTCAGGTTTGCGGGCTCTATTACGAACATTAGAAATGTGCAAATTCACTTCCCTCTTCCCCAATTCACAAGCTAACTATACAGCAGTGAGCCTGTAATTTGATTTGCTTCTTCTGAGGAAAAAACCTTCATCAGTTGGCATCATTTTATTTTTCCTGCCACAGTTTCCTTTTTCACCTCGGTGAGATTGAGCCTATCTGTTTGTGTCGCTATTTATAGCGTCTTCACCAGAGGTGCTCAGCCGGGTGCCTGTTGAGGCTAGTCCAGTGCAACCAGGCTGGCCTGACGTAAATGCAGGCAGCTTACGTGGAAAGCATACGTCACAGTGACGCGAGAAAGCGGACACACTTTGCAGGGAAGTGGAGCAGTGACTTTAGATCGTGGCTACAAAGCTTTCTTTCACTATTCAGTAAAATGTTGATTGGAGTACAGTATTTGTTTTAAAAAAGACATTATAATCGCAAGGAAACCAACCTCTAAGATATTCTGGTTTGATTTATACTGTACTTGAGATAAATGGTGGGTTTTATTTTCTTATATTTAATTATGCTTCAAAGAAAAGTGACATGTTATAATTGTTGTGTTACAGTTTAAAAAGATATAGGGTTCAAGCATACAAGCTACAATTTACAATTTCTTGGGTGGGAATGACAGTCTATATCCATTAAAAAAAAATTCTTTTATTCATTCAGCAAAAGTAATATATTTACATAATTCAACAAGTTTACTGCTTGGTTTTGCACAATGAGGTAGTGTTATGTGGCTTTCTGTGCTCAGTGATAGAAGGCAGTTTGGGTTTAGGAAAGGTTATTCCACTGAAGCCCAACTTGTAGGATTCCAGCAAGATACAGCCGATATCCTGGATTCAGGAGGTCAATTGGACTGTATCGCGATTGACCTGTCTAAGGCATTTGATAGGGTAGATCATGGGAGACTACTGGCAAAAATGAGTGCACTTGGACTTAACAAAAGAGTGACTGAATGGGTGGCTCTGTTTCTAGAAAATAGAACTCAGAGAATTAGAGTAGGTGAAGCTTTATCTGTCTCTGTAATAATTAAGAGGGGAATTCCTCAAGGCAGTATTATTGGACTTTTGTTTTCTTATATATATATCAATGATATGTGTAAAGAAGTGGAATCAGAGATAAGGCTGTTTGCAGATGATGTTATTCTGTACAGAGTAATAAATATGTTACAAGATTGTGAGCAATTGCAAAATGACCTCGATAATGTTGTGAGATGGACAGTAGGCAATGGTATGATGATAAACGGGGATAAAAGTCAGGTTGTGAGTTTTACAAATAGGAAAAGTCCTCTCAGTTTTAATTACTGCGTTGATGGAGTGAAAGTTCCCTTTGCGGATCATTGTAAGTACCCAGGTATTAATATAAGGAAAGATCTTCATTGGGGTAATCACATAAATATGATTGTAAATAAAGGGTACAGATCTCTGCACATGGTTATGAGGGTAGGATGTAAAGGAGAGGGCATATAAGTCTCTGGTGAGACCCCAACTAGAGTATGGACTTTTCATTCACTTCTGACAGTCACAGGTCGTCCGGACGAGACTGCGCGGTTTCAACTCTAGCGGGTCATCCTCAGCTGAACACACATACACATATAACACATCGTGCAATTGCAAACATAACCATATCTAAAAACAAATATCTTGTGACGATAACACGTCAGGTTGTACTCATGAGTAGGGCATTCATCAAATTGGAAATTGTGTGTTATCATTTATCTATGTAACATGCGTGAATGTACATCTATGAGAAGTGAATATTCTAAATAATACATAGAATAAAAACAATATATATGTAAAACACTTTCATGCTTGTAAATGTTTGAGTTTATGGCTTGCACTGTTTCTTGATTCTTCAGTTTGACTGCTATAATTAAGGCTTATTGTCCATAGCTGTACATTATATAAAAAACTCAATGGCTTGAATTGTGATGTGAGATACACTTTAAAAATACCAATTTCTCGTTTTAAAAGATTTTTGTCACCATATATACATGAAGGGTAAGAAACACTTTACATTTCTAAAAAGCAAAAACATTGAAGTAGTGTAGATTCAGTTGAGGCTTGGACGGAAGTGTAGAGATTACAGCTTGCCATATATAAAATCCTGTTGTTTACATTAAAAGATGAGTCATGGTGTCCTGTGCCATGAAAATGAAAATTCTATGGCATTAAACCAGAGTGGTAGCTCCTTCCCTTTTTGTAGTTGTGTGAGAGTGTAATGATTAGTGCTGTTGTAGTTCTGAGGTTGTATATGGTTTGGGAGCATGTTGTATGAATCGTCAATACTGATATGAAGCTCATAGATTACGACACAAACTATGAATCGCCGTGAGACATCTGGTGTACACTTTACATGCTAGTACTGTTGTTTACACAGCAAAGCCGGTTGATAGAAGTCATGCTAGGAACAAGATTCGCATCGAGAAATGTTATTTAATGTTATATAATGTGTGTGTGTGACACAGTTGTTGTCTTTAAGATAATAAAAGTTTAGAAATCGTTGCCATAAGACCTATCTGTGTTGGTGCGACATAAAGCAACAAGCACCAAAAAAAAAGTTTAGAAAATTCATATAGATCGATCATATTATCGATTCAATTCAGATTTCATTTCCATTCGGTTGGCAGTATTACGTGGGTAGCTCTCTCCTTACTCCTCACCCCCGTAAAACTTGGTATCAAGAAAAGGTTCGCGTACTATATCATAATCTATATTCTATAATCACACCATGCTTCCTGGGAGTCTTATCCACTCAGTCACACCGATTAATTACCAGTGAGTGACACTGTACAGGATCTATAAATAAGCTGTGTAGCACACTGTTGCCCTGTTGCAAAACATAGGGAAAAGAAAGAACCTGTTCCAATTAATTTGGACAGTAAGAGTCTTTCAGTTTGCTCTGTCTAACCAAAGATGCTGTTCCAGTTTTTACTGCCATCCCTCTTGGCACTAATCTGTTCAATTCTAATGTTGCTAGCAAGTTCTTTCCAACTCATTTGAATAAGATATTTAGAAGTTTGTGTTGATCTTTGTCGTACAGTAAAAGCACATCAAATGTAAAAGATCAGAACTTCTAGTACATACTGTAAATTCCTCGCAGGTACACTTTTCTCAGAAACCTGTAGATATTTCTGCAGTGTACAGGGGATGAACTATCTTACAGTTAAATGTGAGGAGCATGGATTATTCTTTTTTTTGATTGAGTACACCTAAATACAGTCTTGTGCATATTAACCTTTAATTATTCGCTCACGGAGATTTCCTCCGGACCGATTACATTTTGCATGGTACTGAACTTCCCAATTGAACTGTGGGTCTCCCCATCCTTATACCTTTCTCCTTGTTCATTTGGACTCGTCCTGTCAGCATTTTGGCGTGATCGTGTATCCTGTGTGCGATGTGGGATCATAATTAAAATATCAAGGAAGGTTCAACCTTTTCAATACAAAACGTGTTGCATAAGATGTTCACAACATAATATTTATTAAATAGTTAGAACCGGTTTCGACGCTCATTGCGTCATCATCAGCTACAAAAATCACAATGGGCAAAGTACATGTCATAAAAATTGCATTAATAACTCTTGCATGGCTGAATACAAATGGTAGGCTGCTTTTTCTTAAAAGCTAGAAGAACTTGAGTAAAATATGATGTGATGTGACACATAAAAGCATAGTAGTTTGATGGGTAAGTATTGTGCATAAAATTGAACTGGTGCTTTGAACATAAAAGTCTGAATATGATGATAAAACGATGTGGTAAAAACAAAGTAGTAAAATAGTCCACTCTTCTGATGTTCAATTCAGGCACAAAAGTCCAGGTCCGATGTTATATAGCAATACCAACAAAAAGATTTTGTCGAGGCCGGGACACCTGATGTTGGGCGATTGAATAAGGTTGATCTTCGAATTAGTCTCAGCTCAACAGGGCGGCGAGTCTTGTTTAGCGTGCTGAGTGTGTGGTGTAAGAAGAGTTTTGTTGGTATTGTTGGTATTGCTATATAACATCGGACCTGGACTTTTGTGCCTGAATTGAACATCAGAAGAGTGGACTATTTTACTACTTTGTTTTTTACCACATCGTTTTATCATCATATTCAGACTTTTATGTTCAAAGCACCAGTTCAATCTGGGCCGATGACCTTCGATGTTAGGCCCCTTTAAACAACAAGCATCATCACCAGTTCAATTTTATGCACAATACTTACCCATCAAACTACTATGCTTTTATGTGTCACATCACATCATCATATTTTACTCAAGTTCTTCTAGCTTTTAAGAAAAAGCAGTCTACCATTTGTATTCAGCCATGCAAGAGTTATTAATGCAATTTTTATGACATGTACTTTGCCCATTGTGATTTTTGTAGCTGATGATGACGCAATGAGCATCGAAACCGGTTCTAACTATTTAATAAATATTATGTTGTGAACATCTTATGCAACACGTTTTGTATTGAAAAGGTTGAACCTTCCTTGATATTTTAATTGTGAATCTCAGTTCAATACGGGAAAATGAAGTTTTTAACTTATAATGTGGGATCATTGTTGTGGCGAGTGACATCGCCTGGACGTTTCCTCCGTGTGCGATTAAGTAAATTACCTTATATTTTAGTGCATAATTTTTTATTTTGTAGGTCGATGACCTTGTTGTTTTGTTCAAAACTTATGTTAGAAAAATATTATTTCATATTTCATATGATGTGATCGTCGTAGGTAATGGCGAGTCTCACAAATTTAATATCAGAAGATCATTCGACATAGTTAAGGTCTACAGTATTCTGCTTTCAGATCAAACAAACTGTGTAAAAATAACCAACAAGTACCTAAAAGGGTTTCTTTTAGTTATACCGAAGAATACTGCAAACAGACATGCCAAAACATCTCAAAGGATGAAAATGACAGGCATTTTTAAATCCGGAGGTTACCTCCATGTGCGACTAGACAAGGGTTAATGTGAAAAATAGATATAATTTTTTTTTTTTTTTAAATTCTTTTACAAATCATATAGGTTACTTCTTATTAAACAATGTTTTTGGCTTTAATTAAAATTTTCACTCGTTTCAGCATAGAGTCAATGAGTTTCATACATATTTCCCTTATTTCTTGGTCATGGAACCTCACTTTCACTACAGCACAAAACATATTTTCCTTGGTAGTGCAATCCATTTTCCTCATCAGTTTCTTGATAGTTGTCCAAAGATTTTCTGTAGGGTTTATGTCCGGTGAATTTCCAGGCTGGTCCAAATACCGGAAACAATTTTTCGTCATAAAGCCTTCGACGTTTTTCAATACATGGCGAGATCTTCCTGAAAAATCGCTTGTTCGACGTTCAGTTAGTTCCTCTTCAGTTCTGAAGCAGCTTTTCGCTCTAGAGTTGGGATGTACCTGTTGCAGTTCATCATTCCATTAACAGAAACCAAAAATTTAGAGCCCATGAATATAAAATAACCCTTTTTTTTTTAAACTTGACTGTACGTTTCATGTGCTTCGGCAAGACTTTCTAGTTATTGCTTCTCCTTATATGTGAGATGCACTCTTCTTGTCCATTTCTGATATTTTCTTGCCCATTCCAATGTTTCTTTCTTCATGGAACACGTTCATAGCTGTTTTCTGAAAGGTCATTGAGCTTTCCTTCCAGCTTCTAAAAGCTGCCTATGCACTGTTGAAGCATCAGTTTTTACTCCTGCATGCTCAGGTTTTTTTTAAAAATCGAAACTATTAATTTCAGGATTAATTTTACTTGTTCTGATGAGATAAGGCAACGCTTTGCTCAAAGTTTTCCGTTTTCGGCCACATCACCCTTTCCCTTGAGGTGAAATGGACTCTTTCTCATTTTTCCTCCTAATTATATTACAGACAGCACCCAGACTTACATTACATTCAGCTGATATTTGTCTCTTGAGTCAAACCACTAAATTCATTGAGGGTTATAATCTTACCTCTACCGGGTGAGTTGGCCATGCGGTTAGGAGCGCGCAACTGTGAGCTCGCATCTGGCAGATAGTGGGTTTGAACCCCGCTGTCGGCAGCCCTGAAGATGGTTTTCCGTGGTTTCCCATTTTCACACCAGGCAAATGCTGGGGCTGTACCTTAATTAAGGCCACGACCGCTTCCTTCCCATTCCTAGGCCTTTCCTATCCCATTATCGCTATAAGACCTATCTGTTTCGGTGCGACGTAAAGCAAATGACAAAAAAAAAAAAAAAAAAAATATCTTACCTCTCTTCTTTGATGTGATATCCATTATGACTGGTTAACCCTTTCACTCCAATCGACTGCTCTAGCAGTTGAGAGAGAGCCGTGCTGCACACCCAGTGGACTGCTGTTAGCAGCCTAGCTGAAGCTGTGCCTCATAGCCAGTCGACTGCTGTAGAATTCGTGTCTTTCGGCTGTTCTTCATTTCCCTACGATAGACTGCTGGGGAAGTTTGACCTTGGTGGTCTCTCGTGGCTGACTTAGTCTATAGTTACAGCTATGATCACCAGATGACAGGAGTAACCAGTTCGAAGACAAATGGAATGTATCCGGTATGCTACTCACTTCACGCCTGGTTTCTCCCCTGTGCTGACGTGCTTGTGCTTTTCGATTTAGCTTTCAGTTGCTTTTAAATTGTGAAAGGCCTAATGACGGAGGAAAGATATACTGCGGAGGAAGCTCTTGCCCTCATATTGGGTTGTGACTTTGAAGATGATGACGATTATAGTGATTCATCATCTGATTCTGGTGACGGAATGACTTCAATCTCACCTACTTCAGGCACATTTTCTACTTCTGTTACCGCTTTGCCCTCTGAAAGGTCAGCCTACTTCGACGATTCGACTGAAGATTAAGATAGTGAGAGGATGAAGACCGGATGCCTGAACCACCGAGCAGAAAACTAAATTGGAAAAAGAACCTGAATCCGAAGAAACACAATTTTGACGCAGCTAATTTCGAACTGAAAAGTTTAGTGGACCATGCTAGCATGTTAAGTTTCTTTCAGCTGTTTTTTAACACGAGTATCATAATTTTTCTCTGTGAGGAGACTAATAGATACTTTTCTCAGAATGTGGTTGCAGGTGGAGTTCCACATTAAAAATAAAATAAAATACATTTAACCTCTTCCTGTTCTCTCCTCACATCTCGAACCGCATGCGGACGGGAGAGCAGAGCGAGACAAGTTATCCCGTACAGCAGGCTCGGTGAGCCACTCCAGAGGGTCATGATACCATACTAGCTACACTGGAGTGAAAGGGTTAATACTCACTGAATGCTGTTTCAAACAACTACAAACACATTCCAAACGCTTTCAAACACAAACAATAAGAGTATTAACTACAATTGCGTTTCTCAACAATGGGTATCCATACTGTTGTTAAGAATTGGCAGGAAACAGTTGTTACCTCTTTATTACTTACAAAACAAAATTTTGTTCGGCCCCGCGGTGTAGGGGGCAATGCGTCCGCCTGTCACGTGGCGGCCCCAGGTTTGATTCCCGGCCAGGTCAGCAGTTTTTAATTGTAATTATTAATATCCCTGGCCTGGGGACTGGGTGTTTGTGACGTCCTTAATCTTCCTTTCCTCACACACAACATTCCACATTACTGCCATTCCAATTACATGCAGGTTCATACAATATGGTGCCAGTAGGGGCAAAAGACCCACATGTGTCGATGCCCTGAACAAATAGCATTTTTTTTTAAATTACCTGACACTTGTTCACATTAATATGCACAAGACTGTAATTGAGATGTTTTGTTGCAGGGAGCTGTTCATTATGTTTGTGTACGACACCCAGCGCTGTCAGAGGGAGGAGGACGATCCTCAAGACGCAGTGTTGTACTTCCACCCTGCTTGGGTCAGCGATCAGCAGAGATTGGCACTCTGCGGTCAGCTCATGGGAGCCACGCATTTCTTCCTCTCTGCATTCAGTTGTCCTCGGATACTCTCCCTCAATAGCGGCAAGTTTGTGGTTCGCAAGTGTGGTCGCTACATCCTGGTAAGCCTAGTTTTGCATCGCTAAACAGCATATAGGCTACACAAGAAACATACCAATAATGTGTCCTTTAACGGGGGGTAAATCTTTACTGGTTAATAAATAAAAATAAAAATCTTTATAGAATACACTCTCCTGTGGTGAAATTGTTTTTAATTATCTCTACTACTTCAAAAGATGTGTTTGTAAGTGTTCGTCACTTGCTATGTTGACTGTGTCATACGTTTGTTCCTCGTTTTTAGTAACTTTCGCATGGTTTTTATCACAGTTCTTCTCCACCTAAGTTTGGGTCTTGTTACGGATCAAAAAGTTCTTCTTCCCCTACTCTACTTTACTCTAATTTCAAACTCTTTTATTGGTATACAGGTGCTCAAACCATCTCATTTTGGGACTATTGCCTATAAATTATGTACCTAAGTTGGAGAGAAACTGAAAACTTGGGACGTTTAAGATGTTGAAGGGAGTCTCCCAGCCAGTTCTGTTATGTTTACTTCTTCCTTTACGCCATCTGCCTGAGTTATGTTATGTTCTGTTATGTACCCTGTCCACTTTGTAACTTCTAGCTGATGATGACACCACCAAGCGTCGAAACCGGTACTAGTAACAATAAATAACATGTTGTAAACGTCTTATACGACATACATAGTATTGAATAGGTTGAGCCTTCCCTCAATTCAAATTGTGAAGCTGACTGTCAGTTTATAATACGGTAGTTTAAAACAAAACAAAAACTTACCTCAACTTCTGTTATTCTTAGGAGGTTCCCCCGGCCATCATATTTTTAATTTTAAGTTTTAAAAATTTGAAGTCTATCCTCAAATTATTTAACACGTTGAGTGCCGAGCCGATTGTAGCACACTATTCCACTGGTGCCAGGCATGTTTTTGAATTGCATTCCGCTGGTGCCAAAGCAATTGTACGCGTTGTAGTTTGTTTATATAATCTTGGGATGTATTTATATGATGTACTAAGTAAATTTTATCTCACCATACCATGGTCATGTGTGACGCCATATGGTGTCACATCAATTTTTAGGAAAGGTAAAATATAGCGTGACGCCATATGGTGTCACAGAATTTTTTGTCATGGAATGTGCAATACGAATTTCAAATACGGGATATTTATTTGCTAATTCAAATTAACGCAATATTTATGAAAACCTAGTAAAATGCAAAACAAGTACTTATATTACATTACATATTGTTGTCAACAGTTTTCTGATAACTCTAAACAATTAAAATATGCGTTTCGGCACGCCCGAGTTCTTGTTACTCCTAATTTTTCAAACCTTATTGGCATCGTTGTTCAAACATCGTCCTTTGTACACTTGTTTCATGTGCAAGTTTTATATTTACGTTTTGCACATCTCATCGGGAAGTTAAGGGGAACACGCTAACTATACGCTACCTGGCTGCTAGCACAGCTCGGCACAGCCCGGTTGGCTCACGTCCGCTGCTTCGCTCCTCCCTACCTCTCCGCCACACCCCGATACTCCCGCGGCACTTCTAATTTTATGACTAGTTATTTGTTCAATTTTGGCGTTTAAAGTTGCGCTGGGTACATGCAGTTTTCACCTTAGCATTCTACTGCCTCCCACGAATATTCCTACCAAATTTCAACCGAATCCGAGTGTAACACATGTATGTGTTCCCTCGTAAGGTTATTGCCAATATCTTCCATTTTTTATATTTTTGCACAACTATATAAACTGAGTGATAATACGTACATAAACGAGGAATAAACAATGCCTGGCGCGCTTTCACCTGTGACAATGACCACTGGCCAGTCAGTGGCTTCGGAAGAATACTGTGGCGCCACATGGTGGCATAGAGTAAAAATACGTAGCTGGAATAGACCCTGAAGTTCGCCCTTCACGTAGTACCAATTTTACGCGCATAGATGTCACAGCTGATTATCTATGGTGCATCGCCTGAAACTCAACTGTGCCGCCATATGGCGTCACGCCAACTCTGATTTCAAGAACGGTGTGCCGCCATATGGCGTCACGCCATCTCAAATTTGAAGACCACCGTGACGCCATATGGCGGCACGTGGCACCCAACGTGTTAAAGTACAAATTTCTCCAGCATTGTCAAGAAAGAAGATCCCTTACCTACAGATTTTATCTCAAGCTTGAACATTGGCTTGAGTGTTTTGGCTCAACATGAAAGAACATTTTATCTCATCATTATCATCATCGTCATAATCGTAAGTGTTTTTATTTCGTTTGTGCCGATTTGTGTACCCCATTTTCAGCTGTAGGTGTTCCACATCTATATATATAAAATAAGAGTTTTGTCTGTACATTGCTCAGAATTTGAAAATAATGGTATTTCTGTATCGGTCATGTCCATAGTAACAAGAAAATGCACTTTTTACTTTTCCGTAATTTCTGTCTGTCTGTCTGTCTGTCTGTCTGTCTGTCTGTCTGTCTGTCTGTCTGTCTGTCTGTCTGTCTGTCTGTCTGTCTGTCTGTCTGTCTGTCTGTCTGTCTGTCTGTCTGTCTGTCTGTCTGTCTGTATGTATGTATGTACACGCATCACGAGAAAACGGTTGAAGAGAATTTAATGAAAATCGGTATGTGAAGTCGGGGGATGAGCCTCTACAATCTAGGCTATAAATCATTTTACTCACGCTGAGTGAAATGGTAGTTTAGGGGAAGGCCTAAAATTGAATTCTCAACTATTTATGTTATTAGTGGTCTAATGAAAATCGGCATGTGAAGTCGGGGGATGAGCCTCTACAATCTAGGCTATAATCATTTTACTCACGCTGAGTGAAATGGTAGTTTAGGGGAAGGCCTAAAATTGAATTCTCAACTATTTATGTTATTAGTGGTCGTATTTTAAAGAAAATGGGTATGCAAAGTTGGGGAATAAATTGCTACAATCTAGGCTGTCAATAATTGTATTCACGCTGAGAAAAATGGTAGTTTAGGGGAAGGCCTAAAATTTAATTCTCAAATATTGTTGTTATTAGTAGTCCTGTCTTGATGAAAATCGGTATGCAAAGTCAGGAAATAAGTCGCTATAGTATAAGCTGTAAATTATTTTATTCACGCTGAGTGAAATGGTAGTTTAGGGGAAGGCCTAAAATGTAATTCTCAAATATTTCTTATTAGAGGTGTAATCGATGAATGCTACATAACTAATGTTATATAGTATTACATTTCCTATTATTCATGTCTTATACATTGTTACCGTACTGGCTATGATCACAAAGATATTCATGAATTTGGATTTTTGTTACCAAGTCCATATCAGCGCCGAGTAACGAGAAAACGGGTAAACAGTATTTAATGAAAATCGGTATGTAAAGTCGGAGAATAAGAAACTACAGTTTACAGTATAAAATATTTTACAAATCACAGAGTCGAAAGAAAACTAAATCTGTAGGCCTACAATATAGAAAGCTCATAACATTGATCAACAATAACATTACATTGACCATTGTTTGTAGTGATGTGCTTTGTGTCTTCTGTTGCCCCTCATCTCCGGTAGATAGGATTACTGCTGCGTAGAGTACTTTTTTATTTGATTTACGTCACACCGACATAGATAGGTTTTATGGCGACGATGGGATAGGAAAGGGCTAGGAGTGCCTTAGGCCTTAATTAAGGTACAGGCCCAGTATTTGACTGGTGTGAAAGTGGGAAACCACGGAATACCATCTTCAGCGCTGCCGACAATGGGGTTCAAATCCACTATCTCTCGGATGCAAGTTTACAGCTACGCACCGCTAACCACACGGTCAACTCGCCCAGTCGTACAGAGTGTAACAGCCTGCCTGAATATTGATGGGAAGTAGCTGGGGAGTTAGATAACTTTCTTATTTAGCATGCCATTCCCCTGGTTTATAAATTTTCTGATACTACTGGTACGTAACACACTGGATCATCATAGCATTTGGGCTATTCAATCCCTACTCTGAGGCACTGATTGGAATGAACAGTGTGCATATTTAGCGGAATAATGGCAGATGAGTGTTCATGGCAATCTGCGGCCTGGTCATCCCAGCTCTGGAACTTTGGACCGCAGCACTGTTCGTTAAAAGTGATAAAACGTGCGGCTTTCCATTTGATCGAGTATTTTATACGATAGCATTGCTTTCAATCGCTACATTCATACTTACGTTTTTGTAATGACCTATGTTGATTTCAGTTAGGAAAACCACAAAGTCAGTCTTTCTGAGAATCCCGTAGCGAAGCACGGGTACATCAGCTAGTTAGAAACTAAACCTGTACTTTTAAAAATAATGTAACTAAATTTTAAGCTGGAATATGTTTTATAATCACATAAACTAGCAGTTAAAAACAAATAAGTATTGGAAGATGGGATTCTTCCTTCAGCCTAACTTTAGTTTAGCCTAGTCCTGTCGAAGATCACGAAAAAAATTTTTGGGCGCATTGACTCAATGCTCCGGAAAGTATAATCGTGTGAACTTTTGACATGCAGCTTGATACTGCGATTTTAGCCAAGGACGTTCTAATAATTTTTATGTTTGGACAGACACCTACATTGATATCCTCTTTTTATGACTTGTAAAAGCAATCAGGATCCTGATTTTTCACCATACAGGTTTGAGTTTGAGACTGATGATGCCCTTAATATGGGTGAAACATATCCCTTAACATTTTACAATAATATTTCATTTCTAAAAATTATCTCTTTGTATTGAATAGGTGGATATTAAAAAAATTATAACACTTGTAACATACTTTGTATTTACGTACATTTCAATACGGACCTAACATGAGAATTATCACATGTAAAACTGGAGTATCCGGAGAAAATTCTGTCCTGCCTCCACTTTGTCCAGCACAAATCTCACATGGAGTGATCGGGACTTGAACCCCTGAACTTGGTGGTGAGAGGTCAGCGCGCTGCCACCTGAGCCACGGAGACTCTGCTTTAACCTAATAAGAAAAAAGGTCATAGAACTAATTGTAACATACTTCTTTATTAAAACATATTGTTAAAATATGTTAGTATGTTAGTGGCACGCCACACAAATTGTGTTTACTTATGTCATAGGTTCGCCATCCCTGTTCTAGAGTATCCTACATTACCCACATCGAGACTGTCAAGGCGGCGATCTCCTGGTGGAGCTGGGAAGCAAAAACTAGCTTGTCGGAGAAAGATAAGAATTGGGATTGATGAGGAAAGATATCAGCTCTTTGAAGATTGCCATTTTGTGTTTTCATCTTTATCCTAGCCCACTTTTTCTGTTCCTGTCTCTCCGTTGCTTGTTTGTTCCTTCCAGTTTCTTTATTTTATTATTCCACTTTTTACCATATGACATTCCAACCTTTCTCTCTTCAGTGAGAATGTGTTTTGTTCTTGTGACAAAGCTGAAAATTACTTTTGTTCTAGACGGTGGGCACTGATCGCAACATTCCTAACTGGATTCTGGAACACCGAGCAGACACACTGCACCAGTTGGTTCAGTTCTATCACAAGGATTTCGACACCATGTCGTCTGCCATTTCCAGTGAAAATCAGTTTCTCAGCAAATTGAATCAGATATTTGAAGTTTATGTTCCCATTGTACAGTTTTCTGGAAACATATTTGGAAATATACCAACTATAAGACTTCCCAAGGTAAGCCTTTCTATAGGGAATTGTTTCTTCATCCAGATAGCTTAGTGTATTTAAAGCATTCATCTAGCTAGATGGGCTGGACATAAGCGATAGGAATACACTGACTGACATGTGGTAACTTAATATTTAGCCTTATGCAATACAAATCAAAGGATAAAGAAAGAGATAAGTAGGCAATTGTAAGTGTTGCTGTTAGAACTCAGGCTTTGTTTTGTGTAACATTATGTTGAGATGAAAAAGGGCTAGGAATGGCAAGGTAGCAATACATGGCCTTGCATTTGCTTGGTGTGACAGTGGGAAACATTTTTTTTTTTTTTTTTTGCTAGGGGCTTTACGTCGCACCGACACAGATAGGTCTTATGGCGACGATGGGATAAGAAAGGCCTAGGAGTTGGAAGGAAGCGGCCGTGGCCTTAATTAAGGTACAGCCCCAGCATTTGCCTGGTGTGAAAATGGGAAACCACGGAAAACCATCTTCAGGGCTGCCGATAGTGGGATTCGAACCTACTATCTCCCAGATGCAAGCTCACAGCCGCGTGCCTCGACGCACACGGCCAACTCACCCGGTGACAATGGGAAACTATAGGGAACTGAATAAACTGTCTTTCAAATGCAAGCTTTCAGCTACTTGATCTGTTCTCCTCCATTGGGGGATTATTGGCAGAAATTACAGTGTAATGTCATCGCGTCACCTAATGTGACAGCAGGAAATGCATATTTGGGAGATAGTGGATTTTGAACCCTACTGGCGGCATTCCTGAAGAAGGGGGGGGGAGGTTGGAGCATACAATATCGGAAAACTGAAAATCAGGGAACGAATAAAAACCATCAACAATTTGCTTAAACATCATAATAATTAAATGTGTGTGATGCTGATGTTGGTGGTATGAAAGAACAATAAAAGGTGGAAGGACGATGGACAGTGACAAGATGATAACAGATTCTCTTGATGGTGTTGTGGTTTGCTCTTGTATTTTGTCAGTGTTAATTTGTTCTTTTTATATTATTCTTCTATCCAGATATATAATTTCCGTCGTATGTATAATAATAATAATAATAATAATAATAATAATAATAATAATAATAATCGTACAAAAACTCCTTCATAAATTACTGTACAAGGGTTAAAAGTCTTGATACTTTAAATTCAGTTTTACTGGAGAAATTTCGTCACTCTTCGATGGAAATTTCTGTTAGGTCAGCAACTTGGATCAGCCAAGCTCATAGAAAAATATTGATATTGATTTATTTATTTATTTATTTTATTAACAGACAATGCGAATTAGGAAGAAATCACCAAAAATTTGCAATAGGTTGTTGGATTAGATTAGAGTAGATTCTATTTGTGTTGCAATTACTGGCTACTGACGAGAAATAGCAAAATATTTATGTGCAGGCACAAGCATATACTGAGAGGTTAGATGCATGTTTAATAGTGTGGAAATAAAATCCCAAAGTTTACAGACAATTTATGTTCGTTTGTATAATTGACAATCATATTGTATAGTGAATTCAATTTTCTTTGTATAAAATTGATTTTTGTGAAGATGGTTTAAATATATTTGCTGAAGTAATTCAGTAGACATTAAAGTCTGGTAGGGACATTGACAGATCTATATCAGGGTTTTTGAATAAGTCATTAAACGCAGTACATATCCTCACTAATAGTGAACTTTAGTGTATTAATATGTTGGATAATGGCAAGCTAAGAAAGAATGGATCGCAAGTAGTTTTCGTAGTTATCTCATATAATAAAATAAAGCACATGCGATAAAAAAATGTCCAACACTATGGTCTAAATCCCTTCTTTAAAATCTTCTTTTATTTGGTCACAGGTGTATATTGTAAGCTTAGGTTTTGTACCACATAAATTACCATTAGCACTCCTTGACTTTTAGAGGTTAAAATGACTGTAGTGTCTAGGCGAGTATAGTATAGTATGGAGGAAATTATTTGTTATTATAAGAATGACATGACATATTTATTTAGCTTATGGTACAAGTTAAGGTGCGCACAAATTGAGTAACATTGTAAAAGCAACAAATAATTTACAGAACAGAATAAATATAAAAAGTCAAGGTAAAACATAAAGTAGAAATCAAGAGAGATATGTACGATACAGAAAAATAGAAAGGCAAAAATACAAAAACACAGAAATGATGTAAATTATAAGTAAATACATAAATTAAGAAATGAAAACTAAACTAGGATAGCCGTTGTTGAAGCTGTCAGGAGGTCGACCTCCTGACATGACATAGAAGCGATGACAAAAGGCAACTTCAATAGATCGACTGGGGTTCATAAGTTAAAAATTGGAATTAACTTTCAACCTGTTAGATTCTGTTACATAGATGTAGTATGTGTTGAAGAGATGTTAAGTACAGAACAAAAATGGCCAACCGGACACCAGTGGGATCCAAATCCACAACCTTCCGATTTGGCATTGGTTGCTCTTCCAACTGAGCTGTGGTGGGCTTGGTCATATTTGTTCTGTTGGAAAGGATCTAAGCTACAGGTCTGGCACTACTACCATCACACTGTAGAGTGCGTGCAAGTTGCCCGTTGTGGGCCAAGTCAATGAATATTGAATTTTCACGACCACATTGTAATCAAAATTAACACTTTGAAGACGATGTCACCCCATGTGGGGTGACGGACTCTCATACAAAATATAGTATGTCACCCCTCATGGGGTGACACGGTAGTGTGTCCAGGCCTCTCAACTTTAGGCTGTCGCACGAAACTAGCGCTACCATTCACTGTTGTATTGCATTGCTTGTTCACGTAAGGTGTTCATAGAGTGCAGAGCAGTGCCCATTCCTTTCTCAGCATGCTGTGCATTGCGCAACACACAGTGGAATTTCTCCGACATTCGTCACCCCGTTTATTATTGCTTTATTCTTACATACTGGTTGAGATTTAGCACTCAGATGAAGTTGTAAACTGGAGCTACGCGTGAATAAAAAAATGTTTCTGCAAACCTGAGAATGTTCCCCAGTAATTGTCACTGGCTGGTGATTTGGTTGAATCATCGTCCGATACAGCACCGGAATCTTTGCTAGTGTCCTCACTACACAAACTACTGTCGAATTGCGACTCGGAAAAGGTGGCATTACATTGCAAATCCTAAATGTCAACATCTCTTGATTCAATATTCGAACCCTTTTCAAGTTGTTGTTCTATCTCTCTATCGGTAATCATGGCTTACTCAACACAGAAACACATAACATGAATTAAATTCTTGTCACAAAACTGTAAATTACAAGGAACTCGTTGAAAGATGCGTAAATCAACAGCTCACAACACAGAGCACAGTGTTCCACAACAACAAAGGTAAAAAGGCAGTCACCCCTGTTGCATAGTCAACATGATAACCATATGTCGCCCCAATGGGGGGACACAAATATAGTAACTTTGAACATAAATTATGTCTCTGATTATCATCTAAGAATGAAATTACGAACATCCGTAGCCCACAACAACCTGAAAAATGTATATCGTATTTCAGCAGTTTACCACGAAAAAAGCAAATGTGCACATCGACGCTAAAGTGTTAACTTTCCCAACCTGTTAGGTCGTGTTCTGTACATACAAATAACTTAGAAACCAAAATATATTTATAATAAAATGTTAAATTATGTAAAAGTAGGGGAGTTTTCCTCAAGCCCGCCTGATGGCCATGATAGTCGGTTTGAGTCCTGTTGATCTAAAACATTTTCACCATCAGAGTTTGGGCTGGCAGAGTAAAGGAGGTGCTGGTATACAATTACTAATCACTAGATTGTTTGCCAAAAACCTGGATTCTATTCCATACCTTTCCGCAGTGTTGATGTGGAGTGGGCATTTGACGCTGTTGGTGATTCGTCCGTTGGATGAGGACATTAAGCTTGGTGCTATTTGATAGGAATAGGCTAAGTGCCGGCACTGGAATTCCACCTTCTCCCTTCCTACTATCATATATCACGACGTTCAATTCATCTAAAATGATTCATCTCAATTTTTACCTAACACCGTAGAGGAACTGAACAAGGGTTAGATACACATACATGTGAGTTTTCCTCAAATATGTAAGAACATGTATTAAAGCAGGAAATATGGACATGTGGACATATATGAAAAATAAGATTAGTTTTTTTAATTGCTCCAAATATGGTAATTCGTAAACATATGAGAACATTGTAACCTAATACAGTACATACATAGTCTGTGGTCATTGCTCTGCAGACATGAAGGATAGATTGTAAGTCCGATTGTTACTAGTTGCTATCTATGTTTTGGTACAAACTGTGTATGTGTTGTGTGGTCTTGTACCATGTTACATACTTCTGCTTTATTTTGAGTGTATTTTCTTTCATTTTCAGAGTGCGAGTAATGTTTACTTGGAGGCTCTACAAATTCTTCAGTGCTGTCAGGAAAAAGGTGGAGTGTTGGGTGGCATTGTGCTCTATCATAATAAGTAAGTTTATTACCATACTCATATATACACAACACATAGGCCATAAACACGGTGATGCTGACCCCAAAGTCCATGAAGGTGATGATTTTGCTTTGGTGAAATTAAAATTGACCATTTTCCTTGTATGTCATTAGAAAGTATATGAACTATGTGTCAAATATATACTTTGGTGCTCTCTTCCTTGCTCTAGGCTTAAAGCTTTGTTGAAGCTGATGAAGTATACTCGTAAAATTTAACTAGAAAAATGTTATTTGTTGTGGTATTTGCTTCCAGGGTCGTTGCTACTCAACTCGGCTGTGATCTTACGAAAAGGCTCGTGTCTTCTGATCCCTATCGTTTGAAGGTATGATGTTGCACACCTTTCTAACAGACTTAGCTTTGACATTATAAAAATTGTCTCTGGTATAAATGTTGGAAACATGTGCCAAATAAAGTCACGTAATAAAATAAACAGCATAGTGTGGGAAGAGCGAGGAACAGAAACACTACTGTCAGCATCAGTCCCGGTTCTCCTCTCAGCCCCCGATGTGGTCATTTGTGCTTTCCACCGGTCGTCTTGATAGATTTCAAGACAGGTAGTAGAGGATAAGAAGAAAGCCAGATAAACAGAGGAAAACGGAGGAAACTAAGATGAATAACACAGGACAAACAAAAAAGGAAAAAAATATCCCTATGTATTGGAAAGGAATAAAAAATGTCAAATCAAGATCAGGAAGTTCTGTTATGGAAGATGGATTAATTGCAACCTTGTTACATGATATTTGAAAGATCTGTTTAGCACCACGTAATAAATGTAATAAAGAGTATCGCTAGAAGATGTCAGTTCTTGTATTAGCCATCTGAAGATGGAATCACGATGTTCGTTGTTCATGACAGATTGATTTATTTATTTATTTATTTATTTATTTATTTATTTATTTATTTATTTATTTATTTATTTATTTATTTATTTATTTATTTATTTATTTATTTATTTATTTTTGTTCGATTTTGGCCATCTCAGGACCACTGAAAGTAACCCTGTGCATTCATCTTAATCCTTCATTTCTTGACTTCTAATAATTCTTCATCCTTTCACTTTGCTGTTTCCTCCTCTCTTGTTTCCAGATGTTGTTATTACGTTTCCTCTTCTTCTTCTCCTGGAAACCCTTGAAGTTTTGTATCAATCCTGTGAAAGTTGTTCTCTCTTGTATTACATTGTATGTTATTCCAATCTGTCATATCTTTTTTTACTCCTTGGATCCACTGGTTGCCATGTTGCTCTTGTAAACCTCGTTAAACACTCGTTTTGTCAATCTACTGTTATCCATCCTCATTATGTGCCTAAAATTTAATTCTCCTCTTTCTGATCTGTCTTTCATTTTCTTTATCCTTGTATAGATCTTTATTCCTCCTACGTTTAAACTCTGCATCCTTCGTTTTCAATGGTCCCCAAGTTTTCCTCAATATTTTCCTTTCTTTTTTCTCTATCTCTTCTATTTCACCAGTTTTCATAGAGAACATGCATTCTGTGGCATACAAACTCTCTGGTTTAATTACTGTGTTGTAGCATTTGATTTTAGTTTTCCTTGAGAGATTCTTCTTATTGTAGGTATCTTAGTGAGTTGGTATGCTAGTTCCAGTTTGCTTCGTTATCGAGTCCATTAACCTGAATTATTTCGCCTAGGTATTTAAATTTATTAACCTTGTTGATTTTCCCATACTCTGTTTTTAGCACTGTAGATGAATCCCTAATATTTGACATGAATTTAGTCTTTTCAAAAGATATCTGAAGTCCAACTTTTCCTGCTATTTCTTTCAGAAGGTTGATTTGCTCTACGGCAGTCTCTATACTTCCAGAGAGGATTGCTATGTCATCAGCAAAGGCCAAACAGTTTACACCAATACCTTTGTGCTTTGAACCTAATCTTATCTCGTGTTGGAGACCCCTTTCTTTAACCACTTCAGTGGCATGTTCGGGCAGACCTCCTGTACCAGAAAGGTGAGGTTTTTTCGGAGGAAATTATTTATTTTTAGGATGCAAGGAATGAGCAACAATTATAAAGGGAACACATTCATATATTACTCAAGGTTAATAAAAACTTACGTTACACTCTATTTACACTTTTTTTACAGTAGGCCTGTGACATAGTTTCATAAAATATTGGTGTTTTGAGAATACTGTCCTTTGACCAATACATTTTTATTTCAGGCTTTTGTATTATTCACACCAACAACACTAACGCAATAAACTGCTGAATTTCATAAGAATTTGTTTCTGTGCCCTTGCATGCGGAGATTTATTTACAAGGTTTTCAATGCACTTTTAGCATACGAATTTGTTTCGGTCACTGTCAAATTTACAACTTCATCCATTAGAAACAGATCAAAACAGTCAATCCCACTCACCTCTGGTAATGAGATTTCATGAATACAGCTGGAAACCCTCCCGCCATCTGTTGAAAATGCTGGAAAACATTTTCCAAAGAGATTACAGTACCCCAGAAATTATTGGGCGATCACGAAATGAACACTGCAGCTAAACGAGAATTTCTCGGGTGGTTACGTTATGGGCAATCGTGTGCCACCTGAGAATTTCACGGGCGTGCCACTGAAGAGGTTAAGTCTTTCTTCCCATATTTATTTCTGACACACAAAATGTTTACAAAGAAATGTTGTACAGTCAATATATTTCTATATATTCCTATCCAGTGATTACCAGACTTAGTCTTTTGCACTGAGTAGTCATTGCTGAGAGGTTTATTCAGATGGGCACAGGTGAGCAGGTGTAGTGAAGCCTGCCTCTAGTCATATTCACATTGTTCATCAGACTTTGCATCGTGCTATTCCTGTTCTCACTATCCAAGAAGGGAATGGGAAGATCCATCTATTCAATACCAGTTAGGCTATATTGATGTTATTATCTTTATGAAATGTAGGGACTAGTTTTGGCCCGTATGATATTGGGTCATCTTCAGCCATTATCAAAAGATGGAAAAAATAATACATGCAGTTACGAACACCATAAGATATTACTATTTGTGTTGAAACTTGTTAACACATTGCTATCCACTCATGTAGCGATACGTGTTTTCAAGCATGGTGCTCTTCCGCTGATCACAAATGAATACGTGTTGGTGCAGCTCTGTCTTCTTATGCCATCTAACGTTGATGTACCTAAACGGTACATAATCTACGCTTCTTATAGTACTAGTTTTCCCCGTTTTAGTGCATCAGTGGCATTTGTTTTTGCCTTTGAATATCTCCCGTGTATACATCAGTGCTAGCAAACAAAAATGGGAGCACTGGTAAACAGTGGATTGACTCCCGGACGTGAATTATACGCTGATAACTTGTCAGGTGTTCCCAATGATTGTGAGGAGAGTGAAGATGAAGTGTCTAATGATAATTCTAGTGCTAGTGTCATGCATTTACGTGGAAGTGATGTTGTGAATGACACATTTATTGCACCATGCGGGCAGTCAGAACAACAACCTGTTGCTTCAGATAGCGATGATCTAGATGTAAGGAACTTTGATAATATTCTCCCTATTTCTGGCAGTAAGTGGTCTGTACAAAATATTATACTGGTTTTGGAGCCTTTCTCGGGGACACCTGGCATTAAAAGTTTGCCGAATAAAGCTGAAAGTTTAGGTTGTGTTGTCAAGTTGCTCATTGGCGATGATTTGTTGGAGTATATGGTGGAGGATTCAAACAGATATCATTACCAGAATGAATCAAACTATAAAATTTCACCAAAAACTTTAAAGTGAACAGATATAACTGTGAATGAACTCTAACAACTCCATCTCTGCCAAAACCTTCCAGCCACAGAGGCCAGTTACACGTCGGATGGGCCGGCCAGCAATGTGTTAACATAACCTGTTGTAATTACATATTAGTCGTAATCAAGTTGATGTTGTTTACGTATGTATTCGGAGTCTAGGTAACTTGTCCTCATTGAAAAAATTAGTCTCAATATAAAACAGTATGAAAGAATGTGAACACCACAATTAAAAGAGGGGATAAAAATGACACATTAATAACCTCTTGTATCATTGTATAATAAATATGATGTCCTTTCGTATGTATTCTAAATCTTGCATAGTTTACACATGCTTCTGGAGTTGAATGGGGTAAAGACCTCATTGAGAAAATTAGTCTTGATGTGAGACAGTACAAAAGAATGTAAATACTGCACAATTAGGAAAGAATTAAAATAAAATTTAAAAATTATTTTTTCTATTATTGCATAATTATTGCGATGTTCATTGATATGTTTTCTGAGTCTTACATTAGCGTTGATGTTAAATATTTGCCATGTATGTGGAGGATATATTCGATCCACAAGTTCTGCTTAATATTTAAAATTTTCATTGTGTCATATTATAGTGTTCATGTTCTTTTGCACTGTTTTATATACACATAAAATAAATAAATAATTGTGTTTTATATCAAGACTCTAATTTTTTGAATGAGGTCAAGTTACCTTATTAAACTACGAATACATATGTAAACATCAACTTGATTAAGACTCGCATGTAATTACAACGTTATGTTAACAAGTTTCGACACACAAATTGTAATATCTTATGGTGTTTATAACTGCATGTACTATCTTTTCCATCTTTTGATAATGGCTGAAGATAACCCAATATCATAAGGTCAAAACTAGTCCTAATATTGCACAGAGAAAATAACATCAATCTGATTGGTACTGAATAGGTGGGTGGACCTTCCCATCCCCTTCTTGGAAAGTGATCAATCGTCAATACGGACCACAATGAAATTTATTACTTATGATTAAACTCCACTTCTCAGTTGATTGAGAATATTCACCATTCCAAAAAGCAAGTGGTACCAGATGCCATATCCGCCTGGCTAGCATGGGCAGAATCCCTTACTAGACTGCACTCCCCATCTAGTGTAACTGACTTTCTGGTGTATATACGTTATGGCATGATCCATGAGGTATTTAGGGTTGTGAACTCTTTCAAGTAATGTGACAATAATAAAGATTGCCTTCTAAATTCATGACCTCGTTCCAAGGTGGTTCAGCTCCTTATATCAGCCCCTCCCCATGGTTGTGAGTTGTGTGTACCATTTTAACCACACACCAGCCCTCCTTAAACTTCTGGTAGTACTGGGAATATAATGTGGACTACAGAGAACAGCAGCTAAGATTACCAACAGTTAAATTTTTCCAAATAAAACTGTGGGAAATGAGTAAACCTATTAAAGGCGAAAGTATGAATATTGGTGTGTACAGAATAGATATGGAAATTTACGAGAATTGGAAAGGAACAAATAAGTGTCAAATCTAGCTGTATCTAGAAACAAGAAAAGGGACACAATGGCAGAGGAAGAGGACACAAGGAAAATCTTCATACACTGC
Organism: Anabrus simplex; assembly: GCF_040414725.1. NCBI lineage: Eukaryota > Metazoa > Arthropoda > Insecta > Orthoptera > Tettigoniidae > Anabrus > Anabrus simplex. The sequence goes on along the minus strand of NC_090274.1, from coordinate 19,664,423 downwards.
CATCTTCTCGACAGTCCCAGTTCTTCCAACTTCATTAGGACGGACGGACTTGTCAGATCTTCAGTCTTCATGAAGGACAAGAAGAACGCCAGATAAGCACAGGAAAAGGGAAGAAATATAATAATTTTTATATTTTATCTCCTTTTGTGTTTGTCTTGTGTTCCTGATCATTTACCGCTTGCGCTTGTATTTCTCCCCTTTCCTGTACTTATCTGGCTTTCTTCATATCCGACACTTCCTGACAGAATGGCCCTCCAGATGAAGACGGGCTGAGAAGAGATGGATGTAGATCCTATCTGAAGTCAGCAGTGCCCTCTGCCAATGTGTTTGCGCTATTATGTGTTCCTTTTCTTTACGTTATGGTATCTTGAGGCAGAGTGATCCATATGAACCTTTATAATTTTAATGAGCAATCATTTCTCTCTGAAAGCTTATGTAAACTTCAACTTGAGTGGTTCTTACCATCCATTGTTGACGGTTATCTATTATTTCATCAGCTCCCGTTTTTGTGATCATAACACGAACATGTAGCACTCGCTTTTTCAGCATCTTTTTATTGTGAAAACTTGTTTGAAGACAAATTCTTTGATTGAAATGCAAGGGACATTTCGAAGAGAATTCTGTGTGCGGGCCAGCTATTTAGTTGAGGGTGTTGGAAAAACACACACAAGATTGTGTTGATGACGACCAGGCTGCATGCAGTGCAGGAAATGAAAGGGCTAGAATATCCTACCTTCTGAGGGTGGTGGTGGTGGTGGTGGTGGTGGTGGTGGTGGTGGTGGTTATTGTTTTAAGAGGAAATACAACTTGGCAACCATCCTCTGTATAACACTAATCAGAGAGAAAGAATGGAGGGGATCAGACACTTCAAAATATGAAGTTATCAGCCCTAGGAAGACACGAAGGGCGTGAAAATGAAAGACTCCCTACGCCTCCATACGTAATACAGTACCACCAGGGTTGGAAAAGAAAAGGAGTTGACTGAGTGAGGTCGGATAGGATAGATTAGTACATTCTGAGAAGGTTGGAACCTGATGCCCTGTATCAGCTACTGAAGTTGTTAGACCCATTTTCTATGACAATACAATAAAGAATCAATAAATTTGACCATTTTTGGTCCCGAATTTGTCTGTATTGACTAAGCTCTTTAAAAATACCACGGTTATTTGTTGGGCCACCTTTTCAATATTTACTATAAAATTCATAAGTTTACATAATTATTACTCGTAAATGTTTCGAGAGCTGGCCCACTCTCTTCATCAGCAAACTTGACATCTCAAAACAAAATTCTACATATTCTAAGATCTATCAATACTAACTTACACTAAAAACATAAATACAGTGGAACCTTGATTATCTGTTCCCAGAATGTACGTTTTCCCGGATTGTGCGTTCAAATTGCGTGGTCCCGCAAGCATCCTAATTAAATCATGTTGTAAAAATCCTGCATTATCCATTCCTCGAAGAAACGATTTCCTGGATCAACCGTCCAGTAATTTCAGTCCCGTTAACACTAAATTCTCGATGAAACGTTTTTCAATGAACTGTATCTCACGAAAGGACGGCTATGGCATACTTACAGATCTTGGCGTTAACGCCCAGTCATTGCAACAATTAGAACAAGTACTGTCCTGCAAAAGTGATCGGCGGTGAACTTGCATAAGGGACCATCTTAGCATCGCATTCGGGTGGTATTTTTGAGAGAATCTCAGAAATCATAAAGCAGAGGGTGACCACAACAATTGTACGGAGACACAGCGCATTTCGACAGCTCTGCTTTAAGACGGAACGTGTTTCGTCAAATGTTCGCACTTATAAAACGTCCACATTATGTCCAGGGTTAGATTGTTATACTGATCGTTCTACGTTACGATTTTATTTGACATAAATATCACACGAGAACACGTTCACTTCCTTATATAAATTACTTTATTTACACTGTATGTCACAACCCACAATTATACACAGTAGCAAATGACACTATATACAACACTCAATAGCGGAGTACCCTAAAGTCGATTCTGACAAGTACAGATATCAACAAACTGACGCGCGCACTATAACATGCTCTCTCTTGAATTCCCCGCCTCACTCACTCACTCACTCACTCACTCACTCAAGTCCAATGATCTGACTGACTCCACCTCGGAGCCCAACTGTCACTCCCAGTCCATCACTTGCCTGAGTCCCAAGAACCAAGATCTGCGAACTTAGAACTGAGAACTGCCTTCACTGACTGACAGTTCGATATTTATACTATTCGATTAACCATCTAGAATGATAGACTTCTGGAAGGGTTCTTCCAACACTCTAATGAAACACACTCGAAACATCGATCGACCAGCTAGTCGAATGGGTACTCAAATGTTCTTTCAATATTTAAAAATGTACATGGAAATATCTACAACATTCGTAATGTCTCTACATGTATCCGGATAATAAAACCTTACTGTAAGTTTCCAGAACCCTTCAGATATACCAAATATAGTACAATAAGTCTAATATACGAACATTATAGAATTTTCTACAGCTTTCGTCCATATAGATTTTGAGGTTAAACAATACGTATTTTAGGTTATGCAATTTTATACTACATACTTACAAAGAAACCATATACTAGTCATCTTTAACACTTAATAAAAGATAATTTAGCATTAAATAAACTATAATTAAAATATATTAAACACAATAATTGAAGGTTTTACGTCGGTTACGATGTCATACCTACGACATACTTTTTCGATTATATTTCTGAACAGGTTTTCGGCACTTTCCTCAGGGCACTGTATAGTTACTGGACTTTCAGGCAGTAATCGAAACTATTCCTTCTTAACACAAATCGAATATGTCATTATTATTGTATAAGCCCTACGATTATGTTATCGAGACCAGAACAGATGTTGCACCTAACATACAAAAAGCCATGGGAGGTCTTGGGATTGCCTACTACTGTTTCGGTCCTAATATAAGACTGAGAATTTTACGCTTTCGTGTTAAAATGTCAAAAACTGCAGCCGTTTTATTTGTGCACGTTACATTTAAATGGTTTGTATCATTTCCAATTTGTACTGGCCTGTGCAGCGAGTGCGCTTTCCAGCTGAGCTCAAGGTCACAAATAACCGTAATTTCTGAAGTTTTGATGATTTTCTTTTTCTTTCCAATTTGATTGGATTAGTGATGGGCAGAAATGAATATAATGCATTCAAGAACTTTAGAGAATAGATACATACATTCGAAACCATGTTCTAGAGTTCAGCATAACCTTTAAAAGTGGACGTAGGCCTAATTTCCGTGGTACAAGTTTTCTAGAAGCTGACTACGAACAGTATATCGGAGACCAAATTACAATGGAAGATTAAGAAAAGAAGGTAGTTTCCCCTGTAAAACTGAATATAAAGTATGGAGATTTTGAACTTGCGTACCGGTAATTAATGTTTGATGGTGGTTTCGCAGTCTAACTTGTCTGCCTCTCATTCGGAGGGCCCAGGTTTGTTTCCCGGCCAGATCAGGAATTTTACTTGGATATAAGGGCTGGTTCCTGGTCCACTCAGCTATCTAATGGTGAGATTGCGACCCCGGTCTTGAGCCAGGATTAACGGCCGAGAGGATTCGTCACATTGACCATGTGTCCCCTCATAATCTGTAGTCTTTCGTGCTGAGCAGCGGTCACTTGGCAGGCAAAGGCCCATTGAGGCTGTAGTTTGGTTTGGTTTAGGTGTGTTTATAAGATTATAATTATACATATTTCAATTTTGTGATATTTAGCTAATTGTTGATGGTTTTCATTCATTCCTGGATTTTCAGTTTTTCCATGTTGTAAGTTTTATTTTCATGGTCCCTCCAAAAATTGAGAATCGAGGTTGCACTGTAGTTAAAAGTAAAATATTATTATTATAAAAAACACACACTAAAATTTCTCCTTACTAATGCTTATATTAATAGCATTAATAGTTGTTGTATTTCTCTTATTGTTGAGGAAGCATTTTAAAAAGTTTGTATAAAAAAATACAATAAACACAGTTTTATGGGCATGGTACAACTGGACAGCATTGTATTGACAGGAGGCTATTTCCAGCAACATGTCATGTCTGACCTGTTTGATCTACTTAAGGGGCTATCTAAAGAACAGACTTCAGTCATTTGAGGCCATTAGGAATGTAATTCGTAACGTTGACGAATATACACAGAGTATGGTACGATGAGTACAGCTGTGTATGGATGCAGGTGGAAAAGGAATCTCGCACAGAATTCAGAACATGTTGATCATGTTTGCTAATATTGCTTCAAAAGTTGTCATAAAAATTGTGAAGGCTTGTATGGACTGTCCTGTTTTTTAAAAATTATTATTATTATTATTATTATTATTCTACGCAAATGGGTGACTTAGGACCACGCGGATTCAACATTTGTTGACCTTTCCTCCTTGCCCATTATTTCTTCATTTTCATCTATTGTTATGATTTCTGTTCCTCCGACCATGTATATTGTGTTGATTTCTTCTCGTCCTCCTCAAATCGCCTTGTGTGAACAATTTTCCAGTTTACCTGATTTTCATTTGCACACACCCTTCATATATTCCTATCCTGCAGATTTGGTGATCCGAATTCAGTGATACAGTATTTTGCTGTACTTGCTTATACCATCTTGTACATTTGATTTCCAAAAAATTGTGTATTTGATATGTAAGTCTTTTGTTATTAATTTTTCCAAATGGCTTAAAAGTTTAATTTGTCACAGTCTCATTGTATCCGTAAATTTGTCCTATATTTAATAATATTCTATTGGGTATATAACAAGCAACCTGGGAAGTACCCCTGCAACAAATAAGCGCATGCAACGCTCTTCGCCGAGCCAGCAATAGCTACATTTTAAAGATGCGTGATCTGACATCCGAAACGACGCATTGTCTACAGGCTCTCAACATCACAGATATTAACCGATTCTCCAATAAAGGCAGTGACCTTCCAAATCCAAGAAAATTCTGCCAAGAACTAACATTTATCCTGTTATAAGTTCAATCATCAAATTTGACGATAAATTTTGAATCTTTATAGACTCTTATCCACAAGGGATAAATAACTTTTTTACCAGATCTCATTACTAAGAAGATCCACAAATTGCTCCTAAGATTGATCTTCACATCTTTCTAGGATTTTGGACATGATATATATATTATTTATTTTATATTTTAGTACTCTCTTTTCCATAATTTTAATGTATGTTCCTATTAAGCACATGTAATTGAGCCATGTATACAAGGATTTTATATTTTATGATTTTTGAATAGAATAAGTTTTAAGTTTGTCAAAAGTGTTCTAATGGTTCTTAAGTCTTTGTTACGTAAATAACAATTGTTTGAGATTCGGATTTGGCTGATGATGCTCTATAAGAGAGCGAAACATGTCCCATATGTAACTTTTTAACTAATGAAGTTATTTTAATGTAACAACATTATAATGTATTGAACAGGTGGATTCATAATAAAACTTTATTATTGTATAAGAACTAAGAAGTCGTGAAATGGCAACTTGGTGCTCTTTGCCTCAGAAGGGGATCGGTGTAGAGTTGTATAAAGACTACACACCGGCCAATAATTGGATTAGGCATCACCAGGGACTTTCTTGTAGCGAATGGCGAGAGGCAATCAAGATGACATCGAATGTTTCTGCAGTACGAACTATCCCGGACAGAACTCAGGACGGAAACTTCTGTCGCAGATACGTCAGAGAGGGTTCTTGCCCCTACGGCGAAGTACTGAGAAACTCACGTCACCACAAGATAAGATCACTGATTGCAGAAGAACTCCGTAGCAAAAACTTCCGTGTATATGAAGAAGTCCACGGTTTGTCTACGACAGGGAGCACAAGACGAATTGACACAATTGCCTTTAAAGATAACGACACGAAAGGCTTCATTATCGATCCGACTATCCGATTCGAGCACCATGTCGGCCAGTCTACTGAAGTTCATCTTGAAAAGCAGAACATCTACCCGCCCACCATTCTGTTCTACAAAAATAAATACCAGCTGAATGAAGTAGAGATTATCGGCCTAATGATTGGTGCTCGTGGCACAATACCTGCCTTGTTCGGAGAATTCTGGAAAAAGTTCGACCTGCCCATCAACAGCATTGAAAGAATAGTTACCACCACCATACGTGGATCTGTACAAATCCTGAAATCTCACCTGTTCGGACATCCATAATCTAAGAAATCCTTGTTATCACTATATTTCTATGTGATAAAAACTTTCTCTATCCTGATATGCTTTACTTTGTCCATTGTGGCAACCCGTAATTGCGGGAAGTCGTTGATCCGTTCAATAAATATATATATATATATATAAAATAAGAGTTTTGTCTGTACACTGCTCAGAATTTAAAAAGGATGGTATTTCTGTATCACTCGTGTCCACAGTAACAAGGAAATGCGCTATTTAATTTTCCGTAATATCTGTCTGTCTACGTATGTACACGCATCACTAGAAAATGGCTGAATAGAATTTAATGAAAATTGGTATGCAAAGTCAAGGAATGTCGCTACAGTCTAGGCTGTAAATAATTGTATTTACGCTGACTGAAATAGTAGTTTAGGGGAAGGCCTAAAATGTAATTGTCAAAAATTTGTTATTAGTGGCCGTATCTTAAGGAAAATCGGTAGGCGAAGTCGGAGAATAAGTCGCTAAAATCTAGGTCATAAATAATTATATTCACGCTGAGAAAAATGATAGTTTAGGGGAAGGCCTAAAATTTAATTCTCAAATATTTAGGTTATTGGTGGTCGTATCGATAAATACTACATAACTAAAGTTATATATTATTAAATTTCTGATCATTTATGTCTTATACTTTGTTACCGTACCGACTATGATCACAGAGATAATCATGAATTTGGATTTTTGTTACTAAAGCCATATCAGCGCTGAGTCATGAGAAAATGGGTAAACAGAATTTAATGAAAATTGATATGTAAAGTTGGAGAATAAGGAACTACAGTCTACGCTATATATAATTTTATAAGACACCCTAAAATCAAAGAAAAGTGTGAAGGCCTACAATATAGAAAGCTCGTAAAATTGATCAACAATAACATTACATTGACTATTGTTTGTTGTGATGTGCTTTGTGCCTTCTGTTGCCACTCATCTCCGATGGATAGGATTACTGCTGCGTACCAAGTTTTTTTTTTAAATTTGCTGTACGTCACACCTACACAGATAGGTCTTATAGCGATGATGGGATAGGAAATGGCTAGGAGTGCGAAGGAAGTGGCCTTGGCCTTAATTAAGTTACAGCCCCAGCATTTGCCTGGTGTGAAAATGGGAAACCACGGAATACCATCTTCAGGGCTGCTGACAGTAGGGTTTGAATCCACTATCTCTCAGATGCAAACTCGCAGCTGCGCGCCCCTAACCACACGCCAACTTGCCCGGTCGTACCTATTGTAACAGCCTGCCTGAATATTGGCGGGAAGTAGCTGGGGATTTTGATAACTTTCTTCTTTAGCATGCCACTTCTCTGGTTCATAAATTTTTTGATACTACTGGTATGTAGCACACTGGTTCATCATAGCATTCGAGCTATTCAATCCCTACTCTGAGGCACTGATTGGAATGAGGTAGGTAAGGGTGTATTCTGCCCGAAGGCAGGTCCGAACCTCCACAGAGGTGTGCCTGAGCCGGAGTTAACGTGCGGTAGGGTGGCCAGTTCCTTTTCGCTCCTCCATTCTCATACCCCCTACCAACAGCGCGTGGCAACCCATCCAAATCTTGACCACACCCAATGTTGCTTAACTTCGGAGATCTCACGGGATCCAGCGTTTCAACACGGCTACGACCGTTGGCGAGTGGAATGAGCAGTGTGCATATTTAACGGAATAATCGCAGAGGAGTATTCACGGCTGTCTGCGGCCTGGTCATTCAAGCTCTGGACCTTTGGACTGTTAGATCGGAAAAGTACTACATGAACTTCGATTGTTCATTTCTTCAAGAAAGTGTCATGTGTTAGTTATCCTTTAATGTGTTTTTTTTTTGTGTGTGTGTTGATAATTGTGTACTTCTTGCCATGTTTTTTCTGTCGGCAATGATGACATAGATATGTGTCGAAACCGGTCCCAAACCAAATTATAAATATTGTGACATTAATTTGTGCAACAGTTTATCATTGTATTGAATAGGTGGAACATCTCTCTTTTTAGCATTGTGATTCTCAGTTCAGTACGGATCAATTATGAAGTTTTTAACTTTAAATATACGTTAATATGCCTGTGTCTGATCGCTAGTTTTCTTCTGAACCTCTGATTGCTGTGATAGTCACAGATGCTAGTTTGAGAACCTGCTTGAACACATTAGTCTGGATCAACGCAACTGTTGCTCGAACACCAAATTAAAACAAACCATCTTTCTATTTGAAGATTGTTGGTGTCGTCTCTCTTCCCACACACGTTCATTCCATTGCTGTGTTTGTATTTATTGTTGTATAAATAAATTAATCAGTCATTGTGTTCCTGATTTTACACAACCTAATTGTTCTAAACATAACGTTCATCTGTTTGCTCTATGTATACAGATCCCAGCAGAAGCAGTGGAGACTCCATTCCACCTGCCTGTTGGAGTTCAGCTCCTGTACGTCTACGTAGAGAACAAGGATTATCAAAATTTGCTGCAAAATTCTGCTTCATTGAGATCAGCGTTCGAATCTGTTGCTTTCCAGAAGGCCAAACCAAGAAAGGTAAGATATTAGCAAATAAAACCCATGTGAATTACATTCTTCTTTTACACTAACCTTTCATGGACATACTCGAAATAGTTAAAAAGGGACCTCTACTCAACATACGTCGACGATGTCCTTGCAGTTATTAATGAGAACCTTCAAGATGCTAACACCACACTTCAGACATTAAATAACATCGATCCTCACATTAAGTTCACTTTGGAGTCAGAAGTAGATCAAAAAATTAATTTTTTGGATCTCACCATTACTAGACAACAGGAATCCTTAACCTACAAGATATATAGAAAACCCACCCAATCGGCCGTCACAATCCGACAAGATTCATTCCATCCTTTCCCCCACAAAGAAGCAACTTATAATAGTCTTATACATAGAACATTTAACGTACCCATGAACAAAAAAAATTTTCACACTGAACTGAATACTATCCATCACATCGCTAGATTCAATGGCTATAATAATAAATTCATAGAAAATATCATTAGTAAACACAAATTCCAACCTAAGACCACGCTTAAAAAAGAACCATCTAAACATGACTCTTTCTCCACTTTTACCTATGTCAGTGGAATTCACATAATTACTAATGTTCTAAAGAAAAAAAGGCATGAAAATAGCCTTCAAAACCAGCAACAACAACATGCAAATCTCACATAACACTTCACATATTACTAAAATAAATAGATACTCAAAATCGGGTGTCTACAGAATTAGATGTAACACATGTTCAAATATTTCTTACATAGGGCAGACCGGTAGGAGTTTTAATATTAGATACTCTGAGCATTTTAACGCAGCTAAATACAACAAATTTTCAGCCATCGGCCAACATATGGTCGATTATAACCATAGTTTCACGAGCATTGAAACAGACATGGACATACTCGAAATAGTTAAAAAGGGACCTCTACTCAACATAACTGAGAGCTTTTACATACATTTGGATCAATATTTTAATGACAACTACAATCTTAACGAAATTACCGAGAAATCCAACATTTTATTCGATCTTTTTATTTCCTATTATAAGAAAAACAAATCATCTGTTCATAACCCTTTCTTTAAATCAATTAAGGGTCCTCTTCCCCCACAAATACCATTAACTTCCCTCTCTCCTAACCCGCCCTGAACCATTTCCCCTTCCTTCCACACTTACGTCATACTTCCCCTCCTTATCCCTCTCTCCTCTCTTGCTGATCTACGCTGCGTGACACTCACTCAGCCTGTTGCATTCCTTCCAGCAGCTTGTTCCATAAAAAGCGCAAGGTGAGTACTCGTTATTTCAACCCCCTCCCTCCCTTTCTACTTTCTCTATTAGATTTTTCGAGTTAATTCTAATTTTGTTCTTCAGGTTCTGTGGGTTCCGACTGAATTGAGACTTCCTTTAAACACAACAATTGTTCATACTACATAGAACAAGTCCAGCTTTCTCAATTCGCCAAGTCTATATTGGTCATATTGGACAATTCCCTCGGCGCCATAGTGGAACTCGCTCTCATAACTTTCCAGAAACTTAAGATTTCACTCAAATTTAAGTGTGCAACATGTGTTCAACCATCAACCTAAGACTTTGACACACCGAGCTCGATAGCTGCAGTCGCTTAAGTGCGGCCAGTACCCAGTATTCGGGAGATAGTAAGTTCGAACCCCACTGTCGGCAGCCCTGAAAATGGTTTTCCGTGGTTTCCCATTTTCACACTAGGCAAATGCTGGGGCTGTACCTTAATTAAGGCCTCGGCCGATTCCTTCCCACTCCTAGTCCTTCCCTGTCCCATCATCGCCGTAAGACCTATCTGTGTCGGTGCGACGTAAAGCAACTAGCAAAAAAAAAAAAAAAAAAAAAAAAAGACTTTGACATCAAGAAATTTTAAGCGACATCACAATGATTTTATTCATCTGTTAATTTTAACATATTTTGGTTATATTCAGTGTAATTTATGTATAAGGTTTTACTTGTGTGTCATTCCATCACCATCCATCCTCTTGTTCATCCATATCATTTTAGATTATGTCTTTTGCTTGTAATTTTGGCTAGGCTGATGATGGTCCAAAAAAACGGACCGAAACTAGTACCCGACACTATCATATTGTAATGTTTTGATAAACGTTAAATGATTTTAAGTATTGAGAAGGTGGAGCAATAAATCTTGTATTCATTTTAAGTTAAGTCTTAACTCAATACGGAACCCAACCATGAAGTTTATTACTTTAAATCTATCGGCAAAAACAAATATTTGCCCTTGGACACAATTTTCCCGGTTGATTAATCGTTAATAAGAAAAATATACTCAAAAGTTTGTTGAATTTGATTCAACAGCTCAGTACTGTAGCATAGAATAGCGGCAACCTGTTACGCGAGAATCTAAGAGCGATTCAGTGTTGCTGGTCGTGAGCAAGGATCTTGTAGGCTGGAGTGTTGTGCGCAGGTTATTCACGCACAACCACACTATTTAACCATGCCTATGGACCTCCTGGCACCACCGTTTCTTGGCTTACTAACTGACCTCTAGAAGACTTAAAATGGAGACGCTGTAAAACTCAAATTTACCACCATTTTCTGTGTTGCTGTCAGCTGGCTAGGGCTGCCACCTTCGTTGAAAACAAGAAAATTGCACAGTTTAAAATAGTCAAGGTGTGTGCTGGGTACTTTCTAATTAGTCGTAGGGTGATTAATCGCATCGTACTTTGTGGAGTGTGTAGTATGCTAGAGGCCTGTTGACTGCTTTGTTGCCCCAATCCAGACCAATGGTCTTTTCACTAGCTGGTCTTGTAACTAGTTCTTAAGTCGGCAGCCTTGCATAGTCCGCTGTGACATTATCCGAGACATTGAGTTCACTGGTCCGAGACACGTGTTAAATTTCTAACCTCTGTCACATCGAGCCGTGCCATGTTGGATCTCTAACCTATCGTCCGCGAAGGTTCTATGGAATCTTTACCAAAATGCAGGTTACCGCTGTAATATCCACATACATCATTATGCAGTAAGAGAACTGACCTTAAAGGTTTTCTGTCATTATGAGACGTAAAGAAAACTGAAACAAAGTGGTTTAAAACTCACGCTTTTTATTTTAATCGTATGTATCGTGGTTGCAATATTCTGATGTTGTAGTGTATATAGTATGAGCACGTCGGGCTCCATGGCTAAATGATTAGAGTTTTGGCCTTTGGTCCAGAGGGGTCTCGAATGGGTCGGGGATTGTAACCGTCCTTGGTTAATTCCAATGGTTCGGCGGCTGTGCATGTCTTGAACTTTAAAATTCATCATAGATAGGGCCGCATTTTCATAGATGTGCAGGTCGCCTATCAGGTGTTAACTCGAAAGACCTGCACCAGGTCTCTCTGGAGGACACACGCCATCAATTTTTCCCTTCCCTTCATCAATGTTCTACTACATTGTTATTAACCATTTGGGGATTCGTTGGACTCAGTCTGATATTCCTAAAACACAGTTCGTCTTCTGTCAGATGTTTTCCAACCTAACTCTAAGGTCTGATTTCTCATACAATTCTTTGGGAAAACTGCAGGTGTACTTTACTTTTGCAGTTATGACATCTATGATTCATTGATTTCTAAGTGAGCTCTCAAGGTTTTTAAACCTGTCATTATTGGGCTAATTTCCACACATGCAAAGCCATGAGCAAAACCTAGCAAATAGCATAATGACTTGATTTACTGTTTGTGTGTTCCAAACAGAATAAAGTCTGTTTTATTTCTGATTCAGGCTCCTCCTGGGAAGATGCCACCTGCTGTGAACAAGGAACCGATATCATCCATGAAGAGAGATACTTCAAGAATATTCACAGTTGTGGAAGAGAAGGAAGGCGAAACAGAAGATAGTGTTACTGGCCTTAGCAGGATGCTCTCCTCGCAGAATAACAGGCGCCACTCAGCTAGTGAATGTCCCACTCCCCACGTGGACAAAGTGCTTCATGCCAAAGTTCTGTCTATTTGTCGAGGTTCAGAGGACGACATTGTCAACTCTGCCATCAAAGACAGTGGTAGAAAGATGAAGTCTTCACAATCCATGACTCTAAACGGCAAAACAAAGCCCCAGGCTGACAGAATAAAGAATGCCAAGTGTTTGGGCGATTTTCACGTCAACTACTGTGACAGTGAGATACGTAGTCTAAGCATGAACGATTTGAATCAGAGTATATCTCGGTCTTCGAAACGAATACCTCTGCGTTATTATAGTTTTGGTTTGCCCCGTCTTACTCACAGCATGTGCGAAGACGAGGATGTGATGGATTCTCCAACTGAGAAACTCCCTCCAGGAAAACGTTTTTACAACACCATATCCGACCCTCTGCATCCCTTTTTCCGTAATAACCGTCTTCCAATTTCCCGTTCTCTTTTCGACGAATACCTTTCTCACCATTATCAGCTGCTAAACATGGCTCGAAGTCCAGATACAAGTCCTGTTGAGAACGGGAGTTTGGACTTCTCCTTGTCCTCTGCAGATGATTTGGTTGAGGATAAATTGTGTATGGATATCAAATTGACTAATGGCATAAATGAGCACAAAGTAGGAAATCCTTGTGAAAAAGATCAAATTATTCCTTTAAATGGAAAGGAAGCGAGATCTACAAAGCAGGAACTTTATAGGCGATCGCTTAGTTTACCCTTAAAAACCCTCTCATCTAATGGATGTGACAGTGATGATAAAATGAAAAACTCTGCGAATATGGAATCGCCTTCAGTGCGGGGGAGGACTCTAGGTAGTTTGCAGCTGACGCCCTTGATGTCAAAGTTGAGCATTCTGGCTATGGAGGACAGAACTAGTGGCTTTTGCAGTCGAGAGACCACTCCGGGTGACTTCAGAGACTCTGGCTTTCCTGGTACGAGCAGCGAGAGCAGCGTATCTAAGAGGACGGACAAGAAGCAGGAGGAAGACATGCAGTGCGAGGTGAACAGCAGACCAGAGCAGCAAGGAACTCCTGAGAAGGCCGTGATGTTTGTGTGTGGTCAGCAGAACATGGCTCTCTTACTGCTCCTGGAGGAAAAGCTGGGACAAGATCCAGAGCTCATACATTCTTTGGTGAGTTTCTAGTACCGTACCTTGTACGCAACCAATGTTGCATTCAATGGTAACGTTCCCAGTACATTTTGGACTGTAAGCATTTGCATAAATTATATTTTCAGATAAGAATAAATTCTTCGTTTAAAGTAACAGGGGTTTGACAAAACTGTAATCTTTCACTTTTTTTTTTTTTTTTGTAGCATGCATGCATCATTTACTGGAAGGTGTAAAATGGTAGGGAGGAATTCTTTTGGGTGGAAATATAGTAAATAGTTTTGCCAATGTCCGACTGTGCTGAAAGGATGAGTCTAATTTCTTGGGACTTGAGAATGGGTGCAGCGAGAACGATTTCCAAGACTAAAGTGATGTCAATAGGGAATACAAAACTGGAGCAGGTGGATGGATGGTAGTATAGTAAGTGAAATCAAATGAAGCAGTGAAACTCAATGGTATTCCGTAAACAAAAAACAAGTTGGCTCACTGGTCTGTTTCAGGCTGACTTTGGGAACAAAAGCTGGGTGGTTATTCCTTGCCTTGTGTCGCATCAATGACAGTTTCACTAGACTAGGGGAAGTATTGTTGAATCTAGCTGCACCAGTGAGAACCCTGCAGTATTTTGTCTAAGAATCACATTACATCTAGCAACTTCATCTGATGATGATTCAACATGCATTTATCTTAATTTATAAATACTGTATATCATATTAGTGTGAATTTTATTCATGTTTTGTAACTATTAGTATATTGATTTTAAGTTAATTCTTACTGTAGACAGCTGAAGATGGCCTAATGTGGCCGAAACATGTCCTGCTATTTTAATATGATGTTTTCACATCTTTGATTTGTACATTAACTTATAGGTATTGACTCTCTCTCTCTATTCGTTTAGTCGATTCCGACTCTCCGTGACCCCATGAACTAAAATACGCCAATTTCTTCTGTCCTGCACTGCCTTCCAAGCTGGAATTTAGTACTTCTGTGATGCCATCAATCTGTCTCATTCTTTGCCGCCCTCTTCTCCTTGTGCCCTCGATCTTCCCCAGCATTAAGGTCTTTTCTAATGAACTGTGTCTTCTCATGATGTGTCCAAAGTAGCTTAGTTTTTTGTTTCAGGATTAGGCCATCCAAGGAACACTGGTTTTATTTGCTGTAAGACTGACCTATTTGTTCTCTTCGCAGTCCATGGGACTCGGTAAGGATTTTCCTCCCAACACCACAATTCAGAGGAGTCTATTCTACGGCGTTCAGCTTTTCTTATAGTCCAGGTCTCACATCCGTACATCACAACTGGAAAATCCATAGCCCTTATTATACGGATCTTTATTGTTACTGTTACGTCTCTACTCTTTAAGATATTGTCAAGATTGGTCATTGCCTTTCTACTAAGAAGCAATCGTCTTTTGATTTCATGGCTACATTCACCATCAGCAGAAATCTGTGAGCCAAGATAGTTGAAAACGGAGACTACCTCCATTTTTTTCTCCTCCTACATGCCATGAATTGACAGATGTAGTTGCCATAATTTTTGTTTTCTTGACATTCAACATTAGTCCAGCCTTTGAACTTTCTTCTTTCACTTTCAGTAAGAGGGTTTTAAATTCTTCTTCATTTTCTGCCATCAGAATAGCATCATCTGCATATCTCAGGTTATTTATATTTAACCCAGCTATTTTGACTAGGTGGAACCAATTTACTAGCTTTTCAACTTATATAACATAACTAACAGTTACCTGCGGCTTCGCTTGCGTGAATTTCGTAATTGGATAAAAGTAATCGTTCCTCGGTACTATGCTAAGACATTAACTGAAAATCCCTAAAGTATATAAACTTGCTTAAAAATTGAGTTTCATTTACTCCAGAAACTGGGGACTGGGAGACTTACTACCTCGGATCGAGTAGGGGTATTACAGTCGCCTTGACAAAGAATACTGCAATGTATTTGAAACGTCTGCAAATTATACGTGATCTACAGCCAACAATAATACGGTTCAACCCGTAAAATAAAATAAACAATTCTACACACCATGGAAGCTTCACCTCTAAGATACTGAAGATACGTTTAATCAGTCAGTCACTACTGATCTGCATTTAGGGCAGTAGTTATAGTAGTTATAAAATATGATGTTGGGACATGACATATACAATACATGTTAAAATCATTGTAAACAAATTTAAAATTTAAAATTGATGTGCTGTTTGTAGCTGCTTGCATTGATTATACCAAGATAATATTTTAGATCAATCAACTTAATTAAGATAATTTTATAACATTTGCCTTTTCTCTTGGCCAATTTATAGCGCTGGAATGCAAAATATAAACAAAATTCACCTCAAGTTATCAACCATTCTAGTCTATTGAAATCTTATGTTGACAACTGCCCCAGCAAGTATACGCTGAATTTTCTTACAAAGGGGATCCATTTCAGTACCAGACATGTGCCGTTTTTAGAATTTTATATGACACAAGTTTTCTTTTGGACAAGATTTTAAATTTGTTTACAATGATTTTAACATGTATTGTATATGGCATGTCCCAACATCATATTTTATAACTACTATTCCATAACATTAATATCATAAGAAATCATAATTCAATTTTTACAAATTATAAATGTCATTGTCCTCTAAACAATGTTTGTTTTAAGATTAAATTAATATCGCTGATGATGCCCAATAAACGAAGGGCGAAACATGTCCCCATAATATTTAGATTTTCTATGTTTAATTAACCACTTAACATGGTACTAATTGTATTGAATAGGTGGGGTAATAAATGTACTCCTTTTGTAAACTAAGTGAGATCGCAGTTTTCAATACGGAACAAAAATGAGAGTGATGGTTTGTAACATACCACATAGTCGGGCAGCTCGTCTCCTTTTTCCCAAGTCTTCCCAGCCCAAACTTTGCAACATTTTTGTAACGCTACTCTTTTGTCGGAAATCACCCAGAACAAATCAAGCTGCTTTTCTTTGGATTTTTTCCAGTTCTTGAATCAAGTAATCCTGTTGAGGGTCCCATACACTGGAACCATTCTTTAGTTGGGGTCTTACCAGAGACTTGTATGCCCTCTCTTTTACACCCTTACTACAACCCCTAAGTGCCCTCATAACCATGTGCAGAGATCTGTATCCTTTATTTACAATCATATTTATGTGATTACTCCAATGAAGATCTTTCCTTATATTAAGACCTAGGTACTTGCAATGATCTCCAAAGGGAACTTTCACCCCATCAACGCAATAATTAAAACTGAGAGGACTTTTCCTATTTGTGAAACTCACAACCTGACTTTTAACCCCATTTATCATCATAACATTGCCTACTGTCCATCTCACAACATTATCGAGGTCATTTTGTAGTTGCTTACAGTTTTGTAACTTATTTATTTCCCTGTACAGAATAACATCATCTGCAAACAGCCTTATCTCCAATTCCACTTATTTACACATATCATTGTTATATATAAGAAAACATAAAATTCCAGTAATACTGCTTTGAGGAATTCCCCTCTTAATTATTACAGGGACAGATAAAGCTCCACCTACTCTAATTCGGAGTTCTGTTTTCTAGAAACATAGCCACCCATTCAGTCACTCCTTTGTCAAGTCCAATTGCACTCTTTTTAACCACATAACATCCGTATTCACTGTCGCTTTCCTCAGATCTGCCACTATCACTTGTTAACAAATCTTCAAAATCTGACATTTCTGACCGCCTGGCTAAATGGTTAGATGCTGGCCTTTGGTCACATGCGTCCTGGGTTCGATTCCCGGCAGGGTCAGGAATTTTAACTATAAGTGGTTAATTTCGCTGGCACGGGGGCTGGGTGTGTGTTGTCTTCATCATCATTTCATCCTCATCACAATGTGCAGGTCGCCTACGGGCGTCAATTCAAAAAACCTGCACCTGGCGAGCCAAACATATCCTCGAACACTCCCAGCACTTTCATTTCCGACTTTCACTTGCTTCTATTTGGAATTTCAAAATAGCAGCGCTTGCTGACAATTGCAGCATTGATTACTTTTGTGTATACATTGCATAGCTGGGAGCCATGAGTATATACCAGTGAGTTAATCTTTGATCTGTATTTTCCTCGGCTTCTCTTTCCTCTGATTTGTAACTACAGGTCTTCTTTTGACATTTTTTAAATTATCACCTTGGTCTTTTTTTTTTTTTCTTCCACTGATCTTTTCCACCTTTGTCTCTTTCCATATACAGCATTTACATTTTCTACTCAGCATCTCTCTTTGAATTCTTCCTGCTTTGTCACTGTCAGAAATAGGAAATTTGTGTGAAGAAGATACTAGTTATCCTATGGAAAAAAAAAAAGTAATGGAATCTCATGACTTGATGCACTTCCAGTGGGAAACAAGCCTGAACGGACTGGGACGGTTGGAGATCCACCTGCGACAGTGTCTCGAACACTTTCCTCAAAACGATGGCATCGAGCCCTACAGTTACATATGTCTTGATCCCAGGTGGGATATGCTGCAGAGAGGAGGGCCATGGGGATCTGTCGAGCTCGATGTCGTCAGCTCAATGCACCACGACTTCACCCAGTCCAACAGCCTCACCGAAATTGTAGTAAGGTTTGTATTCTCTCACCCTTTTATATTGGTAGATATTATGGCTTAACAGTAACTTCTCATAATAAATTCTGCTTGTGACAATAATCCAGTATGCCTCTTCTCTTGTTGACACTGCCCTGATTCTTTGAGAGGTCGAAATTCTTCATTCTCCTATGATCAGTGTTTGTTGCTGTGATAATTTCATAGCTTTCCCCTTAACCCTCGCAAGGTATGAAACATCTGATTTGAAGTTAATATTTGAAATATTTAAGTTATTGCTGCCTGTTGCCATTTCTTGATGAACGCAGTATTTTTTGTATCCGTCTGTTGGCACAGGCCAGAGCAAAGTGTAGCTTCCACCGCAGTCCCACTTTCGTCCATGGCTGTGACAATATGGATGCTGCGGGGGTATGAGTGGTGCTGAGTGATGACATTTGGAGCACAACTAGTGTGTCTGAGTGTTATGAAAGGTGTTGCTCATAGGATCAGTCGTGCTGCAGTAGCACTCTCTGGCCCAGTGAAGAAAGCAATGGCAAACTACCTCACTCCTCATCTTGCCTAGTACGCCTCATTTGGGCTCTGCCATTGGTTTTTGTGGTTTCCCTATAACTTCATAGCCTTTGGTGGTGCTATTTGAGGATCCAACCAGCCTCTGGGCTGATGACCTTATAGGACACAAAGGTAGGCTATATTTAATTTGCTTCAATGTTCAGAGGACATTGTATACCATTCAAAAATGTAACCACCTCTGCCATATCAGAGTCAGGGAGCTTGACCTACAACCAGCATTTGAAAATCTAAAAAAATGAATCCCATCCGAGATTAGAGAGAAACGACCAACCTTGCGAAAGCTCGACAAAATAATCATCTGCTAGACTATATACTATCGTATCTCACCTCACATCAAACTGTTTTTGTTTGTTCCATCATCTATAATTTGTTATAACTTCTAGATGAATTCCTCCTTAAATGTGTTGTGATGGGTAGAATGTTTAAATCTTCCGAATGAGAAGGTTCCCTTGTGAGTGCTAACCTGACCTAGGTAAAAGATTTTAATATAATGATGTATGTGAAGCAGAATGAATTGAGTCACGGAGAGACTAGTTTTTAACCTTGCTCAGGACAAGTTTCGGATGCTCTTGCTAGCACCTGTGAATTGTAGGGCAACTAGATTTAGTTGAAAGTGAATTCTACTTATGTCCGGCTCCATGGCTGGCCTTTTGTTCAAGAGGTCCCTGGTTCGATTCTGACCAGGTCAGAAATTTAACTTTCATACGTTAGTTCCTATGGCTTGGGGGTTGGGTGTTTGTACCGTCTTAGAATTCCACTTAGGTAAGGTCTGATCCTCACCAACATGCAAGTCGCCAATAAAGACCTACACCAGGCCTCTCCGGAGGCCACACGCCATGATGATGATAATGAACACACTTATAAAATACATAATGTGGATTTCAGCTGTGAAGTAATCAGAGGGATATTATCACTTGAAAACACAACCAACATTTTGATAAGGAGCTCCATCTGTCAAAATGAGACATCACCATTATCATTGGCGTACCTACAATACCGTACAGCAGTGCACACAGAAACGTGAACACAAAATAAGGTAGTATAATAAACAAACTAAATTTCAAATGAGCACGAAGCAAGTTCACTAAACTACCCAAATATCAAAAACAAACAGGACACTGTAAGATAAACACGCACATCGGCCATGAGGTAAACAAGTATGCTCAGTGATATTCATTTGTTTCCAGGGAGCATATGTACAGTTGCAAAGCATTGAGACATTTGGAGATAAATAATGACATACTTTGTCATTATGATGATTACTGCCCACCCTCATCGGAGGGTCTGCCTTACTAGGGCTGCTCTCGTCTAGAAATAGCCACACAAAGTTAAAATGACATTTACTGCTGTCTAGAATACCGTTGATGGGTATATAGGCATCGTGTGAGAATAAGGGTAAATGTTGCTCAAAATCATACAGGTTTTGGGCAAGGGAAGGAATTAAGAGACAGCTCCAGGATTTGCCTGGTGTAAAAATGGTGAAACTTTGGGAAACCATTTTTAGACATGCTGATGGTGAGGTTTGAATGTAAGTATATAGCCACACGAGTTGCTCAGTGCATAACAACTCAAAAGGTAAACGAACAGAACATTTATCAGAAAGTGCAGAGAGACCGTGTTTCCATAAAGGAAATTACCACTGAAAATTTATTATCTTGCAGTGAAGGTGAACAATTTTTTCACATGCTTCCTTTCTGTAACCATGGAACAAACCTGACTTGGAGATCAGTCTTCTAGAAATGTGCACATATCTTATATACACCTTTCTGAAGGTCTCTGTCCCAAGTAAAAAATTACACTCATTCTGAACTGTATAATTTCCTCTTTGATTTGGTAACTCTTTCAATGAACCTGGAATATCATATTTGCCTATGTAATTTTCAGTTTTCTACCCATATTTTTTGTTCTAAAATCAAGCTGTGTAAATTAAGTGGATTTTTTCCCAAAGGTTTGGAGTTGCGCTGAAATTACAGATAAAATTAATAAAATCATCACAATAGCTGTGAAAATACCATTTTGTATGAACATTGAACATTTATTTACAGATTAGATAAACATTTATATAAAAATAATTTTTATCAAAACATTGCATGCCAGAATCAGTAAATTTGACCATTTTTGGTCTTCAGTTGGTCTGTATTGACTAAGCTCATGAAGAATAATGCCACGGTTAATTGTTGGTCCGCCCTGTCAGTATATATAATAGAATTCATAACTTTACATAATTACTTCTCGTACATGTTTCAAGAGATGGCCCACTCTCTTCATCAGCAAACTTGACATCCCAAAACAAAATTCCTCATATTCTAAGATCTATTATTATACTAATTTACACTAGGAACATAACTAGTTGAAATCATAAAATTTTTTTAACACACACACACTAAAAAGTTTCCTTAATAATGCTTATCTAAACAGCATTAATATTTGTTGACCGAGCTCGATAGCTGTAGTCGCTTAAGTGCGGCCAGTATCCAGTATTTGGGAGATAGTGGGTTCGATCCCCACTGTTGGTGACCCTGAAATGGTTTTCCGTGGTTTCCCATTTTCATGCCAGGCAAATGCTGGGGCTGTACCTCAGTTAAGGCCACAGATACTTCCTTCCCAGTCCTAATCTTCTCCGGTCCCATCGTCGCTATAAGACCTGTGTCGGTGCGACGTAAAGCAAGTTATTTAAAAAAAAAAATATTGTATTTATCCTTATTGTTGAAGATTTTTTAAAAATTTGTATTAAAACCATTGTTGATCTCTTGAATTAAATCAAAATAAAACAATTAACATCTAGGTTTTGCTTGCTGTTAAAAATCCATTTAAGATGTTCTTATCCTCCACTGAATTTCTTTCTACCTAATAAGATCTGTTTAGAGAAACGTTGCCCGTTGAACTGTAATTTAGTTGTACAGGCTTGTCCTTTGATGGTGCTTGGCCATATATAAACAGAGCGGATCAAACAATCCCGCCTTGCCCCTGGAATGAGTGCAAGATAGATGTTCTTATTGTAATGTACTGGAACGATGTAAACCTACTCGCTCTCCATCCAGGCTTTGTTCGCTTCGGGCTTGTTGCAACACCTGCCGGTAGTGTGTGTTTGAGAGGAAAGGGACTAGTTTATTTTGGAGTCACAGTTACACAGAAACTCTTCCCATCAACATCTGTCGCTGCAGCCAGCCAGACTTTTAGACTCTACATAGGTCTTGTAGTTCATCCTCGGAAGCTGGTTCATGAGTTAAGATGCACTAGTTTGTCCTCTTCCTCTTTATCCTTCAAAGATGTTGCATGCCTGCAGAATGTGACCTACAAATTTTATTTTCCTCTTTTTCTGCTTGTCACAGTATTGATATTATGATTTCTTCCTGGCTCCTTGTAATGGCCAGGTCAGATGGGTTCATCTTAAAACACATCTTCATTTAGAAACCGCCACATGTAGTCCGGTCATAAAACTGGAAAAAGATCACTTTCTCTTTCTTCTCCCCTTCATCTGCATCACTTGTATTTTGTTAAAAACCACTTTACCGGGCGAGTTGGCCGTGCGGTTAGGGGCGCGCAGCTGTGAACTTGCATCCGGGAGATAGTGGGTTTGAACCCCACTGTCGGCAGTCCTGAATATGTTTTCCGTGGTTTCCCATTTTCACACCAGGCAAATGCTGGGGCTGTACCTTAATTAAGGCCACGGCCACTTCCTTCCCACTCCTTGCCCTTTCGTATCCCATTGTTGCCATAAGACCTATCTGTGTCGGTGCAATGTAAAGCAACTAGCAAAAAAAACTTAGTGAATGAATATTGAATTTTCACAACTGCATTGTACTCAAAATAAACTTTCAACAAAAATGGCCAATCAGACCAAACCCACAACCAGCAGGCTCAAAATCAGGAGGTTGTGGATTCAGATTGCACTGGTTCCTGGGTGACCCTTTGTTCTGTACTTATCTCTTCAATATTTTTATGAACATGACCTAATACATTGAAAGTTTTTTTTTTGAGCATTTTGTAAATACTGCTTCCAATTGGAAGTAATTAAATAAATTCAGGTAACTCAATCATAAAAACACTAGTGTGGCTTGGGTTCATCGGTTGGAAACTCTGGCTGGCTAACACACAGATGAGCACAATGCAGGGGAGAGACATATCTCGTAGGAGGGCAAATATGACAAGTGTACTTATCGTAGGATAGCTTGCAGTGGTTTCACTTCACTGTCTTGGAGAGGTGCGGTGAGCCCAAGAAACACTGGTGAGTTACCTGAATTTATTTACTCTATAAAAATGTTTTCATAATTCTGGGCACATGCTGAGGTACCTGGTCGCTGACTCATTGTTACACACAGAACTGCTGACTTGTGGGTCACCCTCATTGTAACATGCAATGTTATAAACAAGCAAATTCTTGAGAGGAAAGGGAAAATAGCTGCAGTTGCACAGAAAACCCATGATTAAGGGTTAAATTAGGTCACTTTTGTAGAAAAAAATGGTATGAAATATACTTCTGGAAATGACCATTGCTAAACTCTTACACATTTTGCAACTCCTTCCACTCCTTTATATTACAATACTATTTCAGCCAAACAGGGGCAATGATTATAAACATTGAATTGCAACATTTTTACCTCACCTAGTTCATCTAAACTTTGATGGGGGCAGCGAAACCTATGCATAGAATTTTCATTTATTGGTTGTTCCCCGCAGGTGTGAAGACAGCACAGTTTACGGCTATCAGTGTGGCAAGACTGAAGTGTTCTACCAGCAGCCCGCAGGCATCACTGCCGGGCTTCCCACTCCTGCTGACTTGATGGGTGTTGTGCCTCTGAAAGCGAGGAGGAGGTTGGAACGTGACCATGGTATCATTCTGCTTTAAGCTTTTTAACTGTAGAAGATGATGTGAATATTGTTTATAGATCAGCAGCTTTTTACTTACTTTAGTATGACGTGGACAGTAATTGAATATTGTCTGTTAATTTTATAGTACAAGAATTTAGTGTAGCGCTTATGTGTAAATATTGATTGTAAAATAATGTCCGTGAGAACAAACTTACTGAGACAAATAGGTTTTGTGCTGTCCTATACTATATTTTTCTGAATATAAGACAACACCTGATATCATGGTTGAAAACAATGAGAAGTAGTCTTCTTTGTTTTAGATTGTAAGAATTATAAAAGTATTAAAGCTCTTCACATTTTTTCAGTCGTGAAATTCCCTTTTAAATTATTAACTTCATTTTTGTCCGTATTGAACTAATATAACATTTCATTAATTTTTTTGAGTCCACCTTATTCAATACCTTACAATTTTGTTGCATAGATGTAATTACAACATATTATGTTTAATTCAGTACTAGTTTCGAAACTATACTGCGTCATCATCAGCTGAACAGAGGTTTTTAGAAAAATTGGCAATCATATAAGTTTATCGACATCTACTTCATCACATTTAAAATCACATTAATAACAATGAAACTGTGTTAAAATATATACTGTCTATTTCCAGTGTGGTATTAGGCTAATCAGTTGGATTGCCTCACCTCTCCAAGGTGCTAGCAGCTAGTGCATGTTGACATCACTGCAAGCACATGCAGTGATGGTACACTTGAGGGATATATGTACCTATATGTCGGGGGTGTGCCAAGATTGTATATACCAGGCGATTAAAAAGGTTGCACAGAAACTGAAGTAACCTATAGAGAACTTTCTAGGACAAAACCCTGTCTAGGACAAAACCCTGTTCCAGTTTCTAACTTCATTAATTAGGAATGTCAGAGCATTTTAAGAAAAGGAAAAATTTTCCATTAGGTTCTTTCTACATACACAGGATTGCCCTGACAAATGTTGTACTTTGGCTCCTCTATGAGCTACTTCAATTCCTGTGCAGACTTTTGAATCATCCAGTAGACTAATTTTCCTCAAAGTTTCAAGTTATGTTTACAATGTTGCATAAGGCACCACTCCTGAATTCCACATTGCATTTTGTCTTTGGTTTTGACCTTCTCTCCACAGAGATATTGCATCACATTTGAGCACTAAATTAATGATATTATGTAAGTATTCCCACACTTACCACTCTTTACTCTTTTAAGGGAGAACTTGCTGAGATATTGGACAAAAAATGGACAAAAAATCAAAACTGAGATTTTGGTACTAGTAGACAGTCGTGGCACATGGTAGTACCTTGTTTTTATTTGTGAGGTCAGTTTTAAAGGTCCCGTGGAGACATTTAAATGACACGTGCAGTTCCCTTTAACTGGGCACACCAACTCCAACCTTGCTTCTTCTCCGAAGCGCTCAAAATGGTCCAGACAAACCAGATTTAATCTGATTAGCTTCAAACTTTGTGCACCAATATGAGTTGTAAAATCCCTTATTCATATTTTTTAACTTTCATCAATTTTAGTTAAAGCTCGGAAAAATTTCTGTTTTTAAGATGTGACGCTACATATTTTTAAAATGTTGTTGAAAAAATAGCTTAATTAATAACAAATGTAATGCTACAAATTATTCCTTTGACCTTCTAATACATTTAATGATGTACTTTCTTGGTTCTAGCTTTATTAAAAATCAAGATATGGATTTTTTTAAATCAGCTTCATGTCTTTTTAAATTCATTTATTTAAAAAAATATTTTGATCAAACTATGTGTGGTATCTCTATCATTGTAGATCAATATAAAAACAATAATGCTGTTAATGAGAGAGAGAAATTTCAAAGATTTATCTTCAGAAGTTTCTGAGAAAATAGGAAACATTTGCAAAAAAAAAACCCTAGTTTTTCAGAAATCTCACTTGAAAGTGTAAGGCCACTTACAAAACGTGGATGCTGTCATGTTTCTTACCACATAAACACCAGAAATGAAGTGGTATCATACCAACCAATGCAGCCAACTTTTGCAACAGGATGTTTACTATAAATCACCATAAATTACCGCCTTCTATAACAAATAGTTGCTGAGATATCTACACTGAACAAGTGCTCATGAAAACTGGAGAAATGACTTCTGCAGTAACATCTTTTGTTTAGATTTATAAATAGTTACAGTCATCCAAAATCAATGAAACATACATCAAAATAAAGAGGAAACTCCAAACAATAATTTTCCATATACAATTTTTAAAAAATGTTTTACCAATACCCCCTTTTTTACTCCCCTTAACAGTCAAGTTTCAAACCAGAAAACAATAAGTTAGTGTGCATGGAGTATTTTGATTGGGGGGGGGGGGGGGGGGGGGGAAGTAAATTACTGTCTTATATTCAGAGAAATAAGGTGGTAGGCTACTTTTGTGTTTGTGATGTCTTGTGTTTCTGTCACTGAGAGGATATGTGCTATTGAGATGATGACATTCACATTATTGTATTTTTAATTTGTTTTTATTATATCCCTGGGCTTAAAGTGTAATAATGCTAAACATCCCATATCTGCCGGTCATTACTGCAGCAAAATTCTACCACATTTGGTTGATTTCAAAATCATTTTGCATTTCTTTATGATTTCAAATCTGCTAAAGCTCTGAACATAAAATGATTATTTCTATAAATCATATATTTATTTTCTGGGGGTTCAGTCACTTATTTGCCGGCTTGCCGCTCGAATGGCTAAGGTTCGAATCCTGGGTTGGAATTATCTTGTGATGTGTTGGGAAGGGTACCAGGCCTTAAACTCTGGCCAAAAACAAACTTCAAGACCCCAGAAATATCTGGAATAAGCTGAAGAAAGGTGGTATATAGATTTTACTACTGTGTTACGTTACAACATACAGTAGAACCGTAGTAATGTGGTCTATTCGGATTATCTGATAAAAGACGTGGCAGTATTAGTAGCCACAAGGAACAGTAGCATAGTGATTGAGTGGAAGATTGTGATTCACACTGAAAACACTTAGCTGTGTAGTGTATTGTATTTTGACTTCATTTCGCTAGATGCAAGCTTAAATAATAATGTTTACAGGAGCTCATACACCCCGAGATGTCATTATTTATTTATTTATTTATTTTTCCTTAAAAAATTGTATGGTAGATGGAGAAACGGCAGGCCCCACGTACACGGAACAGCCTCCATCCCCGCATTCAAATAAATATTACGTTATAGTTTCGCTAATATGCAACATAGAATTAAGAAAACTTGACATACTTATAGTAGACACATAGCGCTTCCATTTGATAAATGAGTGGGAACAGCATATTAAGTATTACATGAGTTATTAAAAAAACATATTCTTGTCTTTTTTAACTTCATAAATCACAAAAAACAATGTAACAAAAATACTGATCTGCATTGATTCTTTTTTCGTGTAAAGAAGATGCTTAAATCGAAAGGATGAAGCACTATGAATGTTATAATGGAAAATATTTTTAAAAAATTAAAAATTAAAATTGTCTCTCAAAAATCTAGCAGTTTTTTTTTTTTTTTGTTTAAAAGTATATCTGAGTTATTTTAAAATATAACTTCATGAACCTCTTTATCCTCTAGAGACCTTTAATAGGGATATTTATGCCAAATTTCATGCAGTCTCAAATAGTTCCAGAGATATTGTGTTTTCCCTCCAAAAAACCAACTTTTGGGAAAGTAACTTTGAAAGTTCAACACCATATCTGTAGATGTTCACATGGCCTCACATAATACACTATATCTCTGCCAAAATGCCAAATTTAGCTATGAAACTTAACATATGTGCTAAGTCATATAAATCCAAAAAAGAGAAAATGGAAATTTTGACATGTCATGGTGTATGAGCCCCCTTAAGTACATACTATGATCAACCATACATTGCAAGTGGGATTTAAACATTTTTCTTCTCTCAGTGATTCTATTTGAATTAAAATTTTGGAATTGCAAGGTTCAGATTACCAGGGTTCTACTGTATACCAAATTAAAAATAAGAAAAAGTTTTCTTAATACATATTCAGTGTCATGTTAAGTGACAAGCAAAATTTAATATAGGAAGAAGGAACACCTATAAACAAATGTTTTCAGAGTTGTATTAATTGGACCATTTCCACAGACAAAACTTCTATTCAACTTTGCTCTGAGGGCAACATCCTTCATGCTGCCAATCTTAAAATGTGGTAATGACCATAACAAGAAATAGGGCATATTGTGAAGATTTGCAGGTTTAGTCCTATATTTTCTCTCCATTTGGGATCGTTTGCATATTAACTGCCCCATGTATTTCCAGTTGTAGTCAAACAGTTTAATTTCTCAACTGGCTGTGATTCTTAGGTATTCTGCTGGTGTAACATTTATGTGGGGACCAAATAATTCTGTTATTGGATTGTTGATTCATTTTAGACTGGGTAAAACTATGGTTGTGAATACTTACAGTGTACATTCCAAGTGAAATGAGGCATAAGGGATTGGACTTAATTTACGTGTGTTTATTTATCACCCTGAGCCTGGTTTCATTGCCACTTGTTAGTTGTTGTTTGTTAGTAGCGTGTTAAGATTATTGTATTTCTTTGTTAACTGTTGCAAAAATTATGAACAATGCAGTTCAAGAAGGCAATGGCAGAACCTTGCTTTTTTATGATGCATTTCAAAACACATTTGTCTGTAAAACATAGTGCATGAAGTGAACATAAAAATGTTATTTGACATTTAATTTGGATTTGCAAGCTAAGAACAGAACACTATTTTCATACCCCTGTCATCCTTTCCACACAGTTCCATGTCCTGATGTGTGTTATAACAATTCTGAGGTCTTGTTACAGAATGTGAGTACTGTCACCTAACAGGATAACTGTCCCGAGTTTAAACAGTGCTCTGATATTGTGTTAAGAACCTAGCCTTCTAGCAACTACATCGCTAACATCACTAATCACTTGAACTTTAACAGAAAAATCACCTTTCCACGTGCTGTATTTGAGCCTTCAGTTGATTGGGTTCTTACGTGTGTTCAAGCTCTTCCACCTAAAGTACAATTTCTATTTCATAGAATTCTTAGATAATATGTTGACGTTATTCTACTGAAGGAAATGTTAGATACTGTACCTTTTTCTTGTTGCAGAGACTCTACTAATAATCGTACCATTGTCTCCAACTATTACATGAATAGACTTAGTGGCATAAAATCTTCAGTTAATCAGTACTATAACGGCAGCATGGGATATTCTTTGGGGGATATTCTAACCTCAGTTGTGAATTTTATCAACTAATTACTAACAATTCTCTTCAGTAATCTGTATCTTTGTAAAAATACTGTAGCAGTTACATTCATCTATCAGAAATATTACTCAAAAGATCTAAATACAGCAATTCCACATCCAAAGCACGATTCATAGAAGCCATTTCGGAACAGTTAGCAAAGGTTAGATGTTTAACACAGGGTGCTGAGGATGTTCAACACATTTTTTAACAAATTGTTACGTTAACATTTGTTGATGGAACACAGTTTTTGTTCAAGGCTATGTAACAACTTGAACTGTTTGTGACTTTTAGGTTCTAGTTAGTGACAGATTATTGGTCTGTGATGAGGCACAGACCATTTCTAGTCGTGCGCTACAATGAAAAGAGCATTCACTAGCTGCCATTATTACCTCGACAGGTCCGCAACAACAGAGTGTTTTACGCCGTAAAATTAAAGGTAAAGTATGTGTGTTTCGCTGCTGCTTCAAACGTTTCTGGAGGAACTAGACTAGACGGTTGATATCAGTAAAATCATTTAGTTCCTTTCCTCAGAACATATTAAGTAAAATTTTCTGTCCTGTGTGTATACCTTTACAACATTATGGCTAGTCCATACTAGAGTTAATAAACAATGTCATTGAAAACATTTCTCAACATAGTTAATCAACTTTCTTTAACAAACTTCAACATTATGTCCACACCAGAAAAGCTGTTTGTGAGGTTACGATGCATAGGGTCAGGAAGAAGAAAATACGCTTAGTCCCGTTAATCTGAACCCTATTAATCCAAATATCTGGTTAATCCGAGCTTAAATATTCAATGTTTTTAAAAATTCTCCTTATTGAGATGAAAGAACATTAGTATAGAATGAAGATTTACTTGCATTTTATTAGTCATATTTAATGTAAACATAATTACACATCATAAACCATCAATCACTGGTCGTTTATCTTTACAAAGTCTGTTGGTTTCTTTTGCCGTAGCGATTGGAACCTACTCGCAGATGCAGTGTTAAATCACTACCACTGAGAGAGCGGCAGAACTATTAAATAAACATCACAAGCAGCTCTTCGCATCCTGGGCACAATGCAAAAGTGTAACCCGTTACCGTATTTTAGCAGTTTTAGGAGACAAGTTTTAACCTAGTTTTAGTCATTTTCTCCTCTACGGGTTCTTAACTACCCTGCTGTAATTTTATACAGTATTTTATTAATGTAACTGCTAAAGAATGGACATTTCAAATTACAGGACTACTGTACTGTATTGTAGAAACTATTTTCCTCAGACGATTGAGGCGCTGGCCTTCTGACCCCAACTTGGCAGGTTCAATCGTGCCTTTATCCGGTGGTATTTGAAGGTGCTCAAAAAATGTCAGCATCGCGTAAGTAGATTTACTGCCACACAAAAGAACTCCTGCGGGAGAAAATCCTGGCACCTAGGCGTCTCCGAAAACCGTAAAAGTAGTTAGTGGGACGTAAAAACAATAACATTATTATCAGAAAATATTTTCCGGTTAATCCGAAAATTTCATCATCCGAACAGACTCCGGTCCCAATTAGTTCGGATTAACAAGACTCTACTGTAGATCCAAAGTGTGGCAAGGAAAAATATTGGAAAAGCGTTTAGAATTGAGTTTGGAGAGAACACTTTCATCAGAACTTTTAATTTGTTATGCAGCAGGCTTTCAAATTTTTTTGAGAATGCCCCCACATGACTTTCAGTTCTTGTTAACAGTAATTGAGCCTGAAATTGCAAGAAATGATAGATTATCGGAAAGCCACTAATGACAGGCTAGGTATAACTGTAAGATGGTGACTCGAACATTCATTTATATATTTGTCTAGTGTGTCAATACAAGGAATTTCAGTTATTGTGCCTGAGGTGTTTGAAGCTTTATACAACAATCTCAAGGAATTGGTAAAGGTACATAATAAAATCTTCATTTAACCTAATTATTTTGATGATATACAAGTGGTTATGGAAGGTTAGATTATTCATCCAAGAGCGAAGCTGGAAATAAAACATTAGAACACAGCTGAAAGAGTATCATATAGAATTAAAAATACTGTATATTAGAACTTTCGTTTGCAATTTGATAAGTCAATTTTTAGAAGAAATAAGAAAGCATTGTATTCTGCGCAACAAATTTGCATCCTTGTGCATGTGTGAACCAAAATGTTAATGAAAACACGAAAAGTTCATGAAAAGTATAATTCACGGAAGTCAAAGATGTTCTGTTTATTAACGTGCTTGAAAAGTTAACCAACAGTCTATTTTGTTTTTTAACAGACAAAAATGTTCGTGAACATTGTTGGTTAATGGTGTTTATTAACAAAGTTAACGAAAACATTAGAGTGCATTTATGGAAATACAGTTGAACCTGCTTTATACGTAACTCTGTTCTGCGTAATTCATATTTGTATGTAATTTCCTCTAGGTCCCGGCAAACTGTAATTTAAAAGTGTGTTTATTAAACCTTACTTATACTTAATCCGTTTATACATAATTCACTGTTATACATATTAAGTGTTATTGAAATATAACTGAGTTTTGCATAATTGTAATGAGCACATGCTTTTTTTAAAAAAAAGAAACTACTGTATTTACGGAGTTTCCTCTTTGTTGGCCTAAGCAGAAGTGGAGCGGTCGGGTTTCGGTGCTGAAACAGAACACAGAGTTTCGCCGAGTGACATTGTTGACCCTTACTTACTGGCGGCTTAACAAAGGTCGGCCGAGCGATTCCCCTTCGCTCTCTATCTCACTCCTCCTCAATCTTCATTGTTTTTTACCTTCACAATGCCGCCAAAGATTACATTACAAGCATAGTGGACGGTTTCAGTGTGGAAACAAAAGAAAATAGAGTAAATTTGTTTGAATATGAGAATTTCTTTTGTGGGAACAACAGAGAAGTAAAATGTTCATGGTGCCGGTATCTGGTGTTTACTGTTGAAAAGTAGTTTTGTCATTCAGTTGCTTTTGATTAGCCATGGAAAACAGAAAAAGGAAAAGTTATACCCTAGATGAAAAGGTTAAATGTATACGAGAAGTGGACGCTAATCCACACAAAACAAAAACTGAAATTGCTTCAGACTTAGGGACTGCTTATACCACGCTATGCACAGTTCTTAAAACTGGGTTCAAAATCAGCAAAGCGCAACAGTCAGCAAGAAGGAAGGTACGTAGCTGTGGAGAAAGCACTTTTCACATGGTTTCAACAAAGCGGACTGCAGCTCTACCAATTAGTGGAGACATGCCGAAGGCAAAGGTGATAGATTTAGCTAAAATGATGAGGATCACTGCTAATTTCTAGGCTTTATCAGGATGGTTGCAAGGATTTAAAGATCGTCATGGAATCGCAGAGAGAATAATTTGCAGTGGCTCAAAAGCCATGGACGACATCACGGTGCAACACTGGAAAGAAGAGGTTCTGCCGGGTATCGTAAGCAATTATCAGCCTCCAAACATCTACAGTTGTGATGAGACTAGCCTATTCTACAATCTCCTTCCTAACAAAACATTAACTGAAAAAGGTGACTCATGCCACTGAGGGAAGAAAAATAAAATTTGTGTAACAGTACTTCTCACCACCAATGCAGATGGATTGACAGACTTCCTCCACTTGTGGTAGGAAAACCAAAGAATCCGAGGTGTTTTAAGGGTGCAAAAACAAAACCTACGGAATATGAATCCAACATAAATTCCTGGATGACTGTGCTTCTAATGGAACAGTGATTGAAAAAACTGTACATTAAAATGAAAAAGAAACAGAAGAAGATCCTTCTTCTTATGGATCGATGTGCAGCACATCCACCTCAAATCGTTCTGGAGAATGTCAGAGTGGAATTTTTCCCTCCTAACTGTACCAGTGTTCTACAACCACTTGATTTAGGCATCCATTCGGAATTGCTAGGCGGACAGTAATTCCATTGTGGAGATTTATCTCCCATATGCAGTTATCAGACTGTGCCTCTTATAAGGGCTTCTGATAAGTTCACCTGCATACACCCCAGCGTCAGTGGGTAGGGTCTGACACATCCCACTCTGATGAGTCTAGTGTCAGACCTAAGACGAAACGCTGGTTAATAGAGCAAACGCCGGAAAAGCCTTACATCTGATATGTTTTTAACACAGTGATGCAGGAAATGAACCTCTCTCCATTAATTTGCTACAAAGCATGGACTTTCTTTCAGCTGCCTGTCGTCCTCCACAATCAGCAACTGTTTCCGCAAAGCTGGTGTCTTACTAGAAGAGACTGCAACTAATGATGATTATGGGAACGAAGTTTTGTCTGGCAATGAGCTAATGCTACCGGAGGGTGTAGAAGTTGATACTTTGTGCATTTTGATGGTAATGGATGGAGATAACTACTTGAATCTTGAAACACCTGAACTGAATGAAGTGTTAAGTGCAATCAGTGTGTGTGGGTGTTACATTGGTGCAAAAAGTTGTAGTGGAAATGCTTTGAATTCATTACTAAGTTTGCAAAGGTTTATACTCTTAATGCAAGAAAAGTGAAACAAGCCAAACTGTCTGATTTCTTTAAAGCTGGACCAAGTTCAAAATAATATTTTCTGTCTTAATGTATTTATTATTTGCAAGGATTTACACAAGTATGTCTATTCCATTGGTTTTTCAGTAAATATGTGATTCATTGTGTAAGTCTGATTTCTACGTAATGCTGAGTTACAAGTAGTTTTTTCTCTTCCCCTTGATATACGTATAAGTCAGGTTCAACTGTATTGTGTAACTGTACCTTTACACCAGATTTTCCTCCTGAAACAGTTGCAAAGCAATTACTGGTGTTGTCTGGTTTCTTGGGGCAAGATGCAGACAGGAAAGGATTCTTCCTCCATGAAATGAAATGAAATGGCGTATGGCTTTTAGTGCCGGGAGTGTTTGAGGACAAGTTCGGCTCGCCAGGTGCAGGTCTTTTGATTTGACTCCCGTAGGCGACCTGCGTGTCGTAATGAGGATGAAATGATGAAGACGACACATACACCCAGCCCCCGTGCCAGCGAAATTAACCAATGATGGTTAAAATTCCCGACCCTGCCGGGAATCGAACCCGGGACCCCTGTGGCCAAAGGCCAGCACGCTAACCATTTAGCCATGGAGCCGGACTCTTCCTCCATATGTTCAGCTATCTCTGCAGTTTAGAACACCATGCAATAGCTATGCCATAGACAAGGCGTGTAAACATGATGTAGGTGCCTCCAAGTGTCCGGAAAGGACACTCAACTCAACAGTAAGTGTATTAGTTACTGTCTTGTATCTCATGGTGATTATATTTTTTAAGAGGTAGTCAGATTGGGCGACCATCCTCTCGCAGTACTAACCAGAGGAAAAATGGAATAATAATAATAATAATAATAATAATAATACTTAATTTCTGTATCCCAGTCAGAATATGGCCTTGTACAGGATGTACCTCACCAAGTCTCCCACAGACTAGAAGATGTAGTTGGTCCTGGCGATGGTTTTTCCTGCCGAAAGTAGTTTCCACTTTGCATCTTGAAACACCAGATGGTGTAACGGAGGTCTCCTCTCGGGGCTAGTTCTTCCCTTCCCTGAATTTCTGGATGATTCAGCTTCTCCTTCCTTGTGAATGATTTCTTGAGATCTTTGAACAGCCGGGGATCTAGTGAAAACTTCTTGTGGCATTTAGCTGGATGATGTCCATACAGAGGGTGGCATGGATCTTCCGTATGCTTTTTGTGCTCAGCAGCCATTAGTGTCTCCCTCCACACACAAAAGCGCTGTGATTCTGAACAGAAGTTTGTTTCATTGAATGGAAAGGAAAGGCATGCTCCTTGCAAACATAATACCATCAAAGTCAGAAGAGAACAAAAGTTGACACAGGAAGACTGGCACAAGATACAGCTCCAGACCCTATGGTCACCATCTCATGCTCTAAAACCTCAAGGAGTCCCACTTTTAGGTGACTCTTACAACTGGCAGGGGGTGAAGATGTGTGATGGCTACGAAAAACAAACACTAAGGGGTTCTGAGGCTAGAGAGAAAGACAACACCAGAGACCTGTTCTTGGGTAACAAGGTCGAATTTTCAACGAGAATCTTGACAAAGCTTTCAGCTTAGGAGGATGCAGCAATTGGAAGCTATTTTGATTACAATGCGGTCGTGAACATTCAATATTCATTGACTCGGCTCACAACGGGCGACTTGCATGCACTCTGCAGTGTGTTGGCAGTAGTGCCAGACCTGTAGCTTAAATCCTTTCCAACAGAACAAAGATGACCTAGACCACCATAGCTGAATTAGTAGAGCAACAGATGCTGGTGTCTGGTTGGCCATTTTTGTTCTGAACTTTACACACCTTCAACACATACTGTATGTTCGTAACACCATCTAATAGGTTGAAAGTCTATTTCGGTTACAATGCGGTTGTGAAAATTCACTGCTCTAAAAGCTTTATTCTTTTTCCCAACTGCCATAGTTTCATTCTAAACCATGTAAAAACATCACAAGACGCCTGTTGGAAACAAACAAACAAACAAACAAACAAATGAACAAGTGATTTGCTTTTGCTTGTTCCTTTCCATTACTTCGCGATAGACTTTTTTCCTCCTGTGTTGGTCCTCTCTTCCTGTTCTTTCATCACCTGTTTTCATCTTTACCATGTGACTTTCCTTTTCCTGTTTTATCTAATCCTACACTTCCTACATTAATACTGAACATCAGTCAAGATGGTCCCTCAATGAGAGTTGAAACCCACCCTCATGATAAAGCTGGAAAACAAGAATGAGCTCATCGGGTCTGAGAAGAGATCAGTGTAGAAAATCTGGAGAGGAGAGAGACAAGACAGCAATCAATGAAGAAGTGGAGATTGTCTTTGCCCTTTCGTTTTTTCTTTCTATTCCCCCCTTTTCCTGTACTGACATGTAATTGTGTTTTTCCTATTCTGTGTTTTGTTTTGATGTTACTGTATTTCTATCCATGACTAAAAAAAAAACCCTTCCTGATGTCACACACAATCTTACTTCTCCAGACAGTAATGCATAACCAACAAAGTTGAGATAGTGAGGCTCTGCTGTGAACCGCATGCTCTCCAGATGTATCATCCTTGTTCTAGGGCTGCAGGTGATTGCTAAACGTAATAATTTGCGGATGTTACCTTGAACCCAT
Organism: Anabrus simplex; assembly: GCF_040414725.1. Taxonomy (NCBI): domain Eukaryota; kingdom Metazoa; phylum Arthropoda; class Insecta; order Orthoptera; family Tettigoniidae; genus Anabrus; species Anabrus simplex. Next base: position 19,628,289 of record NC_090274.1, on the reverse strand, counting down.
CATTGTTGTGTGTTATGGGTTCCTCAACAAATCCACAAGTAGAGATGAGCTTAAATGACATTTCAGAATATTTGTGAATTTTATCTGTGATTCAGTCACAGGAAGCATATGATTATCGCCACGATCACTCTTTGGTCGCAGGAGCCAGTATTGAAATACTTCTAGTTGATATGATGACAATGTCGGGTAGTATTTTTCAGAAGATTCGGGACATAAGAAACGGGTAAAATAATATTCAAATTTATAATTTGAAGTTTCGATAATGCACAGAGAAAAGGTTGTTAACCTGATGCACGCTAAATTAACAGGCGGAATGTGATTAACAATTATTTACAGTACTTAATGTAGGTTTAAAAATAAAATGACTAAAAAGAATAAATTTATGAACTTAATACAAAGATTCCTCCCTTATACAGGGTTCTTCAGCAAAGTTGTTCATCTCAAATAACTGTGAACAGTTAAAGATATTGACATTTTGTTTTCACTTTCAGTAATTATGATCAAATGTATGATTTAACCCCTTTAATATCGCTGTAGGTAACTGGTAAATGAAAAACGGCCGGGCTGAATGGCTCAGACGGTTGAGGCGCTGACCTTCTGACCCCAACTTGGCAGGTTCGATCCTGGCTTAGTCCGGTGGTATTTGAAGGTGCTCAAATACGACAGCCTCGTGTCGGTAGATTTACTGGCACGTAAAAGAACTCCTGCGGGACTAAATTCCGGCACCTTGGCGTCTCCGAAAACCGTAAAAGTAGTTAGTGAGACGTAACGCAAATAGCATTATTATTATTAAATGAAAAACAGATATAGACCTTGACCTACAGCAGATAACATAGCCCTGTGAACGTGATCCAAGTACACAACTTGAACGGTATTTTGTCACAGATCCTACCATGACAGCGTATCTGAATATCAGTGACAAAGTAACAGGCTGTGATTTATCGACCATCTCTATCCCTTCTCAGTGAACATGGTCTGCATGGCAGACTTGGGTGTTGCATGTGACAAACTGGAACATTGGGCAGTATTATTTTATCATTGTTATACTGTATTCTTGCAATACAATTTAGTTTCCATAAGGTAGCTGTATTGTCAGAGTCTTTTTATGTTGACAGTCTTGAATCAAAAGGACCGACCAATGTTTTTGGCACATTTCTTCTCTTTTTAAAGATCTTCCCCCAATTAGTTACTGATAAAAATAACAGAAATAGGGAAGTTCTCTGTGGCAGCTGCATATTTTGTACGTGAAATTACTGTGTATGCATTTAATGCAGAGGGGACTGATAGTTGTGTGGTGCGATTGATGTAACCTTTAGATTGCTGCATTTGCGAACCCGGAGGATGACTGCTGCTCTGCTGCACGTATATTATTATGAGATACATACGTCCATTTATAAATACGCAATTTTGATGACGGAAAGCATTAAAGCTTCGTGGACGTGTGTGGCTGCCTCTGCAATAGATTTAAGGCTTTTTTTATGATTATCTTCAGATTCATTCATGAGAAGCTTTTAATAGCTGTGAAATGTATAGTACACAAGTTGGTAGCGAGATCTGCAGCAGGGATGAGTAAATTATGTCATCCGCCAGCAAAGAACGTCGCATTTGGCACACACATACTTCCTTTTTTATCTCTACACCCACTTTGGAATGGACTAAAACTTCACTAAACCCTCTTCAATAATTATAGAATGTGTCATATGGGAAACTGTTTCTGAGTGGTTGTTTTCATGAAGTAAAAATATTTTGGTCTAGCACAAGTGGTATTTAACACAGTCGAATTTTCCACAGAGCACAGCGTATTGAGTGGGTGGGATAATGCAACAAAATAGCAGCCGCTTGGTTTGACAATTCCAGAGTACGCTCTCAAGGCCAGTACACTTCCCGTTCTCGATAATCGGTATTTGTGCCTCCATATCGTTCCGCTCAAAGAGGTCTAGGTGTGTTCCTTTTCCCTCCATTTGCAAGAACAGCATCATATCAAAGTGGATTCTTTATTCGTTCTGCTCGACTGTGGAATGAACTCCCACCACAGATAAAAGAACTAACTGCAGAAAAATTTTGTAAAGATGTAAAAAGTATGTATATATAACAAAACCTTCTGTACATAACATAATTTTTCTATTGTGTGAATGTTCAGTATGAGTGGGAGGACGGATGAAAATTTATGGGATCCCGAGTGAGTGAGATTGTATGTGGGTATGAGTGAGCCAGTCTAGCTAAGGTATATGTGGGGATCAGAGAGAGAGAGAGAGAGATATGGTGGCACTTTCGAGTATGCGGGGCTATGCCCTTTCTCCATTCACCATCCTTAATTTGTACCTACAATTAGTGGAAAATAAATAATAATAATAATAATAATAATAATAATAATAATAATAACAACAACATATGTGGAACAGTAGAGGAACTGTAAGGGAATGCCTAAATTTACAAAGAGGCTACAACTGGGGCAAATTAAACTAGAAAACATGTTGGTCATGAGATCGCAGCATACAAATGACAGAAATGACCAGATTGTATTCTTCAGTATATTGAAAGTGGGCTAAATCCATAGAAAGTACCGATGTCAGGTAATTGGAAAAAGGCGAGGAAGAAGTGGGAGTTTGATATGATGAGCCCTTATGCAGAACACTCTATTGAACTGGAACTGTCAAACAAAAGGTTTCACTTGCTGATTTTCAGCTCAAACTCTTAAGAGAAATTTACCCCAAACCTATAAGCGAGCGAGTGACAAATTGCCACCTACTCCTCAGAAGAAATTTTCTGCAAGATATTGCCATGTGTGTTCAAACACTACACTAAAGAAAGGAGGGAAAGAAAGTATTATCCGCAAAACTTTTAATGATACTTCCCTAGTACTGAATCGGTAGACCTCGGTTATCTTCCAGATTCATATTGGCAACCTTTGACACAAAAACTATGAATCGATTATGCATCGCCGTGAGACATCTGGCAGTGTAATTGCAACACTTTACGTACTGTTGTTGTTTACACAACAAAGCCAAAATATTAGGATTGAACATGAGTGAGGAAAATATTAAGGGAGACATTTCAGCAGCTAACTTACGACGACTGACCGTCGAGGCATTCCATTCAGTATCTGCTGCAGATTGAGAGGGGCATTGCAGAAAGGTGAAAGAACTGGAAGAGGAATACTGGAGGCACGACGGTGTCATAAAAATAGCCATGGACAAGATTGTAATCAATGGTACTGCAGATAGCAGTGACGATTGTGAAAATGATATTTCTGAGAATTCATGCTAGGAGCAAGATTCACATCGATAAATGTTATATAATGTTATATAATGTGTGTGTCACAGTTGTTGGCTTAAGATAATAAAGGTTTAGAAAATTCATTATCGATCTATCATACTATCGATTCAATTCAGATTTTATTTCCAATCAGTTGGCAGTATTGCTGGAACCAGGGTAGCACCCTCCTTACTCCTCACCCCCGTAAAACAAAGTACATATCACTAAAAGTTTTGCAGATAATATATGTGTGCCAAATGTAACTTTGACATCTTTGTACACCCTTGCTTTGGAAACTTGTAAGATATTGAAGGGGTGGAACTTATTTTGCATGCATGAACACTTGCAAAGAATACATTAATTTTGAAATATGTAGGCTACTTACCCTTTTTCAGTTTCAGTTTTTCATTTTCACAATCGTCACTGCTATCTGCAGTACCATTGATTACAATCTTGTCCATGGCTATTTTCATGACACCGTCGTGCCTCCAGTATTCCTCTTCCAGTTCAAGTTGGATAGGAATTTTTAAATGTGTTTCTATCTGCAAAATTGTGATAAATTTGTATTTATTTTGGACAACATTGAAGTAGTGATGACTAGAATAATATAAGATGGTCTCCTTGTTGACTTGGTATGATGGTCAACCTTAGTGTACTTCCATAGGTAGTGCAGTAAGAAAGCAAGATCCTCTCTGGTGTTATTCTAAGACTTCATTTAGGTCAGCAGGGTTTGAGCGATTTTGCTAGACAGACCTTATTTCAGCTGTGAAAGCATCCTTTTCTAACTCTTATCAGACTATCCAACTCTTTGATGAATGAGGGAAGGGTCATGAACTTGAAAATATACCTTTTTTTTTCTTTCCCCCCCCCCCCCTCCTTTCTTAAGTGGTTTAACGTTGCACCAGCACAAGGTTTTCAGCGACGCAAGGACGGTAAAGGGCCTTAATTAAGGTATAGCTCCAGCATTTGCCTGATGTGAAAATTCCAAACCATGGAAAACCATCTTCAGGGCTGCTGATTTGGGATTCGAACCCAGCATCTGCCGAATCCAAGCTCACAGCTACACGACCCCAACTTTACGGCCAACTCGCTTGGTGTTTGAAAATGGACGCTTTTGAGGGAAGGACGGTGATAGCCCAGCAACGCAAACACTGGCTTTTCACTAAGTTGGCCAAGGTTTGGATTCCTGTAGTTCAGAAAGTATTAGGGAAAATTTTTAATTTTCTGCTCTGAAGAAGTTTCTAATATTGATCAGTAGATTCAGCCTGGTCATAGAAGACTACTCTGACTCAGGATGCCACAAGTTACAGCATCAATAAAAATCTAGGCCATTGTAGGATTATGTTAGTGTGTCTGTAATAAAAGTAGGAAATGTGTCTGTAATTGAATACAATATTGGTCTCCTTTTGGCGCAATGCTGTCGGTGTGGAGTAATGTGTTATGAGGTTGTACTTGACTGTTCCAGTATCCATGTTTAGGAATTCCCCACATTCAGGGATATGCTTGAGTATCTTGATGTTCTAGGTAACATGCATGGATATTGGAACTGATTGGAGCCTATATGTATGATATATTTGAACAAAGCATGATAATCGGTTTATATTTGTTGGGTATTGCATCACCTAGTTTAGAAATAAGCATGTAAGAGATTTTGTATTTTGTGTATTAGACCTTTGAGACCTGTTCTTCACAGCGCAGGTTTCAGAAATGTGACATTGGTAGGTGGTATTATGTTACACATGTAGACAAGTCTACTCTGTTATAGGGTAAAGTATACAATTGTTAAGGTGAATGGGCTATAATAAAGATTATTTCAAACTGAACACTTGGCTGTAGCTGCCTGCTGCACCAATTTTTCAGTTACTTATTCCTGATATTCTTTGTACACAAGGCAAGAATTGTCCTCACTGTAGTACATTTCATTCTAATGACAGAGAGATACAGACTTGGTTAGAAGTGGACTACCACCTAGTTCGTTGGTAGTTCAGTTAGTGAGTCACTCTGGCTGTACTCCCTGTCCTCGCAAGCCGCCTCAATAGTCTAATGGTTAGTGCTATTAACTGCCATCCTTGGCGGCCCATGTCCTATTCCTGATACTGTCAGAATTTTAAGATTGGCAGAAGTGCTGGTGTGAGGTTCAATAGGTACATGCAGCTCACTTCCATTGGAGTTGTACCTGAAAAGAGTTGCTCCACCCCAGGATGAGGACACAAATTTATATTTTGCCATGAAAGCACAGATTTACCAACATGTCCACTTCATTGTGGGTGCTCTCTCAACCCATGTTTCAAAATTACATCCATGGTCGTCAAGTCAGTCTTCACTTATTTTTTAATTTTCACTCCTAGCTTGTACTACCTGTAATTTATTGGTGGAGTTCCTTCTGTCTACACTTCCCACATCAAGACACTGCTTGCATTCAGGAAACGTGGTACACTAGAGAAAATATGAATATGAGGGTGGGGGGAGGGCTGGTTGCTTTGCGATGTATAATACTAAAACCAAAAGTCATAAGACACCTTACATTCACAACAAAATGATCAGAATCCCAAAAGAATAACAACACTGTTAGGGAGTGGTCCAAAATCTTAAGAGGGAATTTTTCGGGGGGAAAAAACAAAAACATCTGTTGTAGTGTCTTTCATCTGAGATGTCATGAGAAAACTGTATCTGAATTCTGAGATGATGTACCACATTGGTTCTCCTATGATCATTAGGGACAAAGTTATGTGCGGGTCTATGATGTGAGAATGTCTTAAGTTGCTTCGTATGGTCTTCTGACTGAATATAAATTCTGACGAATGATACGTTTGTCATTGTCATGACCATTATAACAGTGAAAGAAAATGAAATGACGTATGGCTTTTAGTGCCGGGAGTGTCCGAGGACAAGTTTGGTTCGCCAGATGCAGGTCTTTTGATTTGACACCCTTAGGCAACCTGCGCGTCATGATGAGGATGAAATGATGATGAACACGACACATACGCGCAGCCCCCGTGCCAGCGAAATTAATCAATTATTGTTAAAACTCCTGACCCTGCCGGGAATCGAACCCGGGACCCCTGTGACCAAAGGCCTGCACGCTAACCATTCAGCCATGGAGCCAACATTATAACAGTACAATTGTGGTAGACTTGGGGCAAAAAGGACAGAAGAATCATGGTATAAGAAATTTAGAAAATTACCAAATGTTTTTAAATTTTATTATATATGGTATCCCTGGAAAAAGGAAATCATATGACCGCAGCCAGAGAGTGCAAAGTTTTTAATTTGATGTGATCTAGGCTGCTTGTGCATCAACTTTAACGTTGCATTTTATTCTATGAGATGGCAGGATCTCTGTTGGGTGATCTTTTATTTAATTTTATTGAGTAAACACCAAATGGTGTGACAAATGGCCTTTTTTCTGCCATCATAGGAGGCAGACACTCTACATAACTCTTCTGAGAACTTAACATCTAAATTATAACTCCACAGAATAAGGCCATACGCTCGCTGGTACGGTATGGCCTCACTATCTAACAAGCCATGACATTGTCACGAAAAACGAGAGGGACAAACCTTCACCAGAACCCAGCCTTGTTTCCATGTTCCTACATCCACAGTTCCTGTACTCTAGGCCTATGTAACAGTTACATTGTTCTGTTGCCGATGCTCCTATTAACTTGAGTCTCTGTGTTGAAGCAGGTGGAGTACTGCAAAAGAAACGCCGCTTAAGAACTCCTGTTTACACCACGTGGTTGCTCTGAATGAAGACTGTCAAGAACTCTTCACACAACTCTTTATTCCACTGTATTTTAACAACTCATTTTTTTTTTTAATTTTCTGTTGTACTTAACAATAGAACCTGTTAGTATTATAATTGGAATAAATACCTGCATATTTTTCATATCTATTTTTTTCCTTCTTCAGCCATAATGAGGTTTGGCCTGCTTTTAAAATATTTTTCTTCCTCTCCTAATCCCTTTATCAGACTCCCTGTGGGATGGGATAATTGATCAGTCTCTTTCATTTCTGTCAACTCTTTCTCCACTTCTGTTCACCGTCCATTTCAGCATTATTCGTGGAATTCTTGTTTCTTGCATCCTTCTGACATGGCATATCATCTCTAAAGATTCTCCAGTCCTAGTCTGTCATCTGTGTTCTTTATACGATCTGTTTTTTTTTTTTCACAGAAGATATATTTCAGTTCCCTGCATTTCATCACTTTCTACTTTGGCGGTTGTTACGCTTGTTTCTGTTCCATAATATGTCAAAACTTGGATGAAATAGGTCTTGTAAAACATAGGAAACTTAGAATACGTGTACAGTTTCATTTCTGTACTGAGTTCTTGGAAAATATTTGCGTCTCAAAGTGTATACTGGACTTCGGACTTCCTCCAGTAATTTAAAAAGTATAAAAGTTAGAAAACTGTAAGAACTGAGTTGGAAAGAAAGAGGTCCAAATAGCTTTGAAGGTCTGATGGTGCAGCAGTGAGCCTACCGCCATTTCGTGCTGAAATTGAAGCTCAGAGTATGCTTTAAAATTATACTACGAGGTGTCGTTCGTTTTGTCTACATGAGATCTATCAATATCTCTAATAATCTTTGTGAGAACTCTTGACAAAGTGGGTGAAAAATTGTGAAGTAGTTGTGAACTTTGCAATATGTTTGAACTTTCTTTAAATTAAGATACTGAGGCATTTCGGTAATTTTCACAAACAAATATAAGAATAAAGAATGAGTCAAAAGGAATCTAAAATATCCGAGGCTGAGTGTAAGGTAGTGGTGGTGATTATTGTTTTAAGAGGAAGAACAACTGGGCAACCAAAGGAAGACAAGGGCTATGAAGGGCGTGAAAATGAAAGACTCCCTAGACAGCGAGTGCTCTAATACCGTCAGGTCGGAAAAGAACAAGTATTGTCCATGGGAGGTCGGATAGGATAGATGAAATTGAGGAGCCTGGAACAAGTAAGTGGAAGGAATGCCAGGACTCGGCTAAGGGGCCCCAAGAGAGCTCACATATAAGGTAAGAACGTTCAAGCAGCTGAATAAGTCTACTACTCCCATCTAAGCTCTAAGATGTCTACTAATATGATATGACAACAATCAAGAAAGCAGAACCCAGGCAACTGCGCATTCACTTATTTCTGACGGCCTCCATAATACTGTACTTGTTCATTCTCACCCTCGTCTCAAAATAACTAGGCTCGCTTATGCCTGTTCTTTTGTACGTAGAATGCTGCACTTGGGTTGGTGAAAGTTTTAAAATGGAAATAATTTCTCCCTTGTGTCACAGCATGGTAGCACACTGTGTCTGCGAGTTCTACAGGTATGCAATGCAAAAACAATTGTGTGGTGAATGTTTGAGAAAACTGTGCTGTGAAGAAATCGTGATATTTTGAAAATAAATGGCTTCAAAATTGAAAACGCATCTGCAGGGATAGAGCCGAGCATCAAAAGGCTTATCAGGAATGTCTCAAAGGCACTGGAGTGTCATCAGACAAGTTAAGCGCTACTGGAGCTCTGGCTACACACACCTACTGCCCCAGTGGGAGGAAATGTTTTGAAACTAAGAGCCTTGAAGGTGTGTAAATTTGTTTAGATTATGATCGTAGAGGGCACAAAGAACATGAAAATGCAAGAGAACAATATTTAACCCAGGGAGATCAAATAGGAAAGATAAAGTGAGGAGACTAGTAGAAGTGGAAGCAATACCACACTCTCAAGTAGACACACGCTTTTATGACTGTCAATATATTCTACTGCCCCACTCATGGGGGATGAGGCTACCCCTGGACACTGCTGGAGTACATGGGGAAGTCAGGGCGTAATATTCTCCTGCTAATCTACAAGAAAAAGCTACCTTGATTCGATTTTCTACGCCCCGAATCGCTCTTTCCACCCGCCATCGCCTTCTGCCTTTACATATCTGAACACTCCGCTCTTCATCTCAGCTGTTTGCCACGTGATTCTGACGTCAATTTGACATCACCTTCTGGAACAGTCTCTCTTCTAGATATGTTCTCATCTTTTCTCACCCAGTCTGTATAAAAGGACCACCTGATCCACTTGGAATTCAGTCTGCTTTCGACTCCGGTGTGGTGCAGTAACCTACGCTCATTGCGTGTTTTACATGCTCTTGTTTATCTCCAGACCGGCTGAACTTTATCTACAAGAACTTGGGTGAGCAAAATGGCTTTTCGTTGTTTATTTCGGGACTTCGTTCCCACAGCCCTTCAGGCTATATTTTAGAGCATTACTTTGGCTGTGTATATCAGTCTCTCTGGACATGAACTGTTCGCGAGTGCGTAGTGTTTTATTTTCTAAATCTTGTTTGTTATATCTGAATTTTGCCAGTACCAGTAAAAAGGAACTTTAAGGTCATTTATCTATGGCTATTAGCTTCATCATCTGTGAACTAGTCTTCATATTTTCTACAAACATTTCTAATAAAGTGTTGCGCTCAATTCCTCCCATCATGCACCTGGTCCCCGTCCCTTTTTCCCTCCTCCAGTTAGGGTTCTGTGTCTTGTTAGATTATTTCAGATCTCTGTGTCTTTCATTACATTTGTCTTCTTTGTAATTTAAACTTCGAATACTGTGTTTCTGGGTTATATCCCCTTTTTTCAATGTTGTAAATGTGGCTCGAATTCCTCGTTGAGAACGCTTGTTGTTGTTGTTGTTGTTGTTGTTGTTGCTCCATTTGATAATGTTATTGATCTTTTCTTACTCGCTGTTAATCTTTTCTTAAATGGTTGTCAAATCGGGTCCTCTCCCTTCTTTTGCATAATGTTGTTACTTTAAGTTCTAAAATATATGTTCTAATATAATGTTGTACTTAAGACTATTCCTTACTTATTTATTGTCCTGCACCTACTACGGAGACCTCTGAAATCCCCAGTTGCTTCTCTAATTCATGGTGTATATTATTATCAATATTTTATTACATAATCTAACTGCGACTGCCACAAGAGAAAGGAACAGGAGATGAAATTAAACATCGAGGAAATGCCACGTCTCGAGTGACGGTGAAATTATAATTGGACATTGTATTTTGCACTCAGGATCACAAGGCCCATACCTTTCTCTCCCAGCATTTCACACAAAGAAAAAACTCATCTATGCTCTCCTGTCCTGACCCATCGTGTGTGCGCTGTTGGCCTCATTCTAGCAAGTTGCTGCTCTTCGTCCTTGCCTCTTTCTGTTGCTCCTGCTGCTGTCACTGTGTTGCTTCTATTATGTGTTCCTGTCTTTCTCTTCAGGGTGTTTCAGAATGGTAGGTACAGACTGCTGGGGTGTGTACAAGCCAAACATCATCATCATCATTATCATTGTACATTTCCAGTCCACTGTCCATCCTCTGGTAACTAGATCAACCTTGATCATGTCCATCCATCAGGTTTTAGGTCTTCCTGCAGGTCTTTTCCCCTCCACCTGTCTTTCCAAATTTATTCTGGGTGTTCTTGTAGGCTCTATCCTCATCACACGCCTGTACCTCCATAGTCTGGATGGGCCGATTCGGTCTAATAGGGATGTCTTTTTTCCGGCTTCTTTCCTCACATCCTCATTTCTTAAGTTGTCCATCTTGGTCTTCTGGATGGCAGATCTAAGAAATTTCATCTCTGATGCTTGTAGTCTTGATGAATCTCTTTTTGTGAGGGTGCACACTTCAATACCATAGGTCAATATTGGTATGAAATAGCTGTTAAACATCATCAATTTGGCCGGTTTTGGAATCGTGTCATCCCATAAAAATGTTCATACTTGTTGGTAGAATTTTGATCACCGGGCTGTGGCTCAGACGGTTGAGGCGCTGGTCTTCTGACCCCAACTTGGTAGGTTCGATCCTGGCTCAGTCCGGTGGTATTTGAAGGTGCTCATACGTCTGCCTTGTGTCGGTAGATTTACTGGCACATAAAAGAACTCCTGCGGGACAAAATTCTGGCACCTCGGTGTCTCCGAAAACCGAAAAGTAGTTCATGGGACATAAAGCCAATAACATTATTAATATTAGAATTCTGATCCCTTTTGCATTCTGTTTGTAATTTCTGTCTGATCAAATTGTCACTGGAGATTACACTTCCAAGGTAAGGGAAACTATCCACACACTCTAGCTGGTGGCCTCTTAGGGTAGTTTCAGACTTGCTGGACGCCCTTCTCTGTTGACTGCCATCACCTCCGTGTTAGTCTCGCTGATGTTGAGGTTATATTCTTGGAACTGGGATTTCCATACGTTGGGTCTGGCCTGTACTCCCTCTTCTTTTTCACCCCAAATCATGATATCATTAGCAAAGGCCACTGCATTCAATTCATCTAACTTTTCCTTGACGTTCTTCATTATATTGTCTATAACATTGATGAACAGGAGTGGGGACAGTGCACTTCCTTGCTGAACTCCACTCTTGGTCTCAAATCATGATGATCGATCTTCCTCAATTTGTACAGAGCTAGTACCATCTTTGTACAACATCTGAATTTTCTTTACCAGTCCTTCAGGCACATTTCTTTTCCTCAGCCACTCCCAGATCTTATCTCTTATAACACTATCATAGGCCTTTTCTGTATCCAGGAAAACAATGACCAGGTTCTTGCCAAGTTAGTGAAGTCTTAATAAATAGGTCTAGAAAGCTACTTTTTCCGAGATATGAGGTAATCACATTTTAATGTTGTTTACACTTTGTTCCACAGTGTCTTGTATTTTTAGCAGCATTTGAATCAGTTGTTATGTTGACATTTCGGCAACACTTTGTTTATGACTTAATCACTTATTGGTTTCCTTTCCATAGGATTCCTTTTTTTCTTTGTTCCCAGTCATTTACCACCTATATTCATATTGTGTCTCTTCCCCTTTTCTGTGTTTATCTGGTTTTCTTCTTTTCCAACAATTCCCACATTTAAAATGAAGGTCTGTCAAGATGGTCCCCCAGGAGGCAGAGAGTCGTCGAAAACGCATTTCTTCTTCCCCCCACTGGTCTATCGTTGTACGTTCCTATAGTTCTATATATTTTTTGATCCGTTTGTAGTATTTGTCGGGGGCGTGATTAGCGCAGTAGCTCTCCATTTGGGTGGCCTGTTCGAAAATGCCCGGAAAAACACATGGCCAGAGCTCTAGCAATCCTAGAAATAAGTGGGATAAGTTTAAACTTGCCTAGCCCACCTGGTGGGCACAATTGTTGAACCATGTAGTCTTGATGGTCTGACTTTGCGGTTAGTCCGATCAAGCCCCATTGGTGGGAAAAAAGTCACCATCAGAATATTGGCTGGCAGGTATACCAAAAGTGTGGGTTCAATTCCAAACTTCTCCACATAGGGCGCTGTTAAAGAGCATACTCCCGTTGGTGTTACACGACAGGAGCAAGAGTAGACTATGCACCGATACTGGGTTTCACCCTCCCCCTGCCTCATTACACACTATACAACACACGACATACAGTTATCACACTGGACACAGGAACGCATACACTTGCGTAACAATCTTTGCCTCTGAGACAAGGAATAACGGACTCCTTGACCAAAGATGGTGCGCTAATAAATAAAAATTGCAAACTGCCCATCATCATGACCAGTGGACTCGTATCCAAGTGCTTAGCCATTAGAACAGTTTGAAATTACCTAATGTTTTGTGATTGAATTGGATAAAATTGTCTTGTGTTCTGAATATTTTATATCAGATTTTGATATAAATTCAAAGTGATTTTTATATAAAATTATGTAAACAAAAAATAAATATGCTTATTTATATTTTTTTCATTGAAACAGAAAGTATTAATATAGTTTTAATAAGGCTTGTTATATTTTACTTTGTGTGATATTAACATATGGTTGATCCGGTGTAAGTCATGGTGTGTGAAGATGTAGACATATTTGGACTATATCTCAGTGTCTTATGTACCTATTTTAATATACACAAAACCAAACATATGCTTTCTTCATGACTTTGACAACAACAAGCAATTCTTAAATATGCTTCTGTGGGGTATGAGAGTTGAATGTTCTCTTATCGAGTCTATTTTCAAATTGTCTGAACTTATGAAATTCTATTCCTGAAATTTATACATATAAATGGCTGAAGGGTCCAGTGTTAGACACGTTAAGGTTGCATCAGCAAATTTTTGTAGGGATGCTACATTATTTATTTCCTTGTACATTCAAGTTCTAAGGTGTCCTGATATTTTTTTTCAAAATGGTAGCAGGCAGAAAATTTAGACACATTTTAAAACATTCATAAATAAGTGACACAGAAGCCATATGGCAGCAACTAGAACTAGGGACTTTTACATTCCAGGAACACTTAGGTGATCTCGCACTAACTGAAATTTGTCAGTTGAGATAGGGTGTCGCGGACGAAAAATTTAACAACGGTCTGAACATACCGAAGCAGCCTCGCACATTGAGTTTCTAAGAGCTGCAACTCACAAAGAGGTTCTGCAAACCAAATTTCTTCCAACATTGCAATGAAAATGGCCAGAGAGAGAGAGGTACATTTGAGCTTGCCCATCCTCTTTCAGAGGTTCCTTCACAATAATTAAAAGCAATTCTTCAAGAAATTTATTCACCTGACCTTCCACCCAGCACTTGAAGGATACTCTCCATTGTACTCCTCTTACATCAGCAATTTCCTGTTGGGCAAAATAGACCCCTAAAGAAGCCCCCTGCTGCAGCAACGTAATCATGGCCTCCATGTCGAAAAAGAAGGCATACTTGTAGAGGGGGGACTATGTAGATAAGTGAAGGAAGTTCCAGAGTTTTAGTTTAAGTACTTCTTTAGAAAATATATAGGAGACTTTAGAACTTGAATGCACCTAATATACACTGTGAAAATGAACCTGGTAGGTTGTAATAAAATTCTTTTTACATTCATGCAGAGTCATGATTTTCAGTCCTGCAAAGAAATAAGCACCAAGATTGGCTATGTAACCTCTCTAGTTTCTTTTTGCTTATTAAAATGCTGGAGTGCTATATTTTTTTTTAGTATAAAGTCGTGATTTGAGTGAACACTTTCATACCCTACCATAACCATTGATTTTCTTTTGTTTCTGCAAACATTTTACACAGACTTTTGCCATCTAGCAAAGAAGGGATTTTTCTCATTGCAAAATATTTTTTAAAAGTATTCCTATAAAATCTCTGAAAAATATTGGAAAGTTTTGATTCTTAGTCATTGTTCAACCCAGGAATGCTAAAATGTATTACCTGATTTATAAATTGAGCTGGATAAGGAAATAATCAAGCAGAGGTACATACCACCCTTGCCTCCCTACTAACAACATCTAGATGACCTGCCCTACAAATATCGTGGACAGTCCAACATTCACCAGAGCTACACAACGAATAGCAAGAGTCTGAAGAACTTGGTCTGTGATGGAAGTGCGATTTCACTCTATACTGTTGTAGAGTGGAGGGATGTAAACCATAAAAATAAAAAAAAACTTAATAAACGTAATATTCTAATATTTGTTCCATCATGCTAATCAGTTGACGGTTATGGGGAGATCAACCATAGTCGATCTCTACATGGAATTTGGATGAAAAAGAAATCGCATGAAATCTCTCAAGTTACAGAAAAAATCAGATACAATTGGGAAACGATTGCAATTTTATGGTCACTTGTATAGAATGGATAACAGGCTCATAAAGAAAATTTTAAACTTTGCCTTATCAATGAAAAATCACAATAATTGGCTAAAATAAATCAGTTAAGACGTAAATGTTATTGACATTAATGAAAAAACACCCCAGCTATCCATTAGTTTCAAGAAATTCTTCAGATGTTTTCCTGTGATGTTGAGACTTTTATATACCGAGCCCAGGGTTTGAGGCAAACATTTGGTGTTATAGTTTTATTTATACAATAAAACCTGCCTAATTTGGACTTCCTAGATACTGGAAATCTATTATAAAGCACTCTGTTGCTATCGTTGAACATCACTTTATGACAGAACAATTCAGTCATATTTGAATCCTTTTTTTTTTTTTTTTAAACTGAAACCATGAGGAAGTATTTTGTAAAGGCTGGTTTTCCTGCACAAGCAAGAAAATCTCCAGGTTGAAGTTGCAGATGATGTTAATTTTGATGATGAACTTTCCATGATAAAAGATGCTCAAAGTACATCCAATATTGCCATGAAAGAAATAGACAACAAACCTGCACACATTTGGAGAAGCACTATCTGCGGCAAGTGACCTTTAGGAATTTGCAGCTTCTAAAAATGTTCTGGAACTCATCGAACTAATGCAGGACATGAACGAGGTCATACAGTCGGAGACAATTTTGAAAGGCCTGTAGTAGGAAGGGAGAAACTAGAGAATGACACTGATTTTTACAGCAGTGTTTTAAAACACAACCATTTATACAAAACAAATTTATGGGTTTGGCAGGTTCTACTGTATAAATGTGCTTCTGCTCTTCCTCATCCAGCTTGATCGACAGTATTTCTTGTGTTTTATGAGTCTTACCTGTATTACTTGCATTCCAATTCCTTTTTGTCTGCCCCCTATCTATTCCTGTACTTCTAGTCAATGTTGTGTGTTTGGTTTTGAACCATTAACAATGAACAGTGTATAAAATATATTTCTGTGGTTCTATTTATTTATTAATAAAATTTCTGTATATAGTGATAGATAATCTCTTGCGTTCCAGTAACTTTGTCACACCCAGTCCTAGAGCTCAGCTGTTTGTTCTTCCCATGGTCCCCAAAAAGTCCCATATGATTATTTCATGTAGAAAGAAATCTTACTACATGGTGCTCTTCGCTGGTCATTCATGTCGTCCTACTACACTCCCCCTTCCCCGGTGTGTTATTCCAGCACATTTCAGTTTGCACTGTGTCACAAACCACATGCACCGCAGTTGTGGAGCTTGACGAGACAAAAACAGTAATAGTAGTTATATACACTTGGGGAAACAAATATCCAAACACCATGAAATAAGGAATGTAGAATACAGAAATTTTGGCGATATATTTGTCGAGGTAACATATTTAATTGATCAAAGGCACAAGACTACAGGTTAATAGCCGTGCGAGAAAAGCCATCGCAAATGTGCCATGCTGGTCCATAATAAATAATAATAATAATAATCGTATGGCCTCAGCTACCGTTTGCAGACATTTCGATTTGACGCCATCTGGCTGTCTGCTCGTCAATTTCGACGTTCCGGTTTACTCTGTCTGCCATCTAGTGGACCTAGAGTAAACCGGATCTCTCTTGGGCGTCTATGGCTGAGATTTAATTAATTTTGTCGGGTAAATACCAAATGTATCACCAGAGATCTTTTACATGCCGACATCGTACGACATGGAGTGTCGAATGGATTTTTTTTCCGCCCTTCAAAAATCCGACTACCTCTGCTGGGTTTGAACCCGCTATCTTGGGATCCGAGGGCCGACACTCTACCACGGATCCACAGAGGCATGCTGGTCCATTAATAACCATAACAATAATGTACAGCAGGCGATTGTCCGCCCTGTCAGTATATTATTAACATTTGAATTATTAATGCGTACATGTTTTGGGAGCTGTAACTCCCTTCATCAGTGTATTTACATCAAAATCAACCTTATCCAAATCTCAAGATACATCATCATAACATACTAACATTAAGCATTGTCCTGTATAACATCAACTCTAGACCAACATATGTACACTTTGCTTTTTTTTTTTTTTTTTTTAATATAATAATGTCTGTTGTAACCCAACACGTAAGACATGGAACATATTTAAAAACACTCTTGAACTGTTCACTCGTTCCTCTTACCCTTTACACTCTTACGTGTATCATCACCCTGGATGGATCCATTAGCCGAGTCAGACACTAATAAAATGATACTTGTCACTGCTATATGGTTGCTGCCACTAGGAATCTAACATCTTATCGTCCAATTTTGACATCTTGTTGAAGTTGAGACTCTTTATAGCAGAGCCTCTCAGAGTGTATGCGCATGGTGCAAAAGACGACTTTGCTTGCTTGACCAGAGTGCAGACCCCCACTCCTCAATTTGGAGCAATAGCGCTGTCTCGCTCGCTCCGCCTGTCTCCTTCTTCCTCACTTGCTCCGTAGCGCTCCAAATCCGAGCCAAGCTTAGTCGAGTAGCCCAGAGACGAAGCGTTGGTCCGAGCCGAGCCGAATGGGACCGATGCACTGTGCACAGGAACTCTGCGCCTCAATTTGCACGCATGAGGTTTTGGGGATTTGAGAGGCCGTGCTATAGAGGATGCACTGATTTATTACAAAGTTGTATACATATAAAATTTAGCCATCAGGGCAGATGACGTTATGCTCAACTGTTGCAGGACCGGACTCTTTAAAACAGAGCGGAACAAACCTCCCGTTATGTTTCTGCAAATGCTCCTCTGGTACTATAAAAAATAGAAAGCTATATTACATAGTTAAAATGTATATTAAAATACTTTTATAATTATAAATTATTAGGACTTACATAAATTGTTAAAGTGAAGGAAGCCTATTCGCTCGCTGGCCAGCCACTAACAGAATGTATACTACCCATGTAACCTGACCATTTTAAGAGGAGGGGAAGGGGGAGGGGTGTGGAGTGGGCCAGACAGTTGTAATTGATGTAATCTATTATCCTTTTTCCTTCTTTTCACATATTGGTTAGCCAACTTAAATAACGGATTTTCTTCATTAATGTGTTCATTTCTCCAGGATAAATTAGAAACTTACATAAAATAGAAACAAAGTATTGACAGTAATTTAAAGCCATATTGTTCTTCCTCTAACTGTTTCTCTATTATATCCCTCAGTCTTTTGTCTCTGACTTTCTCCATTATTTTTAGCCCATGTGATAATAGGGTTGTACCTCTATAATTTTCACATTTCTTCCTATTTCCTTTTGTGAACAATGGCACAATGCTTCCTTGTTGCTAATCTTCAGGTATCCTTTCATCCTTCCATATGGCATTGAGGGCTCAGTATAGCCTCTGTAGTCCAATGCTGTCTGCTGCCTTTATCATATCAGCACTTATTCGTCTTTTCCACTTGCTTTACCTTTGATCATTGCTTTCACTGCCCTTTCAAGTTCCAACTATGTTATTGGGTTCTCTTCTTTTTCTCCATATATTATTTCCATTTTCTTATCTCGTTCTTCTTCCGAGCAGTCATCCTCATTATAAAGTTTTTCAAAATACTTTGCCATCGCCTTCTGAAGACCCTTTTCGTCATATACTATGGATCCATCTTCTCTCTCTAATGCCTTGATTTTTTCTCGATTTATTCTTTATTACTCTGTATAAGAGTATCAGATTTCCTCGTTTATCTTGCTCGGTTTTGTTGGTAAATTCTCCCCACCATTTCTTCTTTTCTTCCTTGATACTCTTTTTACTTGCAATTTCAATCTTTTGTATTCCACATGTAACCTTTCTATCTTATTCTCATCCCTCTGATACATTTTTTGCTTTTCCTTATCCATTTCTTTCTTCGCCTTGTTCCTTTCTTTTATTTCTTTTTTTTTTTTTTTGTCCACCACCACCACCACCACCACCATGTCTCCTTTCCCTCAACCTTTTCTTTTGTTTTCCCGGATACCTCAATTGCTGCTTCCACAAATGTCTGTCTTAAATTGACCCACTCTTCTTCTCCACTTTGTATTTCCTTGTGGTAATAAAACTAAAAAATAGTTCAAGTTTGCGGTTAATGTTCACCTTTCGGATATTACTGTTAATTTCTTGAAGGGTATAAAATGAAATTTTATCATATTCATTTTTTTACATTCCTGCCACCCAGCTGAGGAAAATTTCTGGGGAGAATACTGCAGATGAAGACAGTTCTGCTGATGAGGATGCTTAAGCTGGTATTGTGATTGCATAATGTCAGCCCAGAGACCTTACTCTGCCAGACATTCTACTTGATCACTATGATTTCAGAGAGGCCTTATCTTTGAGCTTGGCTAGACTGATAAAATGGAAGATTTTTCCAGTCTTTGCAGAGTTAAGCTGCAGTGCTTTTGTTATCTCTGGATTATGAGATAACATTAGTGTGTGAGCAGCACTGATCTTGCACTTCTTTTTTGATAAGAATACAGTAATATATCATCAACTATCATCTAAAGCAGGACCTCTCAGGGTGCACGCACCAGTGCATTACACTGTGCACGGTGCAAAAGACGATCTGGCTAGGTTGACCAGAGTGCAGACCCCCACTCCTTGATTTGGAACAATAGCGCTGTCTCTCTCTCTTTCCCCACGTCTGCCTCCACCTGTCTCCCTCTCCATCACTTGCTCTGTAGTGCTCCAAATCTGAGACGACGCGCTCGTCCGAGCCGAGTGGGACCGATGCACTGTGCACAGGATATCTGCGCTTCAGTTTGCATGCATGAGATTTTGGGCGTTTGAGAGGTCCTGATCTAAAGTGATGTCATTCAGTTTACAACATCGGTAACGGAAAGAAACGAGTGTCGGCCCCTCAGTGAGCTGTAAAAGCCCATCCTTGTGATGACACTAGGAAGTTTGAAATGAGAAGAAGTGGATGTAGGAAAACTAGCATTGATGAAGATAGAAGACTGCAGTGCATGATGATTTGCGAATTGTCCTTGTCCATTAGCGTTTTCATGTTTTCCTACTCTCCTCTTTCTATCTCCATCTTCCTACATTGATCTCTCTTCTAGAATTAGAATCAAGTGACTCTGTATGACTTGATTTGTCACTAGTTGGTATCTTTGGGTTCCTTTTCTCCTTTTGCATTGGTCGTGTATTCTTAGTGTTTGTCTACCGTTCTTCTTATCCTGCACTTCCCACATCCTGAAGATCTGTCAACAACTGTTGATGTCTGCCCTGCTGTTGAACCTGGGAAGTAGAAACAAGCTCGTCAGGGGCTGAGAAGAACCTGAAGCAGTTCTTGCCTTTTGTGTTTTCATGTTTATCCCTGTCCCCTATCCTAATGTCTCGACGCTGATCTATCTTTCTACTGTACAGAAACTGAAGTAGCTCTAATAACAACTTCCAACAGGAGCTCACAAAACTTCAGTGGACTGTTCTTCCTGGTCCACCCTTCAGCCCGGATCTCGCGCCTTCTGACTTTCATCTGTTTGGCCCAATGAAGGATGCACTCCACGAGAAGCACTACGTGGATGATAGCAAATACAGTAGAGACAATACGCAACACTTACGGATTTAGCCTTGTTAAAATGGGAGACAATTCGACGGTGGCGCTCCTAGTGACTTGACCTGAAAAGTCGCGCTAAATTCAAATATCAATGGAAATGCATATACGAAAATGGATAAATAAATCACATCTAGAAAGAAAGTACCGGTATTATTGAGATATTAACTTCGAGGTTGCTAAAGCAATTCTGGATAAATGAATGAGGAATTATTTAAAAGATTATTTAAAGACTGAAATTGGACATATAAACAAGATGTGAAATGCATTACTTTTTTTTGCTTTAGCATTCCTGCCTGAACTTTTACGGTTAGATTTGTCTTTTTTCCTCGTTTAAAAAACATTGTATCGTCACATTAAGACACGTGTCAATAAAAATATCGGCATATTCCTTACACACATGATGCAATGAATTAACAATTAGAACTTGAGATTTTTTCTCTTAACATGAAGCCTACTAACAGAAAGAACATCTATGAAATCCCGGCTTTAATCTGAGAAGAGGGATAAAAAAAAAAAGAAAAGTATGAAAATGTTGTCGATAGTGATGCTTTGAGGAATATTTACGTACAATTAGAGTAAAAAAGTAATATACCCTTGGCTGTATAGTCGAGGATTTTTAAAGTCGCTGGCCTGGAAATGATCTGAACAGATCTTATAATTCTTATATAAGCGTAACGTCCCTTCTTTCTTGTACATCGTATCCAAATCACTTCTGTAACATTTCAAAACTCACAGATCACACCTACAACAACACATCGGTATTGAAGGTTAACTGCTGCACTATACAATAAAATAGGCGTATTATATTTTAAGCCAGTTAAAATATGGGTCGAGCAGGTCAGAAGATTATGAAGCACTATAAAAATCTCTTTGTCACTGGAAGAATATATATGCATACACAATATTACTTACATTTTCTTGTCACGAGGGTAGCGAAAGAAAGACCGCACATTCTTCTCTACTTCATAGTTACTGCAGCCAAACACAGCACATACCTTTCCCCTCATGTTGAGAGGAGATAGCAAGGAATGACACACACTGCTATTTAATTATGTCAACTCACTGAAAACGCATAAATAACACCAAAAACTCCACACACAAATACACGTGCTCTTATGACAGAATAAGTAGTTCTCAGGTCTACCCGCTAGAGAGAGCTCTAATAGCTGTCCCTCGATATCTCGCTGAGTGTCGTGTATTGTCTCTTACTGTATTTGATGATAGCAAGTTATCGATGCAGTACGAGATTGGCTTTGACATCGACCAGTCGAGTGGTACCGTGCAGGCTTAACAGGCCCTCACATTATAGTGGGGTAAGGCCGTAGCTTTTGAAGGAGATTATGTTTAAAAATAGGAAATTGTAGCAAAAGGATTGGGGAATAACATGGTGTATTTCAATCCTCAATAAAACCAACCTTATTGTAGAAAAAAAAGACTTGCATTATGTATTGAACTTCCTTGGTATGGTCTAGTCAGGACTGACACAGTGGTCAGCCGGCTCGAGTTCTTTTCACCATCAGAATGTTGGCCAGTAGGGTTGAAGAGGTGGTGGTATACAATATCTAGTCACTAGATTACGTACCAAAAGCCTGGATTCAGTTCCAAACCTCTTGCCAGCGTTCATATAGACTGAGAGCATATGACGCTGTTGATGGTGATTCGTCCATCAGTTAGGAACTTTAAGCCTTGGTGTTATTCAACAGGAGTAGGCTCATCATCATAATCATCCAATGTTCTCAGACACTCCCCGCACTACAAGCCAGTTCTGAATTGTTTAGGAATGTAGAAAAATTGTCCATTATGTCATCCCTGACACTGCCGGCTCGCTCATTCTTGTTGTGTACTTCGGTTTCTGTACGTGCTACTTCCTGTTTCTATTACACTGGCATCAAAAGAGAAACTTGCCGGGCCGAGTGGCTCAAACGATTGAGGCGCAGGCCTTCTAACCCCAACCAGGCCCCGATTTACAAATGGGCGGACTGGGCATTTGCCCAGGGCGCCAATTTTTGAGAGGCGGCTGCCGGCGGATCGAGTAATTATGGCCTGCGTGAATTACGTCTTAAATTCATTACACTCAAATTACTTTTACATTCCACAAATTATTCCAATTATTTTATTACACTATATAAAACACTTTAAAATTCTAACTTTAAAACTTGAATTTAATCTATATGTTTAAATTTTATGAAGAAAATGTGTCTTATTTCTAAAATTATTTACTTACGTACAAACTATCAAACTGAACCAACGACTTTTTAAATAAAAATAAAAACAGCCTCATTCTTATTTGGCTGTTATCTTTATTTGGCTTGATAAGTTTAATCATGAGAATTAACTGTGTTTGCACAATGTGCTGTTTTAAAACTCGTAATCTTGAAAACTGTAATATTTAATTTATAAACAATTATTTTTTAGAGGAACAGGAAAACGAGCAGAGGGAGGGGGGGACGGCGGCTAAATATTGTTTTGCCCAGGGCGTTGACTACTTGAAATCGGGGCCTGACCCCAACTTGTCAGTTTCAATCCTAGCTCAGTCTGGTGGTATTTGAAGGTGCTCAAATACGTCAGCCTTGTGTCGGTAGATTTACTGGCATGCAAAAGAACTCCTGTGGGACTAAATTCCAGCACCTTGGTGTCTCCGAAAACCATAAAAAAGTAGTTAGTGGATCGTAAAGAAAATAATACTATCATTAAAGAGGAACTCATTTGTTGATTTTGTCAGGTGTCTACTAACTCGAATCATTTTATTCTGATGAAGGAGAGATCTTTATTGATGGCCACTAAACCATGTTACATTAAACGTGGTTATTACTAAAAATAATTACATGAAGTAAAAGGAAGAAATTGGTATTGTAATAACAAATGAAATTACTGGAAGAGGAAGTGTAGTGTCAAAAGATAACCTAGCCAAATATGAAGTGAACAGTCGAATCAAAAAGGCAACACACTTTTACACCAAGTAAGATAGCTACTGTGGGATAAAAAAGAAAAAAATAAGAATATTTTTTGACGATTCCCACTTAGTGACTTGAAGAATGTTAAAACTCTAATTGAACAATAATGCTTTATCTCAGGATCATAACTTCGCTAGCATCAGAAGACAAATGTAAGTGGCGAGTTCTACTACCGGTATGTAGTAATGATAATAATGAATACGGAAAATAAAAGTGATTGCTAATATTATACTCACAATTAATGTCAGTAGCGGCGATTGGGAATTAGAAGTGGGGGTGGGGGACAAAAAATGTACAGGCAACGAAAAGTATCCGGGTTTGTGGGATATAGCGGAAGGGGTTTATATACATCAAAAGTGAAAAAAGTACAAAAATAGTAAGTCCTTTGATGCTCTCTGAGCGAATTTCGACATAGAGGTAAATGTTTCAGTTTACGAACTTAAGTGCGGTAATAATAGTTTTTTGAGATTTTGATTCAATACCCATCATTATCATCATCTGTTTACCCTCCAGGGTCGGCTTTTCCCTCGGACACAGCGAGGGATCCCACCTCTACCGCCTCAAGGGCAGTGTCCTGGAGCTTCAGACTCTTGGTCGGGGATACAACTGGGGAGAATGACCAGTACCTCGCCCAGGCGGCCTCACCTGCTATGCTGAACAGGGGCCTTGTGGAGGGATGGGAAGAGGGAAGGAAGCGGCCGTGGCCTTACGTTAGGTACCATCCCGGCATTCGCCTGGAGGAGAAGTGGGAAACCACGGAAAACCACTTCCAGGATGGCTGAGGTGGGAATCGAACCCACCTCTACTCAGTTGACCTCCCGAGGCTGAGTGGACCCCGTTCCAGCCCTCATACCACTTTTCAAATTTCGTGGCAGAGCCGGGAATCGAACCCGGGCCTCCGGGGGTGGCAGCTAATCACGCTAACCACTACACCACAGAGGCGGACTTGATTCAATACTATACAATAAAACTTTCACCACAGGTACAATGTTACACATGTATTACAATTAAATAGAACTCCAGCGCGATTATACAATTAAAATAATTTAATATTTGACTACACACTAAGAAACGTAACAGACACTAAGTCCGGCCCTGCGATGTAGGAGGCAACGTGTCCGCCTGTCACCCGGCGGCCGCGGGTTCGATTCCCGGCCGGGTCAGGGTTTTTTAATTGTAATGATTAATATCCCTGGCCTGGGGACTGGGTCTTTGTGGACGTGCTTAATCTTCCTTTCCTCACACACAACATTCCACACTACCGCCATTCCAGTTACACGCATGTTCATACAATATGGTGCCAGTAGGGACAAAAGATCCACATGGGTCGACGCCCGAACAAATAGCATTTTATAAAAAATACCTAAAAACAGACACTAAAGAGACTGCGCGCAGCAGGCAGGTGAATGATACCTCAGTGTCTATGACCTTGGAAAAAAAAAATTACACCCCGCTACCTTCCTCGCAGCATATGTGAAGTGTCCACTAGGTAGCCTACATGCTGTAGCGCTATACATATCGGTTAGCCGCGACGAACGATATTTTTGCGTATTTCCGCTACCTAATAATGTTGTTAATAATTAAAGAAACAAATGTGTGGTCTAAAACATCAAGACAAAAGACCAAGAGGGCGACCAGGACTCAGGTACAAGGACATGGTGAAGATTGACATCGAACAGCGAGGAATACTTTGGCATTGAAGAAGGAGAGAAGTTCAGAGACCGGAACTGGTGAAGAAGCCTCGTTCGCCGACCCATCGCTTAAGATGGAACGACGTGGAATATGTATGTAAAGGAAATAATTAGCTTATGAGACAACAGTGCTTGTACAAATTGCTTTTAATAATTCCTAGTTCCAGCCGGCTAACATGGAATAAAAATATAATGTTTTCTCCACAAAGTGGGGGAGGAAGACTCCCCCCCCCCCCCCCGCTCGGCCCCACTAATCGCGGCTACTGAGCTGGAGTGCTCAATCACTTAGCAATTCCACACATTATTTTTGGCAAATATCAATAAAAGTAGCCTTTAGGATTAATAATGTTAACAATATTAACCTATGAAACAATCTCCATAGCCTACCTATAAATTAAGACTTTGAAACTACTCATCAGATTACAGTGGGTGGACCAGTTTGTCAAGACCGGTGAAAGGAACGCAGCGTACATCTAGTAGGCCTTGGTGTATTATCATACGCACGCATTTGCTCAAAAGGATGGCGCTCATGCATTCATAGTGTCCACAGACCGACATGTCATCTGTTTTAATTGATGTAGGCTAACTTTACCACTAAGTGATGATTAAAATCTGCTGCTGAACAATATTATGCATAGCCAGAATTATATCGCCTTGAATACGATTGCGGAGATAAATATAAATTTAAGGCATCGTCTTAATGTGTCGTACTTCCGTACACGGCGAGTGGAAGTTTTACAGGTAAGCCGAGTTTATACAGGACAGGACAATACTGTTCTTCATGTGTTCAATGAACAGGCTCATCATTTGTGCAGGACAAGCCAAGACAAATTTCATACATCGCCACAACGGATCCAAGGAAACTTCAGAAAATTATTACATATCTTGTTCGCAGAAGTACCGTACCGGTATTAGAAGTACGGCACGTAGGAAATCAATTAACCAAAAGTAATGAAAGATTGTTGATGCGCAGTTCTTCATTAGGATCATCTGTATTATTAAAGGAATTAGAATTAGAAAAAAGATTCTCAATAATACAACATGTGTACGAGGATGTCATCAGAAAATTACATGCCTAAATGCTACATGATGTCTGCACCAGCGCCTGACCGCATAAGAATTCTGTATTCTTGTTTACTTCTGTCGAGTACGTCGATCTGAGACTTTTGACCCTCTTCTTCCTTCAATCTAAATCGAATGTTGTATGTTGGGTATTCTGCCAACAGCTGCCATAGATAGCCTATGCGTCACTGAAGAGGCACACTAGGGAAATGAGGAGTGAGGTAGTTTCCTGTTGCTTTCCTCACCGAGCCAGAAGTTGCTATTACATATCTGTCTGCCAAGCCCACTGAAATGCATGCACTAACTGACCCTATGAGCGATATTTTCGCACCGTTCATAACAGGGACTGGCTGCATAAGGAATGGTATTGCTAACATCGCTTATACCTCGGTCACCTTCATTTTGTCAAAGCCAAGGATGAGATTGAGACAGGTCAATGAAAGTAACAAATTTATTCTAGCCCGTACCAGAAGACATAGTGCACTGTAAACACTACATCTCGCCAGCAAAGGCATATCGAATAGCTATGCTTCTATATGTTTTCCGGTCGTGCTGTGACATATTCCTATATTTAGTACAGTCAGCCATTCGTGCTCTCTACAAACACCAATGAACTTAGAATTTAAGTCGGAATCCTACTTTGGTGGCATTTTGACGAACATTTGTGCTCCTATCCCGCCTTTATTTCCTTATTGTTTTCTCCCGAGCCCGTTCACACGAGGACAGGGTAGAAAGACTGACGGTAGGAAGCGAAGCTAACTAAAAATCGACAAAATGTTGCATCTGTAACTGGACTACACCGTGTGATTCAGCTGCTCCTTCCGATGTACTTTTATGCAACCCGTAATATTAATTCTGTCCTGAAAACATCTACCCTATCCGCTTTCATGCCAACTGTGTGTGAATGAATGTGTTTGTGGCGCTAAGAAAGCCCGATTAGTTGGCAGGTCGGACACATACGGGGCGGAAATAATAGAAACACAACTGCCCTGCCAATATTTTATTGCACCAAATGCTCGATGTGATGACCGTTTTGGTTTGTGCACATTCGGGTCCGGTGTCCAACAGATCGTCTTGCGCTCAAAAGCATTCCAGGTGTAATTGTTCAGCAGGCGTCCGTAACGAGTTGCCGGAGCTGGTCGGTGTTTTCCGGCGCTTGATGTAAACAACGTTCTCAAATGCCCCCACAAGAAGAAGTCTAACGGCGTTAAATCCTGTGATCTGGCGGGCCAAGAAACAGGGCTTCCTCGTCCTGTCTGTTTCCCTGGCAGTTCCTCGTTCAGATGGTTACGAACGGGTAAAGTCGAATGTGGCGGAGCTCCATCCTGCTGCAACCACATCGTCAAACGATCGTGCAAAGGCACATCCTCCAGCAGCAGTGGGAGTTCCTGACGCAGAAAGTGCAAGTAGCATGGGCCTATCCAATGGCCCTCAAAGAAATAAGGTTCAATCAGGCGATCCTCCAAGATTTCACACCACACATTCACTCCCTATCGTACTTCGTGGGCCGCCTGTCGCACCCAGTGAGGATTGTCCTGACTCCGATAGTGCATGTTCTGGCGATTGACGTTCCCATTATTGTGGAAGCGCGATTCGTCCGGGAACAAGATGTGCGATACGAATGCTGCATCATTGTCCAGCCTGCCTAATAGCCACCGACAAAACTTCATTCGAACATCGAAATCCCGCCCATGGAGCTCTTGGTGTACCTCAAGATAGAATGGGCGAAATGTATGTTCATGCAGTATTTACCTGTTGTGCAATCCCCTTTGTACTGCTGTGTGGATTATTACGAGCTGCCTCCAGAATGGCCTCTTCTGTTTCACCCGAGGTAACGGGCCTATCGCGGATACCGTTCATAGTACAGACGCAGTGCCTCGCACGCGTTTTGTCTTGCTTCGCCATAAATGAGGAGCACGTCAACGTATTCCTCTGTGGAAAACATGTCGAATAACAGCGTCGTTCTACTGTTTGAATATAGCAAACGTGGGCCTGTATTTACGTATTCAAGCATCATACCGGTGCAAAAATAATTGAACAATGCAGGATTCAAACCGCCGATGGCACATTTCGGCGGTTGCTAGGCTAACGCCCAACCACACCCGCTACGCTTCACCGGTGGAAGCATGCTGGTAGTACGATGAGAGCAGAGTACATATGCCATCCGATTCGGTGTCAAAGACATGAATTACTGCACTGTTACCTGGTTTTATGACAGCCTCCGTGGCTCAGACGGCAGCTCGCCGGCCTTTCACCGCTGGATTCTGTGGTTCAAATCCCGGTCACTCCATGTGAGATTTGAGCTGGACAAAGCGGAGGCAGGGCATATTTTCTCTCCGGCTGCTCTGGTTTTCCCTGCCATATTTCATTCCACCAACACTCTCCCAATATAATTTCATTCCATCTATCATTCATTAATCATTGCCCCAGAGGAGTGCGACAGACTTCGGCAGCCGGCACAATTCCTATCATCGCCGCTAGATGGGGGCGTCATTCATTCCATTCCTGACCCGGTGAATGACTGGAAACAGGCTGTGCATTTTCATACACCTAGTTTTATGCATTAATTCCCCTCTTCGTCACACCCGGTCACGAGGCACGACCCATTAACATAGTTACATCACTATATGATTTCAAGGCGTCATGTTTTTCGAGCGGACGATATAACCTGTCTGCAGGGTACAGAATCGTCTGCAAAATGTACCCACTGGATATTAGTACTCCTGCAGGGGAGTAGCCACGTTATAACCATGTCTCACGTAATTTGGGTTGCATAAAACTACATTGGAAGGGGCGGCTGAATCGCACGGCACTTCAACCATTTGTACTCTTCCTACCATTCAGGTTGAAAGCTTCTTTCTTTTTCGAATCCAGATTTTGGCTCAGTTTAGATTTAGGAAAGTAATTTCTAGACTGAAATGGTCCCCTCAATACCTGGGAATGGGAATGGCTCTCAAATCTACCTGTAATATAGGCAGGATCCCTCGCTGAGTCAGAGAGAATACCAATCCTGGGAGGTAAACAGATTAAGAAAGAATGTCTAACCTTTTTCAAACATACAGTGTAATCTTTGTCGTTTTGTACAATGTTTGTGTTTGTGATATTTCATACTCAGATCTCTCTTGGGCATCTCGAGCTGAGTTTTAATGAATTCTGTCCGGTTAATACCAAATGTGTCACCATAGATCTTTATCATGTCGATATCGTACGGCATAGTGTCGATTGGACGTTTTTTCAACACCAGGCCTCCGGGGATGGTTGCTAATCACACTAACCACTACACCACAGAGGCGGACAATAATAATAATTAGCGGGCGGGTTTCTATGACCAAGAAATGTATGAAATATGTACGCATTTCATTCGTTCGTTCGTAATCTGTTTACCCTCCAGGGTCGGTTTCTCCCTCGGACTCAGCGAGGGATCCCACCTCTACCGCCTCAAGGGCAGTGTCCTGGAGCTTCAGACTCTAGGTCGGGGGATACAACTGGGGAGGATGACTAGCACCTCGCCCAGGCGGCCTCACCTGTTATGCAGAACAGGGGCCTTGTGGGGGATGGGAAGATTGGAAGGGAGAGACAAGGAGGAAGGAAGTTCGGTACCATCCCGGCATTTCCCTGCAGGAGAAGTGGGAAACCACTTTCAGGATGGCTGAGGTGGGAATCGAACCCACCTTTACTCATTTGACCTCCCGAGGCTGAGTGGACCCCGTTCCAGCCCTCGTACCACTTTTTTTCAAATTTCGTGACAGAGCCGAGAATTGAACCCGGGCCTCCGGGGGTGGCAACTAATCACACTAACCACTACACCACAGTCCGGCTCCTTGGCTAAATGGTTAGCATGCTGGCCTTTGGCCACAGGGGTCCCATGTTCGATTCCCGGTAGGGTCGGGAATTTTAACCATCATT
Organism: Anabrus simplex; assembly: GCF_040414725.1. Taxonomy (NCBI): domain Eukaryota; kingdom Metazoa; phylum Arthropoda; class Insecta; order Orthoptera; family Tettigoniidae; genus Anabrus; species Anabrus simplex. Next base: position 19,598,320 of record NC_090274.1, on the reverse strand, counting down.
GGTTAATTTCGCTGGCACGGGGACTGGGTGTATGTGTCGTCTTCATCATTCATTTCATCGTCATCACGACGCGCAGGTCGCCTACGGGTGTCAAATAGAAAACCCTGCACCTGGCGAGCCGAACTTGCCCTCGGACACTCCCAGCACTAAAAGCCATAGGCCTACGCCATTTCATTTCTCTACACCACAGAGGCGGAGGTCAATTGTTACAGGCTGCAATTAATGTAAAGTTAAAATAGTTTTTATTCTTCGAAATCTTTAACCTAAAAATCAACTATAACCCTGAATAGCTCGAGAACTCATTAGGCCTAAGGTTACACTGCTTACTCCTAGGCAAGGACGGACTCTGTGGAAGACATAAACACTAAAGTTAATTTCTTCTTCGTCTTTATCTGTTTACCCTCCAGGGTCGGTTTTTCCCTCAGACTCAGTGAGGGATCCCGCCTCTACCACCTCAAGGGCAGCTTCCTGGAGCTAGAGACTTTGGGGGCGGGGATACAACTGGGGAGGAGGACCAGTACCTCGCCCAGGCTGCCTCACCTGCTATGCTGAACTGGAAGGGATAGAGAAGGAAGAGGGAAGGAAGGCCGTGGCCTTAAGTTAGGTACCATCCCGTCATTTGCCTGGAGGAGAAGTGGGAAAACACGGAAAACCACTTCCAGGATGGCTGAGGAGGGAATCGAACCCCCCTCTACTCAGTTGACCTCCCGAGACTGAGTGGACCCCGTTCCAGCCCTCGTACCACTTTTCAAATTTCGTGGCAGAGCCGGGAATCGAACCCGGGCCTCCGAGGGTATCAGCTATGAATCAATCAATCAATCAATCAATCAATCAATCAATCAGTCAATCAATCAATCAATCAATACTGATCTGCATTTAGGGCAGTCGCCCAGGTGGCAGATTCCCTATCTGTTGTTTTCCTAGCCTTTTCCTAAATGATTTCAAAGAAATTGGAAATTTATTGAACATCTCCCTTGGTAAGTTATTCCAATCCCTAACTCCCCTTCCTATAAATGAATATTTGCCCCAGTTTGTCCTCTTGAATTCCAACTTAATCTTCATATTGTGATCTTTTCTACTTTTATAAACGCCACTCAAACTTATTCGTCTACTAATGTCATTCCACGCCATCTCTCCGCTGACAACTCGGAACATACCACTTAGTCGAGCAGCCCTTCTTCTTTCTCTCAGTTCTACCCAGCCCAAACTTTGCAAAATTTTTGTAACGCTACTCTTTTGTCGGAAATCACCCAGAACAAATCGAGCTGCTTTTCTTTGGATTTTTTCCAGTTCTTGAATCAGGTAATCCTGGTGAGGGTCCCATACACTGGAACCATACTCTAGTTGGGGTCTTACCAGATACTTATATGCCCTCTCCTTTACATCCTTACTACAACCCCTAAACACCCTCATAACCATGTGCAGAGATCTGTACCCTTTATTTACAATCCCTTTTATGTGTTTACCCCAATGAAGATCTTTCCTCATATTAACACCTGGATACTTACAATGATCCCCAAAAAGAACTTTCACCCCATCAACGCAGTAGTTAAAACTGAGAGGACTTTTCCTATTTGTGAAACTCACAACCTGATTTTTAACCCCATTTATCAACATACGGTACCATTGTCTGCTGTCCATCTCACAACAATTTCGAGGTCACGTTGCAGTTGCTCACAATCTTGTAACTTATTTATCACTCTATAGAGAATAACATCATCCGCAAAAAGCCTTACCTCCGATTCCACTCCTTTTCTCATATCATACATAAAGGTCCGATAATACTACCTTGAGGAATTACCCTCTTAATTATTACAAGGTCAGATAAAGCTTCACCTACTCTAATTCTCTGAGACCTATTTTCTAGAAATATAGCAACTCATTCAGTCACTCTTTTGTCTAGTCCAACTAGTCCAACAGCACTCATTTTTGCCAGTAGTCTCCCATGATCCACCCTATCAAATGCTTTAGACAAGTCAATCGCGATACAGTCCATTTGACCTCCTGAATCCAAGATATCTGCTATATCTTGCTGGAATCCTACAAGTTGAGCTTCAGTGGAATAACCTTTCCTAAAACCGAACTGCCTTATATCGAACCAGTTATTAATTTCACAAACATGTCTAATATAATCAGAAATAATGCCTTCCCAAAGCTTACATACAATGCATGTCAAACTTACTGGGCTGTAATTTTCAGCTTTATGTCTATCACCCTTTCCTTTATACACAGGGGCTACTATAGCAACCCTCCATTCATCTGGTATAGCACGCAAGATAGATTTAAAGGAATTCATATGTTCCTTTAACACCATAAATGCATCTCGAATAGAAAAGCCATAGGCTACATGTAGGGGAAGGTGGGGCAAAACGAGGTATTTAATGTTTGGACCTGGTTATTTGTCATCAAATAATCTAAGCGTATTATTTCTATTGCATATGTGCCTTTTATATTATTATTACACTGTCATGAAGTACAAAATATGTCTAGAACGAACATCTAGCACTAGATGGCGTTCATTCGCACGACACGTCAGAAAGTCGTACATTGTCAGGGTTAAACATCATCTTCTTATTCCTGGACATGGGGTTGCCTTACGCGTTTCTTTCTTTCTTAGTCCGTTTACAGTCCAAGGTTGGTTTTTCCTTCAAACTCAGCGACAGACCCCACCTTTACCGCCTCAAGGGTTATGTCCTGGAGCGTGATACTTTGGTTCGGGAGGTAACAACTACGGAGGAGGACCAGTACCTCGCCCAGGCAGCCTCACGAGCTATGCAGAACAGGGGCCTTGTGGGGGATGGGAAGATTGGAAGGGAGAGACAAGGAAGAAGGAAGGAAGCGGCCGTACCACTCGTACTACTTTTCAATAATAATAAGTTTAATGATAATAATAATAATAATAATAATAATAATAATAATAATAATAATAATAATAATAATAATAGTACCGGACGGTACACCCCTACGCCGCAGTTTTAAATCTTGCGCCTATAAATCCTCCTCTACAGGAGAAACCCTGAACTTTAAAAACTGGATCAACTCATACGTTTCTCAGAAGATGTCACTACCATAAATTTTGTGAAGTTGTCAATACTGTGTGGATTTCAACTTGTTTTGTTTTCCATTGATCAAGAAGTGTGGAAATTCTCTTATAGATGTCTCTACAAAAAAAAACATGATCATGCACCCTGGTGCGAAGTGAAGGAACCTTTTTTGAAGAAATTTTGTATTCATAAGTTTTCTTATTACTAAATTTCGTTCTTTCATTTGTGGGTAGGCAATATTAATCTTTTCTTCCCGCCAGTTTTGAAGTTAGCCAATCAGTTATTTCTGTAATTAATTTTTGACCAATCGTGTCTTTCTTTTTCGATTTTGATGTGTAACTTTTTGCTAGCCAGTAAAAGCCTGTGGGTGTGGTTGTTTTATTCATGAAAGGTCTCGAATTTTCCTCGAAGGTATAAAAACTGCTGATTTTCTTGTCCCTCGGCCACATCATCAACATTTAATTTAGTGTATGGACGTGTAGCAGGAGGCGGGAGCGCCTCTTTCTTCAGGCAGCAGTTCTTCAATAAGGTAATGGTCGCCTAATATCTTTATTTCTTGCTAGCTCAGCAGTTTAACCCGCGGGGAAGGTCCGAAACCTTTACTATGTAACCTGTCTTCAACCATGTAATTTGCCGTCTCTTCTGTAAAACTGCATATATCTTTAACTGTAAATCGGGGATAGAGAGTGCTTTACCCTCTCGACCTCCCCTTCATTTTGATTTGAGGTGACTGCGTTTTCGTAACCGATTTTCTACTCTTCCTTAATGTGTTAAATTTATTCTGTATACGAGTCACCTCCATAGTTTGGGAATAGCCCCTGTTCCATCGGCCTTGGGCCTCTTAGGTTTTAAGAAGTTTCATTCAAGAGTGCAAGTATACGCCTCCATTCATTTTGTATTTTGGGCCATTTACTTAACCTATTCTTTTTCTGCTAAGGCCCAGTAGATTGGGTACAAGATACCCCCGTTTCAGTGGTGTAATTTGTGTCTTGATGGCAAGTGATTGTAAGGTTTGGTATGCCTTTTATAGACTTGGAAAACTGAGAGCGGGTCAGCTCTTTTATGTATTGGAAATGTGCCTCCAGGAGGCTTGACATTGCTAGGTGGGAGCAAGTGCTCCTTGTAATTAGGGGATTTCTGCCCTTTGGCAATATGTGTTTGTGAGGTGATAGCTCAGGAAATGTAAAACTTGGGGCTTGAAGCCCAGCTTGTTAAATTGTCTCTAAATCTTGGCTTTTCCTGGTCTTGTACCTGAGTGTCGGTTACTTGTTGACTTGTTACTTGTTAAATTTTCAAATTCTATGTGAAAATTTTTAAGTTTTGCTATTTTCGAAAATATAGTCTTTAATGAAACTTTAATTCATACCTCGGCTTTGTGGATAGACCCATTCCAGCCCGCACCTTCTTTCACCTCTGCATTCCACGGGTTTCCCCGTAATAATAATAATAATAATAATAATAATAATAATAATAATAATAATAATAATAATAATAATGTCCGCCCCTTCGGGAGGTCAACTGAGTAGAGGGGAGTTCGATTCCCTCCTCAGCCATCCTAGAAATGTTTTTCTGTGGTTTCTCACTTCTCCTCCAGGCAAATGCCGGGATGGTACCTAACGTAAAGCCACGGCCGCTTCCTTCCCTCTTCCCTGTCTATCTCTTCTAATCTTCCTATCCCCCGACAAGGCCCCTGTTCAGCATAACAGGTGAGGCCACCTGGGCGAGGTACTGGTCCTATCCCTTAGTTGTATTCCCGACCCAAAGTCTCACTCCAGGACACTGCCTTTCAAGCGGTGGAGGTAGGATCCCTCGCTGAGTCCGAGGGAAAAACCAACACTGGAAGGTAAATGGATTAAGAAGGAAAGAAAGAAAGGAATAATAATAATAATAATAATAATAATAATAATAATAATAATAATAATAATAATGTTATTTGCTTTACGTCCCACTAACTACTTTTGCGGTATTCGGAGACGCCGACGTGCCGGAATTTAGTCTCGCGGGAGTTCTTTTACGTGTCAGTAAATCTACTGACACGAGGCTGACGTATTTGACCACCTTCAAATACCACCGGACTGAGTGAGCATGGAACCTGCTAAGTTGGGGTCAGAAGGCCAGCGCCTCACCGTCTGAGCCACTCAGCTCGGCCCGTTAAAAAGAGGACATACGGTCACCCTAATCAGGAAGGTATCAAACTCCGTAGCAAGAATGGGAAACGTTCTACTGTTGCGCACCTTAATTTCTCAAAATCTTCCAAATGAGTGCAATAACCTTTAGAACATCAGTTTATGTGTAAGAGCTCTTAGAGTTGAACGATAAGGTCCGATTAAAATAGCTTTAAAGGATAAAGTAGCGTCTTTTAACTTTTATCAATGTTCACTTCGGATTTCCCCCGATGAATTTGCTGTCAGATAGGAACCGCGAATGAATGGAAACTTTATCAGCGTTTTATCCAAAAATTTGTATATAAACTCATCGTGGATCATCGTTTGGTATCAGTCAACATGCAAGCATACATCTGTGTTCTGCTCGTCTCCTGCGTGGCAAGCTCCTTGGGTAAGTATGAAAACAGTTTTCAATAATTTCGACAGTCTTCTTGAGGACACAGTTTGCAGGACCATCTTTGGTCCCCGTATCTCCAAACTGTTATGTTTCATTTCATCATTATTGTCGCCGTAAGTGTACATCCCATCCCTGAAGGACTTGTTTTCCAGCTAAAACCATTATTTTTAAAAAAGCCACGAAGGCCCTTCGAGAACTGGAAGGTAAAAGCTTCCACTACCCGTAAACTCGGCGTTACGGACAGATGGTTGTGAATAGCTTAAACAATTATAACTTCTTAATTCTCACTTTGAAAAGCGCTCCTCCTTGAACAAAGATATATATAATTTACATGCATTTTATGTGAATTCACAAAGAAACTAACAGATCTGAAGCTTCATTCTGAAACAGATGAGTGTAACACAAACATTAACTGCAGTTTCCCATAGTTTCACTTGTAGATACGCATAGCTTGTGAACCTAGAGATATAAGTCTACACTCATTTTTCATATCCTGTTACATTAAAACTAAATCAGTAGGATATGTTGTTAAAAATTAATATTCATCTGTAAATAGATGTTAATTAATCAGTAAAAGAGTAAATATCAAATTAACAATTCTAGAGGTTCATATTACTACGAATATATTCAATGTCTTTCTTTCTTTCTTAATCTGTATACCCTCCAGGGTTGGGTTTTCCCTCGGACTCAGCGAAGGATCCCACCTCTACCGCATCAAGCGCAGTGTCCTGGAGCGTGAGACTTTGGGTCGGGGGAATACAACTGGGGGAGGACCAGTACCTCACCCAGCCGGCCTCACCTGCTATGCTGTATAGGGGCCTTCTGAGGATGGGAAGATTAGAAGGGATAGACAAGGAAGAGGGAAGGAAGCGGCCGTGGCCTTAAGTCAAGTACCATCCGGTATTTGCTTGGAGAAGAAGTGGGAAGCCACGGAAAACCACTTCGAGGATGGCTGAGGTGGGAATCTAACACATCTCCCGAGGCTGAGTGGACCCCGTTCCAGCCCTCGTTCCACTTTTCAAATTTCGTCGCAGAGTCGAGATTCGAACGTGGGCCTCCGGAGGTGGCAGCTAATCATGCTAATCACTACACCATACAGGCGGACATATATTCAATTTGTGCTACAAATTTGGAGACAGTGGTACCAATACTTCAGTAGAATTGTGTATCTATGTAAATACATGTTTCTACGATACCCTGAAAAGTTACTAAATTTTAAAAACGATATTAGGGCAAACGAGAAGAGTAGGTTAATTCACTGGAATCAGTAAGGATCAGACCCGTGCAGAAGCACTTAAACTGCTTGTCAATGACGGTTGATGGTATTAATGTTCTCACAAATCTACACTGACTGACAGAGCAAATGCAACACCAAGACGGAGTGGCCAGAACTTTATGCCAATTGCAGGGTAGACTGACGTCACTGAGGTATGCTCATGATGTGAAATGCGCCGCTGTGCTGCGCACGTAGCGAACGATAAATGGGACACGGCGTTGGCGAATGGCCCACTTCGTACCGTGATTTCTCAGCCGACAGTCATTGTAGAACGTGTTGTCGTGTGCCACAGGACACGTGTATAGCTAAGAATGCCAGGCCGCTGTCAATGGAGACATTTCCAGCAGACAGACGACTTTACGAGGGGTATGGTGATCGGGCTGAGAAGGGCAGGTTGGTCGCTTCGTCAAATCGCAGCCGATACCCATAGGGATGTGTCCACGGTGCAGCGCCTGTGGCGAAGATGGTTGGCGCAGGGACATGTGGCACGTGCGAGGGGTCCAGGCGCAGCCCGAGTGACGTCAGCACGCGAGGATCGGCGCATCCGCCGCCAAGCGGTGGCAGCCCCGCACGCCACGTCAACCGCCATTCTTCAGCATGTGCAAGACACCCTGGCTGTTCCAATATCGACCAGAACAATTTCCCGTCGATTGGTTGAAGGAGGCCTGCACTCCCGGCGTCCGCTCAGAAGACTACCATTGACTCCACAGCATAGACGTGCACGCCTGGCATGGTGCCGGGCTAGAGCGACTTGGATGAGGGAATGGCGGAACGTCGTGTTCTCCGATGAGTCACGCTTCTGTTCTGTCAGTGATAGTCACCGCAGACGAGTGTGGCGTCGGCGTGGAGAAAGGTCAAATCCGGCAGTAACTGTGGAGCGGCCTACCGCTAGACAACGCGGCATCATGGTTTGGGGCGCTATTGCGTATGATTCCACGTCACCTCTAGTGCGTATTCAAGGCACGTTAAATGCCCACCGCTACGTGCAGCATGTGCTGCGGCCGGTGGCACTCCCGTACCTTCAGGGGCTGCCCAATGCTCTGTTTCAGCAGGATAAAGCCCGCCCACACACTGCTCGCATCTCCCAACAGGCTCTACGAGGTGTACAGATGCTTCCGTGGCCAGCGTACTCTCCGGATCTCTCACCAATCGAACACGTGTGGGATCTCATTGGACGCCGTTTGCAAACTCTGCCCCAGCCTCGTACGGACGACCAACTGTGGCAAATGGTTGACAGAGAATGGAGAACCATCCCTCAGGACACCATCCGCAGTCTTATTGACTCTGTACCTCGACGTGTTTCTGCGTGCATCGCCGCTCGCGGTGGTCCTACATCCTACTGAGTCGATGCCGTGCGCATTGTGTAACCTGCATATCGGTTTGAAATAAACATCAATTATTCGTCCGTGCCGTCTCTGTTTTTTCCCCAACTTTCATCCCTTTCGAACCACTCCTTCTTGGTGTTGCATTTGCTCTGTCAGTCAGTGTATTTTAACGCAGTTTACAAAACCGGCGTGCTCCCAGAGATTGGGTGAAGTTCAATTCCACAGTTAAGCGCCAAGCGAGGTAGGTAGTGGCCGAAACGCAATTTACTGTAGATTCACGAACGGTCTTGGGATAAAGGACGCTCTATTTTGCATTGAAGTCCTGGTACAACGGTGTGAGAGCCCGGGGTTCGACGCCCGGGAGGTTCGGATAACTCCTGTAGCTCGATGGATGGGTATTTGTAATCGTCTTCATTTAAACAAAACAACAAACACGCAATAGTGAAGATATCCCTCCAGGAGAGGCATCCGGCCGTAAAAATATAGGCCTGATCCACGTTAGTGCCGACGCCAAATAACTGGGAAAATACCAGGAAATGCTACTGTGTGAAGTCAAATCCTTACAATGTTATTTGATTTACAATTTTCGGAGACGGAATTTTGTCCCTCAGAAGTTCTTTTACTCTGACCTTAAACCTCCCAACTTGAGCTCCACCGTCCGAGCTACGTAGGCCTACTTCTTCATGGAAGGTTCGCGATCATCACGGCAATCTTCGTTTTCGAGGTAGCAATGCCGAGCAATTGAAGCCGAACTCGTGTCGTACGATTCCCTGAGGTTCATCGTCCAGGAAGCTCTTCTTCGGCCTTCTGTCTTACCCTGTATCACTAGCCTGTGCACATTATTCCGCTCCTATAATATACTTTTGTTGAGGGGGCAATTTTGACCCCCTCCCCCTGCGTCCAACATTTGATATTTTTTCCTTCCTCTTCCTCGTTTGCCTTTCACCATTCCTTCTATTCCTTCTTTCAGTAAACAGTCCCTCCTCAAACAATGTCCGATCCAGTTCATTTTTCTCCTTCTAATGATTTGTAACATACTTCGTTTTTCTCCAACTCTTCGTAATACCTCCTCATTCCTTACCCGGTCTTCCCATTTCACTCGTTCTATTCTCCTCCATACCCACAACTCTAGTGCCTCCAATCTTCTCTCATCTTTCTTTCTCAATGTCCAAGTCTCTGCGCCATACAGCGCTATGCTCCAAATGTAATACTTAGCAAGTCTTTTTCTCAAATCTTTGTTTAGTGGTCCACAAAATAAATTTGATTTTTTCTTAAAGATTTCCTTGCCATACGCTAATAATAATAATAACAATAACCGGAAAGTCTAATATTTCTGACACGTGTTGCGGAACCGGTACTGTCCAGCATAATAATCTTACGCATCCTTCTCGAGTTCCGTGGGAATTAATGAGAGCAAGCCGCTAGTTCAGACAAAAACTCGAGCAAAGCTCGAACTTGTTCGAGCACTGACGTCATCTGTCTGAGCAGCCCGAGCCGGGCTCAAGCAAATCACTTCACTGGGATAATCGCATTAACAGGATTGTGAATAAAGGTTACAGATCTCTTCACATAGTTATGAGGGTACTTAGGTGTTGTAGTAAGGATTTAAAGGAGGAGCGTGCATGTCTTTCGTAAGACCCCAATTATTAGACTATGGAAAAGATCCAAAGGAAAGTGGCATGATATGTTCGGGTTGATTTCCGACAAAGGAGTAGTGTTACGAAAATATTTCGAACTTTGGGCTGGGAAGACTTGGAAGTAAGGAGACGAGATGCTCGACTATAAGTGGTATGTTCCGAGCTGTCAGTGAGAGATGGCGTGGAATGACATTAGTAGACGAAGCAGTAAGCTTGAATGGAGTTTTTAAAAGTAGGAAAGATAAAATTGGAAATTAAGAGGATACATTTCGACAAATATTCATTTATAGGAATTAGGGAACGAAATAATTTACCAAGGGAGATGATCGATACATTTTCAGCTTCCTTGAAATTATTTAAGATAAAACTAGGTAAACAACTAGTACCTAGAAAATATGGCACCTGGCTGACAGCACTAAATGTAAGTTAGTGTGATTGATTGTTAGAGGAATACCTCAAGGTCTTCAGACATACGGTAAATTTAAACCCTTCATGGGAATCTGCCTCTAGATATATTTCTGTCCGGGTCATTGAACGAGGAAGGCAGGTAGCCGATGTTTTCTTCTTCTTCACCTCACAGGAAGTTGTTGTTTCCCGTATAAGAGTTGCCGTGTCGTGGATGTCTTCTCCCTTGTATCATCAGTCGTATCTAAGGCTGCTTTCCCCCCTTTTACGAAGTTAACGACTTCACATGATTTCCCGACACGACGTTGGTAATGTTCAACATTTCAGTCGTTTCATTGACGAAGCCTTAAAGTAGCGCCAGTAAGACGAAATCACGCTAGTATACGTAATGCCGATTCTGGTTTTGATTTCTGAATCTGTGGCACTGTTTTAATGGTGTTTTCTGCTTGCTATTCTTTTTTACAAAAGTTGCTTTACGTCGCACCCACACAGGTAGGTCTTATGGCGACGATGGGATAGGAAAGGGCTAGGAGTGGGAAGGAAGCGGCCGTGGCCTTAATTAAGGTACAGCCCCGGCAATTGTCTGGTGTGAAAATGGGAAACCACGGAAAACCATTTTCAGGGCTGCCGACAATAGGGTTCGAATCCACTATCACCCGAATACTGGATACTGGCCGCACTTAACCGACTGCAGCTATCGAGTTCGGTGCTAGTTTTTTAATGACAAAACGAAGTTTACCGGTATTTATTGAATACCTAAGAAAAGAGGACCACGAACCTGTAAAAAAGAGGACAGTCTATTGATGCAATCACTGCACCTTAATCACTCTTTTCGGCTTCATTTTCATCACAGACCATTGCCTATCACCTTTGTCACTAATGGTTCTTTTTTTTCCTGTGCCATTCGTATTTTTCTGAAGATGAAATCTTCTCTGAAAGTATTTTGTTATCCATCAAATAGTGGTGAAACTAGAATGTCTGAAGTTATACCAAAAAGGTTGTACTGCAAACACACTAGGTATACACCTTTCACAATCTGTTGTGAACCTGTTTCTGTCCTTGGTCCACCGTGAATTAAGCAATGAAAATATTCGCTCTGTGTTTGCTTTATGACTTGAAATACAAAAGAAACACTCGTATTTACGGCAAAATAATACTTAATAAAACTTTCAGAACTCATTTATGCACAGACACAACCTCTAAAAAGTGCTGAGCTAGAAAGAAAACGGAAGCAAACAACAGTTGTAAACAAAAAGTGCTGCCTATTTAAATCTGGCGGTGAAACACAGTGTAAAATTTAAATAATTTAACCCCCCCCTCCCAAAAAGAGGACATTTGTCAAGTTATTCGAAAATCCGGCTGGACTTTTTTTCGTGCTGTTAAAAAGAGGACATGTCTAGGAAAAATAGGACATATGGCATCCCTAAATTAGATACATTTTTATTTATTCAGACCATCTACTTGCTCTACGACATGCGATCAGAAAACACCGTATCCTCTTGTGCTGAAAAATGTCGCAAAATAAATAGTGAGGTAGGCCTAAATGTACATGACAGGACATTCCAAACGCTAATGTTAACATATGAAGTTCTTGACACCTTAATTTATGCAAACGGAAATACGTTACGGGTTCGATTCCCGGCCAGGTCAGGGATGTTTACGTGGATCTGAGGGCTGGTTCGAGGTCCACTCAGCCTACGTGATTAGAATTGAGGAGCTATCTGACTGTGACATAGCGGCCCCGGTCTAGAAAGCCAAGAATAACAGCTGAGAGGATTCGTCGTGCTTACCACACGACACCTCGAAATCTGCAGGCCTTCGGGCTGAGCAGCGGTCGCTTGGTAGGCCAAGGCCCTTCAAGGGCTGTAGTGCCATGGGGTTTGGTTTGGTTTGGTTTCCTGCTATTAAAGTGAACAGACTTATGAACATTTACCCCCTTTTAATAAAGAAAGATTGGAAAATGAATTAACATTTATTCCAATATATAAAAACATTTGTCCCCTCAAAAACTTTTACATTATATTGTCCTCAATGACCTCGAAGTGTCAGTATTGATTCGTTTAATATCAACATTTCCTGTGACGACGGCTTCCTCTGAAAGGAATATGAGCACTCTTAAGAGGATAAAGACATACTTACGTAATATAATGAATAATAAAAAACACAGCAATCTTAGTGCCATTTCTATCGAGAAAGTGCTTGTGAAGGAATTGATGAGTGATCAAGTATTGAAGGACCGTGTGATTGACCATTTTGCAACCAAGAAAACTCGGTGTTTGGGACTACTCTACAAAAAAACTTTAAGGAAGATTTTCCTGCCTACCCAATCATTAACTAATAGCTTCGCCACTGCCCTAAATACAGGCGCATATCAGCTTGTATTATTGTAGATTTTGTTTCGTATGTACTGTACCGTGTCCTACGCAACAATCCACTTTTGAGACTACTGCGTGAATTCGCTATGTTCTGCTTCTAAAGTCCTCAATTTACATCGATTAATGTTTCTATTTTTTAAAACGCCAGTACAGTGAGCACGCTCTTTTTATATTGCATTTCACAAGAATTACCGTTGACTATACTGCCGGATGGGGAGCGGAATTTTGTTCGAACGCTCAGCTGGGGGAGAAACTTGCCTTGCATAACTCGGGACACCACCCCGCTGATCAATACACAAGCGGCTGTACAGCTGTTTTCACGAGTTGATGCATCTCATGCGAACAACAATGTAGCCAGAATCATTTGAAAAGGAAAAGACCCCTCATATTAAGACATATTCACTAACAGTTTTACTACAAACAAAAAGTAATATCGTGGTACACAAATTCCGCCATCTCGAAACGTATTTCGAGGTTATCAATCTGTAGAAAGAAATAGAAGTACCCCCACACTGGTCGACAGTTAAAGAATATAATTCAGTTAGAGATTACTTTGCAAATTAACTCAGGGCGTATTTCTGATTAGCTATAGAGGAAATATGTATTGCAGTTTTTATAAACGATATAGGCCTAAGTAGTTTTAACGTTGGATAGGGTCATAAATTAGGAAACCTGTTGGAGGGAAAAATATAAATAACTCTTGACTGTTCACTTAGGTCCTTTCTTGCTCCGATTTGGCTTCCTGTCCAAATTATTTTATGATATAAGTCTGTCTAAGTGAAAATAATTGTATTCTTTGTAAGCACACTTCGTAAGTTCAGCCGCAACAAAATACGTACCGGTACCGATGAAACTCAATTATTTTCATATCGGGAAGTTGAGAAATGGTTCTTTGAGCTCGTTTTCTCTTCTTCATTGACACAGTGGCCTAGTCATTGGAAGCGATATACTGTACTTTGATAGTGGTATTAAGCAGAGAAATTATGCCTAAACCTCGTTAACCCATCCTTAATGCGATTGTTGTGAGTACCGTACTGTACCAATTTAATTCGTAGTTCCTAAATTTAGTGATGTTGTTACGATTCTCTTGAAGAAATAAATACCTACTGTACACAATTATCTTTCTTCGTTAATCTATAAGCGTTAGCATTACCTTCCTTTAATAGATACAACAAACGAGCTAGGATACATCGAGCACGCGAACTCTCGCTTTTCTTGTACTGTAATTAAGCCTAGAGGTACGGTACGGTACGGTAGGTACATCTTGATTATTGGGAGGTAGTCGTGAAGAAAGTGTCTTTGATTATCTTCGAAGGCGAAAGAACCCGTCCATGGTAAGTGGCGAAAGAAATATTTAAACGTGCCTTCCTTTATATTTTTCTTCCTGGATCACAACCACCGAAGGACTGATTAGCAGTGGCGGCTGCTCGTCATCACAGCTGCAAGTCTGCGTTGGCTCTTGACTGGTATTTTCCCAATGCATAAAATACAATTTGTAACCTATGTGTTTGATATCTTGGCGAAATGTTTGCAATGGTGCTCTGTTTCTAACTTAAAGATGGAAAACAACTTCCACAATTTAAACCCATGTGTTTTATCCCACACCATCTTTGTCCCTCTCCCTGAAGAAAGAAAGAACACAGCACTCATTTTATTTGAACTTTTAGTCATAGGCGACTCCAAATGTGGTTGATGGAAAGTTCACTTCTAAATTTCGCGGTTCTTAAGCGAAATTAAATTGGCACTTTTCCGGGCAAACCAAGCACATACCGGTATTTTACAGTAATGTTCCAGTATTTTTATTTGGCCTCCAGGGCTAGCCGACAACTCCTCAGTGTCGTTATTATTAGTATTATTATGAAATGAGTGCTAGGGGTAAAATGAAATGGCGTATGGCTTTTAGTGCCGAGAGTGTGTCCGAGGCCAAATCGTCTCGCCAGATTCAGGTCTTTTGATTTGATGCTTATAGGCGACCTGCGCGTCATGATGAGGATGAAATGATGTTGATGAAGACACATACACCCAGCTCCCGTGCCAGTGAAATTAACCAGTTACGGTTAAAATTCCAGACCCTGCCGGGAATCGAACACGGGACCTCTGTGACCAAAGGCATCAAATCAAAAGAGCTGCATCTGGCGAGCCGTTTTGCCTCGGACACTCCCGGCACTAAAAGCCATACGCCATTTCATTTTACCCCTAGCATCAATTTCATAATAATACTAATAATAACGACACTGAAGAGTTGTCGGCTAGCCCTGGAGGCCAAATAAAAATACTGGAACATTACTGTAAAATATGTGCTTGGTTTGCCCGGAAAAGTGCCAATTTAGCCATGGAGCCGGACATTATTATTATTTTATATATTATTATTATACACACATTTTACTGTATGTAAGCATAAATGTTGCAAAGTTTGGGCTGGGAAGACTTGGGAGAAAGAACACGAGCTGTTCGACTAAGTGGTATGTAAAAGTTTCAAACAAATTTATTAAAAAACTACCATTCCAATAATAATTTTAATAAATTAGTTTGAAACTTTAGCCTCCATGGCTCAGACGGCAGTGCGTCGACCTCTCACCGCTGGATACCGTGGTTCAAATCCCGCTCACTCCATGTGAGATTTGTGCTGGACAAAGCGGAGGCGGGACAGGTTTTTCTCCGGGTACTCCGGTTTTCCCTGTCATCTTTCATTCCAGCAATATTCTCCATTCTCATTTCATAGCATCTATCATTCATTAATAAATCACTTTGGGTGTGGCGACCCCATCGTACTAATAGCCTATATCTGCTTCATTCATTCCATCCCTAACACGGTCAATAACTGGAAAACAGGTTGTAGGTTTTCATTTTCATTTTCAATTGAAACTTTTACATTCTGTACTCCAATACGGCTATCATAATGAGACTCATAACATGTAAAATAAGTGGTATGTACTGAGCTGTCAGTGGAGAGATGACTTGGAATGAAATTAGTAGACGAATAAGTTTGAGTGGTGTCTAAAGTAGGAAAGATCACAATATGAGGATAAAGTTGGAATACAAGAGGACAAATTGAGGCAAATATTTGTTTATAGGAAGGGGAGTTAGGGATTGGAATAACTTACCAAGGGAGATGTTAAGTAAATTTCCAATTTCTATGAAATCATTTTAGAAAAGGCTAGGGAAACAACAGATAGGGAATCTGCCACCTGGGCAACTGCCCTAAATACAGATCAGTATTGATTGATTGAAAATGGACAACAACAAAAGTCATCACGCTAAAAATAGAAAGGGTAGGGGGTTAGTAGAAGGAACGGAAGGAGTAATGCAAATGCAACAATTATATTCTAAGCACTCAGAATAAATTCTTGGCAAAATGTATAGATTTCCTACATTTTGCCTCTTTCATACAGCAAATACCAAAAAGATACTATCATATCTATTAATCTGTTTTCAGGAGCACCACAATTGGACATTGGTAGCAGGGTCATCAATGGAGAGAATGCATCTCCTGGTGAAATACCATACATTGTAAGTATTGTCAGTAAGAACCACACAGTTTTTTGTTAGGTATTGAAAGACATGTTGATTGCATTTGTATTTGCTTATTTTGTGATGGCAGATTTTGAATTTATTTTGTTAATATTTTGGCAGGTTGTTGAGGCGTTGACAAGTACTGTACTATATAATTTTGGGTATATTACAAGATGACCTTTTTCTCCGCTCTTTGTATATTTTATACAAACTGGTATTATAAATTTTGATTCAATGAAGAAGCATGACCAGTTTTTAAGACAAAAATTTGCCACTGCTTCTTTCTTTGATTAATTTGTTTTAAAGGGCAAAACAACAAGATCATCAGCCCTCATAAAATTAATTTTTGGGCAAAGACAAATTAGTTGTAACGTAGTAATGACTAAAGGTCATGAAAGGCAGGTGAATGAAATAGTACTTGGGCCTTACAAACCAAAATCTGTGAGGGTCATTAGAGAACAAGAGTTGACTGGGCAGGAGATTGAAAAAGAGGAGTCTAGTAGTGGTGGTGGTGGTGGTGGTGGTACAACTGGGCAATGAAGAAGTGCCGCAAGACAGTCATGACCAGGATCAGAGGTCATGAGAGTGAGAGACACCCCAGTTCTCCCAAACATAAGAACTACTACTCAATTGTTTTCATTACTCCCTGAAGGGGGAGGTGGGCCTCTTGGATGGTGACGCCGTCTCTCAGGCCAGGAGATGTGCAGTGACGGTGGGAGGGTTGGTGGCCGTGGCCTATACTGGAAACTGTCCCAGCATTCACCTTAGTGCAGGAGAATGGGAAACCATTCTCAGGACAGCTGACGGTGGGGATGAACCCCTGTCCGTCTCCCGAATACAGAGGCGCAGAGACACCCCTCTTCTGCTCGGTTGGTCGGACAGAATGCAGAGCTGTTGGACCACTTGTAGGCCAAAAGCTATTCTGCAGCTATTGAAGACTACTCAAAATAGTATGTCTTGGACTTCACTGATGAAGGGAATGTTTTATGTTCCTGAAACATGTACGAATAAATAATTTTCAATTACGAAAAGTGTATTGACAAGTTGGACCAAACACAAACTATTTTAAATAGTTTTTAATAGCTTTATACAAGTCAGTACAGGATCAAATAAAATACCTATCATGGTTAAGTTTATCAACCTACTCTGCATTTGCTGACGAACGTAAGAAGAGAACAAGAGTTTAGCAGAGCCCACCACTACACTATGTCACACTGAGTGAAAGACAAACACATTTTGAACTCTACATTCAATCACTTGGAATAATGTTAATTCAAAGTGTAATTACATTTCATCAGTGCTGCATCCTAGGTTCATTTCATATATCAGTTTAATTCTATATTTTAGTCATCGTCCCAGAGATGTGCAACAGTCTTGTCAGGAGGAATGTTCCTCTACTCTACCTTGGTAACAGTTGACTCTCAAACACTCGAACTAGAAGTTGGTTGGAATCATGTCAAAGAACAGTCTGCAACTGTTTAGACCTCTTTCCTTACACCATGGTACGAGCTCCTTGATCACTGATTGAGATAAATATGTGATGCAGAGACAGATATAGCTTATGACTTTCTCATGATCATAAGCTAGAGACACCCCATTTCCCTTATACACGTTTAGAGCTCTGATGATTTCTTTTGAATTTATTGACTGTGAATGATTTTGCTTCCAGGTCTCCCTGCGGAGGGGCAACAGCCACTTCTGCGGTGGTTCAATCTTGAATGCCAACTGGGTTATTACAGCAGCCCACTGCGTTGTTAGGTAAGAACAAATAGCCCTCATATCTCTCTTCAATCCAATGTCAGTAAAAAAAAAATGAAATGTTGTGCGGCCTGATGCAGGTCTTTTGATTTGACGGCCGTAGACGACCTGCACGTCGTGATGCGGATGAAACGATGATGAAGATGGCACATACACCCAGTCCCCATGCCAGGGAAATTAACCAACTATGGTTAAAATTTCCAGACCCTGTCGGGAATCAAACCCGGGACCCCTGGGATCAAAGGCCAGCACGCTAACCATTTAGCCATGGAGCCGGACAAATGCGAGTAAAGTACAGATGATTTACACCGAGTGGCCAAAAGTTATGGGAAGAAACTGAATGTGATGTTAGTAATGAGTTGCTCCTTGTGAGCCCTCAAAACGGCAGCATGACGGCGAGGCATCGGCTCTACAAGGTATTGGAATAATTCTGGATCCACGCATCTTGCACTGCTACACCCAGTTGGTCTTGTGTAGTTTGTGAGGGGTTCATGGAACGTACACCAGCATCGACAGCATCCCATAAATGCTCGACTGGATTAAGATCGGGGGATCTGGACGGCCAATCCATGGTCGTAACTTCCCTTCAGTGCTCCTCCAATCATCTGCATGCCACCACAGAGTGGCAGAAAGGGATGTAGATGGTCCAAAAGAATGTCCATACAACATGCACCTGTCGGCGCTCCCTGCAGCCGGATAATGGGGCCTAATTGCGACCATGAGAACGCCGCCCAGACCAGAAATGAGCCAGTGTTCCATCGTCCATTGCTGATGTTCGCGGGCTCATGCACGATGTCGAGCTCTGTGTCGAGGTGTCAGCAAAGGAATATGAGTTGGTCATCAGCTGGTAAAGCCTATGCGGTGCAGTTACCTCATTACACTCCTGGTAGAAATGGGTTCCTGACTCCCAACATTCAACTGGACAGTGATCTGACTCACAGTAGCCTGTCGAGTGCCCAGGATAGTTATGCCTAGGCAACGTGATTTCCGTTCATTAACCGTCTATGGTCTTTCTGTGTGGCAGTTTATGTGGGTGGTAACATTCTCCCTGTGATATTGAAGATCCACCCTCGACACTGTTGACCTCAGAAACCCGAATTTGCGTGTAACCTTTTTTTTTTATAGTTATGAATTTCATTGGGTTCCATATTGAAGTAGGATTACAGTAAATTAAAATTCTTTCAATTCTTGCATGTAATCTCCACAATGTTATGACCCATGTACTGTGCGCCAATGATCATCCCACGTTCAAAGTCGGTTAACTCGCAATGTGATGCCATCTTTATGACATTGGTGTCTGTGATAGACTGCTCAGCTATGCCACACCTAGCTGCAATGCTCAGGGGTCATACATGGCACATTTTCTAATGGGACATCCCTTCCCGTGACTTTTTTTTTTGCTATTGGCTTTATGCCGCACCGATACGGATCAGTCTTATGCCGACGATGGGAGAGGAAAGGGCTAGGACTGGGAAGGAAGTGGCTGTGGCCTTAATTAAGGTACAGCCCCAGCATTTGCCTGGTGTGAAAATGGGAAACCACGGAAAACCATCTTCAGGGCTGCCGACAGTAGGGTTCGAACCCACTATCTCCCGAATACTGCATACTGGCCGCACTTAAGCGACTACAGCTATCGAGCTCAGTCCCATGACTTTTGGCCACTCAGTGTATTTCTCTAAGATTGTGATTAGTAAAATTCTGACGAAGAAAGATAGGAGCACATACAGTAATACAATAACCACGATGTCAGAACAGGGTGGGAAGATGCAAGAACAGAAAGAGGAGACAAAAACAATATATCTTCATAGAGATTAGCTCTCTCTTCATCAGACTCCGACGAATTCACACGCACTCACTGAGGGGCATGTTGACAGTCCTCAAACAGCTCCACTAAAGATCATGCAGTTATAAGGAAACAGTGATGTGCAAGGCAAGTTCCTCATTGGTAGACACAGTACAAAATAAACTAAGACCGAGCGCATGGTGTTTGTACTCTGCGTTACAGCAGCTGCCTTAGCGGAACTTATGTCACACACGGCCGCCCTGCTTTAACCCCTTAAGTGGGTATGGCATCCTTAGACGTTTTCGCGCTGGGCTTCTACAGTGGGTATCACGACATTAGTCGATCGTAAAGTTTATCGTGTATTTATCTTGTGGGTGATGGCTATGACGTTGCAATGGAATCTATTGCTTTAGTTGATATGTTTTCCACGAGATCACACTGTGTATTGTTTTTTATAGCTGTCCCAGCTTCGCGAAATATATTTGTTTTGCCTCCTTGCAAGAAGTTCCCACGCAGCCATTTATGTCGCGAAGCATGGCTTCCAAACGCACAGTAGATCAGCTTGATCCTGCAGGTATTTCAACAGTTTTAGAAGAGGGAGTGATGATGAGGTATCTTTTTTATCTGATGATGATGAGTGGATTCATACTGATGAAGAGGACAGTGAAAGTGAACCTGAAAGTGAAAGTGAAGTTGTTCCAGACCAAAGACGAACCAAGTGACACGGACGACGTAAATAATGTTATAAAATAGTTACACACTTGGATTCATAACAATGTACATAATGTTAGAACCCCATTATTGAATAATAATAATAATTACTATTGTATTAGATTAAATGGATTGTGTACACATTTATGAAGGAAATATTTAAATATCACAAAGTGGGGAAAAAGTACACAGGGCAGGTTACGCATGCCGGAAGTGTCGTCCTTCCCGGGTATACAGGGGCATTATATGTGGTAACGACATTCTGACTGACGCGAGTGACTTTTGCCACTGTACTGTTTTGTGATTTATTTTGTAATGTTTTCTTTCAGTTCCTCCAATGTGTGAGGATTTGCTCTCAGGTTCACTAGGCTAATTGGTGACAGTCCCAATGACAGTTGGACCGGGCGAGTTGGCCGTGCGCGTAGAGGCGTGCGGCTGTGAGCTTGCATCCGGGAGATAGTAGGTTCGAATCCCACTATCGGCAGCCCTGAAAATGGTTTTCTGTGGTTTCCCATTTTCACACCAGGCGAATGCTGGGGCTGTACCTTAATTAAGGCCAAGGCCGCTTCCTTCCAACTCCTAGGCCTTTTCTATCCCATCATCGCTATAAGACCTATCTGTGTCGGTGTGACGTAAAGCCCATAGCAAAAAAAAAAAAGACAGTTGGAATCGTGTACATCATATCTATTGTCCGACACATAAACACATTTCAAAAAAGTACCAGGGCAACGCATAGAGCAATTTCATATCAAGACATGTTATGTGACCTATTTATAATGAATGCTGTGGAGCAGAAACCCCAAGTTGTTGTGCTAATTTTGTAAGAGATTTATTCCATGACCGTTCAATGTTATCCGTGCTCGTGAAAGTGGCACTTCAACAGGAAATTGCTGAACAAATGCATTGCGTACCCATCAAGCCGACTTGTACTTAAAATAACTTTTACATACGAAAATACGGTGTTCCAATGATAACTGTCTTACCATGTTAACAGCTGAGATTCCGACTGGCCAATGATGCTTGCACAGTAGAACATGTGCACACTGCTTGCAAAGTCAAGAGATATGTGCGCCTCCAATACTGCCGCTTACGTATCGGAATGTAAAAACGTTGCTTGAACGGTCTTAGTTTGTATGAGAGACCTTGTACTTGTGCTACCATACTGAGACATTTTGCTTTGGTTTGTGCCAAGGGACAGATCAAACCACCAAGAAAGAGCATGAGGCAGTGAGAAAACAAAAGATAGAAAAACAGGAAGGAAAGATGAGACTCTGCTAGGGAACCCACACTACTGTTTGAACTGTTAACAATTTTGAACATCTCTTGTGTTGCAGCACCTCTGCCAGCTCAGTGACTGTAGTGACAGGCACCACGACGCTCAATGCTGGAGGTAACAAATATTCAGTGTCTCGCATCATAAACCACTCTGGCTATTCTGCTGCAGCTTCCTGGCGCAATGACATTGCTCTTCTTAAGGTAATAACCAGCAAAGAACAACCAATACCCATCTAGATTTTAAACTATTCTCTAAGATCTCTCAAGGATCATATCCAGCCACTCCGTGCTGAGTTACTGGCAGTGTTTGAGAAATTTAGTTGAATAGGCAGTGTTGTTAAAAACGGCTGCCACTCTAGTTTTACCACAAGTCTGTATCCTTAGCCTTTCATATCCCAAATCGGAATGGCAGTCTTCTCTCCATGTCAATTGTAAGTTATTTAATAATTTCTCTGTCTCAACCTTTTGATATGATCCAAATGAAATCTACAATTCTCAGTAGAAGAACTTATTTAATGTAATGTGCTTGTTTTAGAAGCCATGATGAAATTAAATGGCGTATGGCTTTTAGTGCCGGGAGTGCGTGAGGACAAGTTTGGCTCGCCAGGTGCAGGTCTTTCGATTTAACACTCATAGGCGACCTGCACATTGTGATGAGGATGAAATGATGATGACGACAACATATACACCCAGCCCCCATACCAGAGAAACTAACCAATAATGGTTAAAATCCCTGACCCTGCCGGGAATCGAACCCGGGACCCCTGTGACCTAAAGCCAAATGTGTCAACTTCAACTTCTAATTTTAGTTTGGTCTTTCTCCTTCCAACATGTCCTGTAACACTCCATGCCTCAGTGAGCATCCAATCCAGGCAAGTTTTCTTTCATGTAGTTCTTCACTAAGAATTACTCTTCCTTGAAAAAATTCAATTGAGTACTTCTGCATTTGTGATTTGATTTGCGTAGGGAATCTGAATATGACCTAAAAATCCCACGACCAAACAGATGTTCAAGAAATTGCTTCCTGCATGGTTCATAAGTATTTTCAGGTATTGATGATGATGATGATGATGATGCTTGTTCTTGTTGTTTAAAGGGGCCTAACATCGAGGTCATCGGCCCTTTCAGGTATTTGCAGAACACTGCTCTTGCCATCTTGGTGACAGTAGCCACACTTAACTGTCGCTCATCTCTGCTGGAGGCCAGGCTACTGTATTTCATACATCAGATATCTTCTGAAGGCTGTTTGCCAGATTATAGCATGGGCTCTTGGCAAAACCCAAAATGTGCAACTTGTTGCAGACAAGTTTCTCTTCCCCCCCCCCAAATTCCATTTTTCCTAATTTACATGATTTTTGGTAATATATTGTTTCTTTAAAATGAAATACATACAAATTTCACTCTCCTCTTAGCTCATAAAAACTAAATAATACTGAATGTTACGTCATAATCAAGTAAGGGTATGTTACATCATTTGGTATGGCCTTTGAGTTGCACGGTTCTGCTGTCAATTTTCTTCCAATTCTTTCTTATGCTGGCTACTTTCTTTGGGGAAAATATTCATTTAAAGGAAGAGGAGTTAGGGATGGAATAACTTACCAAGGGAAATGTTCAATAAATTTCCAATTTCTTTGCAATCATTTAAGAAAAGGGAATAGGGAATCTGCCACCTGGATGACTGCCCTAAATGCAGATCAGTAGTGATTGATTGATTCAAATCAATGATTACTGCTTCAAGATACTTTAAAAAATTATGCGGTAAGGTTAACCAAATTTACATTTTGACACAAAATGTCACTAGTTTTCTGTGTTGGGGGATATGATCCCATCTCAATATCTTTGACGGTTAAGGAGTTACAGGCTTTTTCCAAGAATCGTGCCTCTTTAAAAATTATTTAGTGATGCACTGAGCCAGAGTTTTCAGATAACATAAAAATGGTTAAAATTGGCCTTTTATATGCATCAATAGTATTGCATCTTACGGTGAGATGATCAATTGAAGGTGGTTGTTTTTCTTTGCAGGTGGCCTCTCCCATCCAGCTGAGCAGCTCAATTCAACCAGTGAAGCTCCCTGCAGCAAACAAGAATCAAGGAGCTGGTCTCCCTGTGCTCGTCAGTGGCTGGGGATATTCAAGTGTAAGGCACTCTTGATGTTGTACTTCTTTTTCTTCAGCGTTTGTCCCTCCTGCTGGTGGGGTCTGCTACATGGATTCGTTGTGTCCATTCAGTTCTGTCCTGGGCCATGTCAGGGTGGAGACTGACCCTCTTCAGGTCTTTGTGAAGAGTGTCGGCCCATCGCTGTTTTAGTCGTTCTTTTGGTCTCGTACCAGCAACTTCTAACATATGCGTACAATATTGTGATTTTTTATATCCCACCTTTTCAATACAATTGGTTTTATGTTGTTAGATCATAATGCTACAACACTGTTTTATAGGGACATGTTTCGCTTGAATTTCAAGCATCCTCAGCCTATATAATCATCTCAAGGTTAAGACCTGTCGTATTTGATTAGTTTTAACAAATTTGTGCTTAATTATAATTCTAACAATAAAGTAATAAAATATATAAACATAGGAATTCATGAACACATTAATAGTTTAACAATATGAATGACTATACTAAAATTGGAATAACCGTTAATTCCAAAGATATTGGCATCCAAAACACAGTGTCTTCAAATGTTGAAAATTTGGCTAAAATTGTTTTCTCAAAGTTCTAGTTTATTAAAAACAATTGTAATTGTTGCTGGCTACTTTCTTTGGGGAAAATATTCATTTAAAGGAAGAGGAGTTAGGGATGGAATAACTTACCAAGGGAAATGTTCAATAAATTTCCAATTTCTTTGCAATCATTTAAGAAAAGGGAATAGGGAATAAAACAGTGTTGTAGCATTATGATCTAACAACATAAAACCAATTGTAATGAAAAGGTGGTATATAAAAAATCACAATATTGTAAGCATATTATAGCAAATTCAATACGGGTCTAATAATGAGATTGGTTACATGTAACTTCTAACATGTAACGCATCTTCGCGATAGTGTCGGTGTCTGCTCTTAATACATGTCCAACCCATCATAGACGACTCTTGAACATTTTTTCTTGAATCAGTGCAACGTCAAATCTCTCTCTGATGGATTCATTGGAGATGTGATCCAGTTTAGTGACACCAGCTGTTCATCTCAGCATCTTAATCTCCATGACGCCCAGTCGACGCTTTGTTTCAGTTGTAGTCGGCCAACATTCGCAATCATACAGTGTAACAGGTCGGATGACAATAAGATAGATGTTTGATTTGAGATTATCTTTCATCCTCTGGTTGCAAGTGATGCTGATTGTTGTTCTCCATTTCATCCAGGCTGCGGATATCCTTGCGTTGACCTCTTCGATAAGTTGGCCATCATCGGTGATCGTGGAACCAAGATACTTGAATCTTGTATCTCGTGGCAGGTCCTCACCGTCTTCCTGAACGGTTCCGATTGCTTGTGGATCTGAAATCATATATACAGCCTTCTTTTTATTTAGGCGTAGGCTGTATTGTGCCAGCCAGTCGCTCCATTCTTGGGTTTGGCATTACAGATCAACCTGGGTCTCAGAGCCCAACATGGCATTGTCTGCGAAGAGAAGCATCCATGGCAAAGAGGCAGTGCAGGTCTACTGTTACAGTATCCATCGCTAGAATGAACAAGAGCGGTGACAGCGTTGAACCTTCGTGAATGCCGACGGTGATGGGAAAGTCACTGGATGCTCCTGCAGTGGCCTGAACATAGCTCCGTGGGTCTACATAAAGCAGCTGAACCCAGTTGACAAGGTATTCTGGTATGCCATGAGATCATGCGGTATGAGATCAAAGTCCAGGAAAGCTAGATGGATTGGCTTGTTCTTCTCACGATGCTTTTCAACCAAGAGACGATTGCATCGGTTGTGCCACAATTCTTTAAAAAATCCAGCTTGGTTTCTGGAAAGCTCAACGATCTCACGTACCTTTTTTTCAAGAGTCCGTTCGAATACCATCATCGTGTGACACAAAAGTCGGATCGGTCGGTAATCAGCACATTCAGCTCAGCTCCCCTTCTTTTTGAAGATAGGTACAGTGATGCTCCGTTCTAACCATTGCCACAGCCCACTGTTGAGAGTACCAGAGTTCTGCTGAAAGATCGCTTGGGCCAGTAGCTTTCCCTGGCTTCATTTTTTTTAAAGCAGCCTTGATATTGTACACCAACATTAAAGGGAAAGGAACAAACAGGTCATATATAGAGAGAAACAGAGAATGTTCTCAGCTTCATCGGGAGGGCAGGAAGCATCTTGACAGATCTTCAGTATGGGGTAAGAAAAAACACTGGAGGGTAATTCTTATGTAGTAGTGATCCTTTGCATTTTGAAGAATGAGTTATACAGTAAGAAAGACTATGTTTTTATAAACACAGAAATAATATAATCATTTTGAGAGATATCACAACGTTTGTAATAAGTATACCATCAGTCAATAAGAAGACCATCTATAACCTCAAAGATGCTTTTGTAGGACAAAATTACACTAGTTTTTCCTGACTTGGTGATGTCTTTGGTTTAACACATAGTGCCCATTCATTTTTAAACAAAAGATTTACAGTTACACTATGTTTTAAAAAAGGTATCTTTGCCTGTTGCAAACAAAACCATTAAGCAGGAACAGTGGTGGTGGTTTTAGTTATATAAATTACCTTGAGACTCAATATTTCTCCAGTTTTGAAACATATTTAGTGATTGTCTTGTTACAGTATCCTGGTTGGACGCTGCCTAACAACCTACAGAAGTTGAACCTTCAGCTCGTCTCCAACGAGGACTGCCAATCCAGACATACGGGCAACATCTACGAGACCAGCGTATGTGCCAGTGCTGGCAACGGCAAGGGAGTCTGCAATGTAAGTCTAGAGCTCTTTCCATTTCTAGATCCAAATATTTATTAATACTTACAGTACATCAGTGCAAGTAATAAAATATAGGAGTTCTTGAAAATTTCTTTACGTGAACGTGGTTGCATGTTTCTTCTATTACACTTTTATGATTTTAAAGTAATTTACATGATTTTTTTGAGATTTTTGTTCTTAGATTTTTAAACCAAAATGCATCCTCTTCTAAGCATGGCTCAAATGTTACGCTACACAGTACAGTGTTTATTTTTGGTTCTAGGGAGCACTTTCAACATCTTCAAATCAGCCATTATTGATTCTAGATACTTAAAAAAAAAAAAAAAACCTATGCAGTAAAATTTATGGAATTTCTATTTTCAAACAAAACATCTCTAGATTTCTGGGTTAGAGGATCAAATAAACATTTAGTTGTTGGAGGTGGGTAAATCCATTTAGGCTGCGCTTACAAAAATCATTTGGGAAGAACTTTCATGGAGCCTTTATATACAGTGATGACCAGAACCGTTTGCTTGTCTGTTTCAGGGTGATTCTGGCGGTCCTCTCGTAGAAGCATCTAGTGGTGAGCTGGTAGGCATCGTGTCCTGGGGACGTCCCTGTGCTGTAGGCTATCCTGATGTGTACACTCGAGTTGCAAAATACATTGATTGGATAAACGCAAATGCTGTGAACTAAAATGACTCATTGTGACCACATGACACAAACAAACTGATTAATAAAAGATAACGTTAACTTACTGAAATTATCTTTAAAAATATTTCCACAACATCTCATCCCAATAATCCTGATACTATTATATATATATATATATATATAAAATTACATAAAGAACAAGAAATTCATGGATTTTGGTATGCAATATGAACTTGGGAGACCGGGTGAATTGGCCGTGCGGTTAGCGGCACACAGCAGTGAGCTTGCCCACTGTCAGCAGCCCTGAAGATGGTCGGCAGATGCAGAGTGGGTCTCGACCCACAAGTGGCCACGGCTGGTCCATGGTCAGACAGCTCTGCGCTCCGACTAGGCAACCAAACAGAGGAGGGTTGGCCACAGTTCTACGCCTCTGTATTCGGGAGACGGAGACGAACTGGTCCCCACCGTCGGCTGTCCTGAGAATGGTTTTCCGTTCTCCTGCACTAAGGCGAATGCCGGGACAGTTCCTAGTATAGGTCGTGGCTACCAACCCCCTCACCTTCTCCGATACAAATATCCTTGCCTGAGAGATGGCGTCACCGTCTAAGAGGCCCGCCTCCCCCTTCATGGGAGGAATGAAAACATTTAGTAATAGTAGTAGTAAGATCGTTTTCTGTGGTTTCCCATTTTGACACCAGGCAAATGCTGGGATTGTTCCTTAATTAAGGCTATGGCCGCTTCCTTCCCACTCCTAGACCTTTCATATTCCATTGTCACCATAAGACCTGTCTGTGTCGGTGTGGCCTAAAAAAAAAAAAAACAATCTTGGGAGAAGGTTCATTCATCAGATCATAAATCCAAAATCTTAGGGGAATAAATAAATTAATAAAAGAATCCTCTAAGTACCATGTTCCATTTAAAAAAATGTATACATTATATATGTGTGGCAAATTGTGTGTCACCCACTGAATGGATTTCCATGATTAATGTCTTAAATGTAAACCCTCAGCTTCAATATCATCTTCAAAAGAGTCAGGCTCTATTGCTAATCCATTCATCTAAGTGGGCTGGAATTGACTACCAGCCAGGTCAGATATTTTAGTCTCCAGCTCGGGGGACTGGGTGTTTGTGCCATCTGTTGTCATGACCATCATTTAAATATGTGTCTTATGCCAACTGTTGAGCAGTGGTAAATAATTCAAGTTCCTGAACTGTTAGGGGCAGCCAATATGGAACAATGGAAGGCAACAGAAAACCAACACTGAAGTGTATCTCTTGAAAACCCCATGATGACTTTGCCCAGTTTCACATGTTCCAGAGCTTCAAGTTCCATATTCAGATCTTAGGGGGCACACAGTTTAGAGAAGCCCTTGAAATGCTCAAAGAACATTATCATTACGTCTTATCTGGAAGACTGCAACATAGACTGTGGTAAAAGTAGTTAATATGACGTAAACCAAATAACATTATTATATTAATGCTCATACTGTGTTATATCAGTGTCTGAAAAAATGGAATAAAGTCAATGATGCAAGTCTCCAGTCTCTTTCATAATCATAAAAGTAACAAAACAACCATGGTTATTACTATGGCTAGGATTTTAACACTACAATAAAGCCATCTGGTCTCTGAAACGGGTAAATTATATATTTAAAAAATAATAATTTATCCATGATACTGTATAGGCTTTTGGGCTTATGCCATGTCAAGAAAATAAGGTGAAATTCCTAACTTTTTGCAGAGAAATGTGCTCTGCATCCTCAGAAGAAATCTCGACTGTCCATGAGAAAGGCTTCTTAAACAATGACACTTTGAATTTTGACGTTATAACAGAAGTGGAAATGGTAAATTCATTCACCACCAGATGGCCCCCAGGACGTGGCACAACAATAGCGTTCGAAGCGGAAGCTGATCGAACCATCACAATCAGTCTAAGCGGTTCACATAACGTGATTGTGTAACATATGACATTGACAGGTGTATGATATGGACACAAGCCTGCCCGGAATGAAACATCTGGCAACGAGGAACGTACGAATTTGGAAAACACAGAGACAAAATAACAATAGTGAAGGGACAGGGAAGGGAACTACCTACGTAAATTCTTAATGGCTGGCAACCAGGTATTACTTAATTGATTGCCGGTGTCCCTGTTGAAATTGTTAGGATTTCTACGTATTTCCATAGCTTCCCATACAATCCTGGACCTGTAGTGTCTAGTGTGGGTAGGAGCTCGAGCATCTTGGAAAATGACATCATGACCTGATGATAGTGCATGCTCAGCTATTGCCGATTTGTCTGGTTGGTTGAGACGAATATTAAGTTCATGTTCTTTGATACGGGTACCAATGGACCGGCATGTTTGGCCGATGTACACCTTACCGCAGGTACTGGGAATTTTATATACCCCAGGATGTAAAAGTGGGGACAATTTGTCCTTGGTTTTACTCAGACTGTGAGCAATTTTTGTCGCAGTGCCAAACATGGTTTTTATATTGTGTTTGCGGAGGACCTTGGCAATTCGATCTGTGGTGTTGTGAATGCAAGGCAAGTAGGCAGTTCCCTTCACTTCTTCCTTCTGTGAGCTTTGCTTGGTCATTTCTCTGGGATGTAGGACTCTATGAATCTCCAAATCGCTGTAACCATTACCCTCGATCGCGACTTTGAGCGTGTCCATCTCAACCTGGATATGTGATGGCTCACAAATTCGTCTCGCCCTCTTGGCGAGTGTCGTGAGAATGCCTTGTTTTTGTGCTGGATGGTGGTGAGAATCTGCATGAAGTTAGCGATAGTGAATGTAACAATTTTCCGTAGCATCAAGCAAGGGACCTCTGCTCATAATGTAGGTCAAACAGGTCGTTGCTTCAAAATCAAGTACGCAGAACATGTTAATGCAATAAAATATAATAGGTTTTCTCCAGTAGTCTAACATAACTACGAAGGATTCTAATCATACCTTCACTGAATTTGATCAAGATATTGAGATATTGGAGGTTCTAAATGGTGGTCCTTTGCTTCTTGCTACGGAAAATTGTTACATTCACTTGGACCAATATTTTAATGCGGGCCTAAATTTTAATGACATGTCCGCAAAACCTAAAATTTTGTTTGATTTTCTTATTTTACTTCTTACCAATAACAAAACTCCTAATTGCAGCTCTTTCTTTCGTATTATGCATAACACTTTCTTACGTTATGCTTATCGTTTGCTATACCCTCCATAGTTCCCTTCTCTCTCTTGCCTGTTTGACCTCCTCTTGTCCTTCTTCTCTTTCCTTTTCAACCTGACAATTTACTTAATTTTATTTTCAACTTTTACTTTGCCTTGTTTCTTTTTGCATTATTTACTTCTCTTTATTCTTCTTATTCTTTGACCCCGCAATGAACTGAGAAAAATTCCCTTGAAGTTCTTATTAGTATTACAACTTCCACCTTTTTAAATAGATTTCAA
The DNA here is from genome assembly GCF_040414725.1 of Anabrus simplex. Lineage (NCBI taxonomy): Eukaryota > Metazoa > Arthropoda > Insecta > Orthoptera > Tettigoniidae > Anabrus > Anabrus simplex. The sequence continues at coordinate 19,567,661 of NC_090274.1, read as the reverse complement.
TATTCAATATAAGGAAACTATCCACAGCTGTAGTACAGTTTCCATAGTAACAATTTACAACATTTAAAATAAGCAACTGTTCACAGTTTGTTTTTCAAGAATAATTTTAATGTTTATAAAGGAACTTTATACATGTTTCATCCTTTGTACTTCTGATCAATTGTGACAAGACCTTTTATTTAAATTGTGAATCTTCCTACTCTAAGTAGAACTCAGGACTTTCAAGATTCCATCTTGAGTTAAATAATTATGTTAAAGTGTCATTCTAATTGAGACTAGCCGACCCAGTGGTGTAAGGGTACCGTGCCTGCCTCTTGCCCGGAGTTCGATTCCCGGCAAGGTCAGGGATTTTTACCTGGACCTGAGGGCTGGTTCGAGGTCCACTCAGCCTACGTGATTAGAATTGAGGAGCTATCTGACGGTGAGATAGCGGCCCCCGTCTAGAAAGCCAAGATTAACGGCCGAGAGGATTTGTCGTGCTGACCACACCACACCTTGTAATAGGCCGGCCTTCGGGCTGAGCAGCGGTCGCTTGGTAGGCCAACGTCCATCAAGGGCTGTAGTGCCATGGGGTTTGGGCTTGCTTTTTTTTCTAACTGGGACTGTCATATTTACAGAGAAACTCTATATGTGGTTCGAGCTTTGTATAACATTTCATTTATCACATTTTATTTATCTGAGAATCTTAAGGTTCTAAGTCAAACTCAATACTTTCAAAGTTCTAACTTGAGTAAAAGGAATTATGTTGTGTTAAGTGTCGTTCTAATCCTGGCTTCAAGATTTTGAAATTGTGATTATTTAAAGTTTTCTCCATATACTTTTAGGGGAATCATAAGTCCCATATTAAGAATGTTTATATGTGCATTGGCCGGCCCCGTGGTGTAGGGGTAGCGTACCTGCCTCTTACACGGAGGCCCCGGGTTCGATTCCCGGCCAGGTCACAGATTTTTACCTGGACCTGAGGGCTGGTTCGAGGTCCACTCAGCCTACGTGATTAGAATTGAGGAGCTATCTGATGGTGAGATAGCGGCCCTGGTCTCGAAAGCAAAGAATAACGGCCGATGGGATTTGTCGTGCTGACCATACGACACCTCGTAATCTGCAGGCCTCCAGGCTGAGATTTTAAATTTTACTTATCTAATATGGAATAAGTTCCCTCTGGATGTAAAAACTTACCATATAATTTCATCTCACCTCATGCCTGATCCCGTACCAGGAGAATGGGACTAAGGGGTTGACACACACACACTGGAGGACAGAAGTATTCACACATCAGGATATACGTACATTTAATGTTTACTTATACTTATAACATTTTTGAATACATGTGACGAAAGTGAACACACAAAGATTCTCTATGTATTTCCATTTGTACATCCAAACATAAAACATAAAATGATTATTAATACTGTTCTGAAAAAGAATAAATTCTTAGCAATACTGTGATACTGAGTGGACATAACTATTCACAGAGTCACTTATGTTGCACTGTTTGATTTAGTTGCATACTTCTAGTAGTGTGTATGCATCCCTCTGATTCTAATAACATTGATTGTACTAGTTTTCTTGTTGCTGCTTTGTCAATATTCCCCCATTCTTGAACAATCATTTCCTTCAGCTGTGTTTTACTGGAAATATGATGCTTTTTGATTCTTCTCTCTAACTTGTCCCACAGATGCTCAATAGGGTTTATGCCTGGTGAGGTGGTGTTTGTAGGGTGTGTGGGGTATTATACAGAATCCAACTATGTACATTGTATGCTTTGGATTGTTGTCCTGTTGGAAACAGTAGTCAGTATTCAGCACTGACATTCAAATTTCTCTTAAATATCCAGATACACATACTGATCCATATTTCCATCAATAAATACCAGTTGCCCCACGCTTGAAGCAGCTATGCACCCCCAGACCATGTTTCACGGTACTTGCCATATCAGCAGGTTCCAGCTCGGTATTTCGTCTTCTCCACATTAAAATACATCCTCTTCCTCTTCTTCTAGCATTTTCCCGCTGGTGCAGGGTCTGCTGTTCTAATCTTGGCTCACCATTTTGCTCGATCTTGGGCATCATGCTAAGTCCAGAGTCTTAATATCAGCATTCACTGTGTCATGCCAGCGCTGCTTTGGACGTCCGCGTGGTCGTTGCCCATTCATTTCAAAGGTGTGGGTGAAATTGGCAACTGTTCCAGGTGCAGCACGCAGGACGGGACCATATCATTGGATATGTTTTTCCTGTGTCTTCTCAGTGATGGGTGCAATGCCCATTTGCTGGTGGACAGTGTCGTTTTTGACATGATGCAGGATTGTGATGCCCATCGACCAACAGAGCAGACGTGTTTCCATGCAGCGTAATTGGCAATTTGTAGCTTTGTCAGCTGGTCCACATTCAACACCGTATAAAGCAACAGGAAGTACTATCATGCGGTATATTTTGGACTTCAGATGTAGTGGCATCCTTCCGTTGCAGAGTACGCCTGTGACTTCCCTCCATCTCATCCATGCTGCCTTTATCCTACTTTGCACTTCATCAAGTATCCCAGCATCAGTCTACAGGCGAGATCCTAGATACCTGAAGCTTACGGTCTTCGTCAAGGTCTCTCCATCAACTTGAATTGAGCTGTTGCTTGGGATGGTTTCCAAGTATTCCATCTTCTTTTCGTTCAGTCTAAGACCGTATTGTAAGAGGCGGCTGTTCCATATGTCCATCGTGATAAAATGAGCTTGCTCTCATTACAGAAAATTAATCCGTTCCAGAACTCTGAGTCCGTGGTCACATACTGTATTCATTTGCAAACTGCAGCCTTTTCTTCCCATTTGCCTTGCTGGTATTGGGCTAGGAACTCGAGCATTGTAGCCGGGTCCTGACAGTCTTTGGGTGAACTTGTTTCCCATAATGCTTGTGCATTTGTGCAGCAATCTCTGATGAACTTATTTTAGGTATTTTCTTATAATAATGTTATTTACTTTATTTTCTGGACGCCAAGGTGCCAGAATTTAGTCCCGCAGGAGATCTTTCTTAAAAGTATTGTAATCTTCCAGCACGATGCAAATTTATCAATGTTTTTAAAAAAATACCTTTTAACAACACTGCACACAGTATAAGGGCTCCTCTTAATGAACATTGCTATTTCAGGATATGATTTGCCCTCTTCATGTAACATTACCCTTATCTTTCTCTCTTCTGGCATTATTTCCTTCTCATGTTGTTGTCACTTGCGTATTGCCTGCTCGACACACTGTCCTTGCTGCTGTCCTCATGCGGCACCACTCAGTTTGGAACAGCGGCTCACTGTGCTGTTGTGTTTACATTGTACCCCCAGAATATAAGAAATAAATTGATCTTCTCAATACAATATATCAAGTAAACAATAATACATTAGTCTTGGGACTACTTCCAGCCACTCAGTGGCCATCTTCAGCCAAATAAAAATTAAACAAATCATGTGATAACTACAACATATGTATACCAAAGACAATATTGCAGGAATAAATATAACATTAAAATACATATAATAACAAAAATTATGGTTATAATCTTGTCATAATATGATGTCTTTAAGTTGACTTAGGACCACAGGCAAAGAAGTAAATCTCTAATGTCTGATGTAGAACAAGCACGGACTTGCTACAGGAAGCAGGCAGGCCATGTAAACAAAGGAGTGGATAGGGAACAAGCACTAAGTCAGTGCCATTGAATGGCTAAAACTAGTCCAAAGACTGATGTAATATTATTTACTTGATATATTGTAATGAAAATTGTCAATTTATTTCTTATAATTGCACTTCAATACAGAACAAAAATGAAATTTATAGCTTATAATTAATTGTACCACCCCAGTGTGTGAATACTTATGTCTGCATCAACAACAACACCTATCTCTTAACTTTTAACCAATGCTTTGGATTTACATAAGTTTGTGTATACACAAACATTATGGGCATATGACACAAATAATGGACGTAACAAAGGCGACAGTTCATCACCTTGATTATAACCGCAGGATGTACATACAGTAAGACTGTGTGTGAATACTTCTGTCCACCCATGTACATAAGTTGGCTATGCCTAAACTTTCTCACAATATTCTGTTGAGCCATTTTCCCGTGATGTTAACAAAAACAAACAAAAATTGAACTGAACCTATTTTTTGACTTTTGTGTACCTAATTGAAGATAAAGAAGTGTACAAACAGAGTTATATGATGAGCTGTAGCTTGGCAGTATTAGAGCTACTTTGCATTGAGAAGACAGTAGAGCCATTCTGACAGGAAGGTCACAACTGACAGTCCCAACCCAACCAGGAGAATGACAAACACTCCGGTCAGGTGGGACAAAGTGAGCACCACTGGTGTCCCCGGCTCTTGATCTTTCGATTGTTTACTAACTAGGAAATCCTGCACCAAGTCCAAGCGCCATTTATCTACAAAGCCCGATTCAAATATTCTACGGATAACTTCATTGAAAGGGAGCAGATACGGCGAATTGTGGGGCATGTAAAAGGACAGCGGATAGGACAGCACGACCTCTTTGGGGATGTGAGCCCTCCCTTTGCCTTGTAGATTCTCATTAATATGTAGAAGGTATTCTTTTGGTATAACTGTGGCAAAGTCTCTACCGAAAGCTATTTCATTCACCAACTCTAGACTTGCAGCATGTGGCAGAATCTCATACCTCTTGTGAATGTAATCCATGATAGGATCTTTAGAGTCATTAAACAGAATCTTGAAGTTGGGGCTTCCTCCGATGGGCAGACGTGATTCTACGAGGTCCTTCATTGTCTCTATGTTCTCCGTGTACTTGGGAGCAGTGAGAAAACTGACCAACGACCCTTGGTATGAGTTTGTTATAATGAGGCTGTAGAAAATCCATATGAGGGAAACGAAACGCATCAAAGACGAAAGAGGGAGACGACTTGCAGAGGTGCCCAGGAATAAGGACCACACAGCAAATAAAATATATCGTAGATCACCTTGCATCTGATATCTGTGGAAGCGTGACAGGCTAACGAAAAGCACGACACAGATGGCAGCTAATATAAAAGAACCTGTTATGCATAGCCACATGATACTACTAAACGGGAGAATAAGATTTTTCCATGCAGGAATTAGTTTTGCGATAGGAACGCACCAGACAAGCTGGTCACTGTAATAACTTGTCGACACATCGAACGCGTAGATCTTATCCATGGTGGGAACCAAACCACCGATGGCTAAATCAGCTTGATGATTATACAGTTCCCCACAAGCGCCAACCCAGGAACCATTCGGCAACTGATAACCCCATCTCAGACCATCGTACGGAGTTTGAATGATAGCTCTAAAGTCCATATGATCTGCCACCATGTACAATAATTTACCTTCAATCCCTTCCATTTCAACCACGCGAGGATAATGTTCGTTTGCGACAGGTGTTAGTATTGTGTGGGGAGGAAAGTGAACTGCTGACACTTTCACCTGACAACCGTAAAGATTGCTGACTTTATCAGGAAACAAACTGGCAGAGTAAGAGAAATTCTCCTTTTCCCAGACATCAACATGGGAAGCTTCAACGCTCCCACACTGGGTTGATGAAAATGGGAAGAATGTGTAAACGTTGAGAGTCATATTCAAATAGACCAAAACAACCACATTAATGATACCCAATTCCCAACATTGGGTAAGGATTGAACACAATAATTTCTCAATATCCAGTTCTGTATCAAGGATCGAGATTACACATCGAGCTCTGGGATTCCAGTAATAAAACTGAGGCAATTTCTGAAAGATATTAGAATGTGATTTTATGAAAATGATCATATCTTCTGCTAAATCAAATGAAGTAACCGTATGTTCAATTCCGTAATCAGGTTGAATAACAGTGACACAAATACTGTCAGTTATACGCTTGAGAACAGTCCTAAGAAGAAATTCTGCATGAGGTGAATCCCCTTCTTTGTCAATAAACACAGGTACCAACTTCTCCTTATCAAAATAATTATCAATAATATTTGTTATGCACAAATACAAGCGATGCCCAAGGTGAGACACGTCGACGATGAGAAGAGCATCCGGCGAGGCTGAAGATGGAGGAGCATGATGGACTAAGAGAAGGCAAATGACAACATTACTTCCTCGTGGTCTCTTCATCACCTGCAAAGAATTTATTTATTTAATCTATACAAATAAATTAAGAGTTTTAACACAATTCAGGTCAGAATTTTTCTAAACTGGTATTGTTGTGTAGGTCATCTCTAGTACAGGAAGGAAATGAAATTTATTAATTTCTGTCATATCTGTTTTTTTCCTACCTGCATGCATCACAAAAAATGCTGTACAAAATTTAATGAACGGCACCACAATCAAGGCTATAAATAATTTTATTCATGCTGTGTGAAATAGTTCTTTCGGGGAAGGTATAAAAATGAATTCTCGAACATCTCCGCTAACCATAGTTGTATGATATGAATTTCATGTTGATCCATATTGAGAAATGTAATTTATGTTGTAATGAATAGGTGGACCCATTTATAATACTCCTTATACATTAAGAATAGTCCTATCAATAAGTGCTACATAACAAGAGTTGTAGAAAATAACATTCCCAATTTTATGCATAGGCAACTTGCTCCTATGAAATGAAATGGCGTATGGCTTTTAGTGCCGGGAGTGTCCGAGGACATGTTTGGCTAACCAGGTGCAGGACTTTTGATGTGATGCCTGTAGGCGATCTACATGTCGTGATGATGATGAAGACGACACATACACCCAGCCTCCGCACCAGAGAAATTAACCAACGATAGTTAAAATTCCTGACCCTGCCGGGAATCGAACCCGAGACCCCTGGGACCAAAGACCAGCACGCTAACCATTTAGCCATGGAGCTGGACACTTGCTCCTATGATGAATGATAACAGAAATATTTATGATTTTGACATTATTATTATTATTATAATATTATTATTATTATTATTATTATTGTATAGTACAGTACACAAAATAACATACATAAACAGTAAACACTAACCCAGCAGTGGTCACGTGGTGAGAGAATGCCTCACTTATCGAAATTAAGTAGTGTAATAAAAATCTTGTAGGTTCCACCTTGTTCAATACAAACACACTGTTGTTAGATGGTTTTTACAACATATATTTTATTGCAGAACTAGTTTCGGTGCTCATTTAGGCACCATCATCAACTGCATAATAAGTAAAGCAAAACTTGGAGATATGACAATATAAAACAACATATTGATATAATTGACTCCTTAATATCTATATAATGTTAAGTTTAAAAACTCTAATTTACAACAAGATAACCCTTGTGAGTCAAAAACGTAAAATCTCATCCCTGAGTGATGAGTTGTCTTCAATATTGTGTGGTGGCTATTATTCTATACACTCGTAAATACAATCTTAAAATTGAAAAATTAGAGCTGAATCAAGTCCTATAATGTTAAAATGTTCATTTCACGTGTTCATTAAATTGCTAAACTGCGCCGTCTTCTGAAGTTTATTGAAATGTGGGAACTTAGTTCTTATGTTGTATATCAAATGGTTGGAACTGTGATTATTTGCCCTGATGTTGCTAAGCGGGCATAGCCTCTCAGTTCAATACAACCCTCAACAACTATGTACTTGGCGCGGCGACTGCAGCACGACATTGATATATTGAACCTAATGTTCTGAAGATTTTGTAGTTATTCAAATCCTTCAATGGATGGATGAAGTGGAACAGGAAGTAATGCAAGGAAGAAATACAGTTGGTGGAAGTGTTTTTGCAGAATTTGGTATTGCTTATTACAGTGAGAGTGAGAGGGATCATGTAGAAAACAGTGATCATGATACTGATTCCGAGGTATTGAGAGAAGAGCTGGAAGAGGAGCAACGTGCACCTGTGCCGCGTTATATTGGAAAGGACAACTGCATGGTGTGGGACATGCATTGTGCACCAAGTACATTGAGGACAAGACAAATCAACTGGCTACTAGATTTTAAGATAGTGAAATTTATAAAAAGTCTGACGGATTTATAGTTTCTCATGCAATAGATAGAGATAAGCTAGTGAAATGAAACAGATGTTTTATTAGATTTTAAGAGTGTAATGTATGACAAACTCAAAGAAAGTGGTTTCTAATGATTGTGAATGTACTGTTTTAATTGTTAGTTTAAGAAAGTGAGGACGATTCATTGATTGAAACTAGTCTTGCAATTTAGATGTAAATAAATCAAAGAACTCGAGACATTTCCAGAATTACAGCATGTGAAATGATGTTCATGCGCAGAACAGCAGGCTATACAAAATGAGATCATAAAAGAAATGAAGATATGCTTAAGGGGCTGAATGTGAAAAAAGTAATCAATTTCATCTATGATTACCAAGAAAACTGGAAACGTCATGTTCAAAGGATGGAATCTGGAAGACTACCAAAGGAGATCCTATGCAACCAACCAAGAGGACACAGATCTATAGGATGTCCAATGAAGCGATGGAAAGAAAATGCAAGACCGTAACGGGCCACATGGCCCAATACTTGGAAGGATGATAAATGAAATGGCGTATGGCTTTTAGTGCCAGGAGTGTCCGAGGTCAAGTTTGGCTCACCAGATGCAGGTCTTTGGATTTGACACCCGTAGGCGACCTGCACATCATGATGAGGATGAAATGATGATGAAGACAACACATACACCCAGCCCCCCGTGCCAGCGAAATTAACCAATTATGGTTAAAACTCCCAACCCTGCCGGGAAACAAACCCGGGACCCCTGTGACCAAAGGCCAGCACGCTAACCATTTAGCCGTGGAGCCGGACGGAAGGATGATGATGATGATAAATAAATCAATTTTACAACATACAGTATATAGTATTGATCAGGTGGGAACGTCAGAAAACTCTGCAATTGTGAGTCATAAACCATCAATATGGAAAAATGAAAGTAATCAGACATGATGAATACCGATAGTAAAAGGTTAGGAACACATAAGAAGAAAAGGAACCCAACTGGTCAATATAAGTAATGGAAACAAACAAATGAAAATCAAGTCATATATAGAAAGACTGGACGAGGAAAAGGAACACATAATAAACACAATGACAGGTCAGTGTGAGAAATACAAGAAAACACAAAAAGACAAAAGCAATCTCCACTCTACTCATCAATTCCAGTTCTTCTACATCTGTTTCTTCTCAGTCCCCATTCATTTCTGATGGCAGTGTATGAAGATGTGCAGATTGTTCTTGTACTTTTGCGTTTTCTTTCTATTTCTCCCTCTTCCAGTGCTGACCAGTCATTCTGTTTAGTCTATTTCTCTTCCAGTTCTTTTCTTGAATATTATATACTCACTCTTTGCGAACAGAATATCAACTCAAGCAAGAATGCCAGACTGCACGTGAACTGTCTCTCTGCAAGATATTTTAACAGTGAAGTGAGTCAACCTCTTTTATACAGGTAGTAATTTAAAGTGCATTAGTCCATGTTTACCCAACCACATCTCCAGAACGGAGATAAATATAGACATTTCTTTTCCTTTATGATAGGAACAATATGCCAAGTTGTACAAATATCCATCATAAACAGGAAACTAGGACAGGTAACTCAATAATAGGCAGCGAGAACGAGAGTAAACAAAGACGAACTCCACATATACCACCGTTGTCAAAAACACCCACTAGTACCTTTCATACTCATCTTGAAGGTCAATCCTCTCGGTCTAAGACAGGACTGACTGGAGGCTGACACCGTATTAATAATGGCATTAACACACTAGAGAATATAATCTGCTTTTTATTATTTCATTAATAATAATCATATGCCCTCAGCTACCATGTACAGGCATTTTTATTTCAAATCATCTGCAGTGTCTGCATGTAAATTTCACCTGTCCAGCTCCATGGTCCCGGGTTCGATTCCCGGTAGGGTCGGGAATTTTAACCATCATTGGTTAATTTCCCTGGCATGAGGGCTGGGTGTATGTGTTGTCTTCATCATCATTTCATCCTCATCACGACGTGCAGGTCGCCTACGGGCGTGAAATCAAAAGACGTGCACCCGGCGAGCCGAACCCGTGCTGGGATCTCCCGGCACTAAAAGCCATACGCCATTTTATTTCATCTTAATGCCTTTTGGAAATCTGACTACCTCTGCCCGGTTAGAAACCGGTGTAACGGGTGTTACAGTTGAATATTTAAAAAGACTGATTTTGAGAATGAAATAGCAATTCATCAAAATGTCATCAATTGCAAAAGATAGTTTCTCTTATTATTTTACTATTTTTAATGTAACGGGTATTACAGAAATGGTACCGGTGTTACGCAGTTGACAGAAAACATAATTGAGAAAAAATGGCAAAATGCTTATCAGATTAAAGGAGATAATAGTATATAAGGACAAATTAAAGTAAAATTGTTTGTTTAAATGAGTAAATTAAGCATTAGAGCTCATAAAAAATGTAACGACTTCTTAAAAGTTATTCTGAAACTACTTGTACAGGGTGGCGCATGAAATGTCATACACTGGAAATTGTTTATAGAAAATGTAATATACAACATATTGAATACAAAATGGCATTACAACATTCACTGACATTGCATGGTTAGTCCGTGTGCAGGACATGTTCAATATATGTCCACCTTTTGGGCGTACAACAGCTTTGAGATGAACCCGCATGTTCGTGATCACTACGGCGCAAGTCCTCACTCAACCCTCAGAAGAAAGTCACAATGGCCACTTACAATTGCTGTACATTTTCTGGTTTATGGCAGTAGATTGTCTCCTTCAAATATCCCCACAGGTAGAAGTCGCAGGGATTGAGATTGGGGCTATGCGGTGGCCAGATTGAGCCGCTCTGAAAACGCTTGGGATATTGATGGGACATCACACGGGGCCCGAAATGTTCATTCAGGAAGTCCAGAACAACATTTGCTGTGTGCGGACGAGCTCCATCTTGCATGAACCATTGTGTCTCTATTGGTAGTCGTGATGCAAAGAGTTCTGGAAGGAAACTGTCAACATGTCCAAGTAACGCACACTATTGACTGTGTCATTGAAAAAGATTGGCCCAATAATTCCACAACTGGAAATTGCAGCCCACACACACTCTTCCACACCACGACTTTCAACCTTGTGCACAATAGCAGGCCGTTCTTTTGCCCAAAACCGGACATTCTGTTTGTTCACTGCACCATTGAGATGGACGTATGCCTAATCACTGAACCATGTGTTGTGCAATACGGGATCACCTTCTGCAATAGCCCACGCAGCAAACAGTACTCTATGTTGCTTGTCAAGCACTGTTAGTTTATGACCTGTTGTTATTTTGTATGGAAACACGCCAAGGTCAGACTGCAGTATTCTCTGAATTGACCGACGAGAGATGCCCAGTTGAACACATGTAGTCCTGGTGGATTTGGAGGGGCTCCGAGCCACAGCCGCTCTCACAGCAGCAACATTTTCTGGTGAGCGGACCGGCTTGAGGCGGGGCCGTTTTCTATCCAGTATGTTGCCTTCTGTTTCAAATTGCCTGGCCAGTCTGTATACCGTCTGCCAGCAAGGAGCCCACCGAGTACGGAAATGAACACGAAACCTTTCCTGGGTCCGAGCTATGTTCTTTGTTTCTGCATAAAATAACACTATCTTCACCTTCTGTTCACGTGTCAATCTCCCTTTGTCCGCCATGCTGTATAACTGGCAGCCGGTACACATGCGCGACATAGGGTGCTGCCTGTTGGATCACACATGAAATAAGGTTTCTGTTCACGAAAGGACATGGTTGTGAGCCCAGGTTTACACATTTTATAAAACATTTCCGATGTATGACATTTCGTGCGCCACCCTGTATTTTGACAGTTATTATTAAATGTATTAAATGGGATTGTTACATCATTGTTAGATCGGATCAGCACGTCCAGAAGTGGTTTGGGCACGTAATGAGGACAGAGCCAACAAGGACAGCATATGTTAACCTGGAGCGACATGTGGCAGGGAAACGGATGGTTGGAAGACCAAGAACCCATTGGATGGACATCGTAAAGATGGACATTGCAGATTGGGGAAGGACAATGAAGGACGTCATTAACAACAGAACATATCTCAATAAGACAAAATGGAAGAAGCTCGCCAACAATACCTGGGAATCTGGAACTGTAAAATGATGATGATTATTAAATGCACATTGAAATCATTTTTATAATTAAAGAGAAACTTAAAACAAAATCTAGTAAAAATATTGTTAAAAATTCTACTTTTTTTTTCCATTTTGAAACCTCAAAAACTGCATCTGCACTTCAATAATAATGATTTTAAAAATATATTCATCACTAGATATGGCCATTTATAATATATACTGTACATACAGTTAAACATACCATTATTTTTTGATAGTTTACAAAAACGTACCTACGTTGCACTTTTCATGGAATCCATGAAACAAAGATCTTCGATCAGGAGGCCGACAATCTACCACTGATCCACAGGGGAGGCATGTGATGATAATAATAATAATTCTAATGATAACACAGAGGATGTGGTTTACGTTTGGTCTTATTATTAAAATAAATAATCAGGCATCATTACACTTATGAAACAGAAGTGATCAGTATTTATTATCCCATTCTAATGATAACGTGATTTCCTTTATTATTTAAATACAGCATATCTTAAACACATGGGCTGCCTAGCAAAGGTGGTAAAGACTCGCTCGGTTCACCTGGAAGGACATGGGTTTGAATCCCTGTCAGCAAGTGAACAAATTTTAAAATTCCACTTCTGGAATGGCACATGGCCCTGAGGTTCACAGTTTGGGGGCATATGGCTAACCAATCCACCCCACTTAGTGTCAAGTTTAAGAAAAGTGAAAGCATTTACCTTGCACTCTTCCAAGGCCCTTCATGGCCTTGCTCTGCTCTATGCTTACATGCACAAGAACTTCATTTATCTCCATGGTTCTGGAACATGATGAAATGCTCCTGATTTGCAAACAAATATACATCAAACTGACCTGCTGAGTTTTCACTGACTGAAATATTGCCTGGAAACAAAGGAGAAATATTCCAGAGAATTTTCAAACTTAGCTACCTACGATTGCTGTATGTATCTATAGTACACCCTATATTTAAATACTGTACACCTGTACGGAACCCTTCTCATCAGACCTCTATCCATAGATTAGATTCAGTACAACATAATTTTCTTCGTTTATATTCATTTAGAGCAGGATTCCCGTATGAAAACGTTCATTATACAACCCTAAAACAGTCTTTAAATCTGCATCATCTGTCATAACACCATGAATTCCCGAATACACTTTTCATTATTAAATTGCTCCATTCCTTGGTAAATTGCATGTACCAAACAGACGCATGAGATTTAAGCATACATATTCTACAAACTGGCATAGCACTAACTATGCATTCAATGGGCCAATTGAATGAATGTCATGATTTCTAAATCAACATCTATGGGGCTGTACGTTAATTAAGGCCCTGGCCACGTCCTTCCCACTTCTAGCTCTTTCCTGTCCCATCTTCGTCATAAGACCTATCTGTGTCAGTCCGACGTAAAGCAACATGTAAAAGAAAAAACCTTTATTGGTTAATTCCTCTGGCTTGACGTGTAAGTGTTTGTGTCGTCTTCAACATTAGATTTGATCCTAGCATTTACTTGGTGTGAAAATGGGAAACCACAGGAAACCATCTTCAGGGTTCGAACCCACTACCTCCCGAATACTGGATACTGGCCGCACTAATAAAGATTAAAATATCCAACCTGGCCGAAAATGAAACAAGGGATCCCTAGGATGCTAACCAGTTAGCCATGGAGCCACACAAGATCAAGTAAAATGGTCCATGATACAAAGAGTGTGGAACTGAACAAGTTCATTCAAATGGCAGGCTGATCAATTCAGCTGAGCAGTATCAAAGGTTGACAAAATGTGATGATACTGTATAGGCTTTTGGGCTTATGCCGTGTCAAGAAAATAAGGTGAAATTCTTGACATTCCACAGAGAACTGTGCTCTGCGTCATCAGAAGAAAATTTCGACTGTCCATGAGAAAGGCTTCTTAAACAATGACTTTTTGAAATTTAGACGTTATAATAGAAGTGGAAATGGTACGTTCATTCGTCACCAGATGGCTCCCCGAATGTGGCACAGCACTAGCGTTCGAAGTGGAAGCTGACCGAACCATCAGAATCAGTCTAAGAGGGTCACATAACATGTGTACGTAACATATGACATTGACACAAGCCTGGAAGAAAACATCTGGTGATGAGGAACGTACGAATTTGGAAAACACCGAGACGAAATAACAATAATGAAGGGACAGGGAAGGGAACTACCCACGTAAATCCTTAATGGCTGGCAAACAGGTATTACTTAATTGATAGCCAGTGATGAGTAAATGTATTATTCACTAATCTATTTCTGATGGCAAAATAATGGATGCACAAGCAAAGAGCATTTCCCCTCCCAGATATTGATTCAGTCTTCAGTTGTTTTAATGTATGATAATTTAGTCCAGACCTTACTTACAGACAAGACAATATTCATTCTAGTTCTGAAGGGTTACTTAGGCAATTGTTCTTCCTTTCTTACATAAATGACTTTATATTAGGGATAGGAATACCTGTACTTGTTTGAATTGGGAGAAAGGAGGCGAGCTGCTTGGTTAAGTGGTATGTTCCGAACTGTCAGTGGAGAGATGGCGTGGAATGACATTAATAGACAAATAAGTTTGAGTGGTGTTTCTAAATGTAGGAAGGAAGATTCAAGAGGACAAATTAGGGCAAATATTAATTTACAGGAAGAGGAATTAGGGATATGTTCAATAACTTTCCAAATGCTTTACAATTATTTAAGAAAAGACTAGGCAAACAACAGATAGGGAATCTTTCACCTGGGCGACTGCACTAAATGTAGATGAATACTACATGAGAGTAAACCGAGTCCTTACGAATACTGCTGTTGAGAGGCAGTAGTGTAATCAGTATCCGCTCCCCTATGAGGGCTCTCTTCTGTGAGTAATTCGGCCTCGTTCCCGATTACACCAATGAGCTTGAGATTGTGGATAAATGTTTACTGCCAGGTGGTCTGCTTTTCCTGGTTCCTGGTGGGACCCAGTGCCTGGCCATCTGGTGTTCACGAAGTGGGGCATACAAAGGACATCGCCAACTAACTGGACAATAATGACATGAAGGCTCGGCAAGCTGCTGATATGGTTGATTAACCATTAGCACTGGCGATGGAAACATTAATCTTCTTAATGATACTGGGCACCCATTTTCCAAAATGGGCCCAAATTCAAGCCCCAGCATCGTCGTAGAGCAACAGTACTTCCCTGGCAACAAACTGAAGTTGGCATAGTTCAGGGCAGTGTTCTAGCACCATTAATATTTTCACTGTACTTCAATGACCTACTAGAACATATAAAATCTATACAGATGACATTCAACTATATATACATACCTGAAAGACATCCAACAGGACATTAACAAACTAAATGATGACCTGGAAAATATAAAAAAGACTGGACTAAAAATAATTCTCTAAAAATCAATCCATTCAAGTCGCAAGCAATCATAATAGGATCCAAAAATAATACCAAACTGAAAAACGTTAAAATTCCTCCAATCCTATATCATGCAACCCCAATACAAATTAACAAAACTATAAAGAATCTTGGCCTCATTTTTGATAAGTACTTAAACTGGCTGGAGCACACGACGAAAATTTGCCAAAGAGTATTCTTTTCTTGGCACTCCCTTAAAAGTTTAGGGGATCTCTTTCCACTAAATACGAGAAAGTTACTTGTTCAAAGCTTAATTCTACCTATCTTCGATTATGGTGACTTGATATACAATAACCTAAACACCACACCTAACACTAAACTTCAGCGGGCTTATAATACATGCATCCGTTTTGTATTAAATATGTCGTGGTTATATTTGGCAGAAAGAAGAAACCTTCACTCGGTCTCGCTTGTCCACAACGTCCTCCGTACAGACACACCAAGTTATCTGAGAACGAACCTTAAATAGTTGTCATCCCCAAACAGTATACCTACAAGGTCAGAAAGCTCTTCCCTGCTGAGCTTCCCAATTTACCACATGACAAGTTATGGCAACTCATTCATACCTGTAACCATACACTCCTGGAATTCCCTCCAGCTGTAATTAGACACATACATAGTAGAAATGTATTTAAAAAGAGATGCTGTAAATGGTACATAGACTTAAGAAATCAGTATGTAATTTTTTAAATATAGTAACTGTCAGAAATTTACCTTTCGTTTATAACCATTATTTAATTTCATAATTAATTATATGTAATTAAGTTAGGAAACTTAAGACTCTGTAGTTTGTACAATGTAGCATTTATAAGATTGTTTGGCATAACAGCAGGCTTCATGGCCTGAGCAACGCCATATAAAATAAGTCAATAAATAATAATAATAAACCATTTGTTTCAACTTGGTAGTTCCGACAGTGATGCTGGCCTGCATTTCTGGTATCCCAGTATTCATAATGTAAGAGATTTCAGAACTAATACAAAGACCAATCATGTTTCTTTCAAAGCCCATGTTTGTAGTGGCCAGCTGGAATAGTATCTTAATTTAGAAAAATAAAAGAGAAAGTAGTTGACAGTTTCATATCTAATATACATCTTTAATTTAATCCAAAATATTACAACAGACTGCCTTCAAGGAAGTTAATACTGCATAATTTGCATTTTAAAAAATTGTTCTCTCTGTTTCAATATTTTAATCTTGACTCAAATAGTGTCTTACATATAACAAAATGAATATCAAATGATAATGTCTGGCTGAATAGTGATTATGTACAGTTCAAACTTAACTTCATCACAGTATTTTATACCAATAGGACAAAACATTTAAAAGAAATCAAATTATACTTTCAATAATGTATCAGCATATTGGAATTCGGGGCTGTTCTCATATTCACACATGTCGAGCGCAATTTCGCAACTTTCCTTAACAACACGTTTATCATCTTTCAGGTACCTCTCCAAGATTTCAAAACATTCTGAAGAGGCAATGGCTCCCAAGGCTTCAGCACACTCGTGACGAACCATTTCGTTTTCTGAACAATCTTCTAAGGATTCCTTCAAGAATGGAACACTTGCTTCATTCTGCATTTGGCCAAGCACGAACGCCACTTCATGACGGAAGAGAGCACTGCCAGATTTTAAACCTGAAATGAGATGTAACATACTCTAGAAGGATACCGTCTTCTTTCCAGCATAAAAGCTCTAATTACTAAGAAATTTTCAAATCAAATCAAATCAAATCAAATCAAATCAAATCAAATCAAATCAAATCAAATCAAATCAAATCAAATCAAATCAAATCAAATCAAAATCATTTTATTTGCAAATGAGGTGTCTACCTCAGTGGCAAATGGTACACAAAAATACATTATTATCAAGCACTAAATTTTAAATTAACAAGAGAAGAAGACATTTTCCTAAAATTCAATATCATACAATTTACACTAACAATTTTTCTACTAAACACACAGCTCATCCTTAATAAATTTATATTAATTACAAAATTCTACTCGTAATATCTGCTGTACTTATGAACATAATTATTCATATTCAACATGTGGAATTAAATACTATACAACTGCTATAAGATTAAAATTTACAATGCATTTTTTAAAACCCATTTTGGTATCTAACGAACATTGCGATCTGCAGCGTCTTAACCAGAGCTCCCTTTACCACCGCTTTTCAGAGTTTCAGAGACATGTTATATGCTCTTTGAGACATATTTGCTATGAACTGCCAAATTTATAAAATAATGGAAAGTTTAACAATACAGAAGTAATGGAAAGGAACAAACAAGTGACAAATCAAGCCATAAATAGAGACCTGAATAGGAACACATAACAAGATAAACACAATGACAGGTCATCGGGATCAGATGAGGGAGCAATTGAATACGAAACAAGGACAAACATGCAAACACAAAAGAACAAAGAACCTCCTGATCTTTATATACTGTCGCCTTCAAATAGCCCACCTGGTGGCATCAAGTCTATATGGTCTGACACCGTGGTTAGCCGGTTCGAGTCCCACTCATCATCATCATCATCATCATCATTTCTTCGCTCCAGCAAGCCGGGTGCGGTTGTGTACGAGCCTCCTCCAGTTTGTTCTATCCATCCACAGATGCTGCTCACATATGCGACACCAGTTCACATATCTAATTTCAAGGTCCTTCATTATCTGTTTTTTCCAAACACCACGAGGTCTTCCTCTTGGTCTCTTCCCAGGAACACTGTGGTCAAAGTATGCTCAAGGAGTCCTGTGAGGGTTCATTCTTTTCATGTGACCATAGCATTGCAATCTCTTCACTTCTAGAGTCTCCAGCAAGCTTCTTTCCAATCCAAGCTGTTGTCGGATATCCACATTCCTTATTTTATCCATTTTTGTTTTTTGTAGACAAGAACTGAGAAACTGCATTTCTGTTGCCTGAAGACAACTCTTTGTTGGTCCAGTAAGTGTTGCTGCTTCCAGGCTATATGTCAATATAGGTACTAGATATATTTTGTACAAGCTGATCTTGGAAGCTAACGGAAATGTTTCATCCCAAAGTATTTGACGTACAGTGTGATAGAATTTGGAAGCTTTCTGTATTCTGTTACTAATCTCTTGATGTATGGTATTATCTGATGACAGAACACTACCTAAATACTGGAAGTTGTCTATAATATACATCTCCTCATCTCCAATTCTTAGATGAACCGTTGGAGAGTTTCTACTCATCACCAAGCCAACTATCTTCGTTTTGCTGATTTTGAGACCTAAGGTTGTAAAAGCTTCATGCCAGAGATCTAGTCTAGTTTGTACTTCGGCTTCTGTCTCACCCCATACCATTACATCACAGCAAAAACCAGGGCATTAGTTGTTGGATCCTTTGTCTTAACCGCTTTTAAAACTTCATTCATTATGATTATGAAGAGAAGTGGTGAAAGACAACTTCCTTGCTGGACTCCACTCTTCGTTTCAAACCAACCTGTCCTTTCATCCTGGACCTGGACACAACACTTGATCCCACTGGTGGAAAAAATTTTCAACATCAGAATGTTGGCCAGCAGAGTAGAAGAGGTGGTGATATACAATTGGGGGCCGATGACCTAGATGTTAGGCCTCTTTAAACAAAAAGCATCATCATATACAATTTATAATCATAAGACCGCATGCCAGAAACCTGGATTTAATTCTAAATCTCTCCACAGTGCTCACATGGAGTGAGGGCATATAACATTGTTGATGGGGATGTTACACCTTGGTGTTATTTGACAGGAGTAGGCTGGTACAAACCTAGTGTAGACACTCCAGTTTATAACACAAAACTTTGCAAAGAAATATATATGAATTTTACCCTAAAATCGTTGCAGAAGAGAGATGTGTTCATTAAGAATGCCAGGGACCTGCCCAAAAAGGTATATTTACTTTTATAACCTATTGAAATATTTCACGGGCCATTGACCCTTAGCCGGCCAGCTACGAGCACAACCATTGGCCGACATGACGTAATTCCCAGAATTCCTAACTCGCTGCTTCTGTTACCAACCCGCGCAAAATAACAACACAACAAAAGACTCTGTCAATAGTAGCTGTAACCTCACACGGCAAGAAAAAAATGTAATATAGTTTTTGTAACCTGTCTTTGCAAATCCAGGCCAAGCTCTGTGATGGGAACAGTGGCCCCTTCCAGGCCACACTCCCTTCAAGAGGCTCTTAACTATCGCCGCGGCGCATACTGCCCGCACGGCAAGAAAAAAGTTAATTTAGTGGTTGTAACCTATACATTTTGGTGGACATTTCCTTAACAGTTGGTAACAGTTCGCAGATCGCTGTCAGATTGTAAAGATGCTCCTATTGGCAATCCAGTGAACTAAAAATAAAAGAGCATCACCTGCCGCCGAGCCTCTGTGTACAGCGAGTACACTAGGCTTCTGCCGAGTAGGCTATATGCAGAAACCGAGTTTCACTCTGTCCCTACCTCATAACAATCATCATCATCATCATCATCATCTCACATCCAGGCGCAGTTGATGCCCGTAGGAAGATCTGTATCAGGCGAGTCAAACATGTCCTCAGACACTTACAGGGCGGGCGTGTTACTCTCACATTACGCTTTGGTGCGTGTTTGTTGTACAATTCATCTTTGTACTTAATTGGGTATTAATATTGGCTAGCTATATTTTGGTGTAGTATTCTTTGATAACATGGGGTGAATTTGTCTGGTGATACTGAGGTAACAATATACAATCCTTCTGTTAATTGTTAGGACAAGAGAAAGAGGGGATGGCAGATTATTGCACACATCAAATTAATTCTGTGGTTATTTATGAACCACTGATCACTGGAAACTGTGTCAAAATCTGTTTAGTAATGTTGGAAATATTGGCTTCAGTTTATTTGTTGACAGAAGATGAATATTTTCAGAGAGAAAGCAGTTGGGGTGTAGAGAAACCATCAACCCATAGAAAATTGTTGAGAGTGGACATATAATACCACAGATCAGGAAGAAATGCTAATACTGGGGCACCACCCGGTACACCACTGGATCTGTTAACAAGTTTAGTTTGAATGGCTTTGCATTCTACACAGCTAGCAAAAGGCAAGAAAGATCCAAACCAACTGTTATTGTTAGCAAGAATCACCAGGGAGGGACAAGTGTGGTACAGTGGGCTGCGAAGGAAGTTCAACTTATTGTTCACTTCTCTTTGGCTGAGAGACGGTTTCTATTAAGTTAGTAATGTTATTTCTCAGCTTTTACTTATAAAACCAAAGCAGGGAAATTCTGGATGTCTCTCAAAATTGTAATAAACAAATTAGGGCTAGTTTCATCAACGTGGGTTAAACCTTACCCCCGAGTTATACAGTTTTAACTCTGTTTGACTCTTCATTCTGTTTCATCGAGGAGGGTTAATTTTAACTCTAGGTTAAGGCTGGAGTTAAGTTAACCCTTTCTTTCACCTGAGTTGAACTGTTAACTTGAGGTTAAAAGCAAAATGGCCACTGTAAATCATGCATTAGATGCAGAGTTTGCTTTATTTATATTTGTTAAATGGTATTCCTAATAGAAATAGGCCTATGATAAGAAGGAACAACTTTCAAAATCTATCTTAGGAACAATTTCTGAAGAGGTACTGACTGTCAAAAACCGTTGTCAGTAAAGTCGTCAATGAAATTCGCGAGAGGTTAGAATACACAACTGACCGAAACAGGTAAGCTTGACAATATGATTAGCAACAGAAACTTTCAGATCTTCTCGGATGATGCAGTGAGCAAAACCTACAAACTGAATGATGGACTTCCACAAGGATCTGTTCTGGCACCCTTACTTTTCAACCTCTGTACTGCTGACTTACCAACAACTAAGTCCAGGAAATTTATTTACGCAGATGATATACTACTGGTTAGCCAAACACTAAGTTTTCCAGAAGCTGAACAAATTCTTACAGCAGATCTAAAAAAAGCTAGATACATACTTCCAAAAGTGGTGTCTCCATCCAAATCTCCAAAAGACTGTTGCATCTGTGTTTCATCTCAGTAATAAATTTGCCAACTACAAGCCTACAATAACATTCAGAAATCAATCCTTACAACACTGTCCCTTCCCAAAATATTTAGGTGTCACATTAGACAGATCCTTAACATATAAACATCATATTAACAACACAGCCGCCAAGATTAAAAGTTGGAATAATATTCTTCAAAAATTAGCCGGCACATCCTGGGGCGCAAACAACCAAGTGTTGAGCCTACTGCTCTAGCTCTTTGCTATTCAGTTGCCGAATACTGCGCTTCAACTTGACTGAACAGTGCTCATACTGCGAAGATTGATGCTCAACTAAATCAAGCAATGTGCATTATAACTGGTTGTATTCACTCTACAAACGTGGACTGGCTGCCTACACTCAGTAATATTCCACCGCCTTGCTTAAGAAGGTCTGAAGCTCTTCTAAAACTGTGGAAGAAGACCAGCCAGGACTCCAACCTCCCCGTTCACCAGGATATTACTCAACCTGCCCCTTCACGACTTAAGTCTAGGGGTCGAATTCATAGTCAGCACTTATATATAAGTGGAACCCTTAAGTAATAAGGGATCACTTATAATAAGTATTCACTTATATGAGTTTACATTTCATAGACAGCACTTAAAGAGCACACTTATTAATACACTAAGTATCACTGGAGATGTGGCAATGCTGTATGTTATGCCCATGCTTCCTGGATCGTTCAGTTCTGGCTACCGAATAGTGGAATGATCTATTGTGCTTTGTTTATCGAAGGACATCGCATGACCACGCGCGTAATATTTGAGGTTGAAAGATCGTCTATATTGTATTTGGTTATCATAATGGATAACAAAACAGCGAGATGAGACGACACCTGCAAGAACTTGCGCATAATATAGAACAAGCAGACCGAGGCAGTTTCTCATCAGAATATGAATGACGTGGGAAAAACTTGTTGCAGACAATGCAAACTACGAAAATGCCCAGAGTCTAATTTTCTTCTTAATATGTTTATAGTTATCCAGGTACTCGAACCTATACAAATATTCATCGAAATGTAGAATATCTAGCCTTACAACGCTTTTGATGATTTGACAAGTATATCTGTAGCCGTTATGTTGTAATAGGCCTAATTATTTCCCCAATAAAATGCAAATAGTATGTTTTGATGTGTGACGCCATAATTTCAGAAACTTCTGATATAATCTGGCAAACGATTCGTTGACTAACCTGATGTAATTAGCACAGATCAACCTTACAATAAATGGTGGTAGTGCAACACGTTCGTTTTTCTTATAACTCAGTACAGTTCTTTACTATTCCGTAGGCCAACAGTCTTGATAACTTATCAACTTGTAACATGTTTCCAGTTAATTAAGCGAAATACCGGTAATGGTAATGGTGATGGTGATGATAACAATAACCTTGAAATTAAGAGGTGGCATAAACTCTCAAAACAATATCTTCATTAATGGTGAAATAGTGAATCCTCTAGAGGTTATGTTCACTCTCTCAATCAAAGGAACAAGAATATTCATAACTCTCACTTTACTAAAACGAAACCTTCATTAAATTGTTGGTCAAGTTACATTCCGACAGGATTTTCCATCTCTGCTGTGTGCACGGAAAGCATTCTGTGAATGAAATGCAACATATTCAGCAAAATCATTATCCTCCATCTTGCTGCAACATAAGTGAGACACTTAAGTGTGTGTGGGAGGTCCACTTATAGCAATAAGTGGGACACTTAAGTAGGTAATATGAAATGAAACCTGGCCTATAAGGGGCACTTATATATAAGTGCTGTCTATGAATTCGGCCCTAGATCTCCACCCTGGCGCACTGCACTTACACTGGAAGAATCTGGGTTCTCCATCACAAACGCCTGGTTACACCAATGGCAGCAGTCTTCTGTTCCTAATCAACATCTTGTGACTCTACCTCATGTTCAACCTCCTGGATTACATCTACCCAGACGTCAATGGAGGACTCTAAACAGGATAAGAGTCAATCAAGGAAGATGCGGCTATACTCTTTATAAATGGGGCTGGCAGAAGTCTTCTGGGTGTGATTGTGGAGCTACCTCACAGACCATCCACCACATAATTGCCGAGTGTCCACAGAGAGCATTTCAAGGTCCTTTGGAGGACATAAACAACGCAACTGATGAGGCCTTAAAATGGATCAATGGACTTGATTTGGAACTATAGGCTTCTGCTTGTATATATTGTGTATATATTGTATACTTATTTATATAATCTATCTGTGCACATCATACGTTAAATAAATAAAAACCGAAACATGTCTTTCTCTCCTATACTAAAGGTATTGATTGCATTACGGTTTTATACACACGGTCATTTCATATGATGGTCAGAGACAAGAAGGGTTATTTTTCTGTCAATTGTCAAGTAATCAGTGATTCTAACCTCAAAATTAGTTATATAGGCTAGTTGCAAGATGGCCTGCAACGTGGGCAACGCTATTAAATTCCCCTGTTATTTTTTCCAATGTGTCCTCCTTTTATTTTAATTTTACACCATCACTCTTCTTGCATTTCATAATTCTTTGGTACTTGGTGGCTAATTCAATAAGTAGCCTAATGGTTTTTTTCTACAGAAAAAATCGTGCCTCTATTTCTTTTCTGAACTTCTTCCATTTTTCTATCACTGCAATCAGTTCTATCACGAAAGAATAATATCTACCACGGAACTGAGGAAGAAAACAATACCGCGCAAGAAATAAACAAAAGAACCATGCAAGAAGTGTGTTCATAATCTCTGATTTTTAGTCACTGCCTCCTTGATCGGTGCGGCAGCCATTTCCGGCGAGGGTTAATGCGGTTTTGGTTAACTCTCTGCCGAAATAGCTTGGTGAAACGTGTGACTCATAAGAATGAGATAAAATATTAACTCTAAGTTAACAAACCCAAGGTTAGAGTATATTTAACCCACGTTGATGAAACCGGGCCATAATGTACAGACAAACACTACATTCTTATTATATTAGTGAGAGAATAGAGGGTTGAGCTTCATTTAAATGTGCATGTTAATCGATCAGATTGTGATGAGTGACATTATGAAAAGCACAAACCTTCTCCAAGAGCCAGTGTGCTCTCTTTTGTGTTGAGATTCCTCAGAGCAAACATAGCTCTGTATCTTTCAAACAGAGATTTGGTATCATCCACAAGAGTCTTCTTCAGAATGGACACGTCTGTTTCTGGTGATGGAGGAGTGGGGTCTACTGAAGTGTATGGGTTGCGAGGAAGTTTCTCCTCCTCTTCCCCAGAACTAGCAAGCCATTTGATTCTTCCCAATGCCAGCTGACATGTTTCAGCCACTTCAATAACTGGATCTTGACAGTACTTTTCTAACAGCTGGATGACTTCTGGAGACCCAATTGCACCCAAGGCTTCCGCTACAACAAATAAATTACTGTTACTGCCGTAATAGAATTATGCTAATGCATATAAACTAAGTAGTACAAGTTAAACTGAAAGGGAACAAAAACAAAATTTTGTAAGTATATACAATAAAAATGTTATTGGTTTTAAGTCCCATTAACTACTTTATGGTTTTTGAAGATGCCGAGGTGCAGGAATTTTGTCCCACAGGAGTTCTTGTACATGCTGGTAAATCTACCAATATGAGGGTGACATGTTTGAGCCCCTTCGAATACTACTGGACTAAGCCAAAATTGAAACAGCCAGCAAAGCCAGGGCTCTAACGACTGTACCTGAGCCACTCAGCCTGGCATATGCATTAAAAAAGCCTATAGATAAGGATACAATATATAAAATAAATGATTTTTTTCTGTATAAATGTTTGAAATATTGAGCGGTGTATTTAGATGGTTCTAAACTCGGAACAATGAAGAGTTGTGGAAATCATTGAAAATCAATGTTAAGGAAGTAGGACACGATACAAGATTGATTATTTATGTTTATTTCCAGAGGAAGTGCAATTCTAGATTAGAATCATGCCAAGTTTCCTTTGTGACATTGCGATGTGACTGCGAGCTTGGCAATGCCGTTGTCTGCACTCAGTAAAACTTTACTAACTACAAAAGAGAGGGTGGAATCCAACATGGTGCAGTTTGCACGATGTAAGAATATGCTACACAAGGCTGCCAACTTTAGTGTTGCAAGACCATTGGCTAGTGACAAGATCATAGTCTGAAGGCGTGCCCCTCTGATTAGAGCAGCGAAACCACCTAGACCTCAAGAATCTCTTGCGATAGCAGTGAATTCTTCCAGCACTTTCATCTGGCACATCACATGACGGTTTCAAATTTCGCACTTTCATTATTTTCACCATAATAAAAACTGCAAAAACAAGTGTTTTCATGACCAAAACAGCAAATGCATATATAAACTGTGTGAACAATCCATGTTACTATATGTAAAAACTGAGTAAAATCCCTAGTGGATTTTTGTCTTGTAAACAGTTTGAAGTGATCGGAATGTAAAGTGTACATAGTGTGGTAACACCATATGTTATGCATAACTGCGCACATTTCAATAAATTAATATTACTGCAATACAATCTTATAGTAATACACGGCATCACAACCCAGTCGAGACTCATCCTACAAACGAACGGTGTATTACAAAGCAATCCAATCAGCTCTCTACTATTTAACATCATAACAGCAGATGTAACAGATAGATTAGGCAACCAGTCTTCAACAAAAATGTATATGTGTGCCGATGACATGGTTATTACAACGAGGATGATAGAACACTTCCAAAAGAGCTTCACTAAAGTGCTAATTTGAGCAGATTTAAACAGTCTAAAAATAAATAAGAAGACTGTTTAGATGAGCTTCTGAAAAAAGAGGAAGAAGATGAGCCCAAGATACCCTATCTTTCAGATAGGATATCCTAAGCGTCACAAACTTTTTAAACCCTAGAATGGTACCGCTCGCTTCCGCGATGAACACGTGATACACTTAAGCTTCCACCAAATTCTCCCTTTCATTCTGTTCCCACTTACGCCTCGCAGTGCACAGCTCAATGTTTAGCCTCCTTCCTGCTAGCAGAGAGAGTGGACGGAAAGTTGAGGTAAGTGTTGTTCAGGATCAGTTTCTAAAATCATAGTCGTCGCTGATACGAAGTGCTACATATAAATGTTCACTACTTTTTTAGTCTCCAAGACGAACTGTTACTAATGATCATTGTACACATAGTTTACATTTAATTACATAAATTTTAACATTTCACTTAGTACTTGTGTAGAAATATACACGGGGACTCTGTACCTATATTTTTTTAGGTTTTTCGTTTATGGTCAACAGTCTGAAATGGATGGAGATCTCATGGAAGAAATCCAGAATATTCTCATTGAACCTTCCAATGACAAAGGAGAAAATGACTATGTTGAACAAGATGACGATTTTGAAGAAGAAGTGACCTAGATCTGGACTTTATACCCGATGGACAGTAGTTTGATACAGAGGAAGATGAAAATGAAATGGCATATGGCTTTTAGTGCCAGGAGTATAAGAGGACAAGTTTGGCTCACAAGGTGCAGGTCTTTTGATTTGATACCCATAGGCAACCTACAATTCTTGATGAGGATGAGAACCCCGTGCCAGCTGAATTAACTCATTATAGCTAAAGTTCCCGACCCTGCTGGGAATCAAACCCAAGACCCCTGTGACCAAAGGCCAACACGCTAACCATTTTGCCACGGAGCCGGACACAGAGGAAGATGAAGATTTATTATGACCAACATTAGAATTGAATAGTGTGTCATGTACTATGTTCATTGCTTATTATAAAATTTTGCATGTAAATGTTATATCACTCCTCTGCTCCTACTCGTGTATCTCACTAAATTGAGATGTACTTGTAATTATAATTTAGTCGTATTAAATGAAAAAAAAAATAGAACATATCATTAATATTACCATTACAATACAGACTTTAACAATTATTTAAACCCTCTTAAATCAACAATGAAAAATAACAATTCATAAAAACTAGTAAAAGTGTACGAGTCGTTGCCCCAACAAAGCACCACCGATAATTAGCGCTACCATTCTAGGGTTAAATATCTGGGGGATAACACTTCAGCCGATAGGAACCTCTTTCCGAATCCATGAAAAGGAAAATGCTTTAATGGCCACAAGAGCCACAAACGACATCTCACATCTATAAATGTTATCAACTGAGGTATGCTAGCAATGAAAATCTTTGAATACAAAATAGACCACAGTTTTGACTTATGGTATCCACATAGTTTGGGAGCATCTCAAGAAAAAAGATCTAAAGACTCTATGTTTATGTATCAACCAAGGAATCCTTCCTGATTGAAGATCTTCGATATGCTTTGCTACTCCCGGCTACAGAGAACTGTTAGCAGAGAACTTGGGGAAGAGGAGTGAGATAGAGGAATCCTTCTTCGCAACGGCATCATGGTAGACAGAAGATGCAGTATTCACCCTAGGACCTTTTTTAATAGGCACACCGCTCTGCCATTTTTACAGACGGCCTGGCTAACATAACACAGATATATTAATACATATTTGAGTTGTTGGGTGCTCGAAATTAAAATGTAAAACTGTTTATTAAATAATCTTCATTATGTCAGCAAAACTGCATCAATTACATCAGAGTTTAAATGTTTAGCATGACTATCATATTGTAGTGTCATGCATGAGCAGTGTATGGATTAGCGTGGAATCGCGTAGGAGCACTCAATTCCACATGATGTTACAAAGCTGTACGGCACTCCACAGCAAAAGAGTGATGAGCCCTGGAGTTACATGATTATGAATGAACAGTAGAACACTAGAAATTCAAAATACTCTCTGTTATGTCTTGTTCATGATAATAAAACCACATAGTTCAATTTTGCACTTAATGTTTATCTATCTGATATTATTGTTAACGCCCAGAGGGGAATAAATTGAGACTTTATTATCTTCATCTGCCTGCTGTCATTTCTTGATGGATACAGTACTTTTGCATCCATCTCTTGGCACAGGCCAGAGTAAAGTGTAGCTTCCACCGAAGTCCCAGTCAACATCCATGGCTGTGACAATATGGAAGCTGCTGGGGTATGGGTAGTGCTGAGTAATGACATTCAGAGTATGACTAGTACATCTGAGTGTTATGAAAGGTGCTGCTCACAGGGTCAGTCGTGCTGCAATAGTACTTTCTGACCCAGTGAGGAAAGCAATGGCAAACTACCTCACTCCTCATCTTGCCTAGTACGCCTCATTTTGGTGCAGCCATTGGTTTTTGGGGTTTCCTTATAAGCGCATAACCTTTGGTGGTGCTATTTGAGAATCCAACCAGCCTCTGGGCTGTTGACCTAACAGACAGATATTATCTTAATTTTTTACGTAATATTCCCCACCCGGCTACTCGGCTGATGAAAATTTCTAGGGAGATCACTAAGATGGACAGAAGCAAATCAGCAATTAAGAAATGTAGGGACCAAACTAGCAGTGCATGGTTTCCATCACAAGCTCTGCGCTGTTGGTAACTTTCATATAGTGTCTGACAAGTGTCTGCAGATTTTGCAGAAGGAACTGTGAGAAATATCATGTTGTGAACTGCAACAAATGCACTAAAACACTGAATGAACTCAGTGCTGAGGGCTAAAACATTTGTAATTGAACACTTCTGTGTTTTTTATCTTAAGAATAATAGCTAATAATGTTGAAGGAAGAACAAAAGTTGACATTTAAAGTCACACAGGAATAATGAAGCAGTGAAGTATAGCACGCACAGCAATGCTAAGCTCAAAAGCTCACAACCAACACTAAAAAGTAGGTACCTATATAAAATATTAATGCAAAGTTTTTTTTTTTTTTTTTTTTTTTTTTTTTTTGATGGCTGCTAGACTAGAAACACTACCCAAGTTAGCAAATGATGGTGCAGTTACAAAAACAAAAAAGTAAACTATCGGTCTGACAGCGTGTAAAGAGTTGGGTTTTGTCATTCGACTACAATACACTTAACCAAAATCTCTTCAATCAACAGTTAGTTACCTGCCTCATGTCTAACCATAGGCTCTTGAGATGTATCTTCTAACACTGCAGTTAAAATAGGAATTGCCGTTGAATCTTGCATCTGTCCTAAGCAATAAGCAAGTTCGTGTTTCAATAATGCCGAAGGATCCTTGAAACATTCTTCAATGCTGTCAATTGCAATCTTTCCTCCAATATTCTTTAAGGTAAATAGCGCCCGAAATCTCTCTTTTAAAGGTCTATTTGTATCGTTAAGAACGCGTCCAATGGCACGAATTTTATCTTCTGTAATAGCAGGCATCTCGATGAAATTATATCACACAATTTAACACATGAAACAATTCACATACGAAAAAACAATTTCCTCGCCTGTGTAGCTGTAGACACTCGACACGTGCGATCCGCTTAATTACCGTCTTATGTTGATATCCGGGAGTAAAGTAATCAGACAGGCCAACATTGATACTGAAAACAATTACGATTATGCACATTCAAATTCTCTATAAACTTACAGTCGTAAGACGCATATTTCTTATTGTTACTTAATAACAGAAATAGATCATAATGTAATTCTTCCCGCATTTATTTTTCGTTTATACTGGAGAATGTTTGATGCTAACAGATTTGTGTGTGTTGGTAAGTTTTGTTGTCATATGCGAGATCAGCTTGTACCAAAACCAATAAAAAAAAAAAAAAAAGGGCTGAACTCGTGTTGCTGAATCTATAAATTATTGCATAATTTCGAGGAAGAAATTCTGTTTCAGAAACCGGCAGAAATCCAAAAATGGCATCAAGTAGGTTAGAGAAAGTAGGAACGATTTTTACAAGGTAATTTGAATATGAATGATATTTGGAGAATGTACTCAAAAACTAAAATCTATTTGGCTGTTCAGAAACCAGAAAAGTAACCTAAAAATGAAATAAATAAATAAATTTCTTATTTAATTTGCTGACCTTGTTATTTTTCAGAGTTACTGGGCTAATTAGATCAGGAGCATTGAAAGAGGAAGATAAACCAATTTGGTATGATATTTACAAAGCATTTCCACCAGTTACCGAGCCACGGTATGACAGACCTGCACCGAACATTCAAGTCGGGAATATATTCTATGCAGAAGATCAAATAAGAGCGTAAGAATTCATATCAGTATTATTTTTCACATACTGTACATATAACCAAGAGGGATGACCAATTACAGAAGCTCTGTGATGCGTGTTATTAGTAAAGGGCAGATGATTCAGTTAAATATGCTGAACAGAAGTCAGTTTCATTTTGTTGGCAAGGTGATCAGATATGCGTTACTCAGGCATGCAGTGATCTAAGTATGGATGAGCTTGTGCAAATCAAAGTCAGTAGCGAGAAGGTAAACCATACAACGGTCATCATCGTTCCCCGTGTCCAGTTTAATCTTGGATTGAGTTGTGGGTCACTCTGCCCGTCTTTCCACCATTCTTCATCAAAGACATCTTGAAAGTTTTCCATTCTTTTCTGTAGGTCTTATTTATTTTGTTCTCTAAATCATTTTCTGGGTCTACCTCTAGCTCTTTTTTCTCTAAGCTCCATTTCACGAAAGAATGTTGTGAAGAAGAATCTTATCATCATTTAAGACGAGTTAATATCTTATTTCCAATAGACATAAGTATAGATGTATAACAAAATATTGTTAATTTATTGCATTTCCTGTAATCCACATGTCATATAACTCGTAGGGTATGTTTCTTTCGAATCTGCGGTAATTAACTATAATATGTTGGATGATAATTGTCCTTTATGTTAAGTTAAAAAGTGTTGAATTCAGTATTTACCTCATTTATATGGTTATTAGTTTGAGTACTTTATTCATAAAATATTATTTTCTCAATTTTGCAGTCGTCGCTGTGAGTTTATGTGCATCATTGCAGCTACATATTTGAGGCACTATGTTTTCGTATAAATTTTTAATGACTTACGTTATGTCCTCTAAAGTTACACGACTAAGTGGAGTGTAATTAAAATAAATATCTAACAAGATTAACTCAAAAAGAACTCAGTTAACTGTACCCTTTAATACATAATGCATTGAATTTGACGGTAGCTCTATCCTCAGGGTGACGTTGCACGTACCATCCAATGACAGTGCAGCTCCCCGGAATGGTCTACGTGTTAGTATTCTAGTTACATTGCCACCTCTGCTCGATTGTTCTATTCACTCTTCCACTCTGCATACACCTAGTGTTTCTCGTATTGCTGTATTTGGTTCTGTCCTATCTTATATTATCTCACTTGCCTATAGCTCATTCCACATTAAGAAAACAGTATTGCTCTTATGGATCTACAAGGAGTGAACACATCCCCTCTGAGACACCCATAATTTCTCGTGATTAAGGGATATTATACTGTACTTTTTAATGTATTATGGAAGATAGATAAAAAGGATGAGGCATTTTTGCCCATGAGTTATTAAAATAACTACATAATATTTTCTTTTTCATAAATACATTTGTAGGGAGGAAGCACAATGGCGGGAACAGCCTTCGCTTTGTTGCCTTCATTTTCCTTCTTCTGTATTGCTCTGGTACAAGCCTTATGTAGTCCCTCACTGTGAACTCCTGACAGCTCACTTCTGTAGTGAAGCAATCTACAATGTTTATTAGTTACATGTGTGTTTTTAGGCTTTAAATCAGTGCGTAATTGTCTTGTGTTGAGTGAGAATTTGGTGATAAGCCTACGTGGGTGATTTCTTTCCTTCACATTAATACTGTGATATTTTGTAGAGTCATCTACAGTATTTATTTCTTGCGTCGGTTTTCTAGCCTTTATTGTCTGGAGAAATTTATTAAATGCATCCCTTACCCTTCGAGCCCATAAAAATTATTTGTCTACTTTCTCTTCCAATTTGCCTCACACTTCAATGCTGAGATTTTTTATGTGCCGCAGTTCTCTGATTCTGTACAAACAAAAAAATAGCCC
The DNA here is from genome assembly GCF_040414725.1 of Anabrus simplex. NCBI lineage: Eukaryota > Metazoa > Arthropoda > Insecta > Orthoptera > Tettigoniidae > Anabrus > Anabrus simplex. Next base: position 19,535,204 of record NC_090274.1, on the reverse strand, counting down.
CTGTAAACACCCTGTCCCCTTTACTTCATAAAATAATTTGTAGCTTAGTTTCTTCCGCTTTTTGTCTTGAACTTAAATACTGAATTTCACAAATTTATTTGCCATCATTTTCCTGTGATGGTGTTGAGCAGAGCCGTTTGATATGGCAACCCTGTTGTCATAAGAGCAATACTGTTTTCTTAACATGGAATGAGCTGATTTTACTTTCCTGTGCTTTTGTTGCTACCCAAGTTTCAGCATCATATGTCAAGTTTGGTAGAAAGCAGGTTTTGTACATAGTATTGACAATCCCTGACTGCACAACCCTCCAGCTGACTCAACTAGCAACAGTAACACAACAATTTTAAGCAGTTCATTACTTACCAAAGGAGGTGTTGAAACTGTCCACCTCTCGCTGTAGTTCACGTTGAGGAATCTTTGCAACTTGCTGATTAATTTTACGACAACTAGTGACGAGAAATCTGGGAAAGAAGACAGAAGGGCATTGGATGAAAGAAATTTAAGAGGATCTCAAAACAGTTGGACTCAAAATTACAGATGCAGAGAACAAGAATAAAATTACCACCCTTCTTAAGAAATCACAAATTTTCAACTGAAATGATGCACAGAAGGCCTGTAGAGATTTCAGACGAATTAAGAACACTGTGATCAGTACGAATGAAGAAGTACCGGGCAGATAAGAAGAATCAAACAGTACAACCTTCAAAGAAAAAGTGTACATGGAAGACTCCTGTGGTCCAATATGGCCAATAAAGTTAATAATAATAATTCCAGTTTTTGTATGTCTTGAAACAAAATTATTTAAATTTATCCCGGAGATAATAATCGCAGGTGGATAAATTGGGGAACTGGGTGGGGTCATTCCAGAAATCCCTACTTGTAACTCTGTTCTTTGAAAACACTTTGTGAATTGTGCATGATTTTGCATTTTTCCAACAGGACTCTGCCACTGGTCACACTGTGAATAATTCCATGGAAATGGCAGTCAGTTTTCTACAGTATGGTATTTTAGATGTTATTGATACTACCTAGTGAGTTGGCTGTGTGGTTAGGGTCACGCAGTTGTGAGCTTACATTTGGGAGATAGCGGGTTAGAATCCCACTGTCGCCAGCCTTGAAGATAGTTTTCTGTGGTTTCCCATTTTCATACCGTCTTAATTAAGGCCATGTCCTCTTCCTTTCCACTCCTAGGCCTTTCCTATCCCATCGTCGCCGTAAGACCTCTCTGTGTCGGTGTGAGGAGAAAAAAAACCTATTGATACTTTCCAGCAAGACTTCAAGAATAAGAAACATTGATAAAAAAAAAAAAGAAAAGAAAAAAAAAAGCCCAATTTCTAACCTGGCCAACGTATAATATGAAATGCCTGTCAATAGACACCAAGATCCAACACTATGAAGCCATAACTCTCCCAGAACTTACTTATCCAGCATCTTGGCCACCGCAGATGTTTTTAGTAGATTATCATTAGAGCCTGGATTTCCATGTACTACCAATTCCCAAAATATGCATGCATTCATGCACTATCATATGGCAAAACATGCACAATAAACTGGAAAATATGCACTATCAAAATTCAGTTCCTTTTGAAACATTGTACAACAACTAATTTCTCCAAATTGTCTTGATTTAAGCTCATCCGTTTATCTGTCAGCACATTCTTAAGCAAAGAAAATGACCTTTGTATGTCACAAGAAGTGACAGGTGCATACTTAAGTTACGACTTTTGGGACAAAGTGAGGTCAAATTGTACGTCTTTTGCATTTTTACAAGCTTGACAAATTCAAAATCAAGATTTGAGTGGATCACTTTGTTCAACTTACCTCTAGCTGCCACAGCTACTTCTCCATGCAATGATTGCAGACACAATTGATTGTATTCAATAACTAATCCTGTCAGTGTTTTCCGGACTTGTAGGCCATCATCCAGGAGCATGTGATAACTGCTAACAATTGTCTGCTGTGATAACAGAGACGTGTGACGAGTGAGAGTTTTGGATATGAAATTACAGGATCACAATAGAAGATGGTTATTAATACAAAATTTACAGTTCAATTTATAGCAATTTATAACTGGGGCGCCTTATTCCTAAGAATTACAGAGATCGACGTGGGGTCTTCCGGCTTTCGTCAATGTTTACTCAAGCAACAGATAAGAAAGTGTTTAGTTAATTGGTTCAGGGCGGATTGGTTTATAGGACCTCTACCGTATGTACTAACTTTGGTTGTCAGGTAGGATTCCAGGAATACATTTTCTCAGTTTCTCAATAATATACATACTCTATAAACATGGAAAAACGGTCCCAAATTCTGCAAAACAACATTCATAAAAGACATTATCATGCAAGTTAACATTATATAAGTACCAAAGTCATAATATGCAATAAAAACATCCAAATATTTGCTGTTAAATCCAAAATCTTCAAAATATACAACATGCATGAATTTTTGCCTAAAAAGGCCAAAACATGCAAACATGCAGGGAAAAAGAACGGTTATTTGGAATTGTTAAGTCATAAAATGAATATTTGCAAAGTTTGTGAAGTGTATTCAGCTTATTTAAAAACATGCATTTGCGTGGAATTCCAGGCTCTAGTTATCATTTATAATGTCTTACAAGATACACTTTAATTCAATTCATACTTTGCTCAAGCAAATCATTAGTGCTGTGAAGAACCGAAGAAAAAAGTTACTGGGCTGAATTACAGTTACTTGAGAAGTATTTTACTCAGTTATGATTACAAATGACTTTTTTCAGCAAGTAATCAGTAAAAGTACAAAACGAATGTAAAGAAATGGTATTACTTTATTTTGTGTGTTTCTTTATTAGCATGAATGAGCTTAAATAAGTGAGTAAATGCCATACATGAGACTAAACATGATAGATTGGAACTTTCAAAATTATCTTTCACATCATTTTTGCTTTACTGAATGACTTTTAGTATTTCAAATAATTTGTCATTTACTTTGCAAATAAATTAATGGGTTATTAAGATTCTCATCGCTGAGCCTCGACGTCTTTGGGGGAAGTACATCTTTGCATTTAACTGAAAAGACATCCTACAGGGCCACTTGAAGCAATACCTGTTGTTAACTTTAAGAACATCTTTGGTAAACTTATGATGTCTTTGAAAGTACTGAAGAGGTAAGAAAGTACTTCATCCAGAACTGGTGAAGTTATTTGTTTTTGCTGTAGTAGAACCAAAAAAGTTTTCATCATAATAATTTATTTTTTCTCATTTCTGCTTCCATTTGATATATATCAATTACTAGAGTGTAATGATTATAAGTTTATTTCAAGAAGTAAAATACAAGTAAAAATTACATTTTGTGAAAAATAAGAATTACAAGTAGAAATTTCTAAGAATGTTATCATTACAAGCAATTTGATTACTTTTACTCAATTACTTCCCAACTCTGTAAATCCTTAATGTAAATTTAATCCCAAATACACAACAATCATCATAATTTCTTCGCTCCAGCAAGCCGGGTGCGGTTGTGTATGTTGTGTTTGTTCTATCCATCCACAGATGCTGCTCATATATGCGACACCAGTTCACATCTCTAATTTCAAGGTCCATTATCTGAGTACAACCTGCTGCCTTGTAGGTGACTGGGCACCAAAGGCTAAGGGAGAAAACCCTGAAAGAAAATCTCCGTCTGGGTTAGGCTCAGCAGGTCTACAGAAGGATCACTGAAGAAGTTGTTTTCAAGAATAATACGAGCCTCGGATGTAGGAATTCACGACGACGACATCAGTTTGGTGCGAATGACGGTTTACAGCCCGATGTTACACCAGCTACCCAAACCAAACGAATACAAAGTATTAGAGTGGGAACACAACAACATAAACAATAATAATAATAATATGAATATACTATCTGCGCACTTTTTAGTGATAGATTTACACCCTAGTGCTGAAGTGGTCGACTTCGGTTATCTTCGAGATTCGTATTGGCAACCTTTGAAACACAAACTAAGAATTGCGTAACATCGCTGTGCGACATCTGGCGTACACTTTAAGTGCTCGTACTGTTGTTGTTTATACAGCAAAGCCAAACTATAGAATTCATGCTAGGAACACGTTTTGCAACGAGAAATGTTATAGTATTATATATTGTGTGTGTGACACAGTTGTTTGCTTAAAATAATAAAGGTTTATAAAATTCATATCGATCGATCATATTATCGATTCAATTCAGATTTCATTTCCATTCAGTTGGCAGTATTAATGGAACCCTTCTTACTTCTCCAAAGAGTACAAAAATCTATCACTAAAAAGTGCGCATACTATAGTTCCATGAAACAAAAAAGAAAATGACATAACGGAAAATTAAAAGAAAACTAGTCAGTGCATTAACAGCTCATTAGACAATCAGAAACAATTATGACAGTAATATAACAATAATAACAACAACAATTAACATAGTAGCAAAATCTAAACGAATCCAGATGTCAAGTAATAAACTGCAATGCCACATACAGTATATAGCCCAAGCAAAACTAAAATTCCATACTGGATTTTTAAAAGTAATAATAATAATAATAATAATAAAACTGCCAGTACAATTCCAAAATGTTGACATAAATGGGAAATTACATATCAGGAAATTACCGGTATAATAGCCAGGCCATTAATGCTCATTAAGAACCCCTGCATAGTTTGCCAAACAATTTTGATAAGATGATAATAATACTAATAAGTGGAGTACTAAAAATAAAATACCTGAAAGTAAAGTACAGCATGTCATTGCCTAGCCAGAACTGGGGCATGACATAGTGGAAGGTTAATGGACTGACTAGTCAGCTAGACTCTCGCCAACAACTTGCATTCTGTGCTAGAGTGGAGAGAAGTGAGGACTTCTTTAAGATAAATTCCAAAATGCAAGTATTTAAGGATTTAGAAAGAAATAAACATAAATGTTTTTACATTTTTTTGAGTGTGATTTGATAGAATCTACTTGATGGTTCTTTGAAGAATGAAACATGTCATTGAATACTGAATTTTCACGACCGCATTGTAATCGAAACCGACTTTCAACCTATTAGGTCGTAAGCAACCGACACGAAATCGGGAGGTTGTGGGTTCGGATCCCACTGGTGTCTGGTTGGCCATTTTTGTTCTGTACTTAACATCTCTTCAACACGTACTAAATGTACGTAACACGACCTAATAGGTTGAAAGTTGGTTTCGATTACAATGCGGTCGTGAAAATTCAATATTCATTGACTTGGCCCTCAACGGGCAACTTAAACGCACTCTAGAGTGTGATGGTAATAGTACCAGACCTGTAGCTTAGATCCTTTCCAACAGAACAAAGATGGCCTGGGCCACCATAGCTCAATTGGTAGAGCAACCGACGCGAAATCGGGAGGTTGTGGGTTCGGATCCCACTGGTGTATGGTTGGCCATTTTTGTTCTGTACTTAATATCTCTTCAACTCGTACTAAATGTACGTAACACGACCTAATAGGTTGAAAGTCGGCTTTGAAAACATGTCATTGTTTCTTTTTCAGGTATAATTCTGTTACCATACGTTTTCTTTTTCAGATAGTTTATAAATGTATTTATTCAAAATTAATATGTAGTCTAATTTATCTACACACTCATCCAAGATCCTGTTGGTTATTTTCCCACTCCATTCTTTGCCTTAGGTAGTCTATCCCTTCTTCAACTTCTTCTCTCCTTTTTCTCTCCTCTTAAACATCATAGCTATATTCTCATTCTCCATGAAATGAATTACCTCTTATGAGTTTCCAGTTAGTGACATGAAGTTGATTATTGTCATCTTCATAATTTTACTGGTCACCTCACTACAGTAATGAGTAATCAAATAACACAACAAGTTATTAATGGGTCCACCCTGTCAGTATTTATTGATTTCAATAAAACATAGTTAATCTACACTATTCATTAGTCATACTTTTTTTCTAGTAATTTATACCATTCTTTTCATCAGCGATTAACATCCTTACTTTCTAGAACTCTAGACAAAAATTATAATTAATGAACATGAGTTGTTACAAATTCAATGCATGTCTGGTTGCAGAGCGACACATATCATGCTACAATGAATAAGAAGAAAGTCACACAACCTGGCAAACTCACATAAATTTAATGTCACAGTGGGATTTTTGGATCCACATTGTTTTTATTTCTGGCCAACATCATCGCAGGATGAGGTCGCTCCATTATGCATCTTTAAGCTTGTTAAAAGGGGCATCACAAACAAGAATTGAATTTTGTAGTAGTATAAGACATTGATGCCTTATAGGATCTGAAATTTTATGTAGGCCTAATAGGTTTTTTAGGTTTAGTAAGTAGTCCTGAGAGTCGGGATACCATTTGCTATGGAATAGGAGTGGGCATCGTAATCTAATTTGGAGTGGGCATCTCGGACATATTCTGAGTCATGGCACTCTTTGTGCTCAGACGGCTAGGACTATACAATCCACCAGTGGTCCCTAATCCGTTAGAGGAGAGATCCTAACTTGGACTATGTGCAAGTAGGGGAGCATCCTGCTTTATGAATTTACCAAGCCCAGAACATTTTAAGCAAGCCTCGGACTTATGGAAGTAACGGAGTCCCACTCCCATTTGACAGGCGAGGGACTCCTTGGAAACAACTTGGTGAACGAAATGGAATTCTATGAGGAGCTATCAATATTAATGGGGCTTATGGAAGAAGGAAAGTAGAACTGGCTGAGTCAGCAAAGAGGATGCATCTGGATGTGCTAGGAGTAAGTGATATTCAGGTAAGGGGAGATAATGAGGAAGAGATAGGAGATTATAAAGTGTACTTGACAGGTGTTAGATAGGAAAGGGCAGAGTATGGGGTAGGGCTGTTTATCAGGAATACCATTCCATGCAACATAGTTTCTGTTAGGCTCGTAAATGAGCAAATGATATGGATAGATTTGACAGTTGGTGGAATTAGGACAAGAATTGTCTCAGTGTATTCATCATGTGAGGGTGCAGATAAGGATGAAGTTGACAAGTTTTATGAAGCATTGAGTGACATCGTAGTCAGCGTCAGCAGCAAGGATAAGGATAGTGCTAATGAGCGATTTCATTGTGAGAGTTGGAAATAGAACTAAGGATTTGAAAGGGTTCTGGTAAATGTGGGGAAGATATTATAGAGAATACCTGATGCACTTGAAATATAGAACTCAATAGAAGTATCTGGACTTTGCATTCAACTGGCATTTTATACTTTTAATGTGCAATTTTAGAGTATTCACTGAACAAGGGCATATTTTAATCATCATTGTAAAAAATCGTGTGATACTATTCTTACAATCTAATTGTAATTGATGTAAAACCTGAAATTTTATTTGTCGTTAATCAGTACAACATTATTTTATCTATCAATATTTCATCACTCCACCATTTATATGTACATTATTGCATCACATACACAGTTCACTCTTTTAATTTTTATTTCCACAATGTAATTTTGTTTTAGGACATCGGCAAATCCATAAGTGTATCTTAGTTAGGCTGATGATCCCTTGATAACATATTGTAATGTATTGATAGACATTGCAATTATTGTACAGTATTGAGTAGGTGGAATAAACCTCGTAAATTTTATGTAAGTACATCCCTAACAACAAACAAGCATCATACAGCATTACTTGAGGGCTGGGTAGCGCTTTGTTCAGTTTTACCCAGTGGGACGTTTTCTTTCACTATATCTTGTTAAGTGACCTCAGTTAGCTATGTGTATACAATTTCACTACAATTGAATCAGTGGTTCTGATGGAATTAGCACGATACTCTTAACAGGAGGAATTTGATATGTAATCAGTTGGTGACACCGATTGTAAAAGGATCACTTTACAGTCTCATTACATAAATACCTATTTAGTATAGTTGAAATATCCTCTTTTTTATAATATATATTTTTTTCTTTTTAGGAAATTTCATGACCTCCACCGCAATCATCTTGGTGTTATTGATATGAATGACAGTCGTACCCAGACAGCTTCACAAAGATTTCTTCATATCTATATGAAATTGAAAAAGGAAGGAAACCTACCTGAAGAGAAGCTGTTTGATGCTGCATTTGAGGAGTTCAAGGCCGAGAGATCATTTGCCACAGAGAGAGTGTCATCAGAAGAGGCCGAGGTTCCTACTCGGAAGAAAAGTTTAGTATCAACTTTCCGTGAAGCTCAGAACAAAGGGAAAATGGACTCTAATATGAATATTGATGTCAAAGAAATATTTAAGGAATAAAAATAAGCAGTTATGTTGTAAAAGTTTTGTAAGTTATTAAAGTGTAAATAGTGAAGTGTTCAAATGCTTATTTACATCCTTACCCAGATTATCTGATTCAGTACTGTTGAACTTCTCGGTACGGAAGCAATCACAGTAGGCTCTAGTACATGTGGAGGCCGCATTCTCTGTGAGTTAGGAGTGTAAAATGTGTGCTGGTTTCAGCACGTGTGCACACACAATTTTGATAACACACTCTTTCTACTCTACATTACAAAATACAGTAAGTGACAGATACCTGTGCACTTCCCCTTCCCACACCTCCTGCGTACTACTTCAGCGTAAAACATTTGCCAAGCTAAGTGGCACTAGCCTGTGTCCAGGGACCTGCTGCCGTGTGTGTCAGGGTCAATGTTATCGGACAGTCACATATTCAACAGGGTCCCCTGCTCTGCTCATCATCCCTCTCCCACCACTGCGCTCCCACGGCCAAGTGAACAGCTAGCCACCAACATCTGTATTCCTCTCTGAACCATGTGAGTAGGCATACCCTCCCACTAGAATGTACAGGCACTTGTACCCCAAGAACATGGCTCAGCATCACGCACCTCTTTATCACATTTATTTCCGCTACATCAACGTCCGTTATCAATGAACTATCATTGACCGAGTGAGTTGGCTATGCCGTTAGGGCCGCACGGCTGTGAACTTGCATTTGGTGGGAGTGGTAATGGTGGTGATTACTATTTTAAGAGGAAGTACAACTAGGCAACCATCCTCTATATAACACTAATCGGAGAGAGAAAATGGAAGGCATTCGACACTTCGAAAAATGAAGGTGCTGGCTAAAGAAAGACAAGGGCCACGAAGGGTGTGAAAATGAAAGACTCCCTAGACCTCCATACGTAACACTGCTGGGATCGGAAAAAAACAAAAGTTGACCAAGGGAGGTCGGATAGGGTAGATGAAAGTGAGGAGCCTGGCGCAAGTAAGTGGAAGCAATATCGGGACTCGGGTAAGGGCCCCGTGGTCGCCAACCCACACTCCAAAGCGCAGAGCCCCTGGGGCTCCTTTTAGTCGCCTCTTACGACACACAGGGGATACCATGGGTGTTATTCTACCGCCCCCACCCATAGGGCGAACTTGCATCTGGGAGATAGTGGGTTCGAACCCCACTGTTGGCAGCCCCAAAGATGCATTTTTGTGGTTTCCCATTTTCATACCAGGCAAATCCTGAGGCTGCACCTTAATTAAGGCCACGGCCGCTTCCTTCCTTCTCCTAGCCCTTTCCTATCCCATGTCGTCATAAGACCAGTCTGGGTCAGTGCGACGTAAAGCCAATTGTAAAAAAAGAAAGAAATGAAGATTATAATTGGAATCAAGATCACTATCACCCAAGTTTTGTAACCATTCCTCGTAAGTTAAGAAATTCTTTTGTCTCAAAGCCACGCTTTATTGCTTTCCACCATGGCTTGTCACAGCGCTAAAATCAAACATTTTTAAGTTACTCTAAGGAGAGAAAAAAAAGTCAAAATGCAGAATCATATATACACCACCAAAGGGAAGAGGAAAAGAAAAATAATGACTTAGTTCATGATACCTACTACATTACACGGGGGACTGCACATTGCGTACTTATACACCACGTGATATAGATGTTGATTCCCATAGGGAACCTGAAATATTTGTCCCGAATGTGTAAATTTATAATACCAATATAAATGGTCTGTTATTGGACACTATAAATTTTCCAGCTAACTCATTCCTGGTTGCCAGTGTTTCGCCCCCATGTGCTAAGTTGGGCTCATCAGTTGGTACTTAGCACACCCACCAAGACGCATGCCTAGTGCATACTGTGGAGGCTACGGCGTAGGCTACTTGGAGCCACCGGCAGATCTGTATCATCTAATAGCCAAGCAGGCATCAATTTTTGGTCATGAGACAAAGTCTCTCATAGTGCATTGGCACTGCCGGTGGCAGCGCGTGGATGGGACCCAACCAGAAACTCCGCCATGTACTGACCCGCTTGGCAGTGCATGGTTACCCCCATAAAATTTGTGTATTTTCATGAACCAAATGAAAAATGCGTTGCAGATTGTCACATAACTTGGTTCCAGAGATCTCCATCACAGAATACAGTGTAATGTGAATTACGGTATACTGTATTAATGATTATTTTCTTTTATGTTGACCGCAGTTACATCTATTATTATTATTATTATTCTTGTTTTGTTTCGGCCAACTAAGGACCACGTCATTTCAACTCTTTCCCTTGAGCTTTAATGTTGGTCCAGTATTCCTTCATTCATATACAGTGTTGCTCGTTTCGCTCTTCCGTCCATGCCTTTCCAGTTTTCATCTTCGGCTTTGGTAGGAAACTCTGATGTTCTTGGAGTTTTTTATTAAGTGGGACACGCTCCTGGATATCTTCAAATGAGATCCCAATCTCTTGCAGATCTTTCTGTACCTCACCGAATCATGCCCCCTTTGCCTTTTTCTCTTGGAGGAAAGTGAAAATGTGGTTGGTTAACCGTGTTGAATTCATTATTATTATTATTAGTCATATAGCGAATGGGCATTTTTTTCCTTCGGAGTATACTTAGATCGCCACATTAGAAAATAACGTTCCTTTTCGGGTAACGATAAAAAATATATGAATCGAAGAAAATAACGCGACCTTCTCGCAGAGTGTTTCACATTTTAAAAATGGCGGTTATAGTCGTTCCTTGTGAGGTTATTTGTGATTGGCAGTGAACAGCACAAGATCTTTACCCCTCTCTATTCTATCCTCTTTGATCTTTACTTTAGGTGGCTGTGGATGGCTGTGATTGGTTGTAAGTTGACGCTGATGAGCGACACCGTGCTTGGTTTGGCAGATAAAGGTTACTAAAAAAGTAAATAAATAACTGTTTGTACATGTGCCCATGAAGGGAGATAAGACTAGAACTAGAGGATTTGGGACGCTTGCTGAAAACTTAAAATAACTCGTAAATATCTGTTTAACGCATACTATAAATCTAAATTTTAATTTACGGGAGAAAAGTGCATAGTCAGTGTTTACTATTGAAGTTCGCTGTGTCTGCTATCTGAATGCAAATACAGATAACATCTGTCATACAGGTGTCAAGTATTTGTGACTCTGTTGTTAGTAACCAGAACATTGCCCTACCTAAAGCCTTTCACCGTCACAGGGCATGTAAATCCAGTATGCGGTCCTGATAGTTTATCCCTCAGATATAGTAAAATGGCATCACAGGTAAGTAATGAATCATAACCTCAAAAAAATAGACTGGTAATTGACATAGCAGTATGTAAACTAAATGCACTTCTTCAGCTCATTCATGATTTAAATATGTACACTACATAAAGCAGTCTTTTTGTTGAATTTTAGGTGGACAAAGTGGTGAAAGTCTTCAAAACTGTGGCCCAGTACCCGACACCCTCATCTGCCAGAGTATTAAAATTTCCTCAGGGCGTGAACACCACTACAATACTGACATCATGGACGCAAAGGAATTTGGAAAGAGGCAAAACAATAAAATTCCAGCAGACACACTTGATAGATACATCAATAAGCAAAGCATCTGATATGTTACCTGTTGACATAACATTTGAGTGAGTTTCCAGTGTCCTTTTTTTTTTTTTTTTTTTTTTTTTACAAGTGCATGTGTGGAATAAAATAGTTAATTTTATGTTAATATATAATTAAGTTATTACTTAAAATAAACCCTCATCACCTTTTAAACATACACCTATATATCTGTGGTGGCTTGGTTCTAAAAGGGCCAACGTCATTTTAAAAAATCGAAATTGAGATATTAACTGATACAAACGCGTTTTATCCTGGCTTGCAACATGTTAAAAGGACCAATGTCTCTGTTAAGTACTAAACGAACAGTTAACGTTTAATTAAATAAGCCTTTGCCAATAATGTTAGATTGCCAATAAAGATTATTTATTTACACAGAAAAACGCACAATGTGCAGGGGTCACCTGATGAAGCTCCTATTCTGAAGATAGGATTGGAGTAAATTTCATTACCATGAAAGAAAATGAACGTGATGGACATTGAGTGGTTTCCTGTCCAGTCACCCAAGCATATTCTGATATCAATGTGACACTAAACAAAGTCAGAATGATGGCAAGGAAAGAATTGAAAGGAATGATGTCAGGCGATAGAAACATGCATACGGGAGAATAGGAAATAATACTGTTTATACGCAAATAATCCCCACATTCTAACCTTAGTGAGGGAAGTTTTTAAAAATATAAATATTGAAAACCGTCATTACTACGGTACAATAAATATCTGATCTTTATTAGCAATTTGTGAGAGTAAATACAAATTTCTCTGGCACACACCAATAAAGATTAGAGACCTGGCAATTTTTAAAGAATACAATAGGAAAAACTAGCGTTTAATAAGGTGACTTCCACAAAGAAAGTATTAAGTTATTTAAAGTTAGTTGTTGAAAACAATAATTGGAAAACTATAAGCAAAACATCAAATGCTCATAGCTCAAAAACAGGTTTTTTGACATTGGCCCTTTTAGAACCAAGCCACAGATATTAGTCCAAGTTTCCTGTTTCTGTCTTGATCCATCTCTTTGCTGCGCAACCAACAGATCAGGGCTAGACTCTTTGTAGGAATTCTTTCTCCAGGCATTTTGTTGGTGTAATCTTTCCACTTCTTTTTGTATTTTTCCATGTATTTCAGTACATGTCCCATTTTTAGTTTTCTCATCATATCATATCACATCATCATTCTTTTAATGTTAAGGGTTATAAATTTCATCAAGGTTTGTAAATATAACTATGTATTGAATAGGTGGAAAACTTTTCTGCTTATAACTTATATGTTATAAATTTCATTCTGGTTGGTTCGTATTGAACCGAAGACAACAAGACTGAAAAAATGAAATGTCGTATGGCTTTTAGTGCCGGGATATCCCAGGACGGGTTCGGCTCGCCAGGTGCAGGTCTTTCTATTTGACTCCCGTAGGCGACCTGCGCGTCGGGATGAGGATGAAATGATGATGAAGACAACACATACACCCAGCCCCCGCTGCATTGGAATTAACCAATTAAGGTTAAAATCCCCGACCCAGCCGGGAATCGAACCCGGGACCCTCTGAACCGAAGGCCAGTATGCTGACCGTTCAGCCAACGAGTCGGACAACAAGACTGAAGATTATATATGATTTATTCAGGTAAAATTTTTCCACCTATTCAATACGGTAAGCTTTTTGCAATGCAGTTATTTTTACATTACATTATAAAGCTTGGTACTAGTTTCGATCCTACTCTGGGTCATCACAGGCGATAAATATTTAAATACACAATTTAATCAAATATTCTAAAACAATGCATTTTAGTTAAAATAAGTAATATTACATTATTCAGCTTAAAATATAAACTAGTATAAGAAGTTATTATATTAATAAAACCAATCAATCAATCAATCAATACTGATCTGCATTTAGGACAGTCGCCCAGGTGGCAGATTCCCTGTCTGTTGCTTTCCTAGCCTTTTCAAAGAAATTGGAAATTTATTGAACATCTCCCTTGGTAAGTTATTCCATTCCCTAACTCCCCTTCCTATAAATGAATATTTGCCCTAGTTTGTCCTCTTGAATTCCAACCTTATCTTCATATTGTGATCTTTCCTACTTTTATAAACGTCATTCAAACTTATTCGTCTACTAATGTCATTCCACGCCATCTCTTCGCTGACAGCTCGGAACATACCACTTATGACATAGATGTTGATTCCCATAGGGAACTTGAAATATTTGTCCTGAATGAGTAAATTTATAATACCAATATAAAGGTCCGTTATTGGACATTATAAATTTTCCAGCTAACTCATTCCTGGTTGCCTGCGTTTCGCCCTCGTGTGCTAAGTTGGGCTCGTCAGTTGGGACTTAGCACACCTCCCAAGACGCAAGGCTAGCGCATACCGTGGAGGCCACTGCATAGGCTACTTGAAGCCACCAGCAGTGCCAATGCACTATGAGAGCTATGTCTCATTTCCAAAAAATTTCATGCCTGCCTGGCCATCAGATGACATAGATGTTGATTCCCACAGGGAACTTGAAATATTTGTCCTGAATGAGTAAATTTATAATACCAATATAAAGGTCCGTTATTGGACATCATAAATTTTCCAGCTAACTCATTCCTGGTTGCCTGCGTTTCGCCCTCGTGTGCTAAGTTGGGCTCGTCAGTTGGGACTTAGCACACCTCCCAAGACGCAAGGCTAGCGCATACCGTGGAGGCCAGTGCATAGGCTACTTGAAGCCTCCACGGTATGCGCTAGCCTTGCGTCTTGGGAGGTGTGCTAAGTCCCAACTGACGAGCCCAACTTAGCACACGAGGGCGAAACGCAGGCAACCAGGAATGAGTTAGCTGGAAAATTTATAATGTCCAATAACGGACCTTTATATTGGTATTATAAATTTACTCATTCAGGACAAATATTTCAAGTTCCCTATGGGAATCAACATCTATGTCATCTGATGGCCAGGCAGGCATCAAATTTTTTGGAAATGAGACATAGCTCTCATAGTGCATTGGCACTGCTGGTGGCTTCAAGTAGCCTATGCAGTGGCCTCCACGGTATGCGCTAGCCTTGCGTCTTGGGAGGTGTGCTAAGTCCCAACTGACGAGCCCAACTTAGCACACGAGGGCGAAACGCAGGCAACCAGGAATGAGTTAGCTGGAAAATTTATAATGTCCAATAACGGACCTTTATATTGGTATTATAAATTTACTCATTCAGGACAAATATTTCAAGTTCCCTATGGGAATCAACATCTATGTCATCTGATGGCCAGGCAGGCATCAAATTTTTTGGAAATGAGACATAGCTCTCATAGTGCATTGGCACTGCTGGTGGCTTCAAGTAGCCTATGCAGTGGCCTCCACGGTATGCGCTAGCCTTGTGTCTTGGGAGGTGTGCTAAGTCCCAACTGACGAGCCCAACTTAGCACACGAGGGCGAAACGCAGGCAACCAGGAATGAGTTAGCTGGAAAATTTATAATGTCCAATAACGGACCTTTATATTGGTATTACATACCACTTAGTCGAGCAGCTCTTCTTCTTTCTCTCAATTCTTCCCAACCCAAACATTGCAACATTTTTGTAACGCTACTCTTTTGTCGGAAATCACCCAGAACAAATCGAGCTGCTTTTCTTTGGATTTTTTCCAGTTCTTGAATCAGGTAATCCTGGTGAGGATCCCATACACTGGAACCATACTCTAGTTGGGGTCTTACCAGAGAATTATATGCACTCTCCTTTACATCCTTACTACAACCCCTAAACACCCTCATAACCATGTGCAGCGATCTGTACCCTTTATTTACAATCCCATTTATGTGATTACCCCAATGAAGATCTTTCCTTATATTAACACCTAGATACTTACAATGATCCCCAAAAGGAACTTTCACCCCATCAACGCAGTAATTAAAACTGAGAGGACTTTTCCTATTTGTGAAACTCACAACGTGACTTTTAATCCCGTTTATCAACATACCATTGCCTGCTGTCCATCTCACCACATTTTCGAGGTCATGTTGCAGTTGCTCACAATCTTGTAACTTATTTATCACTCTATAGAGAATAACATCGTCCGCAAAAAGCCTTGCCTCCGATTCCACTCCTTTACTCACATCATTTATATATGTAAGAAAACATAAAGGTCCGATAATACTGCCCTGAGGAATTCCCCTCTTAATTATTACAGGGTCAGATAAAGCTTCACCTACTCTAACTCTCTGAGATCTATTTTCTAGAAATATAGCAACCCATTCAGTCACTCTTTTGTCTAGTCCAATTGCACCCATTTTTGCCAGTAGTCTCCCATGATCCACCCTATCAAATGCTTTGGACAGGTCAATCGCGATACAGTCCATTTGACCTCCTGAATCCAAGATATCTGCTATATCTTGCTAGAATCCTACAAGTTGAGCTTCAGTGGAATAACCTTTCCTAAAACCGAATTGCCTTCTATCGAACCAGTTATTAATTTCACAAACATGTCTAATATAATCAGAAAGAATGCCTTCCCAAAGCTTACATACAATGCATGTCAAACTTACTGGCCTGTAATTTTCAGTTTTATGTCTATCACCCTTTCCTTTATACACAGGGGCTACTATAGCAACTCTCCATTCATCTGGTATAGCTTCTCCGACCAAACAATAATCAAATAAGTACTTCAGATATGGTACTATATCCCAACCCATTGTCTTTAGTATATCCCCAGAAATCTGATCAATTCCAGCCACTTTTCTAGTTTTCAACTTTTGTATCTTATTGTAAATGTCATTGTTATCATATGTAAATTTTATTACTTCTTTGGCCTTAGTCTCCTCCTCTATCTCGACATTATCCTTGTAACCAACAATCTTTACATACTGCTGACTGAATACTTCTGCCTTTTGAAGATCCTCACATACACACTCCCCTTGTTCATTAATTATTCCTGGAATGTCCTTCTTGGAACCTGTTTCTGCCTTAAAATACCTATACATACCCTTCCATTTTTCACTAAAATTTGTATGACTGCCAATTATGCTTGCCATCATGTTATCCTTAGCTGCCTTCTTTGCTAGATTCAATTTTCTAGTAAGTTCCTTCAATTTCTCCTTACTTGCACAGCCATTTCTAACTCTTATTTCTTTCCAGTCTGCACCTCCTTCTTAGTCTCTTTATTTCTCTATTTTAATAAGGTGGGTCTTTACCATATTCCTTACCACCCTTAATGGTACAAACCTGTTTTCGCATTCCTCAACAATTTCTTTAAACCCATCCCAGAGTCTGTTTACATTTTTATTTACCGTTTTCCACCGATCATAGTTACTTTTTAGAAACTGCCTCATGCCTGCTGTATCAGCCATATGGTACTGCCTAACAGTCCTACTTCTAAGACCTTCCTTTCTATCACATTTATTTTTAACTACGACAAAAACAGCTTCATGATCTCACTAATACCCTCTATTACTTCAGTTTCCCTATAGAGCTCATCTGGTTTTATCAGCACGACATCCAGGATATTTTTCCCTCTAGTTGGTTCCATCACTTTCTGAATCAGCTGTCCTTCCCATATTAACTTATTTGCCATTTGTTGGTCATGCTTCCTGTCGTTCGCATTTCCTTCCCAATTGACATCTGGCAAATTCAGATCTCCCGCTACAATCACATTTCTTTCCATGTCGTTTCCCACATAGCTGACTATCCTATCAAATAATTCCGAATCCGCGTCAGTGCTACCCTTTCCCGATCTGTACACTCCAAATATATCAAGTTGCCTATTATCTTTAGAAATGAGCCTTACACCTAGAATTTGATGTGTCTCATCTTTAACTTTTTCGTAGCTTACAAATTCTTCTTTCACCAGAATGAACACTCCCCCTCCCATCCTTCCTATCCTATCTCTACGATACACACTCCAGTGCCGTGAGAGGATTTCTGCATCCATTATATCATTTCTCAGCCATGATTCAACTCCTATTACAATATCTGGTAAATATATATCTATTAAATTACTTAATTCTATTCCTTTCCTTACAATACTTCTACAGTTCAACACTAACAATTTTATGTCATCCCTACTTGATTTCCAGTTCCCTGTCCCCTTATCACCGCTCCCTAGGCCATCCCGTTTCCCTGAATGTACCTCCCTATTACCCTTCCAAACAAATTTCCTAACTTATACGTACCACTGCAGTTTAAATGAAGGCCATCTGAGCGCAGATCCCTATCTCCTACCCACCCATTAGGATCTAGAAATTTCACTCCCAATTTCCCACATACCCACTCCATAGTCTCATTTAAATCCCGAATCACCCTCCAGTCAGTATCCCTTCTACACAGTATTCCACTAATAACAATCTCCGCTTTCTTAAACTTCACCCGTGTTGCATTTACCAGATCCCACACATCTCCAACTATGTTGGTACTTATATCAGCTTGCCTTACGTTGTTGGTACCAACGTGAAACACTACCACCTTCTCCTTCCCCTCCTCCCTCTCTTCTACTTTCCTCAACATTTGCCTCAACCTAATTCCTGGATAACACTCTACCCTGGTACCCTTTCCTCCACACACTTTCCCCACATGTCTAACGATGGAATCCCCCATGACCAGAGCCTCAACCCTACCCACCTCATTTGATCCCCTGCCCTCCTGGTCAGCCCTATCTTTCCTGATAGCTGCAGAAGCTACTTCCTCCTCCCTTTTCTCCTTCCCATGACCCTGTTCCACCTGTCTTTTCCTATCCTCTACTCTACATTTTCCTTTCCTACCTTTTCCCTTCCTCCTACTTCCACACATCTCAGCAACAGTTCCCTGTCCCTCATCTTCCCTCTGTTGTTCTACCTGGAGTGACTCGTACCGATTTCGCACAGACACCTGTCCTGAATCCTGATCCTGAATAGAGCCCTTAGCCTGCAATCTCCTTCCCCTTAGAACATTAGACCACCTATCTTCTACAACTCCTCCCTTGAGAAGTCTGAAATCTCAGTTCATTGCGGAGCAATTGGACCTTGCGCGGCAGTGTGTGAAGCGTGGCTGATAGTGTATAACTGTATATATCTACCAGAAGGGCTTACTTTTAAACTATTAGTAATTAGAAATATATTTATGAAGCATATTCTGAAGCAATTAAATTATGAGCTTTCATCACAGTTGTGCTCATTTTATTAAGTGCTATGCAAAAACAATACTTTTAAAATCAAATAAGAGATATACCTTAGAACATAGTACTTGGTTCCAAATGTAGCCATTTTACAACAGCATACTAGTTTATATTTGTTTTATTATCTTTGTATTCTTCATCATTAACTTGTAAGTTGAATAATGTAATGTTACTTATTTTAACTAAAATGTATAGTTTTAGGATATTTGACTAAATTGTGTATTTGAATGTTTATGGCTGATGATGACCCAGAGTAGGGTCGAAACTAGTACCAAACTTTATAATATATTGTAAAAATAACTGCATGTAAAAAGCTTACTGTATTGAATAGGTGGAAAATAATTTACCTGAATAAATCATCATCATCATCATCATCAGTCGTTGTGCTCATTACTGAACGTCGTGACCTCATAACTCTATTATTTCCGTGTTGCAACCTTGACAAGATGTCTCCATCCCAAGTGGTTTTCACATTTCTTTAATATGATCTGAAGTGGTAGACCAGTAAACTTCTTCACCTGATCTATCCATCTGCTTGCTATTCTTCCTCGTGGTCTACTGCCTTCAATTTTGCCTTGTAAAATGACCTTTTCCAAGTTATCTCCGTCTCGCCTTAAAATGTGGCCAAGGAACTGGAGGTAACGCTCGCTCACACGGGAAGATAGGCGTTTCTTGACGCAGAGTTCGTCCAGAATGGAAACATTAGTTCTTCTTTCTGTTCAGGATATACGTAGCATTCTCCACCAACACCACATCTCAAAGGCATCAATGCACTTTTTGTCTTTAGCATTCACGGTCCAGGTCTCACAGCCGTACAAAAAGACGGAGAACACTAGTGATTCTACCAAGCACATCTTCGTGGCTTTTGATATTGCCTGGTTCTGCCAGATTTTAGTAAGTTTAACCATTGCAGCACGACCTAAGACAATACGTCTTTTTACCTCTTTATCACAGCTTCCCATGTCATTGATGACAGACCCCAAGTATAGAAATTCCTTAACTATATCCAGGTCCTTTAGGCATCCTGTAAGTTGGATTTGACCTTGCCGATCAACTACCATTAGTTTGGTCTTTTTGATGTTTATCTCTAGACCATACTGAAGACTAGTGCTCTTCACCCTTCTTAGAGGGGGGTGATATACCCGCCAAATCTCCCTCTGTGTATGCTGCTGAAGGCGAGAATAAGCAGTAATACGAAGATGCTTTTCTCTTGTGTGTCACAGAGTTATGTCAGAAAAAAAAGAGCTGTATATTGATGTGGTTAGAAGAAAATATCAAGGGCAGTTATTCAGTTGATGACAGGAAACCCAATTCAGCCCCGTACAGTACATCTAGCTTAGCTCATTTGACTTAAGCAAAAATAATTCCGATCACAGTGTATTGGATGAAATCTACCATGGGACCGGTGACGTGACAAATATATATGCAAGTGATTGCGGGTTAATGATCTTAGCCACTCGGTAGGCTATGACGTTGTTGATGGCGATTCGTCCATCAGATGGAGACATTAAGCCTCGAGCAGGCCCCTTGGTATTGTTTGACAGGAGTAGGCTATGTGCCAACACTGAGTTTCATCCTCTCCCTACCTTGTTATCGTCATCATCATCATAAAGATGGAGCTGTAATAACAATTTTAAGTTTTCGACGCACGCGTGGGTTTTAGAGACATTATATAAAGTATTCAGAATATTTTAAGAAGTGATGTTTTTTATATAATTTCAGAGATTTTATTTAAGATTGACATATTTTGTATTTTTATTTATAACTTAGCTTATTTGGTAGTATATAATTGAAACAAATCCACAGATTATTTGGTGAACTTATGGTAACTGCTGAAGAGAATGAATGTGCATTTTGAACTATGTATAATAGATTAATTAATATGGATTAAATAGTTTTTAAAATATTTATTAGTATTGACAAGGCGGATACACATACCATTACCATTGATTTTTCACTGTTGTAGTTATTAGTGGACTCCCTTGGGGCTGGTGTCCTCCTGGGTCAGATATTTTTTTAATAATTGAATTTAAGCTGTGTGGATTATTAGCTTTAGTCTTTCAGAATCGTAAAATACAAGAGTATTTTATTTAATTCTTTATGCATAGCCTACATGATGAAATAGGCTTTTAAAAATATTACGTTCCTAGAGCTCATTGGTCAGTACTTATTATTTAGCGTATGGCTTATACAGAAAATATCAGTAGTACATATATGTGTATACATATTTACAGATGAGAAACAAAGTAATTTGTGCTTCACAATTGAATATCTAGTTCTTCAATCCAGCATACAGCATCTGGAGTTACCAGCAGGAAGTCAGCTTCATCACCGTGATAGGCTCCAATCTTGCATTCCCTGACGATGTGATGAATAGTCTGGTGTGGACTCCACAGTCACAGTCTGGATTAGGAAGCTTTTCTCCACTTATGGAGATCGGCTCTGCACCGGCCATGTCCTGTTCTGATTCTATTCAGGGCAGTCCAGGTCTTGCGTAGTAGGTCGGATCCGCTTGGAAGTCTTGGACCTGCAGGCGCTCATCTCTTGCGGCTACCTATCAACCTTTCCACTCGTCAAGAGATTTAAAATCCTTAGTAACCACGTCAGCAGGATCACGCACAGTTGGATGGCGTTATTTTAGTCTATTAGGATTCAAAAGTGGCAGGTTTCTATGCACTGGTAGACTAGGATTTCTGGAGATCTTGTGGAATTCCTTCATAAGGGCATTAGATCGGCGTAGATCAGGTGGCATTATAGCAGTTAGCAGTGGAAGCCAATGATTTGGAGTAGATGTGATTGCGCCAGATATGATGTGCATTGTGGTATTAAGCTGCTGGGTGTCAACAAGCCTTGTATGATGACGGTTAGTATTGTTTTTCCTCTAATTTTGTATTTCTTATGTTACCAGGCTGCTTTCCTGTATATCCAAGTCTGAAGAACTGCGAGGTGTTGTCCGAGAGATTGTTATTGATACTAACACCAAGAAGCAGTACATTGAAGTTTGGAAGCAGAGTCAGCTGTCCAAGAATTTTGATTTGTCAGCTTTGGAAGTTCATGGCGATGTGTATGCTGATGGTAATGTTATTTCTCACATGCTGAGCTTAGAGACTAATATAAAAAGGGAAAAAGATCAGTGAACAAAATGATAATGTGGATCTTTCTCTGAATTGTTTAGAGTCAAACTGTCAAGAACTGTCATTCTTCAGAAGCTATATTAATCTACCTGTACATATTTAAAACCCTCAGCACCTACCTCTATACGTGGTATAGACCGATACGTGGTTTCGCATTTACGGCTATAGTGCGAGGAGTTTTGGAGTTATGGATATGCAAATTGTTTTATTTCCAAGAAGACATTTTCGGGTTTATCAGTGTTGCAAGAGACTATCCTCATTTTTCCGAATTTAAAGTCTGTCAAAGGAGAACAATAAAACTTTGATTTCCACCTATTCAATACATTAAAAGCAATTATAAAATTAGGATCTCATCCTTATTTTATTGCTAAATTATTAAAAACATAGGACATGTTTCGTTCAAATTTTGAACATATTCAGCTATAAACATTCTTAACAAGGTTAAAACCGGTAACATTATTCTAGAAACTTACACTTATTGTTTACTGTTAACAAACTTAACCATAATAAACTATTAAAATTCTCTTAAATATAAAGCTTTATATATTAAGTTGTCTTATTAAAAACAATGTAACTATTTGTTGTGTTTGAAATTTTGAAACCTTGTTCTAATATTTGATCGAAATATGTCCTATGTTTTTAATAATTTAGCAATAAAATAAGAATGAGATCCTAATTTTATAATTGCTTTTTAATGTATTGAATAGGTGGAAATCAAAGTTTTATTGTTCTCCTTTATTTATTTATTATTTATTTATTTACATAGTTTACGCCCACATTGCAGCACTTAAATCAAACCCAAATACATTTACGTTAACAAAGCATTAACTGAAGATTTAGCTTGCATCATCTTCTTCCTTTCCCAAAACCTCTTCATTCTAGCTGACCTGGGTACCCTTTCTTCATCAGATATGACATATTGTTTGTGTTGTACAGTTTTTAATGACAATCTTATTTGTTTGTTCTTGAGAATCCTTTTTTCTTTATTTTCAATTTGCTTCATTGTAATATTCAGCTCTTCTAAATCATTCTGAACTTCTTTAAACCAATTATTTTTTGTTTTACTTTTCCAAAAGTAATTAAATAGTTGTTTTATTATCCTATTATCATTTAATCTAGAAAGATGACAGAAAAAGGCAATTCTTCTTTTTCTCATCGTATCTAGTATAGATTCACTTTCCCCATAAACCACTGCATTAGGCAATTGTTCTCCTTTATCAGTGTTGTAAATAAGAATTGAAGATCGTTAAAATGTAGTTGATTTTGCAAGGATAAGTATTTGTCAAGTAAGTCTGAGCACTAATATCAGCTTTTAAAAAAAAAGTCAGTTTGCTTCATTCTTTCCCACGGAATAAAATAAAGAAATGATGATCTGAGAAGTTTGTCTTTTCGCGTGATGTTCTTTGCTCTATTTTTACATTGAGAGTGCGGTTTATTTATTATATTTGTCTTTATTTCTCAGCTTGTAATATTTTCGTAACTCTCCACGAGCGCTCTGTGTAGGCATGAGTTAGTGCTACTTTCTGTCATACGATACGAGAACCAGTTGTGCATGGTATATATCTCGTTTGGAAGACGATGTCTCAACCTTTCATCTGAAATATGTATCGAGTTGGTTTGTTTCGCCATAAATGTTATTCCCCTCATTCAGTTTCGTCCTGCTGCTTTTGGTCTCGCTGCAGCTTCATCAGTCCGTGTGACGCGCTGCGCTCAATGGCTAGCCCCAGCCGTGGTTTGACTGACAGCAACGTGCTTGAAATATTGTATAATTCAGTTGAAAGTTTAGTCGGAAGTAGTAGTGGCAGTATGAGTAGCAGTGATAATGAAATAGATGATGTGGCTGTGGCGGATGCAGTGGTAAATGATGAGAATGACAATGAGGAGGAACGAGTACTTGGACATTTCATGTAGGATACTATGGATAATTATACAGGTCAGAGGGAAGTTTTCAACAGTGAATTCGGATTCCTAAATTCTCTAATATTATTCAGACAAGTCACAGGGACAAACATTGAGCAGTTATCTTATCGGGTTCAGCTGGTGGAAGGTTTGTTTACAAAATACGCTCGCTCGGCCGGGAAACGAAACATTCAAGGCCGGCGCGCATCAGATAATACAGTTCCAAGGTTGGAGGAAGGACATTTTATCAGGAAATTAGCCCCTAAGAGTGAGAAATCCAAACCTCAGAGACGTTTCGTGTGTTCAAAACACGGCGAAAAGAAGACGTCGGTGTACTGCTGCCAGGAGTGTGACATGGGTCTCTATCTCGAAGAGTGCTTCGAACTCTATAACACAAAACGAAATTACTAAAGTAATGTGAAACAATTATGTAATTATCTGCATGTACATAGTTCTATCATAAAGAATTCGAAATTTCGTGAATATCCGGCTACTCTTATACTTATAGTAATGCTTTAAGTGAATCAATGTTGAAATCTCATCCGGCCACGGTGTAGGAAGCTCTTTAAATGGCTGCGACGCTGACGGGTTAATTTGTTTTCTTTTATTTTATTTACACCTGTCGGTAGCCTACCACTACTCTACAATAAATATATGTGAACTTATATTATTATATACATGTGCACTCCACCGTACAAAAGTTGTCCATCGCAGAAGATGACTTTCCTTCAAAATGCTCTTGTTTGAAGTTGTATGATCATATTTCCAAGTATCATCTCTTCGGCTATCCACAGTTTGTGTTTTGAGAACGTATTATCATCATTTTCATTTCCCTTTGTCCAGCTCCTGCCAGGTCGGGATGTTGATGGTATACCATCACCCACTTGTAGGCTATTGTTACGATGGGGTCGCCACTCCCAAAGGCATTTTAGAGCTACTGCCAGCAATTATTCTGGCCAACCTTTACATAGGGTACAGACGCCCTTGCATTCGCCCCTAACATGGGAACCAAATGCTGCTGATGAATAGTGTACTTATACTATTCCCAAGTACTGGGCTGCCTCTTCCACAATCTCCATCAGTCTGAAATCCATCTTCTCTGCTGTAGATTTCATTGAGCTCTTCACTGGGAACCCTGAGCTGGGATCCTGACCAGATGATACATATCACGTCAGTTTGCTCTGGGGCGCCACTCCCTGGGCAGGGCTGCTTCCAAAGAGCCTTCCTATCTGCTACCTGTGAGAATGTATATAATTAAATATTACTTTGCCAGCCAATGTGGGTGAGTGTACACGTGCAGAATAGTGAGAAAATGTCCTTTTGACCAAATTGGCAGCCAGACATTCTTTGTCCATGGCGTTCTTATTGGCAAGCATCAAATCGTGTTTGGAACACTAGTACTGGCAAAGAGGTTCACTGTCACACAACTGGTATTCTTTGTGAAACTCCATTGCCTTAGACTTGCCATCTCCAGTTCTGGTTCTCCTTGTGGTCAGCTGGAAGTTCTTTGTTTGGTTCCATCCAGTTCTAATGCCTAAACTTCTACTAGGAAAGTCTAGCTTTATCTGGAGACTTGTTGTTTGGAGAGTTTAGCCTAGACTGAGGCAATTGATAGCCGTACAGAGAATGAACTTGGATGTTCTCAGTCTCAGGGCATTTGCGATCAGCTTCAACTTCACGACGAACACTTGGAGGTTATAGTAAACCTTCTCCACAGGAGTTGCTTGTAGGGCACAGTTCTGTATGGGAAGATATATACTGTGGCGTATTTGTAGTCAAATTGGGTGCCTGGAGGACGTTATAGAGTAGGTGACTTCATCGGAAAAGATTACCAATCCTGATAACAATTTCCATCTACCAAGACTAAATGCTCATCTGTTTGCTTCTCGTTAAGAATTTCCCTAGGAAAGGCAAATCGAAATGTCAAATTTGTGGCCCTTATATGATTTCTCACGGTCTGGTCATGGCCAGAAAAATTTGCGACAGCCTTCAAAGTGGCAGCTGTTTGAAAAGGATTTTTATCGGGCTAGTTGGCTGAGCAGTTACGGCCACGCAGCTGTGAATTTGCTGTTGTTTTGCCTCTCCTATCCCACATGTGTCTTTAGTAACTGATATCTGGTATTTCTTGTTCTTAGCTGATTTTGGAGCGTTCGAGTGGTCTCCGTGTGAAGAAAAGCTACTTTACATCGCTGAGAAGAAACTCCCCAAGACTGAGCCATTTTACAAACCGAGGCCTCAGGAATCCAAGGAGAATGGTATTGGGGATGTCAAAGCTACTAGAGTAAGTAAGTTTCTGGCTATGTAATTTTTTAAAATTTAAGTCGAATCAGTTGGCATACCAGATAAAAAAATTAGTCACCATAGTGCGCACACACAGATGGATCGTTAGGTCTGTACAGATGGCGCGGCAAATGAGTTCTGTGCTCAACCGCACGTGCACTGCCACTATGTGAGCATAAGGCAGTAGCTATCAGTGAGACATTTAAGTTTCAAGTGGACAGTGTATGTCGGCATGGGTAGGTGTAAGGATGTGACATAGTGGCAAAAAGGGGCAATCGTGTTTGGCCATGTCCATGGCCATTCGGTGCGTGAAGTTGCTGGATTTGTTGGTGTTTCGCTCCGGACTGTTCAGCATGTCTACAAGCAGTGGTGTAACACGTGACCACGAAACACGACATCAGAATCCTGACTGAGAGGGACGGAGACGTGTTTCACAGCTTGTGAATCAAAATCGCTTCCAGACCCGGCAGGAAGTGCTGCAGTCAGTGAATGGAGGTCCATCTCAACCTGTCGGCAAGAGAACATTGCGACGGGAACTGCATGCAATGAACATTTGGAGTCGGCCACCTCACAGGAGGTCATTGCTCACATAGGCACATAAAGCTACGTGTCTTCAATGGGCTAGAAACCATGGAATGTGGACAGTAGCTGACTGGCGGAACATAATGTGATCAGACGCATCATGTTTTTGCCTGTATTGCAGTGACACACGTCGTAGAATGCACCGAAGGCCAAATTAAGTATTTCATCCTGGATGTGTGCAAGAGTACCATACCTTTTTCGCCCAGACTGGGGCGAGCAGCTGGAGGGGAAGTGTCAACCCATGGTGTGCGTGTGCGACTTGGACTGACTCTCTGACTGTCCTGGGTGGCATCCCAACACACTTCACCTGTGGATGACAGGTTCAAGCCGGAGCTGGGTCTGTGATGTTTACAGGGTGTGTTTTGTATCTCATGGATTGGACCCGTTCACTGAGGTGACTACTAACATGAACCAGCCAAACATGCTGGATGATCAGGTGTTGCCTTTCAGTCAACTTCTGCATGATGAGTATTCTATTGATAATCCAGATTTTTCAAGATGACAACAGCAAAGTTCATCAGGCTGGACGCATATGTGACTGATTTTATGAACACTCCCCCCACCCTTTTAAGTCTTGATTAGCCTGCAAAATCACCTGACTTGAACCCCATTGAAAATCTGTGGGACGTGGAAGAGCGGGCAAAACGTCGACAAAAATGGTAGAATTGTGCGATAAAATTGTCAGCGAATGACTTAATCTGGATGCGATGTACCTGCACAACCTTGTGGACTCACTTCCTAACCGAATCCAGGTGGTTATCAAGTCCACACGGTATTAAATGATGCTTGTTATGATTTCTCCAGGGGTGACTAATTTTTAGTCCAGTGAGCTTATGTTTGTGTTGCATTCAACATAGTTGTAAACAATTGATTGAGGTGTCCTCGTGCATTTTCACATAACTGGTCATTTTATTTTCAGTACTGCACTTGTTCGTAGGAAGTGTTTTACTTCGCAGAATGTGTAGTTATATTAAATTGAGAACATTTTAAAGGTTCCAGTCAAAAAGTAGAAGACATATGTTATTGTCATTGCTAAACTCTCTCTCGTTGATCTTAATGGCAGACTATGCTGTTATCTTGGAGGTTAAAGGAGGTCCAATGGCTATGATATGACATCTGGTCACCTTGCCGGTAGGAGTGTGTCTGTTGTTTGTTGAGAACCACCAAATGGAGTTTGATGTACTTTCCACCATTCTATAGAGCATTTATCAAGCAAGGTTTAGGTGTGACAAAAGGGAGGCGAGTAATGGCAATGTTAATGAAAGCTGTCAAAGGAAGAAGTGCCCATCTGATTGCTTTCTTAGCTTCTGTCTAAACCCATGTGTGTGTGTGTGTTATTTTTTGTTGTTAAGATTAGTCAGGAAATCTTTTTCAAAATAAATAAGTCTTAATGAGATAAAAATACCCTTTATAAAGAAATCGTCATGTAAAGCTATACGCTAAAAGGCAAATATCGCTACCCTATTCTCTCTTTTCTCTTTTTTTAATGGCTCATCACTGCTGCCAACTTGACTATTTACATATTGAAATCACGGGACATAACCGTCACCAAACTAGCCTCAATGTAAGTATAAATAATAGAGGTTCCTTTACCTAGGTAAATGATAAATAAATGATGAATCAAGATATTCATAATTAAGTCAGTTTTCAATCTCATTTAATTTAATTTTATATATCTGTGCCTTTATTTTGATATATGCATTACTATAAATGTATTCTTTGGCGTTTGCCTGGTGTAAATAAATCAGCTCCCTTCTTGAAATTTCTTATTACTTGTCGGACTTACGTGAAACTATGCTGTAATTATACACACAAGCAAATATATTACTTGTACATATGCTGTAAGTGCATAAGAATACACAAAGTCTAAGTCTGCAAACCGTACCAAAGTCGTGACAAGATAAGGTTAGGTTAAGTTAGGTCGATAACGAAATTTCCGTCCATTGGACTGAACTGATACTTATAGGCGAGGTAATGTTGCTTTCCTTTTTGGAGGAGTTCTTGCAGATTTTTCTTGCTTCTTAGACATCATAATCAAATTCTGTTCATAAGTATTGGACTAAAGAAGACCGTAATTAATAAAATGCTGCTTCTGTCATTTCACACCAACTACATTATTACAGTAATTGTATTATTCGAACATGCCACAATTCTACTTACCTGGTATTACCCAAACAGGGGTTTACAATCCCACAGAAATAGAAAATATGCTTTAATTATATCCACAAATGTAACACCAGTGATTTTAACAATATGGAAATGCAATACGTAATTATCGCAAGTCACAAAATAAACCATGACTGCATAGCGCCAACGTGCCAGATTAACAGTAACTGTAAGATGTTGTATCGGCAAGTAGGGTCCCTAAACTGTGTGGTTAGCGACACTAAATCAAATCCAACAGCTAGAAAATGACTGTAAATCACTACCTTCAGTATTATTAAGAGAGAAAGAGTAAGGTTGTACTCTTAGTGTACAGGCTTACATGCGAGGGAGTATAGTATATAATTTTCAAAACGGTTTAGCAAAAGCTTAGGAATGTTTCAAATATCACATGGAGTGAGCTAACAGGTAATGAGCTACTTACACACAACTACAAGGCTTATCATTGTGAATTCAAAATTGATTGCATGTGAAGTCACTCTTTGCTGACAGCTTTATTTTGCTTGTTAGGGGGAAGAGTACCTTTTCCGCCCAGACTGGGGCGAGCAGCTGGTGGGGAAGTGTCAACCCATGGTGTGCGTGTGTGACTTGAAGACTGACTCTCTGACCGTCCTGGATGGCATCCCAGCACACTTCTCCCCCGGCCAAGTGGTGTGGACGCCAGATGGAGAGGGCATAGTAGGGGTCGTGTGGAACAATGAACCTCGCAAACTGGGACTCATCTACTGCTCAAACAGGCGCAGCCACATCTTCCATCTCACCAAGGATGGCATCTTTAGTAAGTTCTCAGATCTTCTTCGGGAAGTTTGAAAACAGGCTTATTTGTGATGTGTCGTATGATATAAACTTCATCATGATCCATATTGACGAACATTCACATTAATAAGAAATTAAAATGAAGGTCCACTTATTCAATACCATTTAATATGTTGTCAAACCACTTATACAATGTCCGGCTCCATGGCTAAGTGGTTAGCACGCTGGCCTTCGGTCACATGGGTCCTGGGTTCGATTTCTGGCGGGTGGGAATTTTAGCCATCATTGGTTAATTTGGATGGCATGGGGGTTGGGTGTGTGTGTCATCTTCATCATAATTTCATGCTCATCGCGATGCGCAGGTCGCCTACGGGAGTTAAATCAAAAGACCTGCACCTGGCGAGCCGAACATGTCCTCTGACACTCCCAGCACTAAAAGCCATATGCCATTTCATTTGCTTATACAGTGGGACTGGTTTCGACCCCATTATGGATAATATTCAGCCATGGACTAAAATTGACCATCTTCTTCTTCTTCTTCTTCATCCATTCCCTTTTCTAGATTCCCTCTGGGTAGGTTAGTGTACTCAATCTTTCCACCATTCCTCTTCTAGTACTTATTGCCATCGACTCCTCTATTTGCAATACAGTCTCAACAGAGCTCCTCCATCTCATTCTAGGATGTTCCCTAGGCCTCTTTCCAGTCTCTGTATCCATGAATGTTCTCTTTGGCCTCCTGGCATTCTCATCATGTGTCTGGCCAGTTAATCTGCTATGGTAATGGAGTAAACCACACAGCCAGTGTCTTCACGCCGAGTGTTGGGCGGCGGAAAGTAGCCTGACCCACTATAAGGACCAACAGCTAAGGCCGGAGGAGTTCTTATAGAAGGGAAATGGGCCTTAGTGGAGGAAATGCCACTAAAACCCCATATCAGCTGTAGTGTCTGTACTCCAGAGGAGCAGCTACTAAAGGCGTCTGTTCTCTGTGTTAGGAGCGGCCTACAAGTTTCGGCTGGCAGTAAGTTAGCTCTAAAATGCCTTTGGGAGTGGCGAACCCATCGTAATAAAAGCCTATATGATGACAAGTGTACTAAAATTGACAATATATAATGCAAATACAATCAAATTAACACTTTAAAAATATTATGTACAAGTTATTTTACAAAAGAGGCAAAATATCTCTGTCTATAATACAGTTGAAATTGGTTAGGATGCCCCTCTCTAGTGCATTTCTCTGGTTATTACATGATTATTCCTAAGTCCCAGATCGTGTCCTATTAAATACATGCTAAAGAAACCTGGATAGCACATTTATGTCACTCTTTAGTACGTTTTGTTACTCCCACCATAAGGAATTTAAATTAGCGTTTCGGGCCAAGTTGTGCTCAACAACGCTCAAGCCACAGCTGGCGTGGGTAAGGATTTGGCAGAGAACTTAATTTCACGGGCACAGGCTACCCGGACAACATAGTGCGCTAGCGTGTCGGCCTATGGCTAGTTGCCTTGGCTACAGGTAGCATCAGTCCCAAGCTAATCTTTGCTGTGGTTGTTTGGATAGCGCAACAGTACTTTATCTGAGTGTTGTTTCTTAATCTTGGTTCTTAATTTTCATTCGTAAGTGAATAGTGTAATGTACTTAAATTAGGGCTACTGTACGTACGTTGAATGTGGTGAATGGGAAGATTGAAGAATGTGGATTGAAAATAAGTGTAGAAAAGAGTAAAACTCTTGTTATGACTAGAGGGGAGAAAGAAGGGAAAGGTCAGATTAGACTTACAGACAAGCCCCTGGAAGTAGTGGAAACGTTTAAATACCTGGGGAGTGAATTAATGGAGAATGCTCGACTGGATGCTGAGATTAGTAAAAGGATTCAAGCTGGAAGTTGTTTCTATCATAGTGTAAGAAATATGTTATGGGACAAAGATGTGCCAATGGAAGGAAAGGATACTATGTACAAGATGTATTACGTACCCATAACAACTTACGGAGCAGAAACTTGGACAATGACAAAGAAGGATGAGAGTCGAATACAGGCAGCCGAAATGAAATTCTTGAGGAGTATGATACAGAAGAGTAGAAGAGACAAAATAAGGAATGAGAAAATCCGGGAAGAAATTGGAGTGGAAAAAATGAATGATAGAATAGAGAAGAGCCGACTAAGATGGTTTGGGCACATAAAGCGAATGAGCGACGAAAGAATGCCCAAAAAAGCTGATGGAAATGCAAATCCAAGGAAGGAGAGGCCGTGGACGACCACGATTGAGATGGAAGGATACCATCCAACGCAGCATTATAGAAAGAAACCTGGACTGGGACACAGTGTTGGAGGAGGAGTGGTGGAAAGACCGAAGAAAGTGGAGAGGAACCATATTTGCCCCTACCCGGCTACAGCTGGATAAAGGGAAATGATGATGATGTACGTACATATACAGCTGACGTGTAGCGCTTATCTTTACGTTAGTAAGTGAATTAGGCCTATTGTACTTAAACATAGGACTAGCGGTTTGCAGGACATTTAGTTACGGAGAAAAAGAAAGCTAGACAGTTTAACAATGAGGAAAAATTAAAGTTTATCGAGAAAATGGTTGCTAATCCACATATGAAATGTGTGCAAATTGCCCGATTATTGGACGTTGCTACGACAACTTTGAATACAATAGTAAGCAACTGCAAGAAGATTGAGGACGCTTGTCTGGCAGGAGGAAGCAGCCAAATTAAACGTGTCCGTAAAAGCCAGTTTCCAGCTTTAGAAGATGTTCTGGTGAATTGGTTCAAACAAGCTTGGTCTTCGAATATTCCTTTCGATGGAACATTGATTCAGGCCAAGGCATCACATTTACTGCCAAAATGGGATTCTGTTACTTCAAGGCATCTAAGGTTTTAAAAAAAGCAATAAACTTTCATATAAATCTGTCTGTTGGGAGACTGCCAGTGTCAATATCAATACTGTTCAGACTTGGAGAGATACGACACTGCAGGAAATTTTAAAGGACTGTAGTCCTGATGTTTTTAATGTAGATGAAGCTGGGCTATTTTTCCAGCTGCAATGAGAGTGGTATGGAGAAATTGACGTCCCTCATAATAGGGAAGTGGAAGAATCCGCACAGTTTTAAGAATGCGCGTACCTTTCCATGCCAGTACACAGCAAATACCAATGCTTAGATGACGTCATCGATTTTTGAGAACTTCTTGCGATCACTTGATACCAGAATGGGACTGCGGCAGAGGAAAATCGTGTTGCTCACTGACCACTGTGCCGCGCACCCAGCTGACACATCTTTTTTGAGAAATGTACGTGTAATGTTTCTTCCTGCGAACTGTACAAGCCATCTCCAACCGCTGGACTAGGGCATCATCCGGTGTGTGAAGCAGAAATATAGAAGATTCTCATGCAGAAGAGACTGGTATTCCTGGAAACAGCTTCACATAAAATCACAATTCTGGATGCCATGCATTTCTTAAAATCTGCTTGGGCATCAGTAAATGAGACCACAATTCAAAACTGTTTCCGCAAAGCGGGCTTCGTTCGTTCAGCAACTGATGACGTGTCAACGGAAATAATGGAAAGCACTGATGGTCTGGATGAAGAATGTGACCAGCTTGGGGATGTAGAAGATGTGAATTTTGCTGCATATGTTGAATGTGATGACAATGTTGCCACTACATATAACATAAGATTTATACTGAAGCCTCCACCTTATCAATACATTTATTTACATACTATCATTCACAGTACCGGTTTCGACCCTTTAAGGGTCATCCTCAGCTGACAATTACAAATATAGTTCTTAAAACATCACAGTGGAAAATGTTGTACAGTCGTGACAATTGTCCAGTTCAACAGACCGTCTAAAACAAATGATACAATGATACAAATAAATATAGATTATAATGTTGCCACTTGCGAAGTACAGATGGTAGACAGAATACATGAACAGCTGATGATTGACAAAGACAGTAACGAACAAGAACCCGAGAATAAAAATAAAACCGATGAGATCTGCGCAGTAGCACCAACGCATACAGCAGCAGTAGAAGCTATGGACATAGTGTGGCATTATGTATCAAGTTTTGTCATGGATGACAGTGTAATGGATTGCGTTACCAAACTCAATTCTGTTGTATGTAATTTGGAACAAAACAAGAAGCAGTCTACATTGGATATGTTTCTTACGTGCAAGTGATGATATGTAAGTTACTCTGTGTATTTTTAAACATCTGTTGGTTTATTCTGAATCAAATTCTTGACAATTTTTGTACATATTAATTTCTTTATGCAAATATGGACGTATAGTTCACATTTCTAAGAACGTTTTCCTTGATGTTTTACTATGTTGGTGTTCCATATCTTTGACTGCTTTCCCATACAATTTGGTGTTTGTTCATAGAGTTGACACCACAACTTTTGTTAATATTGTTAATTTTTGGTTGTAATCTTGTCCCATGATATCGGACAGATGGAAATGGTTCAAGTACATATTAAAGTATTCAAGTAGGATGTGGTTTGTCAGACTGGTTTGAAACAAAGAGAGGAGTGCAGCAGGGCAGCTCATTGTCACCACTTCTATTTATTATTGTAATAGATGTAGTAATGAAATCTATTAAAAGGAAAGAACGTGGAGATATCAAAGCCTTCACATTTGCAGATGATGTTGCTATCTGGAGTGACTCAGAAGAGGAATTGCCAGAGAGAATGCAAAGTTGGAATGAGGAGTTTAAGAAATATTGTTTAAACATCAGCAAGACCAAAACGGTGGTGATGAAAGTGTATGGGGAAGGAGCAGAACCAGTAGTCATGTTAAATGGAGCCCAACTGGACAGCGTTCCAGTTTTCAAATACTTGGGTAGCGTTATATCAAATGACAACCTAGCAAAACATGAGGTGAACAATCGAATCAATAAGGCAACACAATTTTACCACCAGGTAAGACACCTACTGTGG
The DNA here is from genome assembly GCF_040414725.1 of Anabrus simplex. Lineage (NCBI taxonomy): Eukaryota > Metazoa > Arthropoda > Insecta > Orthoptera > Tettigoniidae > Anabrus > Anabrus simplex. The sequence goes on along the minus strand of NC_090274.1, from coordinate 19,500,527 downwards.
GATGAGCAAATACCCATGAAAACAAAAATGACATTGTACAAGTCCTATTATACACCAATTCTTACATACAGTCTCGAAACCACAACACTGACCAATGGAGATAATTCCAAACTTCAGGCAGCTGAAATGAAATTCCTATGCTCTATGATCCAGAAAACCAGGAAAGACAAGATTAGGAATGAGAAAATTAGAGAAGAAGTAGGAATAGATGATTCTCTCTTCAATAAGATTCAGATATCAGTACTGAAGTGGTTTGGTCACATGAAGAGGATGCCAGTAAACAGAATTGCAAGGAAGGAATTTGACAGAAAAGTAGAAGGAAGACGACCCGTGGGAAGGCCACGAAGGAAATGGATAGATTTAGTTAAGAACGATGTACTGTTGAGAGGTCATGATTGGGACAAGTTGGTGGAGGAAGAATGGTACAAGAACAGGATGAGATGGAGAAGGCTCACATACCACACCTGGTAAACTGGAGATGGTTTAGGATGATGATGATGATGATGACATATTAAAGCAACAGGTTGTCTTGTTTCGATAGTTAATGCAAAATTTACGCTTTTTTCGGAAATACTATCTTTTGCAGAAAAATCCCCGCATATATCACGCACTGAAAATGTTCACATTTATTTTAGGTCAAAAAAAGTGCGAGTTATATATGAGCAAATATGATGTATTTTTATATAGATTTAATTTGATGGGAATTAACGACACGCTAAGTGAGAATGTGGTTTTGCTCTGTTTATTATCATCATCGTTGTCTGGAGCAGTTTCTAACCACAGGCTGGGTCTGCTTGGAACATAAGCCTCTCCATCATTTTCTATCCATCCACCACTTCTCTTCTGACACTATCGTCCAGTTCCCTCCTCTTGCCTCGATGCTCTTCTTTACACTTTCCAGCCATCTGGTCCTCGGTCTTCCTCTAGGTCTCCTTCCCTTCAACTCCATTTCTAACATCTTTCATGGTATCCTCTCTTCTCCCATTCTCTTAACATGTCCAAACCATGGCAGCCTTGATTTTTTTAAAAATATCTTTTCCTGTAGGGGTACCTCATTTACCATTTCCTGAATTCTCTCATTTCGTACTCTGTCTGTTCTTGTTAAACCTGCTCAACACCTTTGAAACTTCATATCCACTGCTTGTATTCTACTTTTATCCCTACTTCATCACCCACGTTTCTGATCCATACATCAAAATTGGCACAAAGTAAGTCTTGTAGATAATTCCTTTACATCTATGTGGTACATCCCTGTTCCATATAAATCCTCCCACACTCTTAAAGAATCCATTTGCACACCTTCCTCTTTCATTGATTTCATTGATGTGTAATCAAATAAAAATGGAAGAAATTACATTTTTCAAATAATGTGGTACCGTACTGTGTCTGTTCTCTTAGGGCTACTCTCAGAGGAAGGTTGTGCCGTGAGATCACCACGCTTCAGTCCGGATGGTGAGTCTTTGGTCTGGTTAGAACGCCCTGCGGATGGTCCTCACCATGCAGCTCACAAGCTGGTGCTCTACAAGTGGAACTCGGGAGAGGTATTATCACTAATACACAAACTGAATGTCCCCCTCTGTCCTTCTTCATTCTGATTATATGCCAGAGTCGTTTGTGTCTTCAGCGTTGCGGGCTTGATTCACGCTTTAACCTTCAGTAATTGGCTCAAAGATTGGGTGTTTGTGCTGTCCCCAACATTCAGGGTTTCTCTTATAATAGTCACATGAAATTATTATGTTAAGATTCTATCTTTGACATATATGGTACAGTTATTTGAGACCTGGCCTGCGTAAACGTGCCTGTTTACCAGGAAGGTAAAGTGCCAGAACTGGAAAAATGCAGATAGAGCCCCTGCACATTAAGTTAGTATTTTTAATTTAGTACTTATATTTGTACTAAAAGCATGCCCACCTGATGGACATGATTGTTAAGGTGTCAAGTGCATATGGTCTGACACTGTGGTTATCTGGAAAAATTTTCCTTATCAGATTGTTGGCCGACATGGTAGGAAAGGTGGTGGTATACAATTTCTGGTCACACATCAAAAGCCTGGATTCAACTCCAGACCTCTCCGCAGTGTTCATGTGGAGTAAGGGCATGGGGCTCTGTTGATAGTGATTTGTCCATAGGATGGGGATGTTAAAGCCTTGCGCAGATGTCTTGGTGCTATTCAACATCAGTAGGTTATATTCCTGCAGCGGATTTTACCCTCTCGCTTCCTGCTTCCTTATATTCTGTCATTTATTCTTCTGATGAGGTTGACGTCAGGAAGCGCATCAGGTGGTAAAAACTCGCTGCAAAGATTCATCTTACTTCATACCCAATCCCATAGACAAGGGTTGGACATACATTTGTACTGAAAGCATAAAATGGTGTTGTATTTTAAACTGATAATAATACACACTAACCTGTGTTTGACCCCTCTGTATTGTAGCAGTTACTGTTTGGACATTAAATCAAATAAGAATAGTTAAAATCATATCATAAAATCAACTAACTAACGGCAGGATGTGGAAAGCACAAGGAACCGTACGAGATTGTGGATTGAAGGGCGTTTGTGGCCGAAGCTTTGAATAAAGAATAATTTAGTTAATATCTACTTCTAGTAAATACTTATTTATTATAAAAACATTTAAAAGAAAATAATGAACACTACCGTTAACATAAAACGCAAACTAGGAAAAGAAACCCTGAAGTAATTAAGTTGCAATCTTACAATCTTGTCGGTTCTAAAATTTCATGTAAAATACTTAAATCTGAAGCAACCACCTTCACTAAAAAAAAAAAACACAGGTTGAAGGAGAATTCTTCTAAAAGAAATAGATTTACAGAGGCCAAGATTACTGAACAATGAAATTTAGGTTACAAAAATGTATAAAAGGCTTGTATCATGACAACATGAAGACGGATGTAAGATTTCTTTACACCATCAAAGATTTACATTTGTATTCTAGCAGAAAAATCGATGGGTAAACTCCTGTGACAAATTAAAAAAGGTGAAATAAAATAAAGTTACATGAGGAAATTTAAGATTTATTTAACCCAAAGAGAAGCCAGAGCTCCCATAGAGCACAGAGCTCCCGGACAACCCGTCCGCTCTACATGATGTCGAAGACAGAATTCAGACACTCTGCAACGCGCTTCCCGAAGTTACTCTGCCGCTGGATGGTGTAACTGAAAAATGCCACAGCAAAATTAATGACCAAGTTACCTTTCCATTTATTTCAACCAATCAAATTAATTTTTTTATTCGGTGCTTGTTGTCTTGTCCTTGGAAAGATCTAGAATGTGGAATTCGCAGAAAAATCTACACATGCAGTACAGGGTGTACCACAATTTTTGACAATAAAATGTAAGACAGTTTTAAGCAATCCAAAATTTTCTTGAAGGCCAATATATATAACTCTCGCAGCACACGTCACAAGTATCACAGTCGGAGATGATGCGGCACGCTCTTTCATACAGTATATATAAGGGACAGTCAGATGAAAACCGAACATCCACTACAAGGTGACCATGGAATGGTTTCATTCAAAAGTAATTACCAAAAGCGTTAATAAATTTAACCCTCTGGAAGAGAAGATGATCAATTCCAGTTTTGAAGAGAGAGGTAGATCACTGACGGATTCACAGCTGCACCCGCCATGGCACACATTCCATGCGAAAGGTGTTGTTACATATCGATACTGCCATCACTGTGGTGAACAACTCACAGGTGCACACAATTGTTGGGTTATGTCTTTGTTGGTACACGGTGGATGGCCAGTCACTCATAATGTTTGTGAGTGTTCTGAGATGGATGGCAAACTACTTCACAAGCAGCAATTCTAGTAAAGTTGCTTACTCGATTTGTGGGGTACGTGGATTCATATTACAGCTGTCCTTTGCTGGAACGAGAAAACCATGTGACAGACTGTCCAAATAAGTCCAGATGAGACATGGAGTCTGGCAAGGTTGTGTTCTGCTTTTCAACATCTTTTCAGAGAAAATATTGAAGGAGGCACCAGACAAACTTGCGGCAGAAGGCATCTGGATTATTAGAGAGCACATAAGTAACATTTGCTATGCAGATGATTCATTATTGATAACTATTATTGCAGAAGACCAAGTTCATGATAGGCAATAAGCAAAAAAAGTTCAGGGCAGGCTCAAAAGAGATAAAACATGTTCGATAATACAGTTACCTTGGGAATATAGCCAGGAGATCAAGATTGATAATTCGAGAAGCATATTTGTTAAAATGAAGATAACTGCAACTTAAACCTGGATCTTAGTATGGAAATGGTCTGGGATGTTTGTTTCTCACAGTGTTGTATAGAGTGAAAGGGTGGAGTTCAACGTAGGTCTTGTGCAAGAAACTGGAAGCCTTTGAAATACAGGTTTTCAGGCAGGTGTTGTGTGTCAGGTGATGGACAAAAGCTTGACTATTTCATACTCCTGATGCACAACGAGAAGTGCAGGATCCTAGCAAAAATAGGGCACTATACTCTGCATTGCTTTACTTCTAAACTGACATTTTGGCCAATTTTGGCTCTATCTGGTGGTTATGCGCTCAAACATAGACATACAGCCAATTCCAAGCTGCCATTCATATTGACTTACATCGGCAGAGTGCGATCTCGAAACCTAGTTGCCAAATCTAATATTTACATTCACCACATGGTTAACCTATCTCGGTCTGATGACCTAGATGTTATGCCCCTTTAAACAACAAGCATCACTAACCTATCTTGCTCACTGTGTATAGTATTCGATACGGTTCGTGATCTCTTGCATTTTTCTTCAGTAATTAGTGTTTTTCATATTAGTCTTTATCTCTCTGGTATAGTACAGTATAGTGTAGTTTACAGTTTAGCATAGCATAAGTTAGTACAATACAGGTTTAATAGTTCAGTGTGTAAAAATAGCTGTACTTTTATTTAAGTCCGTGTGTTGTTTAGTGTACTTAGTTTGTGCGTGTTTAGCATGTCTCAGTGTAGTTCAGGAAAGACAAGTGGCAAGAAAGTGACTGAGATCAGTAGAGTGTTCCCTTGGTAGGCCATAGCCTCCTTACTGTGCCAGCCATTAGCAGTGAGTGATGTGTCATATCTCCATACTCTTTTATTCTTAATAATGTTTTCTCTTTTTAGCATTGGATGTTGTTAGTAAGTGTAATTTTTGTGAATTTGTTTTCAATCCTGATTCATTAGCTTTTCTGAGGAATGGTGTTACATTTTACGAGGACTGTTTACCGTGGTTGTATTGCATCAGCTGTTCTCGTGCAAGTAGCGCGCTGGGAACAGAGGTAAGGTGATGCTCATTTGTTTTCCAAAACGTCAATTTAGAAGTAAAGCCATGCGGAGTATAGGGACCTGGCTGACCAAGATTTTAATGGCTAAAACATATGAGGGACAGGTACCAGGAGAAGCCTGTCCTTCCATAGAAGAAGTGTATATGGACTTGCAATTGGGAATGCAGGCTATTTATCACCATGATTACAGCACTTCAGTGGACTCTGTAGTTGCCACCAAATAACAGTGTCTGCAATACAGTCAAGAGCACATTATTCTGAAGTTAATATAGTCGTTCTACTCCCTGTGTGTATCTTTTGTGTCCTTATTAGGTATTATTTTACTTAGTTTGAATAATGATTGATTAAATATAACTTTTAATGTATCCTTTTTCTTTCAGAAAGAAGTTTTAATCAACATTGTTCATCAGCATGTGCCAACCCTTGGAGGTCAGCCATTCTATGGACTGTACAATCTTGCACTACCGAAGCGTTGCTGGGACGAGGAATCTCGACGTATTGTTTTTAGCACTCCCCAGCGAAGCACTGTCAACAGCTATGTTGTAGATATAGGTGAGTTATTTCAGTATTCCCATATATGCCTGCATGGTACATGGTCATATACCTTTTAGATCTCGAAAAATATGGCTCTCATAGTTCTGTTTCTCCCAGAGAGCACCCTTGCTGTAGAAATGAGTTCTATGGTAGCCCAATTATTGCTCTTCCTCCAGTTTCACAAATTTTCTCCTGGATGGGAGCCATGAGAGAGGAGGGTTATACCTATGTACTTGATACACTTCTTGTGGTTATCCTTCTTAAATAATGGAATGATGACTCCTTGCTTCCAGTCCTTGGATATTTTGTTATCTTCCCAGTTCTTATTCAGAACTCTGTACATCAGTTTTCTTCTGCGGTTCTCCAAGATCTCTGATCATATCCACATTGAATTCATCCAATCCAGTGGATTTGTTACTCTTTTACCAGCCTGATCAGTTTTGTTTCACTATTGCTTCCAAGAATTAGAGGGTCATCATTCAGTAAGTTGTCAGTAAGTGCAGTAAGATATCTTTATATGATATACTGGTGTTGTGTTTAGAAACCAAGAGCTTGCTGGAGCTGGAGTGTCCTGAGGGTAGTCAGGTGGTGCTGGATGTGTGTAACGACATGGTGGTGTGTGCAAGGAGCTCCTTCAAACAGCCATCGAGAGTGTTCCTGGGCAAACTGCCGAGCAGGGGACGGGAGAAGGAGATGGTGTGGACCATGGTCACCAATTGGCAGACGACGCCTGCCCTCGAGAGCCTCTCCATTCATGCTATGACCCTCACTCAGGACAAGGACCCTAGTGCCCTCTGTAGTAAGTTGCCTTATTATAGTGCTATTTGAAGATCCAACCAGTCTCTGGCTGATGACCTAACCGATATGGATGATATTTTATGGCTTTTTTGTCAGGCCTGTCTCAAGCTTTGAGGCTTGCTTCTATCATTGTTTATGTAGCGAAACTGTAAGAATGATATATGAAACTTTTGATGATTGAACTATTAGTACAGGTACGAGTACTACATACCATCTATTTTATTCTCAGTATTTACGGGTTACCATGATGGCATTAGTAGACAAATAAGTTTCGAGTAGTGTCTTCAAAAGTAGAAAAAAATCACAGTATTAAGATAAAGTCAGAATTCAAGGGAACAAATTGGGGAAGATAGGAAGAGGAGTTAAGGATTGGAATAACTTACCAAGGGAGGTGTTCAATAAATTTCCAATTTCTTTGCAATCATTTAAGAGAAGGTTAGGAAAATAACAGATGGGGAATCTGCCACCTGGGCGACTGCCTTAAATGCAGATCAGTATTGATTGATTGATTGATTGATTGATTGATTGGCTGTAGTAGGTGAGACTAAACCTTTTGCAGAAGTCTGTAAAGAATTTAGGGATGGTCCCTCTGGCTCCAAACATTAGACTAATGATATTTTTCTTAAAAGTCTTTAATAGTAGGTGTGCAAGAAATCACAAGCATCATCATGATCACAGCACCTCAGGAAGATGGAATTATTGCAAAATTTGGAAATGTGATGACAACCAAGCAATCATTGAAGAGCCTCCCATTCCCCAAGAAACAGGTTGTCATCCTCCCGATTAACAGACTGAATGCAGAGAAACAACTAAACAACCTTAAAGATTTCAAAATGACTAAGTTTTCAAACAGTTGAACTATGATGTAATGCTAGACTACATCATGAAGAGGCAAGCAGAGGTTGAGTACACTGTTTTGTCTCCCTCATCAAGCAGTGAAAAAGTAAGAAAACATGTTAAGACGCAGTGGAGGATAGTGAAAACAATAGACCCTCTCTCAACGAGGTACTAGTGGTGAGACCTAACCTTCTGCCTCAGGTCTTAGATATTTACTAGGGATCAGACTGCATCCCACTGCTATTGTTAGCAACATCACATAGGCGTTCCTTCAGTTGGTTTTAAATGAGGGCGACAGAGACGTAACCAGAATTAACCAGAATAATGAAGGAAGTTTTTATACGACTGATGAAATTATACAGTATTGCTTCATCCGGCTTCCTTTTGGGACCACCTGCAGCCCATTCTTACTCTGTGCAACAGTGAAGAAACACACTGACTGGCACAAAGCATCATTTTCCACCACTGCGGCACTTGAAGACAACAATACATTTACGGATGACTTTGCAGTGGGCGCAGAGAATGACTGTTGTGCAATTAACATATACAGTAAAACCTCATTAATTCGAAGTCGTTGGGACACAAAAATTGGATTTTGAATTGACTGGCAACACCTAATTAAGAAATGCCAACCCTTGCGGCGTTGCAATATATTCTAAGACCCGTTACTGCATGCAACTAACCTTGATTCTCAGTAATGAGCATAACGACTAATGGTGATGATGTGATCTTTCAACGTTAGTAATGTCATATCATGCAGCCATGTTTGATTACAACCTGTGAAGCCAGAGAGTATATACTTCCTCTGATGATGGAAGAATACTGTTCTCTGCTAGATGCTCTCTGATTCTCTGACCTTCCTCAACCTCTGAATACACTCAACAGATGGCAGAACATTCCTAATTTATAACTTGATCTACGAGTAGCTTGGTGAGGAGGATGGTGGGAGAGAATGGTGTGCACTACAAAGCGTTGGTTGCGGAAGGTATTGGGGCACTCGATGCTCAGTGAGGAACAGTTAAACACCATCTTGATCAGCATTGTAGCCGCTGTCAACTCGAGACCGACCACACACAGAGATGATTCTGCTGCACTGACTCCTGCACACATTCTGACTGGAGAAGGACTTGTCATAATTCCGACAGGACTGGAGCGTGCAGTTAAACAGAATTTGGCTAAGGAATTCCTGTTAAGATAAAAGCTTTCTGACGACTTCTAGAAACGTTGGATGAAAGAGTACATTTTGGAGCTGAGGATTTTTCATGAAGTTCAACGTCAAGGAAGGCCCATTGGATTCCACCTCGAAGATGACATTCCAATTCAGGAGGACGTGCCGACAGCATATGTTGAGGAAGGCCGTAACAGAAGGACTACTGCCAGGGAGAGATGAAAAGGTAAGGACTGTCCGTTCAGCAGAAGGTCAAAAGTTCAGTCATCTGGTTCATCTGATCATCCCCTTAGAGGTTGACCAGGTTGACTCTTTGCAACGCTATCTGTAATATGTAACATCTTTGTAATATTAAGTTCCTTGAATACAGATTGTTATTGCTCCCTAATTGTGATGTAATAGTACATGACCAACATTGAAACAGCACCCAGGTTTATGACAGTAGAGGGAAAAAGGTTTCAGAAAGTGAGGTGTTGGTGTTCCTCTAGGTCTTTTGCCTTCCAGTTCCTTTTCTAGCCACTTTCTTGCTGTTCTCATTTGATCCATCCTTTCTACGTGGCCATACCATTTGAGTTTTGATGTTCTTACATTTTCGCTTAGCTGAATGTTTGTACCTGACAAAACTAGGATTGGTGAAGAATATCTCGGAGAGTAGATAGACAACACCCTGTTAGAAAAAGAAGCCACTGGTATTGAGATTCAGTAAGAGGAACTCGGTGTACAAATTAATTACGAACACCTACAGCAAGATGACGATCTCGATCAATATGAAACTCAGACATTACCAGACAGTGATCTGCCTGGAAGTATTTATCATAATCATTATTCTTTAACTGTCTCCAGTCGCTCCGATAAGGTACAAGAGCACACTCCATCTTTGTCTATCCAGGTACATTTTTTTCTTCTCAACTTGGTGCCATTCCACTCTTCTTCCTTCCAGGTCCTGCTGTACTTGACTTATCCACCGTTTCCTTGGTGTTCCTCTAGGTCTTTTGCCTTCCAGTTCCTTTTCTAGCCACTTTCTTGCTGTTCTCATTTGATCCATCCTTTTTACGTGGCCATACCATTTGAGTTTTGATGTTCTTACATTTTCGCTTAGCTGAATGTTTGTACCTGACAAAAATAGGATTGGTGAAGAAGTTGGAACCAGGGGAGAGACAATTCTGAGGAAGATACTGGGATCCCAAAGAACAGAGGATGGATCATACAGAAAGAAAGGAAACTGTACCTCAGGATGGAAAAGATCTCGGACACCATCCAGAAGATGAGAGCCATGTTATTCAGACACATCTACAGAATGGACCTGGGAGCACTGACCTACCAGGTACTAATGTTTCTTGAGACCAGAAAAACTACATTGTGCTGGCATCAGGAGGTGAAGGAGGACATGAAAGAAATGGGAATACGAGGAATGGAATTCTGCAACAGGGGAGCTTGCAAGTCGAGAATCATGAACACCAAGAGTTTCTAAGACAGAGATCCTGGACCCAAGCATCATGGACGGAAGATTGGAGGAGATTGCAGAGTAAAAGGAAGAAGGAGAATTGGGCGAGGATCAAAGCCCAGAAACACCTGAAATCCAGTTAAAGTGGCGCACAATTAGCCAAAATGAAAGATGAAGTAGGTTTGTAAATACGTCTCTTTTCTACGTTAGCTTCTTCAGGTTGGTTCTCATTGGTCTGGAATCTGATGGTGGGGTCTATAATGTATCCATAGGGCAATATCAGGGTTAGATTTGTTTCCGTAATGCATGGATTTCATTTTGACCTTTTTAGGTTCTTTTCTTTGATCTTAAGTCTGAGATAATTGAACAACCTGTTGCAGAAACTTTCTGTGCGCTTTACGTGGGTCCTGAAAGTGCTCAAGATCGAGAAGTACCTCTCATCGTCTTCCCACATGGAGGACCACATTCAACATTCACCAACAGCTTCTCCATGGAAGTGGCGTTGTTTGGTCTCCTAGGTGAGTAACCCTCTTCTCTAGGTTGACATATTCCTTGAGGTTTTCTGAGTTATCACTGGGTTGTACTAGAGTTCCCAGGTGTCTCATAATGTATGGGAAGTCTCGTATTTGAAACCATAAAAGCTTATCCTGTATTGACTCCATCCGGGACAGCAAAAGTCCTGTATTTTTGGACCAGGAAAATCAGTCATTTTCTTATTTCATTCATGAAAATTGTGAGGACTTAGTATCCTACATAGAAATATCACTCTGAAGACCACATCATTCAGCATGTGTAATCTCATTAGGGCCCAAAAGTTCATGCACTATAAGACTACCATGTATGCATTCAAATATGCTGTTATAAACCTCAAAATATGCCAAGAAATATGCACTATTAAATTGAAAGTATCACTGTGCCTTGACAGTAGAAAAGATGAGCTGGTAAAAAATAAATAAACTTACATTATTCCTTAGGTTAAAGCAGAATTGGTCCCATTGCCAATGTTCACTGATGAATTGCAGTTCACAACCATTACTTTCTACAAGTTTCCAACCGAAAAGCTTTGTCTGTCGTCCTGTACAAGACTTGTAACATGAGACACTTCTCTCTATATCAGATATTTAAATGATTGTAACTATCCCGCAGAGATAAATGACTCTCGTGGCATGACAGATTCCTTCAAGATTGTCTAGAGTACTGCCGATCTGTTTATAGCCAGAAGGTTTTGAAGTGACCATATTTACTTGATTGTAAGCCAAACTTTCTTTACTTTTCTGTTGGTTCAGAAGATGTCCCTTTGCTTATAGTGATGGGATGTTCGATTCATTTTCCAGGCTCAATTCATTTGATTCTCTTCATGTTTTAAACGTAGATTTTCGTTGCGTTTGTTGATTGTATTTTATCTCAAGTTTTTACGTATCACTGTTCTTGTTTGTCTTTCATCTTTGTGTTATTTTAGCCGATGATGACCTCTAGGCTAGGTCGGAACATGTCCTATGTAGCTTTATAGACATACCATTTATCAAATGGCAAACGTGTATTGAACAGGTGGACTTTATACAGTTAAATTCTTTTAGAATTTTACCTTAGATATTTAAAGTCAATACGGAACCGGAATGAAGTTCACTACTTGTAATGGCAAATACCAAGTGTCAACATATTCACTTCATCCCCCAGCGTTTCTGTAATAACGCCTACTATCGGCAGCCCTGAAGATGGTTTTCCGTGATTTCCCATTTTCACACCAGGAAAATGCTGGGGCTGTACCTTAATTAAGGCCATGGCCGCTTCCTTCCAACTCCTAGGCCTTTCCTATCCCATCGTTGCCATAAGACCTATCTGTGTCGGTGCGACGTAAAGCCCCTAGCAAAAAAAAAAAAAGAGCACTTTCGCTGAACTACTAGGCTGTGTGAAAATACAAATGGCAAGTGCTAAAATATTCCTGTGAAAGCAGAGAGTTGGCCTGTGACAGTCATATCCAGGCAGCGGAAATTTAAGTTTCAAATGATCAGAGAGGACTGATGATAATCGCATACCATTCTCGTGTTTTAGGGTTTGGAGTACTGATGGTGAATTACAGAGGCTCGGTCGGCTCTGGGCAAGACAGCATAGACTTCCTCCTGGGAAACATCGGGGACACGGACGTGAAGGACATGAAACTTGCCACCACAGAAGCTTTGAATCAGTTCTCCTTCCTCAATCCCGGCAAGGTGGTCTTGTTCGGTGGTTCCCATGGTGGCTTCCTGGTCACCCACCTTAGCGGACAGTATCCTGTGAGTACTGCCAGATACTGCAAGCAAACCACTTTCTGTAGGGAAGGAAACTGGAACCTACTGTATTTGTTGATATTTTTCTTGGGTTGATTTTCTAATAATTAATATTGGCTAAAGACAATAACTACTTTTTTGGTTTATGCTGAGGGGCTGAAATTTTATCCTGCAGGAGTTCTTTAATGTGTCAGTAAATCTGTTGACATGAGGCTAACGTATTTGAGCACCTTGAAATACAACTGAACTGAGGCGGGATGCCAACTTGAGCTTGTAAGGCCAGCGCTCTACTGCCTGAGCTACTCAGCCCGGCGATGAAGTTTCTCCTTTTGTCTTAATCTTTTACCACTTATGTTAATCTTGTTTGTTCCCTTTTCCTGTGTTATCTGTATTTCTTCTTCAATGAGTATTGAAACCTGTCCTCCTGATGAAGCTTGGCTGAAAAGAGATGGATGTAGAAGAATTGCGACTTATGAGGACAGAACCAATGTGGAGATGACTTTCCATTTACCATATTTCTCTGTTCGCGAACTAACTGTAAAAACACCACTGGCATCTACCACGGTTGCTTCCCTTCACCCCCCCGCTTGCACATAAAACTTGACCTTCAGAGTCCGCGTAGGCCTATAGGCTACATCGCTAGCCACGGCAACCAATTGTACAGTGCCTCTGTGTAACGTCACTAGTTCTCGGGAAATAGTGAAGAAAGAATTACATTTTACTTGGCGGGAGACAGACTCGCAGTGCGGGCGAGCAACAATCTCCTGAATAGATTACATAAAATGTCCCTGTATTAGCCTCTACAAAAACGTTTCTCAAATCCGCAGAATGGCATCAGAACATGCGAGACTTCGAATTCTTAGAAAGGCTATGGCTACTTAGTGGCAATTATAAGGTGTCTCCTGTATATGACACTTACTAAAATTGATGGTTTTACAGATGGCAGGATTATTTTCATGATGGATCGTCATATTGTAAAGACACATGGAACCAGTATTGCCAGCAAATTTTCAACGGGTTCCCTTTGATATTATGATGCCAGTTGTAAGTTAATGGTTATTAAACACACGGAAATGAAGAATAATTGTGCAGCCGCAAGAAAATACGGTTGCCGGGCTGAGTGGTTCAAACGGTTGAGGCGCTGGTCTTCTGACCCCAACTTGGCAGGTTTGATCCTGGCTCAGTCCGGTGGTATTTGAAGGTGATCAAATACGTCAGTCTCGTGTTGGTAGATTTACTGGTACATAAAAGGACTCTTGCTGGATTAAATTTCGGCATCTCTGAAAACCGTAAAAGTAGTTAGTGGGATGTAAAGCCAATAACATTATCATACCTGCCAAGTATTTAGGTTTTTCCGTAAAATGTACGGATTTTGAGTGTGTTTTACGGTTGTACGGATGAACAACATTATTGAACGGATTTTGAATATCCGTGCTTGGTTTCGCTTCTGCGGTCAAATCGAATTTGTTTGACTTTCAATAGTAGCTGGTAATACGAGATGCAGTGTTCGAAATTCGACCGGTAAATGTATCGATAATCACATTATCGATTATCAACGTGCTTTTGTCACCTGTTCGACCTCAACTGCTACTTCATTCAATCAGATGTTCCCAAACAAGTAGCAGGCTACGATTTTGAAGAAAAGAAATCCGTGAAAAGTAGCAGGCTGTGAATTGATATAAAACAACTTTAGTAACTGTGTCGTGTTTCGTAGCAGCTGAAAGGCTTTGTTTGCGTGCGTGTGTAACTTGTGGAATCGCATGACGAATTTCTAAGCGATTTAGTAATGTATGTAATGAGTTCAACTAAGAAACGATATTATCAGTCTTTTCGTGAGGCATATTCTGCTTAATTTCCTTGTTTTATACGATCACGGAAAGTGTTCCCAGTGTAAAGTGGAAACAGATGAGCACTCATCAAAATGTAACTTTGTGTATTTAATTTCAGGGTTGATCATAACACATACAGTAAAACCTCGATGCATCATTTTTCAGGGGGCAGGGGGAAATTAACGACGGATGTGGGGAAAACTATAAATGCGGGCAACATAAACATAGGGGGAAAGGAAAATAATAAAATACAGGTACTGTATTGGGACATTTTTCATTATGTAAATATATTTATTATTATTATTATTATTATTATTATTATTATTATTATTATTATTATTATTATTATTATTATTATTATTATTATTATTATTATAAGAACAGCAATAATGGCGCGTGGCTTCCGGAAGTGGGTGCATGTCTTTCGAGTTTTCGCATGATAGGCGATCTACGTGCATATTAAAATACAGCCCTACGTAAGATGAATTCTAATGTTTAATTGGGCAAACAGACAGCCCCAAACCGTTGGAATTAACCAAGGAAAGTTAAAAATCCTCGACCCAATTGAGACCTCTTGAACCAAAGGCCAGCATGTGCTAACCATTTAGCTCATACTACACATAACGGTATCAAAATATTGCAACAATGATATAGGCGTGACTTTTACGCCGTTTCGTTTCACTTTTCTTTACACATTTCATAATAATTGAAAACCTTTAAGTTCAGTTTTCTTATTGCAAATTAAATATATACGCGGATATTACGGCGATAACCTCTATTCAGGAAAAGATTCCGTAGACCCTTTGCGAACGATAGGTTAGATACCCAACACGGCGCGGCTCCTGCAGCTCAGCTCAGCCGATGTCACAGAGGTTAGAAATTCAACGCAGCATGTCTCGAATGATGTCATAGCGGCTTGAGCGAAGCTGCCGACTTAGGAACTAGTTACAAGACTAGGCTATGAGAAAAGATTATTGGTCTGGCTTGGTTAGGTTCGGCTTGTAACACGATTATTGGGCAGAGGGCAACAAAGCGGTCAACAGGTCTCTGGCATCCCACACATTCCACAAGGTGACGCGATTAATCACCCTGTGAGTAATTAAAACAAATCTGGCGCACTGCGCCATTTTCTCTTTTTTTTTTCAATGAAGTTGGCAGCCCTAGCCAGCCTATAACAACACAAAATGGTGACAAATTTGAGTTTTATGCTGTCTACACTTTAATTTTTGTAAATAAGAATATTTCTAGGGGTCGGTTAGTGGGTCGAGGAGAAGCGTTGGCACCACGAGGCTCGTTGTGAGGTTGCGCGTGAATAACCTGCGCACAGCACTCCAGTCTATAAGATCCTTATTCAAGACTAGCAACTCCGAATTGCTCGTACATTCTCGCAACAGGTTGCCGCTATTATATGCTAAGAGTATTGAGCAGTCCTTCTAAATTCAAAGAAATGTTGCATATATTTTTCTTACGTACGATCGATCAATGCGGGAAAATTGTGACCGAGGACGAATAATTTTTCGACGATCGATGCGGTAAAACGATAGTTTGAGAAACGTTGGATGCGGAGAAATTTAATATTGGTTTATATGGAACATTTTTTGGACCGAATAAATTCAATGATGAATATGAGATAACGACAGTTCTGGCGGGAACGATGAATCGAGGTTCTACTTATGTCTCAAGACAGTTACGTATGCGCGTATTGTTAAATTTTTACGCTTAAGGATCTTCCGCATTTCTCTTTTCGAAAGTTGGCAAGTATGCATTATATTAGAAAATACGGTATAACTAAAGCCAATGTTCCGTGTTAGCGTGGAGACAAAGATAGCTTAAAAATGCATAATGTACAAAAAATTCATTCAGTGGCCCACGACAAGGATGCTTTAAAGAAGTCAAAGATGAAATTGTGAGGCATGTGCGTGAAAAACGTCATACCACGGCGCAGTAAAATCACTTACTTTCAACGTCCACTTCATTATACATTGCTAACCACTGAAGTCGACCAAAGCCAGCAAGCGAGATGTGCATCTAGCGGCAGCCGGTTGTAAGTGGTAGCAAGTAACAGTTTTATAGACAGCAGGAATATTTTCCTGATGGAATGTCGTATTGTAGAGACATGGAACAGGTATTGTCAGCAAATTTTCAATGGGTTCCCTTCGATATTACGATGCCAGTTTTAATTTAATGGTTATTAAACTTGTGGAAATAAAGAATAATTGTGCATCCACAAGAAAATACAGCATAAATAAAGCCAGTGTTTGGCGTTGGTGTGAAGACAAAGATAGTTTAAAAATGTGTACTGTACAAAGAAAGACATTCATATTATTCTTAAAGCAATTTTAAGCCTGTTTTTTTTTCTCTCCTTTTTTTTTAAAGGAAAAAGGGGGGGTTCATCTTGGATTCGGATAAATACGGTATGTGTTCTAATATGGCTTGCTTAATAATGAACTGTAAGAAGTATCCTTGTAAAACACAAGTACTGAGCTCGATAACTGCTGTCGCTTAAGTGTGGCCAGTATACAGTATTTGGGAGATATTGTGTTCGAACCCCACTGTCGGCAGCCCTGAAAATGGTTTTCCATGGTTTCCCATTTTCACACCAGGCAAATGCTGGTGCTGTATCTTAATTAAGGCCACGGCCGCTTCCTTCACACTCCTAGCCATTTCCTCTCCCATCGTCGCCATAAGACCTGTTTGTGTCAGTGCGACGTAAAGAAACGTGTAAAAAAACAAAAACAAATATGAAGCTGTTTTAAATTTGGAACTGGGGTGCAATAACCTATATTTTTACTTAGTTTGCTCTTGAAGAATGTTTTAGTATTCTATTGATTTGTGTTTCTATTATTCCAGGTTGACTACAAAGCAGTGGTAGCAAGAAATCCTGTCATTGATGTTGCTTCCATGTTCTCTGTGACCGATATTCCTGATTGGTTAGTATACAGCAAAAGGCTTCTTCTCGAGTTGTACTACTGTATCTAGTATACATTATTAACTTCTAAACTGATATCTTTTGTGTCATCCGACTAATCCCAAGCTTGCAAGAGACTATCCTCATTTTTCCGTATTGAAAGTCTGTTAGAGGAGAAGAATAAAACTTCGATTTCCACCTATTCAATGCATTAAAAGCAATTATAAAATTAGGATCTCATCCTTATTTTATTGCTTACTTATTAAAACATATGACATGTTTCGTTCAAATTGTGAACATATTCAGCTATAAACATTCTTACAAGGTTAAACCGTTAACATTATTCTAGAACTTACACTTATTGTTTACCGTTAACAAACTTAACCGTAATAAACTAACAAAATCTCTTAAATATAACAGTGTGCCTCAGTTTGTCATTTTATGGACGAAAAGATGATTAGTCACGCCTAAACTCAGCTGTTTTGAGAGTGTACTAAGATTTCATTTCCACATGGTACGTGTGGAAAGCTCACGCCAATAGTAACAAAATGTTTTTAATGCGTATTCCAACAAATAATTTTAAGACATTCAGCAATTTTAACAGATTGTAAATGTATTTATACAGAGACTAACTAGTGACATTGTATTTCAAATATTAGAACAAGGTTTTAAAGTTTCAATCGCAACAAATAGTTATATTGTTTTTAATAAGACGATGTAATATATAAAGCTTTATATTTAAGAGATTTTTATAGTTTATTATGGTTAAGTTTGTTAATAGTAAACAATAAGTGTAAGTTCTAGAATAATGTTACCGGTTTAACATTGTAAGAAAGTTTATAGCTGAAGATGTTTAGAATTTGAACGAAACATGTCCTATGTTTTAATAAGTAAGCAATAAAATAAGGATGAGATCCTAATTTTATAATTGCTTTTAATGTATTCAATGGGTGGAAATCAAAGTTTCATTGTTCTCCTTTAATCCAAAGGTGTCATTTACATGGCTTTATATCACGATCTCAAATCTAGTTCCAACTTTCTTCTTTACATTCACTCAGCATAATATATTATTTCGCAGTTGACCATCTTTTGAATTTTTATCAGTAATTTGTATTTTTCCGGTAGATTTTTCTAGTCATGGCACGGGAAAGGTGAATTGTTGTAGCTCGTATAGGAAAACAAACCACAATGAAAGGTATACGTTATAGATAAGACATCATGGTCATGTGGTGGCCATCTTGGGCAGGTTTTACATGTTAAAACTTGAATAAAAATAATTCCACTCTATTATCAATGAAAATATTGTGAAGTATTATACATCATTAAAAAACTAAAACGATAAGGAGTGATGTTAGCAAATATTGTGTATTCATTAACCTAAAAATGAACACCCAGTTAAAAAAAACATAGAACTTAAAAATAAATTGCATCATTAGATCATACAAAGCATACAAATAATGAACTGGAACAAAATGTCAATAATGCATCTGAAATGCACTATACAAAGTTTCAGGTATTATTAAGCATAATATTTTTCCGTACATTACATGCATTATAAAAAATCCCCACAACTTAAAACTTTTGGAGGTTTCCTTCTTCACATTGTCTGGCAATGATGAGGCCTTAATAAGACTATTGGTGTTTCGAAGAATCCGATTGGTTGGATATTTCGATAGTCTGCGGTAGGTCTCTGGGTCCAAACTCGCTGACATCTTCGCAGTTTAATCATTCGTAGCCAAGATGACAGTGTTGTTGTTGTTGTTGTTTGAGTCATCAGTCCATAGATTGATTTGATCTAGCTCTCCATGCCACCCTATCCTGTGCTAACCTTTTCATTTCTACGTAACTACTGCATCCTACATCTGCTCTAATCTGCTTGGTCTACCCCTACCGTTCTTACCACCTACACTTTCTTCAAAAACCAACAGAACAAGTCCTGAGTGTCTTAAGATATCTCTTCTTCTCGTCAAATTTAGCCAAATCGATCTCCTCTCGCCAATTCGATTCAGTATCTCTTCATTTGTGATTCGATCTGTCCATCTCACCTTCAGCATTCTTCTGTAACAGCACATTTCAAAAGCTTCTATCCTCTTTCTTTCTGAGCTAGTTATCGTCCATGTTTGACTTCCAACAATGCCACGCTCCACACGAAAGTCTTCAAAAACATCTTTCTAATTCCTATATCAATGTTTGAAGTGAGCAAATTTCTTTTCTTAAGAAAGCTCTTCCTTGCTTGTGCTAGTCTGCTTTTTATGTCCTTCTTACTTCTGCCATCGTTAGTTATTTTACTACCCAAGTAACCATATTCATCTACTTCCTTTAAGACTTCATTTCCTAATCTAATATTTCCTGCATCACCTGCCTTCGTTCGGCTGCACTCCATTACTTTTGTTTTGGACTTATTTATTTTCATCTGGTACTCCTTACCCAAGACTTCATCCATATCATTCAGCAACTTCTCGAGATCTTCCGCACTCTCAGATAAAATAACAATATCATCGGCAAATCTCAAGGTTTTGATTTCCTCTCCTTGGACTGTGATTCCCTTTCCAAATTTATCTTTGATTTCCTTTACTGCCTGTTCTATGTAAACATTGAAAAGGAGAGGGGACAAACTGCAGCCTTGCCTCACACCTTTCTGGATTGCTGCTTCTTTTTCAAAGCCCTCGATTCTTATCACTGCAGACTGATTTTTGTACAGATAGTAGATAATTCTTCGTTCTCGGTATCTGATCCCTATCATCTTCAGAATCATAAATAGCTTGGTCCAATCAACATTATCGAATGCCTTTTCTAGATCTACGAATGCCATGTACGTGGGCTTGTCCTCCTTGATTCGATCCTCTAAGATCAGATGTAAAGTCAGGATTGCTTCACGTGTTCCTACATTTCTTCTGAAGCAAAATTGATCTTCTCCCAACTCAGCTTCAACTTGTTCTTCCATTCTTCTGTAAATAATACGTGTTAAAATTTTGCAGGCATGAGATACTAAACTAATGGTGCGATAGTTTTCACACCTGTCAGCACCGGCTTTCTTGGTAATAGGTATAACAACATTCTGACACTAAATGGAATAACCTTGCCATGCTGGTTTCTCCTAAGGCAGTCAGTAATTCAGAGGGAATGTCATCAATTCCAGGTGCCTTGTTCCTATTTAGGTCGCTCAGAGCTCTGTCAAACTCTGACCTCAAAATTGGGTCTCCCATTTCATCAGCCTCTTCTTGTTCCAGAACCAAATTATCTACATCTTCACCTTGATACAACTGTTGGATATGTTCCTGCCATCTTTCTGCTTTGTCTTCTTTCCCTAGAAGTGGCTTTCTATCTGAGCTCTTAATATTCATACACCTAGATATTCTTTCTCCAAAAGTTTCCTTGATTTTCCTGTATGCAGCATCTACCTTTCCTAGGACCATACAACCTTCAACGTCCTTGCACTTCTCCTTCAGCCAGTCTTCCTTAGCTACCTTGCACTTTCTATCCACTGCATTTCTTTAATCGCCCTCTTCATTTCTAGCATTCTTGTATTTTCATCGTTCATCAATCAGGTCTAGTATCTCTTGGGTTATCCACTGATTCTTAGTTGATCTTTTCTTCCTTCCTAACATTTCTTCAGCAGCCCTGCTGACTTCATTTTTCATGACTATCCACTCTTCCTTTATTGTGTTTTCTTCAGCCTCGACTCGTTGGCTGAACGGTCAGCGTACTGGCCTTCGGTTCAGAGGGTCCCGGGTTCGATTCCCGGGTGTATGTGTTGTCTTCATCATCATTTCATCCTCATCACTATGTGCAGGTCACCTACAGGCGTCAAATAGAAAGACCTGCACCTGGCGAGCCGAACCCGTCCTGGGATATCCCGGCACTAAAAGCCATACGACATTTCATTTCATTTCATTTAGTCTTTGTGCAACATGCTCCTTGAAACAATCCCTCACACTCTTTTCTTTCAACTTGTCTAGATCCCATCTTTTTGCATTCTTTCCTTTCTTCAATTTATTTAGCTTCAGATGGCATTTTATTTGTGGTCAGAGTCCACGTCTGCTCCTGGGAAAGTTTTGCAATCCAACACCTGGTTTCTGAATCTCTGCCTAATCATAATGAAGTCTATTTGATACCTTCCAGTGTCTCCAGGTCTCGTCCACGTATAAAGCCGTCGTTTGTGGTGTTTAAATCAAGTATTGGCAAGAACTAAATTATGATCAGTGCAGAATTCAACCAGCCGACTTCCTCTTTCGTTCCTTTGTCCCAATCCAAATTCTCCTACTGTATTACCTTCTCTTCCTTGGCCTACCACTGTATTTCATTCTCCCATCACAATTAGATTCTTGTCACCTTTTACATATTGTATTAAATGTTCTATCTCTTCATATGTTGTTTCGATTTCCTCATCATCCGCTGAGCTAGTAGGCATATAGACCTGCACTATTGTGGTGGGCATTGGTTTGGTGTGTATCTTGACGACAATAATTCTATCACTATGCTGGTCATAGTAGCTTACCTGCTGCCCTATCTTCTTATTCATTATTAAATCAATTCCTGCATTTCCTCTGATTTTGTGTTGATAATTTGGTAGTCGCCTGACCAAAAATCCTGTTCTTCCTGCCAACGTACTTCACTTATACCAACTATATCTAACTTTCGTCTATCCACCTCCCTTTTCAGATTCTCTAATCTACCACGATTCAAAGTTCTAACATTCCACGCTCCGACTCGCAGAATGTCAGTATCCATCTTCCTGATGATCGCCCCCTCTCGTGTAGTCCCCACCCGGAGATCCGAACGGGGGACTAGTTTACCTCCGGAATATTTTACCCGGGAGGAAGCCATCATCAGTCCATCATTTATACAGAGAGAGAGCCGCATGTCCTTGGGAGTTAGTTACGGCTGTAGTTTCCCGTCGCTTTCAGCCGTGTAGCAGTATCAACACAGCTAATGCCTGTTGCTCACGGTAAAATGTTTCGTAAAATTTGTTGTACAATAAATTTTATAAAAATTTGATGAAAACAAGTTGTGTTGCTCACGGTAAAATTAATTTATAAAATCCGTGGAAACATCAGTGTGGCCATCTATGAACTAACTTCTGAACTAAGAAGTGTATGTGCTGCCATCTATCGATAAACTTTTAAACCAAGAATCAGCTGTTCAACTTACAGTGTGTTTGAGAGTATGACTCCAACAAACAAAGCCAAACTTGTGGCTTTAGCTGCAATTATATGTTGTACAGTGGTAAAAAGGAAGAAAAGAAATGCCAGGAAATGCTGGACTCGGGATTGGGTAAAAAGAAGAGAAGAAGGTAGAGGATTGCTGTCCTTGGTTGAAAATGAGTTGAGGTTAGAAGACCAGCATTCATATAGGAATTTTCTAAGAATGGAGGAAGGCAGTTTTAAAAAACTTCTGGATCTTGTTGGTCCCAAAATTATTCGACAAGACACTAACATGAGGCAAGCTATTTCTCCTGAAATGAGACTGCAAGTGACACTCCGATTTCTGGCCACTGGAGAAAGTTACACCAACTTGATGTATTCAACTAGAATACCATTTGGAACTCTAGCACGTATTATTCCTGAAACATGTAGGGAAATATACTCTTCACTGAAGGAAAAGTACATAAAGGTAAATATTTGAATTTATTTAAAGAACATAATTATTAAAAAATATTACATAAATATGTACAATATCGTCTTTTAGGCTGTGGGAACTCCTTTCCTAGTCTGTATTTAGTAGGCCTAATACTTCCAACTGAGCATCCATTATTGCTTTTTGAATTTTATGTTTGGTAAGAATTTTAATTTTTGTGTCGTTAAGAGCTCTCAGTTCTGAGGCAATAAATTTGCCAAATTCATCGTCTCCATCTTCAGTATTTGACACTGAGTGAAGCACCTTTGAAGCCTGAAGGAGGACATCGTCTTCAATCGACCCCTTCTTCCGTTTTCGTGATGTGCCTGGAAATAATAATAATAATAATAATAATAATAATAATAATAATAATAATAATAATAAGCTAATTCACAGTGATTGCATAAATAATATGCATGTTTCTGAATTAACGTCACTGCATAATGTCATAATGTGAGTAATTACCCTACTACAGTATACCATTAATAAGTTCTGGAAACCATTAACTTCCTAGAAAGTCGAGAAGGAAAATTTATCACCAGAAGATTGTCAATTTTCTTTTTGAACTCAATTACCTACAGTGTATTTTAGTTGCCTCAACAAATTGCTTAAAATATTATGTTTTGATATTTCTATAAACATATATAAGTTACCTGATGTACTTGCTGCAGGCTGTGATGTACATGACTGATTGTCAGTATTTTCTTCTTCATATACAGTCAGCATCCCATTGTCATCGAATTTTACAGAGTCATCAGGCAGAGTAACCTTTAAAACAAACACAATTTTTTTCAGGTTCCAGATACTGTGACTGGATGGCTTGAGATTGCACATGAATTTCAAGAGAAATGGAATTTCCCTAATTGTTTGGGTGCATTGGATGGGAAGCATATACAGTTTGCAGCTCCTAGATCAAGTGGTTCTCACTATTATAATTATAAGGGTACTAACAGCATTGTTTTGCTTGGTCTGGTGGATGCCCATTATAAATTCATATACATTGATGTTGGGACCAATGGACGAGCAAGTGATGGAGGTGTCTACCAAAACAGCACCTTGTTTGCATCAGTCCAAAATAAAACACTGAACATTCCTCCCCCTTGCAAACTTCCTGAAACTGAGTGTGAAGTGCCATATGTAATGATTGCAGATGATGCTTTTCCCCTCTCTTCCAACCTAATGAAGCCTTTTGGGTACAGAGGGCTGACAAGAGAGCAGAAAATTTTCAACTACAGATTAAGTAGGGCCAGATGTGTAGTTGAAAATGCATTTGGCATCATGGCAAATGTTTTTAGGGTATTATTGAGTAAAGTGACACTCTCTGTTGACAAAGTGGAATCCATTGTCCTTGCTACCTGTGTATTGCACAACTTCCTTTTGGAAGAGAACAGGGGAGTTTATATGCCACCTCACAGTGTGGATGAAGAAAATGTACAAGAAGGTAGTGTGCAATTAGGGGAGTGGAGAAGAGATCTCATCATGGGAGAAATCCAGAGGCAAGGTGGAAACAGAGTTTCGCAAACACCACTAAGTATCAGGAACACACTGAAAGACTACTTTAATGGTGTAGGCAAAGTATCATGGCAAGATCACTGTGTGGATAAATTTCGATTCTAGTTATTTATAACAAACATGTAATTGTATTTCTCTGTGACTGTCATTTACAATATTGTGTTAAAATGGACCCTTCTTATAAATGTAGGTGTACAATAGAGTTTCACATTTAAAAAAATAATTTAAGCCCATAATAGTATAGTGAATAGATACTTAGTTACCACTCTTTGAGATGAAAGTTTATATTCAATTTTCTTTCTACTTTTGAAATTGAGTTAATTTTAATTTGTAAAGGTGTAGTTTTAATTAGACAAGTATGTTTGGAATGATGTTTATCACAGTTGTTTCTCTTAAGGTTGGCTAAATATTTAGCTACTATTCTTGTAGATTAACATGTCTGTGTCTGTTAGGTCAACAGCCCAGAGGCTGGTTGGATCCTCAAATAGCATCACCAAAGGCTATGCAGTTATAGGGAAACCACAAAAATCAATGGCAATACCAAAATGAGGTATACTAGGCAAGATGAGGAGTGAGGTAGTTTGCCATTGCTATCCTCACTGGGCCAGACAGTGCCATTGTAACACAACTAACCCTATGAGCAACACCTTTCATGACACTCAGACACACTGGTTGTGCTCTGAATGTTATTAATCAGCACCACCAATACCCCAGCAACTTCCATATTGTCACAGCCATGGATGAGACTGGGACTTCAGTGGAAGCTACACTTTGCTCTGGCCTGTGCCAAGAGATGGATGCAAAAGTACTGTAACCATCAGGAAATGACAGCAGGCAGTAGATTAAAATAATTTGTAATATACCAGTATTAGCCCTTGTAGAATGTTTCAACACCCTGTACTTTGCACAGCCATCGCTCAGCTTTCAAATAGTACAGTACATGACATAATAAAAGTGGTATGGAATTAAATTGAATTAGTGCAGGAATTCATATATTAACTTAAGTTATTGAGTGTTTACAGGTATTTTAATTTATGGTGCTGTCTATCATTAAATTATGATTTAAAGTAATCCACCTAGGCCTAGTTGTCTTTACTGCATTACAGCCTACATGAATGCTCAGTAATTAAATTGTGTACAGGTTCTCTATTGACTATTATGATCAATATAAGTATCTATATGTCCACCTGTTCAATACTTTTATAATTTAATAGTATCCTTAGATTATTTCACATGGTCCATGGTTACTGGTTACCATGTAAAATAATTTAAAGAGACTATTAAATTATGGTCCATGGCTACCATGTAAATAATCTACAGAGATCATTAAATTTTAAGAGTATTGGATAGGTGGACATATACTTCTTTTGATACAGAATATTCCTCTTACTCACACATACTCTACCTTCACAGCTTATGAAGGAATACAATTTGGCTAACCCTGAATTTTACATATGCATGGATGCAAAAGGTGTGTATCCCATGTCTCAGAAATATTCAGACATAACCTTGCATCCCCCATTGATAGAGTTATTGATGTTTGATTAACTCTGACTGTCAATATCCTCCATTGAAATGAATACATTTATCCCACCACCTACTAGAAGAGTCAATCATACCATGCTGGAAAATTTGTGGGTCAGGAAGACAGATAGCAAAACAAAAGGTGGAGTTTCACATTCAAAGAACATCACTCTCCTACTCACACACAAAAAAATTAATTTTCATATTTAAATTTGGTTGTTGCACAGGTCCCATGTGACATGACTATCTTGTAACCTATGAAATCTAGATTTAGAAATAAGCTTTACCTGACTGTCATCACTGCTACAAGTTGTATTCATATCCAAATTTGATTTGCTGCTCCTGGTAGCAATATGTGGAATAAGGAACAGCATACGGTCATACCAAGCAAATGTTGGTTTGTATACTTCATTGCCACCCATTCCACTGTGTAAACATTTCATACACTTATTCCTGAAAACAAACAATTGAATGTAATCTACTACAGTAAACTTGCAGATTTAAGTAAGTCAGTCACATTTTAATATACACTGAAGAACAAAAAACCTGTTTATTGGTACACAGTAGGCTGTACATTAATAATTACTGCATTTAAATTTTTGACAGGTTACCAAGTCAACCGTGAATGCATAAATAGAACTAGCTTTACTATCTGCCATATTATAAACTTCATATCAAATTTAAAGAAAAATCATTCAATCAATCTCAAATAATTACGATTGATCAAATTCAGTACTAACCTCTCATTAGTGAATTGAGTTCGAAGCCCGTTTATCTTCGACTTCACATCAGCCGGGCTTGTATTCGGCCGAACTTGTGACACAGTTTTGGCGATTGTGTTTTCTGCCTCTCTTCTTGCATTTCTGTTGTGGTAAAGCGGTGTTTTAACCTCGTACAAACAAGGATATTTCTGGTATTCGTCCAGTAAAACACTAACAGCTTCCTTAGTCCACCCGGAACCTGCCATTTTAGAAAGAAGTGTTTGTTTACAATCGAGCTTTGAAATCTTGTCACGACGTAGCGCCAGCATCATCATGATGTCACCTTCGCTGATTGGTTCATTTCGTAAAATTAATTTTACGGAATAGAACATGTCCTATTTTATGAAAGTTTTGTCAAAGGTTTTATAACATTTAAATTTGACCGTGAGCAACAGAAATTTTATAACATTAAATTATTGTACAATAAATTTGACAGAAAATTTTACCGTGAGCAACAGGCATAAGCCATGTTGAGTATTATTACAAGGGCATATCAGTCAATCATCCAGACTGCCGCCCTTGCAACTTGCAACTTCTGAAAGGCTGCTACCTCCCTTTCGATGAACCATTCCTTAGTCTGGTCTCTCAACAGATACCCATCCGATATGGTTGCACCTGCGGCTCTGCTATCTGCTTCATTGGGACACGCAAGCCTCCCCACAGCGGCAAGGTCACACGGTTCGCAGGGGAATGACATTCTCTTTATCTGTGGCAAGAATGAGTACACTCTCGTCCATGTTCAGAGTTTTAATGGCCTTCACCTCTTGAACCATGAGGTTGTTCTTCGGTGCTGGTGCCTTTTTTAGTATCCATGAGGATTCGTGGTGTATTTCTTTTGCTTGGTCACATGGTAAATTACGAATAGCAGCTTTAATATTGTGACGATCTCCTCCACAGGAATCGAGGGAGGGGTAACAGCAAAGTTTCCTCCTTTAGGCAGTAGAGATGTTTCTGCCTCTGACAGGCAATGGTTGGTCAGGTTGAAGATTATCCATGAGGTATCCAATGCAGGCGTAGTCTTAGGCGTGGGTCGATTCTCCTGATATTGCTCGAACCTATTTTGCCGGTTGGTCGACTGATCGAATGTCGAAGTCATGGAAGGTGATATGATCTGCTTTTTCCCAGTTCTGCAGTGAGTGTGTGGTACTTAGAAGATAATGCAGTTGTGAAAGTGCCTGATCGACAGCGAGCTCCGTGCACTCTGTTCTATCATAGATATGATGTGACTGGGCAGAGCTGAACGGTCTTTTCATTCTCAGAAATTTAGGTAGTATCCCTGAATCTCTGCATCGGAAAAGAAAAGTGAGTGAAGACAAGAGCTGCGCCTTTTTCTTACATAGTTTCTCAAAGCGACGAAATGGGTTTGAAATTTCTTCCCTGTAGAGGCAATTCATATATTCTGCCGTCATTGAGAGAACCAAAACTGATGTAAACAAAGAACATCATGTATACATCCGCGGTCTTCACGTTGATTGGTGAATGATTGGGTTACTTCCGAGCATGGCAAGAGCCACGTGGGGTTGTCTAGGAACTGTCATTACCTCGCCTGATTACCGTGATCACATCAGAGTGTTGCTGGATGCCACTGATGTTAACTTGGAAATGAAATGCAATGAGATATTATGGATACAAAGCAAATTATATTCACTGTCCATGAGGAATAAACTGCAAGCAAATGACATCACATCTGGATATTTAACATCTCAGAAAAGAAATGAATTATGGAAGGTTGATGGATTTGAGGTTATGCACAAAATGTAAATACATAATAAATCATTCACAGCAGTACATATAAGGAAAAATTCACACTCTTAATATTTAATATTTCAATTAAACTAAATTCTAGAAGGGAAATTTAGTTTTCAAAAGGCAATATGAAAGTCAATTTAAAAAAAAAGCACTTTATCTAATTAGAATCTGATAAAGGACAAACTGCTTCCCATTCAGATTCCTCTCTCTCTCTCTCCCTCCTCTTTCTCAGTGTTGCTCGTATCATTTGGATTAATGACAAGACGATTAGACAGTCATATCACACAGGCCGTCCGATTCCCAGAATCTCAGCTCTTCCATCTCAACGTGATAAAAGGCACGCCACATTACAGTTGCTACATTCACCAGAGTCTTGTTAATATTCTGACTTCTACGATTTGTAATATTACTACGTGCAACATAGCTGTTTACCACACTCCACACCAACTCTGGAGGTGAATGGAAATAAAGTTTCCATCGAGCCTTCACGAATGGACGGTCATTGTGGTTAAAGATCCAGTACAGCACAAACGGACGATGTCGTAGAAGCTAGAGATTTAGCATGGCGAGTCAAGCATGAGGGCATGGGTACTGGCATTCTTCAGATTGAATTACTTGCTTATATTTATGACTGGTTCCTGCATATTATTCTGACTGAAATTATTTGAGAAATTATATTTTTGATATTGTTCACGTAGGATCGCATTATGCTATGATTTGTCTAACGAACTATTTAGATATCTTCACGCAGACGTTCTGCGGTACCATCAACCAGTAAACGTTAACATGAACACGTGCTCATTTTTACAGCATGATTGTTTTCTCACTGGTGGTGGTATAGCATTGAGGCTTTCATGGACAGCATTACAAATCATGTCAGTGTTTTCCGGGCTTGTAGGCCATGGTCCAGGAACATGTGATGGTCCCGACGTTTTACAAAAGACTGTGCTCAGCATTATCAAGGGTTCCGACTGACTTGATAGCGTGTGGAATGGAGTGGTGTTGCAATTCCACGGTACTTTTCTTGGTTTAGTGTCAGATGTTGGTAGTAAGTGCATACCATTTTTGTGAATTTGTTTTCTCATAATTCGTTAGCTTTTACAAGCACCATGTGCTGCAGTCGTACTGCAACAGACCGTTGGCCACGTTGGAAGTTCGATTAGTTTGCGAGTCACATACTTTGTTCCTTTCTCCCACTATATACATATTTCTGTATATCACTGCTCACATATCCCATCATTTCCTGCTTCCAATTCTATTGAATTTTGATGGGCATATACAGTGTCATGATTGTTTTTATTATAACTTATAACATTTATTGTTACTATTGTTTAAACAAGTTTACTAATATTAACTGATTTACTTGTTAATTAATGCAAATTGACTATTACTGTTTATGAATAATAAAATCGATAATTACTATTCAACCGGGCGAGTTGGCCGTGCACATAGAGGCGCGCGGCTGTGAGCTTACATACGGGAGATAGTAGGTTCGAATCCCACTATCGGCAGCCCTGAAGATGGTTTTCCGTGGTTTCCCATTTTCACACCAGGCAAATGCTAGGGCTGTACCTTAATTAAGGCCACGGCCGCTTCCTTCCAACTCCTAGGCCTTTCCTATCCCATCGTCACCATAAGACCTATCTGTGTCGGTACGACGTAAAGCCCCTAGCAAAAAAAAAAAAATACTATTCATATTTTCCTGGGTCTATTCAGTAGATATGTCTAAAGAACATGACTCTTCTGGATGGTGGCTGTAGTCTTTTGCAGTGTATGGTTACTTTTCTTTTTGTACGATCCATCTTCTAGTCTTTAAGGCTCAGAATCTTTCTTTCCGCTAATTCCAACTTCCTGACAGATGTTTCAGTTTTGCAGTGATCAAGATCTTCTTGTTCTTGGTTAGTCTGTACCTCAAGTTCATCTTGTTGATCCTTAAGTTAGTGCCTTCTTTGACCTGGCCTTCCAGAGTCACCAGTCATTTCAGTAACTAGGACAGAGCTTTAAAGAATACATTTTATTTAGGACCGCTGTGGAGGCTGGCTACCTGTACAACCCGACAGAGGAGATGAGCGCTGAAGCTTTCGAGAAAATGAGGAAGTGTTCCCCCATCAACTACATCCAGCACGTCGTGGCTCCTACTCTGCTACTCATTGGCAAGAAAGATGCTCGCGTCCCCAGCACTCAGGGCATTCACTACTACCACAACCTCCGGGCTCGGAACATTAAAACAAGGTAATAGTTATGCTAATACGAATAAACAGTTTGAAGCAACGTGCTTAGAAGATGAGATAACATAATCCTTATTTATTAGGCTCAAGTATGTACCAAATTAAATAGTACTGAAAATGGATATTGAACTCAGCTCATATTACTGTATTTACCCACATAATGTTTCCACCCTTAATTTTTAAATGTAGCTTTGAGCGAAAATAAACTCATATAATTTTCCTGCCATGGTTATGTAAAGGTTTTCTGTCATCAGTGTTTTTTCTAATTTTTTTTCAAAAAGCGCAGTTGTGAAAACGTTCAGGCTCCAGCTAGATGGGCATTCTTAAAGATAAATTTGTCTGTTGAATAACACAAAAAATATGCATAGGCTGGTGTGCAATACACCTTGGCTAGACACTGTAGAAGTTATTGCACAGTATCGAAATACAAAGCTGTCCTCCAGGAAGTGTATGCAGAAGATTGTAATTCATCAATGTGGATGAATGTGTGAGATCGCTATTTCTCTGTACTGGGTTCAAAATCACTGCAACTATATTCTTCGTCTACATCAGTATTGTCCGACTTGTTCAATAGATTGTCCAGACTACCTGCACAAAGTCTTTTATTGCTCGATTTACTCATAATGACCTAAAGGTATGTAGTAATGAACAAATTAATTCACACAAGAGGAAACTCACAGCACTGCACACGTACATAAACAATTCGCGTGCGAGATGGACGACTTTGTCACTCTACAAAGCACTTGTGACGTATCCATATGGGGTTGCACCAAAAGAGGAATTGACGAATGAAAGGTGGACTATGCACGTATTTAAATAGCCGGCCAACATATGGCACGAGGAGGCTTTATAGAGTTTTGAAACACACACTTACTGCGCACCCAAACGGGTTTGCACAGTTCTGGATTTCGAACGAACGTACAACGTGAAGTTCAAAAACTTGTCTACCCTAAAGTACCCAAATGGCGTTGCTTGGCACTCAACATGTTACAAAGAATTTCATCCTCTCTGCAACTCATCTGCACAAGGCATAACATCTAGTCATAACATTGGACACAGGAAAAACATACTTTCGCATAATCTTTGCCTCTTGGGCTAGAAGCAACCAACTCCTTGACCAAATCTAAGCTGAAAGATTGTCGTGGGGTTCTCCTGTCTTGCGTACAATCTGCCTCGGTTAGGATTAGCAGAATTCTCAGGAGGGGCAGTATCAAGACCATCATTTATGATCTGTTAAAAATCCGATTGGTGTCAACTCTCCTGGAAGATATATTGTTCCTTGTTCCTATGGACCTGTTTGTTGACCAAGCACATTTGAAGATAGTTGTAAGGTCTTGCATCTTTGCCAATGAGAGAAGTCTGCTGTGGCAGAGCATGCCATACATAGCGACATGTAACATCTGTCATTTCTAAGGAGAAACATTTTACACCTCAAGACAGTACAAACTGCTTAAACTCAAACATTTTTAATAAAGACTATGTTCGGAGTAGATCACAGCTGCCCATGTCATCTCTGGAGGCCGTAGAATGAACTACACTTCTGACAGGTTCTAATTTCTCTGAACTCAGAAGATGATCTTGGTCACAAGATCGAAACACACCCAGTAAACTTCTTCTTTGTTTAGACCTACGATGGACCCCATGGTTCTTAACTCTGGTGAGCTTTTTTCTTCCTCTTGACCCAGTATTCCTTCATTCTAGCGCTACGGATGTCTTTTTTTGCTTTCTTGAGTCCGTTTCACTCCTATTCCTGGATGCAGTGATTTAGCTGTTAGTGACTGGAGAGAGTCAGATGTCTTGATTAACTTTCTGAACTTATCTCAGTTTTAAATGTCAATGTGATCAATGTTGAAGTATTGTAGGTCTTTCCGAACTATTACAAGTATAATTGCAAAACCCAGACCGTTCACTCTTGAGAATAGAAAGTAGCTCTGTAACTGAAGTGTTCTCTTCTCTTTCAGATTATTGCTCTATGATGACAACCACCCACTGAGCCAGATCCCTGTAGAGATGGATAACTTGATCAACTCAGTCCTCTGGTTTTATCAACACATTGACTGAAATGAAGTGTTTTGTGTTGTGTGTATGTGTGTTGGAGTGTTTATAACTTGTTTGTAAGGTGTTCAGCTAGGAAATACATGACTCATCTCCTTCAGAAAGAGGATGTTTTACTTTTTTCCCCCCTCTATTTGTGATTTTTTTACTAAGGGGCTGTTTATGCCACGTAAAGAAGGTTAAGTTAGAGATAGGAATTCTGTGTACAGATTACAATGTGCTGTAAACATTTCTCTCTTCAAACACAACTGGCCTACTTGATCGGATAATGAAATGACACGAGGCTGTCAAAATGTTTTATTGAACTAATCTAATCAACAGCACTTCAATAAAGTTTACAAAAAGTCTCTTGTCCTCCCAGTAGCAACCCTCCCATAAATTTTCAACTTTCACTACTATAATTTTCACAAGCAACTAACAATTCAACTAAGACTGCCTGTTATCATCGCATAAGACCTATCTGTGTCGGTGCAACGTAAAGCCACTAGCCTAGCTAGCTAAGACTGCCTGTTTGGGGTGTGGTCAGAACACGACTGTTGTAGTTTTCTATGAAGACACACACAATATGCCTTCAGGCCGGCAGAGAGCTGACGTTACACTAGGCTTGTATAGATGACATTGGGCAACAAATGTACTGAGAGCTAGAGCCAGCATTGCCAACTACCAAAAATTCATAAACTGTACAGAAATTAAAAATAAACCGCATTCTTTGTCGTAAAACCGTACAGTACTAATATTCACCCAAATACACTAACATTCAATAGAATGCATGCAATGATAGTAAGTAGCAATAATATCAATTAGGAATACTTAACTGAAACGTTTTACTAGACATAAGAAAATGCAACATATATACTTTGCCCTTTCTTCACATGTTGGATCAGGACACAGCCACTTCCTATACTGCCTATACTCTTGCACGACTGCCTGTACTTTTGTTTCCTTCTAGGTGTTTTAACACATTCAGCGCACGGTTCAGTTCAGAGCGTGATAATTCTCTCTGCAGGTGGTAGATAGCGTCAGCAGTATTGTTACTTGAAGCTGGATGTTGAAGCTATCTGAGGACATTCTTTTTTCCTATATTACTGGCACTGTATTGCTATATAAGATATTTTAATCCATGCAGTTTGAATAACTGATTGGTAAAGATGGTGGGGCCCAGTCGGAATGTTTATGAATCGCTCGATCAAGAAGAAATACATGAAATATTAGCGGATAGTGATTCTGAGTTTGGTGGAGAGTTAGATTGTGAATCTCTGAATGATTTGATTACTAGCAGTGACGACGATAGTGAGTATGAAAAGAGAAGAAAGCCACAAAACATAAGTACATGTGCTCAGCCCATTCCCGGTACGAGTGTAAATATTCCTGAGTGTATTGATGATGACGAAACTGTAAATGGTGTTGATATATCTGTAAATCATAGTGCTGAACCATTTTTTAAACCCACTCAGGACACAGCTCCTCAAATTGAAAACTTCAGTGTTAATACAGGAGTTAAATGCCAGGTTGGGGAACCCTCGAATGTTTACCAATTTGCTGCTCTTTTCATGACTGATGAATGGTTTCAAAGGTTAACTGATGAAACTAACAAGTACTGTAGACAAAATCTGCTAACGACTACATCTCAGAAATATCTGAAATGGAGAGACAAATCTGTTGAAGAAATGAAGATATTTATAGGCTTATGGATAATAACAGGGCAAGTCAAGAAACCACTCTTGTGTTTATGTTGGAGCTCAGATGAACTTATCATCACACCTCTATTTTCAAACACTATGAGTAGGAACAGGGCTTTTGCATTTCAATGACAACGAGTAGGAACAGGTTTTTTTCTTTTCAATGACAATGAGTCTGAACGTTCAGAAAATGACAGACTTTACAAAGACCTTTTGTGGACATGTTTGTGACATCTTCCCAGAAATGTTACACCCCCAGGCAAAACCTTTCGCTTGACGAGGCTATAATTGGGTGGTGAGGACGCCTCAAGTTTAGGATATATAACCCGGGGACGTTGGTGAAATATGGCATAATGGTGAGGATGGTGTGTGAGGCATAGACTGGGTCATTCATAATATAAACATATACTCTATACAGTACTGGAACAGGAATCAAACTAAAGGAAATAGTTCTTTCCCTTTGTGAACCCTACCTTAGTCTCGGTTACCATATTTACAGGGATAATTATTACAATAGTGTTGATCTGGCTGGGGACTTTCTTCAGTACAAAACAAGAATCTGTGGCACCATTAGAAAGAATAGAGGCTTGCTAAAAGATCTCAAAGAAGCAGTGCTAAAATTGAAGACTGGTGAGAGGGAGGCTCGACGATCAGGTGATGTCTTCTTAGCCGCTTGGAAAGACAAACGGGTGGTAAATATGATATCCACTGTCCATGCAGATAACATGACCCCAATGCAGTCAAAGAGGGATGGGAAAAGTAGAGAAAAACCAGCATGTGTTGTAGAATATAACAAGTTTATGGGAGGTGTTGACAGGAGTGACCAGTATAGGGCCTATTATCCATTTGCAAGGAAGACAATGAAGTGGACAAAAAAAGTTTTTATGCATTTGATGCTCATAGGACTGTTCAATTCATTTATAATATTCAGGAATGGACCATGACAAGGAAAACATTTAGGGAATACCTTCCGGACATGGCTCGAGGACTACTTACTGATTCACATTCAAAATCACACATGGACAGTGTCAGTACCGAAGACCAGCAATCAGAAGCTTCATCGTCCATAAGACCTCTAGCAAGGGACCCAGGATGAAGATTATCTGGTGATGTGTCAAAGTACCAGATGAGCCCCATTCCCCCAACTTTGAAGAAGAAGAATCCTACAAGACACTGCAGTGTGTGTCTGAAGAATGGAAAGTGAGGGGAAAGCCAGTATCTGTTCAATTTGCAAGGTCACGCTGCGCAAGGGGAACTGTTTTACCCAGTATCATACAATGAAGAATTATTACTGAGGTATGTACAATCTATGTTGGAAATTTCATGCTTATTTGTGAAAGGGTTTTGAAAATACAAGAGATCTGTTTCATGTATGTAGTAACTGCTAGTAGACTCTGAAAATGGCCAGACTGCAGGGATCATAGGCTAGCGGAGTGACCAGGACCGAAAGTGTTAACAGAAAGTTTTAAATTTTTGGGTGTTGAAGGACCTGCTTTATTTTTGGAATAAGAAGTTAACTGCAGTTCTACAATCAGAGACGGAAGGCAGTGAGGCGGGTGTTGGAAAACAAGTCCGAGGTGTGTAAAATCGACCTTGGAAACATCCATAGCTCCTTTTCCGATACATTTTCTAATGAAAATTTACACGAAAGGGAAACTTACCCTTCAAAAATCACTGAAGCGGAGCGTGTGGAAATCAAT
Organism: Anabrus simplex; assembly: GCF_040414725.1. Lineage (NCBI taxonomy): Eukaryota > Metazoa > Arthropoda > Insecta > Orthoptera > Tettigoniidae > Anabrus > Anabrus simplex. The sequence goes on along the minus strand of NC_090274.1, from coordinate 19,464,628 downwards.
GAAACGTTCGTGCCCACCGTGTCGAAGGAGGAAATTACCGCTGCCGTCCATCATATCGCAGTGGATACTGCACCGGGCCCGGATCGTGTTTTGATGAGAGCCCTTAAAGACCACGACGTACAGGCTATCATCGCAAAAATAGCAACCAAAATGGTACAAACTGGCGAAATTCCCGAATGTCTGCGGAAGGCACGAACAATTTTGCTATATAAGAAAGGCGATCCGAAGGCCGTATCGAACTGGCGACCCATCACTATCTGTTCAGTCATTAGGAGGGTAATAGAAAGAGTACTTGACAGTCGCCTACGTGAGTACATCCACTATAATGAACACCAGCGAGGATTCTGTTCAACTCCAGGCACCATTATAAATACTTCCATTCTCGGCGCATCGTTAAAATCTGCTAAACAGAGGAAAGAAGACATCACGGTAATTTTCTTGGACATTCGAAAGGCATTTGACAATATCGGTCACAGCCACCTTCTAAAAACTCTACAGTCTGAAGGAATACCTTCACAACTCAGAGACATAATTTTCAACCTTCAGACCGGGAACGTCACTCAAATCGAAACGCAGAAGGGTAGAACAAAACCTATCCCTATAAAGAGAGGTGTGATGCAGGGATCTCCATTATCACCAGCCCTCTATAACTTAGCCGTAGATCATATCTTAGACGAGCTAAGCGAAGATAGTCTCTCGCGGCATTACGGGGCATCTCTGTCACCCGAACTACCATCCATAACCGTAATGGGCTTTGCCGATGACACCGTCATCATTGGGAAGAACAAAGAAGCCGCCTTAGATCTTATTCGACTAGCCCGCAGGAGGTTCGAAGAAATTGGTCTTGATATCAATCCACAGAAGTGTACAGGGATATGTGTAATCCGAGGTGAGTTGAAGCAAGGGTCGCTATCCGTGGAAGAAGACTGTAGCATTGACTTAATCGGAGACGGCAAACAAATTCGTTACCTTGGAACTACCTTCAGGGATACTCTAGTGTTCGACGAGACTGCTGTAATGAAAGACCTTCAGAATAAGCTCCAACTTCTAACATCGTCGCCACTGCTTAAGGAAGACCAAAAGCTCATAGTACTAAATTCCTCAATCTGTCCCACCCTGATATACCCTTTCCTGACATGCAGTTTCAAGAAAATTGCACAGAAATTTTTATCCGATAGCGATAAAATGATTAAAAGTGCAACAAAGGAGATATTGCAGTTGCCGACGGATACCCCAGATGGCATGATGTACACCGGAAAGAAATACAAAGGACTCGCTCTGTTTAAAACCTCGTGGGAAGTTTACCTACAATGCATTAATGCCTGCAATATCTTGCTGAAGACTAAACATCCACTTGGTGTCGCTTCGAGGGATTGTCACACGGAGAGTCGGGAATGTATAGAACGCCTAAAACTAACAAACGCTGATACCCAGAAAATAACTGCCAAGAACGGCCTGTACGATACCTAAGAAGATCCGTCAAGAGCTACGAGAACGTGAATTCACCTCCTGGTGTTCACTACCGCAAAAGGGACTCGGAGTACAACTTTACAAAGAGTATACACCAGCAAATTCTTGGGTGCGAGATCATACCGGACTGTCTTGTAATGAGTGGAGAGAGGCTATAAAGATGACTGCTAATGTTTCTGCGGTGCGCTCGGTGCCAGGCAGATCCCTGGACAACAACCTCTGTCGGCATTGCCACGGAGAGAAAGAAACTCTTAGTCATGTCCTGGGATTCTGCACACGCGGGGAACTCCTTAGAAACACGCGGCACCACCAGATAAGATCCTTCATTGCCGCAGAACTGAGAAAGAAGGGATTCAGTGTACATGAGGAGGTACACGGACTGGCCGTAAATGGTAGTTCGCACAGAATTGACATCATAGCCTTTAAAGAAAACAGCTCTCAAGGATTCATATTAGATCCGACGGTCAGGTTCGAGCACCATAGCGGTCAGCCAGAGGAGGTTAATCTAGAAAAGATTAAAAAATACAAACCAACTATCCCTTACTATAAATCCAAATACCACCTTCAGGAAATTGAAATAATAGGGATAATGGTCGGAGCACGCGGTACCATACCTCGTCACTTCGTCGCCACATGGAAGCGCTTCCAACTCCCAATGAAGTTCATCCCGGAAATCGCGACCCTCGTCCTCCGAGCCTCCATCAAGATCATGAGGCACCACCTCTACAGCTAATTTTGAATGTTCTTTTATTAATACATATGTACATAAAATTGATATGTTTTACCTTGTTCTTAGCGGCAGCCTGTAAATACAGGAGGTCTTTCCAAAATAAATGGAAATTGTACTTATTCAACATTCAAAATAAATGCCAAAGAAAATAATATACACTTAACACATAGTACATAGAAGAATAAATGAAAAATTATGGAATAGCAAGACCAAGATTAAATGGATCACAGAAATTAAGGAGGATATTAAAGAACTACAAATAACAAAAGACAATTTCAAAAACAAAACAGAAAAAATTAAGATACTTCAAGACACACACACCAGGCTACAGACCAAAATCAACAGAACAAAGGAAGACAGCATCCCTCAGAATGAAAAAATATTGGGCTGATAGAAAATCAAGAAATCCTTTGTATAATTTAAGAGTGGTCCAATGTAGGCCAAAAAATGTAAAATAAAATAAATAACATAGTAAGCTAACCAACAAGAAATTGAAACACTGCACTGTCACGCACAATAATTTATAAGTACGTCACAATATTATTCATAAGTTTGACGAAATCACGTTATCCATAAGATTTACAACTAGACGCTGCACTGTTGCAGGTTTGATGTTACACGACACTTCACTGCTTAAGAAATGATTGATGGAGTTCGGTGTGGGCTCATCTAAGAGTGTGACTGTGAACAAATATTTGACTACGAGATCCACAGTTGATGAAGTTTGAGGTAGGGTAATCCTGGCAGCAGGGTGAGACAGAAAAATACCACGTGTCAGACTATTCAGGCGCTTCATTGACTGATCTGAAATCAACTCAAAGGTGAATCACAACACTGAAAGCTTGGGAGTCCCCTGAAGAAATGGAGGTCACGTCATACCGTACATGTCCAGGAGATGAGGTATATTCAAACAGGAGGAAAAATACTTTTGCATACAAAATCTGAACATTTCCAATAATAAAAAATGTTCATTTAAAAATTTTTCAGAACCACATATAAAGCATACGGTTTGACATTTTAACTGTACACCGTACATATAGGGTTGAAAACCATAAATGTATGGTTGGCAATGCTGGCTAAAGCTTGATATGTTGAGCACTTCTGTTCACTAAGCTATATAACTACTAATATGCATTTTAGTCCCTTTTTGTAATGTTGCGCTGATCACTTTTAAATGTGTATCTACATCACTAATGTATTATGTGTTATTTAAAACCTGTACGATATTAAGAAATGGGAGGTGCATCTGTAATATACACAAAAAATTGTTAAGAGAAGTATAATTTTATCTCTGGCAATTAACCCTGTGCTGTTTCTAACGCTACAGAACACTCGAGTTTTATGATCTTGTCACACAAACGGTCATTAGAAGTGTATTGACAGAAATATTGAAGGGTCTTCTGAAACCCTGTTGCATTCCCATGACTTGGCAAGCTCTCAGCATCTTATTGACAGTCTTTCATGTGTATTTCACAAGCAGATCTAGTTTATAAATATTGTCTTCCAGTTAAGAGATTATTTATGTTCATACCATATCGTCTTCTTATTGTAGAGTGGTGTCAAAAGATTTGAAAGAATGCGAAATTGGAGATGTGTTGGAAATTAGTGGAGATAGTGAACTTTCCAGCGGTGGTTCACAATTGAATAGCTCGTTGTTGAAATGCACTATGTCCAATTTTTAAAGTTTTGAGATAAACACAAAAAACTATTTTTCTGCTCTTTTATTGTAATATGAGACATAATTGTTTGTGCAATGTAAAGTACACAAACACGCCGTTATAATAACGTAAAAATTGTATTGTTCCGTATGCTACTAACACTTTTACAGACAAAATACATAACTGGACTTAGTTCCTTTCAACATGGAACGAACACAACCTGTAAACGAGCAATAACATTTACGTTCTTGGTTTATTTCCTTTATTTTTAAATGAATATATGTACAATGCAATCATGAAAATTAAAGGTAACTTAAATGTAATAACTGTTATTTTCTTCAAACACACGGATTTGTTTATCATTTTGTTATGCGGTACGTTTATATAAACCCATTATTAATAAAACAGCTGCACTATAGTCACAGATATCGAGGAACAAAAGCATATTAGCAAAACAAGTAATACTGTTCGAAAAGACAGGTAAACCTTTTCCACTGACACGGCCATTCTAGTAATTCATCAAAGAATGCTTTACTCGCCTCAGAAGTCGTTACATAACGATGAGCCTTCTTGAGATCATCCTTTTTCGTTGATTTCATTGGACTATACTCCCAATGAAGGGACGAGCAATCACTCTGCCAGGATGATCTGCAGAATACTGGAACTCGGAAAACGATGCAGGAACAAACACCACCTTCGCAGTTCTAGGAACGTCCTTTCCTGTTGATTCATCACTTAGAGTTGTTTTCCTATAATGCTTAGGCCACCACGCATCCACAATGATGTCGGTTCCTTCGAGACCATTTTTATCGTAACATCCTTTTTTGCGTTAGCAATGGTTGTACAGTATTCTTTTTTGGAATGTAGATTCTGTCGCAGTGCTTAATTTGTTTCTTGAAAACACCAAAATCCCTATCGCAAGGCAGGAAGGACTGACCTCTAATAGGGAAGCAGTGAATAATTTCCTCGAATCGTTTATCTTCGACCAAGCCCATGCAGAAACGAATAAATGAATGATTCCTATTTTGGCCTGGACACGCATCCGAGTACAAGTGAAGTTTCTTCGTACCTGGTTTAATCTCGTTGGCGAGATAGTCCAATATGAATGTGCACACTTCATTGGCCCCTTTCTTGGCCTGTCCCTCATGATACATGTATACTTTGGAATTATTGTCTTGAAGGTTGTGTATTGTAAATACATGTACCCATAGCTGCCTTAGGTAGAATATTTCCTGAACAGGTGTATGAGGTACAGGTAAATTTTGCATGTAGTCAAAGGCAACACTGGTTGTATCATCAGACTGGCAGGATTCTGAGCATGAGTTCATAGAAGAATAAAATTTGTGACTTCTGCGCTTGTGAATATTTAGCTCACTTGCTGCTGCTAATTTAACATTTTGTGATAAGTGCAGAGGCTTCATTTTGACTTGATGTTCTTCGCAGATACTGCACACATCTATTTGGAGTCTACCGAATCTGTAGCCAAAGTTCTTATTGAAGTAATCAACATAAAATATATATTTTACTTCAAGATTAGGATTTCCTCACAAAATAAATCATGCATTTTTTTAAGGTTCAGCCTTGCATCCAAATAGTTTACTTCTTTACCCCCATAATGAGAAGTTTTGACTGGAAACTTGAGAATGTGGTCCCAAATTTCAGTGCAGATTTCACGTGATATAATATGCGTCTTCTTATTGAATCCTCTCTCGTCCACTGGGCTTTCGCCTTTCGCCAACAGCTTGGCAATCCTGAATACACGCTTGTGTGTTACTCCGCATAAACTAATGAATGCATTCCTACAGACCTGCAGACGCTCCTGATTTCTAAGAAAAAAATATGTATACGGTGATTCACGTTCCACTTTTGATCGTTCTCCATCTTAATTAACAGCCCTTGGTCTTCGCCGTTTAATGGGATGCCATTCAGTCAGTCTCTGTAAGTGGATATCCTGTTCATTTTTGGTTTCATAATCGTAAAAAGCACTAAATATCTGCAGCCTCATTTCTTCTTGTAATATATTGAAGCAGTGACGCTTGCACCTAAAACAAATAAGGTACCTAAGTAAATTCTTTGCCCGACATCCATTAAGTAATCATAACTTCAGTATCAATAATCGTTCTAATCCCTTTTATGGAAGTGAAATGGTTGAACAGATAATATCTAGGTAAAAATGATAATTTCCATCATACCTGTATGGAGGTCCAATACTTTTCTGAGGAACTGCCTTTCCTACATAGCTTGTATATGCAGTACCCTTTACCCTTGATCGCTTTACTTTATTCCTGGCATAATTTTCTCCGTTGCGTTTACGTTTCTTTCCTGCCATAACTTTGTTGTCCATGATGAAAATAGAATACGGCAAGAAGAAAAGTAATATTATGCAGAGCGCAACAACCACGTAGGATATGTTGTCACTGACAACACTCGATATCTATGTAAACAAATGAAACAAGCGCGCCAATCTTGACATCCGAGACACAGCTGCACTCTGCATAGATTGGTTGGCGCTGGTAGACATTCCGGGTTGAAATGCACTAATTGCAGGACTAAGTTCCTTTCAACACCAAAACATGCATTTTGCTTCTTAGAATGCAAAATCACTGTAAAACGAATTTGTCAAAAATGTGCATATATATATGGAAATATGGGAAAATAATGCTGCAGTGTTGCCAACTTATATTTTCAAGATCCACAAAATACTACTAAAAAATCGCTAGCATTCCGTCAAGAAATCAGATCTCAAATAATGAGCAATAATAATAATAATAATAATAATAATAATAATAATAATAATAATAATAATACAGACCTTAACCAGCACTACGTCCAGGGTGAAATTCAGGGGAGAAATTTCGAACGTCTTCGAAATCAAGACTGGTGTTAGGCAAGGGGATGGACTATCACCACTTCTCTTCAACTGCGTTCTGGAGAAAATCATTCGGGAATGGCGCAAGGAGATGTGCAAGGAAGAGGTTGAGAATGGCCTTAGAATAGGATATAAAAAAGATGATCTTATCATAGACTGCCTAGCTTTTGCAGATGACCTAGCGATCTTTTCTGATTCCCTAGATACTGCTGAAAAACAAATTAACCAACTGAGAATCCAAGCAGCAAAAGCTAGCCTCCAAATCTCTTTCCAAACAACAGAGTTTATAACCAACATCAAGCCAGCTCCCAGAGAGCTCACTGTGGAACAGGGAAAAATCAAGCAGGTGGAAAAGTTTAAATACTTAGGCGAGTGGATAGTACCTAACAACTCTGAGAAAGAAGCAATCATGTGCAGAATCAACAAGATGGAGGTGGCATATCAGCTGACTAGGAATGTCTACAACAAAAGATCAGTGTCCATCAACGCCAAGTTTAGGCATTATTGTTCGGTTGTACGCCCGGAAGCACTGTACACAGCAGAATGCCTTGCAATGAACAGAAAAGGTCTGATGGAGAAGCTAGAAGCTAAAGAAAAAAAAATCCTGAGAAAGATTCTTGGACCAATCAAAGAAAATGGTGAGTACAGGAGACGAAACAACAGCGATCTGTACCAGCATATGGAGAGGATAACGGACACGATTCGGAAAAGGAGGATTAATTTTTATGGCCATATAGCACGCATGAGCACACATAGACAGACCAATAGGATCTTTTCCTACTTTCTTAACAAGAAAACCAAGAGACCCTGGTTTATCGAAGTTGAAAAAGACCCTCAAGAAGTAGGAATCACACTCGAAGACATCCAGAAACGTGCTCCTCTCCAGAAAAAGCTCCAGGGATACAAGAGTTTCCAAGAAAGGCCAAAGTTGAAAACAGGCAAGAAGTGGACTGATGAAAGAAAGGAGGCTCACAGAACGAGAATGCGCGAGTACTGGGGAAGAATTAAAGCTCAAGGATGCAAACGGTTGAAATAATGTGGTCCACAGCAGGCCGAAACGAAGAAAGAAAGAATAATACAAGTAAATGTCTGCACTCACCTGATCTGTGAGTTTCACCGGGATTAACCCCCTGCCTGCGAGCCGGCAAGCTAAAACTTGTAGGCGTTTTAGTGCCGGATGCAAACTTGGTGAATCCCCTACCTCAAGGGCCACAACAGAACAGGCTAGTTTATTAAACGATCTTTCTTCATAGCATAAATATAAATGCTACTACTCTCTCATAGTTGCATTATCTATTGTCATTCATCAACTAAGAGATAAGTACCCTTTTCCCACACATTACAAATTTATAATACCATGGTCTCATAACATCAAATCCAAGTAATATGTTTTCCTCATGTGACTGCTAGCTCCTGACAAGAAATACGGAATAACTCGGAGACAGACTGGAGTGCAATAAAAAAAAAAAAAACTTAAAATGGATAAAACACTAAATTCCACTATAATAATTCTAGAACTCGACCAAAAAAATCCTCTCTCCGCTAAATGATATATTTCTCCGCCGACAGTCTTCTAATTCCGCCAACACTGTAATGCTGGTCCAAATCACAGAGCTGCTGGGAGTTCAGAATAAGATGTTTTGAATTATTTGCGGGATGGGAATTTCATGAGCTTGCAACAAAGCAATAAACGTATATAAATGGCGACTTTAAATTGAACGTTACTCAGAAATCACAAAAGTACCTACGGAGCCCTTAGCCGATTCCTTGTGCTAGACTATCCGACCTTGTTCTTTTCCAAACCTGACTGTATTAGGTTTGCAAGACCTATGAAGCCTTTCATTTTCATGTCCTTCCCTTCTTTTGCTGATACCTTCATTCTTCCATTTTCCTTCTGATTAGTGTGAAAGAGAGAATGGTTGTACTTCCTGTTAAAACATTATTCATAAACACCACAAAAATAAATATAATGTAGAACAGCAAATTCTTGCATGCCTCAAGATTTTGCAGACCAATAAACAAATATGTACAGCATTCCCTTTTCCATTAAGTGGCCATGAGTAGCGTATACCTGCCATCCAAACAGGTTAGCGGAGATAGTGTGGGAAAAGGAAATATACTCGCATTGCATCCAAATGTTTGAAGAGCACTACACTTCATGATCAAGCATATATATATATTAAATTTTGTGATGAGGAAAATGGTATTAAAATACCATACAACAGAATGTGCCATCAACATGTTGGTCTGAGTAAAGTGACAATATGAAAAATCTGGTAAAAAAGGCAACGAAACTGAATGGCATGTTAAACTAATCTCTACTCCAGAGACATTAAAGACTACCTAAAAATAAGAAAGTGATTGATGAATTTGACCAGAATGTAATAAGGAAAATATTGATATCATACAGAAACACCTAGAATACAATTATTGGTAAAGAGGGAGTGGCAGTGATTAATTTGATATTGAGAATGTAGATTACGAGTTTTGAATGCTCTAATACAGACACCACTAGCTCAACAGAAAAGTGCTGAACAGTGTAGCACAGAAAGTGCATTACCTATCAAATATGAGATATTCTTGATGATGATGCTTATTGTTTAAAGGGGCCTAACATCTAAGGGAGATATTCTTAATGTCAAAACTGTTTTCTCTGTAATACTTTAAGTTCACCATCAACAACAATGTCCCACTCCAGCCGCCCGGATGTGGTTAATATACTTTAAGTTATTAGTTGAAATTTAATTTTGATTGTAGCAGGACAAGATGATTTTGATAAAGAAAGACAACATGGGACATTAGAGCCTGCTAATGAATCCTGAAGAATGCAAAACCAGTTGTCATGCCTGCACGAGTGTACCATGGTATTTTGTTTCCTTGATGCCTGCCCACTCACCAACTAACAGTTAGGAACAGCAGCAGTCCTTGGGTAATTTAAGGTGAAGAGAGAAAAATGAATCTTTCCAGTCCATATATAAAATAATAATCCACTTTATTACAATTCGCTTATAAAACACCCAGAATACGTGGCAGAGAAGTGCTCTCACACAACAATCCATTATCTGCACAGTCCTCCTTTCGCTCTCACACCTTCTTCACGATCTGTACCACGTCTTCGTCATTCAACACATGATCTATACCGACCTTCTGCGGCTGATGTTTCACCGAAGTTCCCCATACCAGGGCACTGAAACAGAGAAATTTTAAGGTTGGAATGTGGAATTCTTCTGAGCTACATGAGAAATTATACACACAGGGGTTAGACATTTGAAATATACATCTACAGTGAGGGAGAATTTACTTTGTGATTGACAAAGAGTGGGCTGAAGTCACCGGGGTTGCCGTCTTTATGTTCACCAATAGCACAGCTTTTGATCACGCTGCCCAGCGTTGGTTGGTCTTACAGAGTTCCTTCAATACTCGATAGTGGCAAGTTCTAAGGCAATCATGATTTACTCTGTTCTGTACATACAAGATACAAGCAAGATCGATGTTCTGTTTGTGCATGTTCTGATGTATAAGGAGTTCTGTAGTCAAATATGTTATTGCTGTGTAATAATGTCTTGCTCCAGAACAAACATGCTCAGAAAAGGTATCACTCTTTAAAGGCAACCTAGTGAATTGGTGTATGCTGTTAGGAAAGGAAAGCCTAGTGGTGAACCTCTTATTCCAGTTGATCAAGTTGTTGAAGGAACGGCTGCGGTACTGGAATTATACAATCATAATAAAAGTACAGGAATTGAACAAACAAGTGTGAAATAGAGAGCCACACAAATTCGTGAATAGTTTCGTCTGTACGACCCACGCAATGAAAACATGCGACAAAGTCATGCGGTACATCTGTGTTTCATAGTTGAGAAATGTCCGCCACCGTAGCGTAGGCCTACTGCAGTTCTGATGACGTCGCACAAATAGGTGAATAGTTTTGTGTCTGACCCGCGCATTGCAAGCACGCAACAGTCATGTATATATATGTCTGTGCTTTGTAGTTAAAAATGTCCACCAGCGTAATGGTTAGCACAATTAGCTGCCATTCTCGGGAGCCTGAGTTTGATTCCTGGTACCGCGTTGCTAGAGATTTACGAATGGCAGGAAGATTGATTTACAGTAAAAATGGTACACGCAACTCCCTTCCACTGGGGGCCTGTCTAAAAAAGAGTTGCACCACCTCGGGATGAGGAAACGCGTTTACTTTAGTTTGAAATATTCCCGGTTGTTGCTAGGCCTATTAATATAGGCAGGCGAGCTCATTAACAAAGTGATCGTTTAATATCTCGTAACTCGGGCCAATATAGGGTTTCTTGGGAGAGAAGTAGGTTTAAAACGTGATAACAACAATCCAAAAATATTGGTTTTTGTGTCCCCACTTTCAACGATTTTCAGAGACGCCAAACAAAACATACTAGGGTGTGTGTTAATAAAAATGGGAGACAAGGAAGTGCAAAATTAAACATTACGCATTACCACCACACCTGTAGATATCCATAAATGCGGCAAACTTTCCTGTTATTTAATTTTACTCTTTCCGTCGTGGAACTTTTGGCTCTATCCAGGCGATAGCATTCCTAACCTAAACAATGCGGTATCTCTTATCTCATTAACAGCTGTTTAGGTAAATCCTGATGTGATAAATGTAGAGAACAAGCATGAATATACTTAAAAATAAGGGTCTGGCTTTCAACAGCCGCAGTCATCAAAAGAATGCTTCCAGTCACTATGTATTACATTCGGAAATACAACTCATAACATACGCTAGTTATCAGCTGGTGGCTTGGCACACTTTCAACATCACGTCTTTATTCAGAAGGAGTGGCTTCTGCTACACATGCATCAGCTGGGAATATCAGAGACCATCTCCAGAAAACATTTGGGAATAGCTTCACACAGTTTGGACTCTATAGTCGGGAACAAAACTATTTTTAAAAGGTTCAAAAAGACGGGAACTTGAATGCTCTTGGTCTCGATTGCAGTGCATGGCTGACGAGATGGCAGTGAAGATGACGTCACTTGGAATGACGACATGCCACAATTAAAATGAAAGCAGTGATCAGGTTTACTGTGTGGTAGACCTACTGCTCAACTGACAGAGACGAATGACTGGCCATTGAGTTATTTTGTATCAATATTGCCTAGTATGATAATACGATACCCTTATCCCTTTTCTCCACGGCGTCGAGTATGAAGCGAGATGAATCTTCGTAGCGAGTTTTTACGACCGTATGCCTTTCCTGACATCGACCTCACCAGAGGAACTGATGAGATGAAATGAATGACGTGATATGAGTAACTAAAACGGATTATATTTACTTTATATGTAAGCCTAAAAGTTGTGTTCACCATTTATTGACTTTTTACATTTAGAAATACTGCCTTCCAACGAAAATAGCCAGTATAACTCAAATACATTCATAAGTTTGTTAAAGAACAGCGTAGAATGTTTGCATGTACAATTTATAGCTCTTTATAGCATAGAAGTCGTGTGTTCACTGCACAAAATTGAGGTTATCACATATTGGACCCCCTTTACTTTTTTTGGCTGTAAATGTGGGGGAAAAAAAAGGGGTCTAATACGCGAGTAAATACGGTATATAATTGTAAATATAAGAAAGAGGAAGAGGGCTGTGGAAAGCAGAACTGAATGAACACCAGTTTGATGAAATGCCCCATAAATCTGCATCTTTTGCTTCATAACATCAATGTCTGTATCCTTCATTGTGGTGGTTCTGCAGAGCATATTATGAGCTGCGCCGGATGCAGTGGCAGTATATGTAATATTGATGGCAAGATTAAAGCTGGAAATATTGATAAATACTGATAAAAGAGAAGATTTATAAAACCTTTCTTTTGATGTATTGTAAAGCGTTGTTCATGGTAGCATTCACTTGATTGTTTGTTTATGTCTGGTACTTCCAATAATGTAAAGACTGATAAATCCTTGGAAGAGGATGAAAAATGGGTTCTCACATAAATTGATGCAATTTGCATCTTCTGATAACAGAGATGATAATCCTTCATGACCACTGCCTAGGCAATGCATGTCATGCTCATAATTTTGTAAACCTCATCATTCTTGAAAAGTCGTATAAAGAATTACATAAAATTTATGGTAATTATTCAAAATTTAACTGAATATCTTCATAGAGGTATTACGAACATTACAAAAATACACTTGTTTGTCCAACCCTTGTCCCGTTTCAGTACAGGGTCAGGAATGAGGTGAGGTGAGATGAATCTGTCGTGGCGGGATTTTATGATCAGATGCCCTTCCTGATGTCAAGTCTCATCAGAGGTGTTAATGAGATGAAATGAATGACGCTATATATGACAGTAAGAAAGGAGAGGGTGAAACCCGGTGCTGGCACATAGCCTTCTCCTGTCGAATAGCACCAGGAGGTCTGCACAAGGCGTAACGACCCCATCCGATAGACGAATCACCCTCAACAGTGTCATATGCCCTCACTCCACATGAGCACTGCGGAAGGGTTTAGAATTTAATCCAGGCTTTTGGAACGCAATCTAGTGATTAGAAATTGTTTACCACCACCTCCCCTACCCTGCCAAACAACATTCTGATGGTGAAATTTTTCTGACCAATGGGACTCGAACCTGTTAACCACGTTCTCAGACCACTTAGACTTTAACACCTTAACTATCATGGCCCCCGGGTGGGGTTATAAAAAATACACTGAGAAGATAAAAAGTGTAATTCAATCTGAAATTTTAAAAATACCATTCGCATATTTTTTAAATGGGAAAAATATAACTTGGCAGGATTAATAGTCAGCAACGGGTGATAGCGTTACTTTACTGTAACAAAAAAGGAACTGTAACATAAATAATGGCTACAAATAACATTTTAGACAATTTTGTGTTATAAGTATCGTTAGAAATTATGTTACGTTGAGTAGCAGTGTCACGAGACTTTGTCATTCAGTTACAAGTAATCTGTGTAAAATAGTTTGCATCCACATGATCAACCATAAAAATTGCTAGTTTTCAACACCTAAAGCATTGACAGTTAACAGCAAACAGAGTTTTTCTCAAACTTACATAATGATATAATAACAAAGTGATAGCAATAAATAAAATAATTAAAATACAGCAGATATCTACCAGATGTAAATGTACCGGGGCACAAAATTAATTGTTCACTGAACTCCAATTAGTCAGTTGGCCATGAAAGTTGCTTGTTTTCACCACAAAGTAATGCTGCTAGTTCAACTGTTTCAAGGTAAATGGTACACTCAGATTTCACCCATCACTGCACTTTCAGGTTCCCTATTTAACTGTGTGCTAGAAAAATGTAGAACAGATTTCTACCTTCAGAAATGTAATTAGGAGAATGTTCTGCCTTGATCACTCCATTTTAGCCTGGCATCGAAAGTGACTTAGCCAAGTATTCTACTTACTATTTGAATTCCTTTGCTATCGATCGATGCAGTTTGTTGCAGAAGTCCTCCACAGTTAAACGGTCGGAATGGAGAACCACAGGCGAGTCATAGTCTGGGAGCTGTCCTTTTGGTTTGGTGTAACTGAAATTGTAAACATTAGCATTAGCAACTGAACATCACTTTAACCACGACTGCAGCCAATTTTGATAAATTTGTGGGTGTCTAAAAGAAAACTACCGTTGGTATCGGAAGTCAAGAAAGAATACTGATACAGATGGTGAGTTTTAGCATTTTGTAGTACATTTGTACTTTAGCGTTTTATAGCATTTTGAAGTGAACATAGAATTTGAGGTAAGTCTGCAAAAGTAGTCTTTTGATAATGTTAAAATTAAAATTTCATTTGCATACAACCAATAGTAATCTATAAATTATAATGAAACAGCATATTTATTTTAAAATGATATAGGCTAAAGCATAAGAGAAAAAACAAAACAAATGTATACTGATGCAAAATCAGAATAGAAAGAAAAATTCACTGAATTAAGTCGAGTCATATTGAAGAATCAGTGGCTTGTAAACATTAGTGTTGGTAACCATCCTGTGTCTGTATTTAAGCTTAACAGTCCAGGGCTGCACAAAGTTTTCAGAACAATAAAAATACCAAGATTCACATTTACATAGCATTTCAGTGTTAATTTTGCATTTTGAGTAAATTTTGTGTTGTAATGCATTTTCAAAACACATTAAAAAGGGGTTTACAGGTTGTGAGCAAAGAAAATACAGAAGTACAGGATACTGTAACAAATGATTGGATTAGCAAAATACTGATATAGATGTTGATTTCCCTGAAATATTTATCCCGAATGAATACATTTATAATACCAATTAAATGGTCCGTTATTGGACATTATAAATTTTCCAGCTAACTCATTCCTGGTTGCCAGTGTTTCGCCCCAGTGTGCTAAGTTGGGCTCATCAGTTGGCAAATAGCACACCTACCAAGACGCATGGCCAGTGGCATAGCAATATTAACCCTACAACTGGCAATGTTAAATCTTGTGATGGCAGCCATATTTGGCAGCTTTCACTTGTCTAAACAAAATGCAAAATATCCACAAAATATTAAATAAATCTACAAAGTTTTATATATCTATGCAAAGCTAATACACTGAGGATTGTCATGGTGACACAAAATTACATAAATGTTTAGACTAGAAAAATGTATAGTCTGTTCAAAAAGTGTAATTCCTAATTTCAAAATACCAACATTTTCAATAATATGTACACAAAACTGGAACATGTCACAAACAAACCGAGATATACAGATTGTCAGTAATATATCTGTAATGTACCAGCAAATGTTTTATCACTTTGAGAGGTATATTCTTGAAAATATTACGAAAAATGTATTGGCATGCTATCATTTGGAGGCGTGACCTTAGACCATGTTATGATACATTGCTTTATGGAAGGTTGTCATCACTTTCACATTCCGATATTTGATGCGAAGTAATAGTAAACATTCCAAATCTGACTCTGAATCTGTTGGTTCATTCTCAATTACCTCAAAGTTACATGTATCACTTTCATCTTCTAACACATTTCGCGCCACTTCATTACTAATTTTCCGTAATGAAGTGAAGATGCCATATTTAGACACACACTGTACTAAAAATGTATATAATCAAATCAAATAATATATATAGAAGTAAATAACTCGCACCAAACGGAAATCTATGAAATAGAATAGCAAAGCAGAGCCCGTGAAGGTTTGTTTTCAAACACTACAGAAATCGTGCTCAAACAGATTGTTGGAAAAGTATGCTCACTTATTTCTGCGAAACTGCGCCCAAAGAGGTTGTAAATAAGAATGAAACTGAACTCACGGCTGCTGTGGACATCGAGAACGACAAGAAGTAGAGGAAATATGAACATGTCGAATATTTGACAGTACCACTACAGCAGGGACCAAAGTGTCTAATATTTGACAGTTGCCAGTTCTAGGATTACGGAAAGCAAGAAAGTAAACATCAAAATTCTTCATTAATATTAGCTGTACTGAAAAACTACATAATAAAAGTTGTCAAAAATATAATTTATACTGTATTTACTCATGTATAACATGCACCCTAATTTTTGATACGGAATTGAGGGAGAAAAATAATCCCTGCATCGGCTCCTCTTTATCTGTCAGGATAAATGCGACAAAGTAAATCCTGTGGCACGCTCTTAGCTCAGGGTTGAAATCTCTCCCCATATCTTAGTCGCAGCAGCCACACGTTTTGTATGAGCCAGTAATTAATGCAATAACAGATTCTAGGGTATTCCCTGACCTAATGATACTGTTGAACTGCCTCCAGTTTAAGTATATTCTATGCGTGAGATGTAAGATACTGTGACTTGGCATAAAACTAAGTTATGAAGAAGGATTAGAGTTTTACAGCAAGTTTTAAATTTCAAGTGAATCAAGGTAGTCACGCTGTGGGCCGAGAATTTAATGTAACGAAGTTTAATGTAGAAACAGAAAGTTGCTCTTGAAAATACCAATTAAATCAAGAAAACCATTCTGGGGAGGGGGGGCAAACGTTTCCTGAGGTTTAAATGAACTGCTTCGGTGCGAGATGATGCATATGGTGCTTTATACGAAATGGTACAATTTAAAGCACGGTATTAGCCGTATGGAATTGACGGCAGGCCGTGGCTACATAGTCCGATTCAGGAAGAGGGTTCACAACTAGGTATTTTTTATTTTCCACCTTGTCGATACATTAATTGCTTAAGGCAACTTATTGGTTAAAAGTGGTACATGTTTCGTAAATTATTAACATCTTCAGCCACATAACACTGTTTAGATGAAAAATTCATATACTGAAATCTTCATAAGTTAATTTTAAGAATACTTCCTCTCAAACATTGATACTTTGTCAATATATGAATTTTTCATCTAAACAGTGTTATGTGGCTGAAGATGTTAATAATATACGATACATGTACCATTTTTAACCAATAAGTTGCCTTAAGCAATTAATGTATCGACAAGGTCGAAAATAAAAAAAATACTTAGTTGTGAATCTGTTAACGTGCGATACGGACCATGAAGCTGACTTTATGTAATCAGGAAGAGGAAGCAGAAATGGCAGGTCAGTGTGTTTGTCTCCTGCAAACTTTAATACTCTTGTTAATATCCAATAAAAGGTTACTGAACATAATAAAATGCAATCTAATAATGTTATTGGCTTTACGTCCCACTAACTACTTTTATGGTTTTCGGAGACGCAGAGGTGCTGGGATTTAGTCCCGCAGGAGTTCTTTTATGTGCCAGTAAATCTACTGACACGAGGCCGACGTATCTGAGCACCTTCAAATACCACCGGACTGAGCCAGGATTGAACCTGCCAATTTCGTGTTAGAAGGCCACAACTGTCTGAGCCACTCAGCCTGGCAAAAATGCAATTTTTTTCTTTTTCTTTTACAATTTGCTTTACGTCGCACCGACACAGATAGGTATTATGGCAGGGATGGGATAGGAAAGGCCTAGGAGTGGGAAGGAATTGGCCGTAGCCCTAGTTAAGGTACAGCCCCAGCATTTGCCTGGTGCAAAAATGGGAAACCACGGAAAACCATCTTCAGGGCTGCCGACAGTGGGGATCGAACCCACTATCTTCTGGATGCAAGCTGACAGCTACATGGCCCTAACCGCATGGCCAACTCGCCCGATATGCAATCTGTTATGTGAAATCGTGAGGCTAATAAAGTTCGATTTACAACCGTCCACATGTGACCTGCATCCTGAATTTTAAGCTCAAATTTTTGGGAGAGAGAAAAAAAAAAGGTGAGATGTACATTGTATGTCATGCATTTTTACTGTACGAGGAATAATAATAATGGAAATATTTGCGATGATCCAAATATCTCTCCAAATAATAGTTTTATCTAATCTGTACATGACAAATGTTGCAGAAATTCGTACATTTTTACTAAATGAGTTAAGATATTCATCAATTTAGATTTTATTGCTGACAAAATATTGCTCAGTCATCACAGTAACAAACAAACTGGTGGAAAAAGGACTAAAACTCCCATCTAATTAACACTTAAGTAAGACAAATTCTTAATCTACCTCGTTAGAAGTAGTACCAGTTTCGGGCAATATCTGACTCTCCTCAGTTACATATATAGACTCTTAAAAGTTAAAAAACACATTACATATAATCAATGATGTGACAAACAATATCAAGATTGCACCGTCTTTAAAACTAGTTGTTGAAAAAAGTACTAGTACAGTGCAATCTGTCCAATGACAATCAAAACTTTTTTAACTTCCCTTTAAAATTTTTTTCTCAGAATTCATAGGACATTTCTTAAAGACGCTTTTACGATTATACAGTGTGGATATTTTTTATTGAACCGATATATTTTAGGAGGGCTCACCTTAGAAGACAATTGTAATCTTGATATTGATTGTCACATCATTGTTTATATGTAATGTGTTTTTTAGTTCTTAAGTTTCTTTATATGTAGCTGAGGAGGGTCAGATATTGACTGAAATTAGTACTACTTCTAATGAGGTAGATTAAAGAATTTGTCTTACTTATAGTGGTGATTAGGTGGGAATTTTAATGAAGTCCTTTTTTCACAAGAAACTGGGAAATCAATATGGATAATGAAAATTATAAACTATGACAAACTGGTGAAGGTGGTGGTGGTGCACCATGTGGTCATTAGCTCTATTCATCACTAAGATGATAATAGTATGGCATCAGCTACTGTGTAGGTATTCTAGGCTGTCTGCACGTTCCATTTCGCAGCAAAACGGACCTCTGTTGGGTGCTCTATGGCTGGGTTTGCTTTCACAAATCCGACTACCTCTGCAGCTATCAGAATCACTTGAATCCCTGGTATGATGGCCTTCAACAATCATGGGCTCTAATGTGTCATATGTGTCATATCAAGTGGAGTTACTGATGTACTTCACAGATAGGCATGGCACGTGGTCAAAAAAACAAGATCCTCTAGAGTGAACTGCACAACACAAGCTTAAGGCAACTTACATGCGAACCAAATGCAGGTAGTTCCACATTTTCTCCAGCAAGTCATCAAAGTTCCACTTGTGATGAGCTGAGATGGGGACACAATGCGGAATCTTGTAGATGACGTCCAGTTCCTCTATACTAATTTGATCTGTAAGAGACGAGGACGTATTACTACACAGTAGTTCCACCTGAGTGATCAAACAACCACACAAACAATATACCTACCAATCTTATTTAAAAGATAGATACACGGTATGTAGATACGGTTCCCTTCAATGACATCGATGAGGTCATCGCTGGTAGCATCGTACCTTAGGGTAATATCTGCATTGTGGATACGATACTCTGAAAGAATAGTCTTTACTGTATCCTGGTCAAGTTCTGACTGAGGAACCTGCAACCAAGTGAAAAGTTGTTTGTTATCAGATACTTGTTAGTGTTGTATCAGCCCCTAAAATATATGTGTATCTGCTTGAAAGAGGGCAAAAGAAATTGCTGAAAAATTTATATTTAAAAGAACATCTCACTATCCACTTATGATTTTTGCACAACAAGGGGCTACATTAGCTAGTGACTGAATGCACTTTATCACACAAGTGTCGAATAGCTGTTATGGTGTTTTTTTGCTTGACTGTAACCCTTCCAAATAATGTCAACAATGCTTAATGTGTCATTTCATCAAGTTGTAAACATGCCTCTGACACCCGAAGATGTTGCCAAAACTGCCATGAATGACGATGAATGCAGCCTCCATTATGCCACTGCTGACATAGGCACATCAAACAATACAGTGCAAAACTGCCATCAGCGAGAAAACCAGTCATGCTGTAAACATGAGCATGTGGTTGATGCTACTGCAGAACGCCTGCGCAGAAACATCAAAATAGTTCGTTAGCCCTGTCAAAGCTTAATGCTATCCTAGGTGCACAATGTCCAAAATATAATTTCTCAAATAATTTCAATCAGAATAACGTGCAAGAACCGATTCATTGTCATTAATATAAACAAGTAATTCAATCTGAAGAATGCTGGGACCCATGCTTTCATGCTTGAACCGCCGTGTTGAATCTCTAGCCTCTATGACATCGTCCGTTCAAGAAGGCTCGATGGAAGCTTTACCTCCATTCACCTCCAGAGTTGGTGTGGAGTGTGATAAACAGATACGTTGCGCGTAATAATAAAACTCATACAAGTCAGAATATTAACGAGACTCTGGTGAGTGTAACAGCTGAAACGAGGCGTGCCTTTTGTCGCGTGGTGACGCAAGAGCTGAGATTCTGGGAATCGGACGGTTTGTGCTATATGACTGTCGATCGTCTTGTCATTAATCCGAATGATCCCAGCAACAGTGAGAAAGAGAGAGGAATCCAACTTGGAAGGAGTTCATCCTTTATCAGATTCTAATTAGGTAAAGTGCTTTTTTCAATTTTCTTTCATAGTGCCTTTTCAAAACTACATTTTTCTTATAGAATTTAATTTTATTGAAATATTAAAAGTGTGAATTTTTCCTTATATTTGCTGCTGTGAATGATTTATTATGTATTTACATTTTGGGCACAACCTCAAATCTATCAACCTTCCAAAATTTATTTTCTGAGGTGTAAAATATCCAGATATGATGTCATTTGCTTGTACTTTGTTCCTCACGGACAGTGAATATAATTTGCTTCATAATACATATCATCATTGCATTTCAACTAAATGTTGACATCAGTGGCATCCAGCAACAATCTAATGTAATCACGACAATTAGGTGAGGTAATGACAGTTCCCAGACAACCCTACATGGCTCTTACCATGTACTCGGAATTTTCCAATCAACGTGAAGACCACGGATGGATACACAATGTTCTCTGTTTGTATCACTTTTGTTTCTCTCGATGCCGGCAGAAAAGACGCAGTGAAATGGTTTTGAGAATTGCACAATTACTCCAGGAAACCTGGATCTACAATTCTTCTTCTTCTTCTTCTTTTATGACCACATAGGATCACTTTAGTCAGTCCGTCGTTCAGGTCTCTTTGAAGGGATTGTTCGGGCTTTGCGGTCCTCCCAGTACTTCTTCAGACGCTCCGATCTTCGTGCCCTTTCCTCAGTTGAAAATGTGCGTGTTGTTGGTTTGTTTTGTGTAAGGGTAAAGCGGAGGTTTGTATTCTTGAGTTTTGTATTCAATTTTATCTTATTTTTGGTGTCTTCTGTTGTAAGGCCTATTTCCTTCAGATCCTCTCTTACTTCTCTGATCCATTTACATCCTGTTGTGGTATTTTTTGAGACGAGATTGTGTTGTACTAGTTGTTTCAGAAGTCTCGAGTCCTGCATCCTCATGATATGTCCAAAGAATCCCAGTCTCCTCTTACGCATAGTATCTGTAATGGGTTCTAGCTCTTTGTACACGACTTTGTTAGGTATTAACCGCCACTGTCCATCTTTCTGATATTTTTTGTTGATACAGGTTCTTCCAATCCTCCTTTCAATTTTCTGAAGTCTGTCAGTCTTTGATTGTTTATTCAGGTAAAAGAGTGTTTCTGCTGCATATGTAGCTTCCGGTTTTATAACTGTGTTGTAGTGTTTTATTTTTGTATTTATTGATAGACATTTCTTTTTGTAGATATCCCATGTTAATTTTTGTGCTTTAGCTAATCTATTTGTTCTTACTTGGATTGAGATTTTTTCATTTAAGTTATGTGTTATTACTTCTCCAAGATATTTAAACTGAGTTACTATTTTGATTTTATTACCATTTATGGTGACTTCTTTTAGCTGTGTTGGTTTTTGGGGCATAATTTCTGTTTTTTCAAATGATATTTTGAGGCCAATTTTATTTGCAATGTTTTGAAGTTCTGATATCTGGGTTTTTGCTTCTTTTATGTCCACTGCTAGTAATGCTAAATCGTCAGCAAAACCCAGGCAATTTGTTTTGATTTTTCGGCCAATCTTTATTTTGGGGGGACATTTTCTAAACCATTCCCTCATTACCATTACCATTAATATATGTATTTCATTTTTTGTTCCATATTGACTTATATGTAAACAAAATTGTTATTCCTTTAATGGAATATTATTGCTATTCCACCAATTCAATACTATTGTACTTTTTGAAAAACTAATTACTTAAAAAACAATAATATCTTCTAATGTTTACAATGTTTCACCGATTGAAACTGCATTTGAAGAGGGTGAAAGTACTAAAAGAAAATGTAATCACCAGGGTCAGTTTCCAGAATTAGAAGTTCTTCTGGAGCAATTTGTACAAGCACAAGTTTCAAATGTGCTGTTAGACGGAGCTCAGCCAACACAATTAGCACAGAAGATGGGACTTCATGATTTTAAAAGAATGGATTGGAAGATTCAAGAATCAACACTATTTAGTTTACAGATATGCCTTGGATAATGACACTACACTGCGCAAAACTATTGAAACATGGAGAACTACAAGGCTTCCTGGAATTTTGGACTGCAGTTCTGACAATATTTTTAATGCAGACGAAAAGGGGCTGTTTTTAATCTTCTGCCAGATAAAATCCTGAGTATTAAGGGTGCGAACTGTCATGGTAGCAAACTTAACAAGGAAAGGCTTACAGTTAGCTTGTACTGTAATGAAAGTGGAGCAGAGAAATTGGTACCACGGGTTATTGAAAAGGCATGAAATCTGCAATGCTTCAAGCATGTGCGATCTTTACCATACAAGTACACTTCCAACACAAAAGCAGGGATAACTTCTGCAGCATTTTAAACTTTCTTACATGCATGGGACGCAAGGCTTGGCGTAAGAAACAGTACAATTGAGGCGTCTAGTATCAAAACCGGCCAAGTCACTCAAGGCATATTTTTCAATATGGACGAAAAACCTGTAGAGACAAAGCAATGATGGTCAGAAAATATTTTTTTTCACAGTTATATCCTTAATGGTTTAATATTTAAGTTCCACTGTTTTGAGAAATCTAACTCATAATTAACCCATCTTTTTTGTTAATTTAAATTTTGACTTGGCCGTTTTTGTTGCAGTTTTGTACAATTTCACAAGGTATGAAAGTAAATCTTTCAGTTCACCACTCGGAACAATATCCACGTTACAGCACACAATAATGACAAAATACGAGCACACCGGAAATAGGATTGCTTGGGCGCCAATGACAGTAAGAAGCCCGCGAATACGTAAATCAGTGTTGCAAACGAACAAAAAACAAAATATTATGACTTCAAAGAATATACATTACAAGGAACGATTTTGCCTACTGATATTATCACATTGTTGCTTAATGTAACAACACAAGGTTCCAGACGATAATGCTGCATCATAAAGATTGTCGCTCGTTCCTTGACTTGGCCGGTTTTGAATTCACTGGCTGCATGACTTGGCCGATTCTGTTGCACGACCGAAAATTCAGTGCTCTATAATATGAAGACATGGACAATTTTAAAGCATATTCTTGTTTCACCTGATAGTGCTATACTTCTACTTCAAATTGATAACCTTAACTAATTTTCGTAAATTTTGTGACTTGGCCGGTTTTGATACTAGATGCCTCAATTATTGCACTCTTCATTGGTCAGTGAGCTGCTCATCTAATTTGAGATAAGCTACAGCCGTTAGTTCAAGGAATAATATGGTACATGAAGCAAAAGTATTGTAAGAGGCTGGTGCAGAGAAGATTAGCTGCACTGGAATCGACAAGAAAAATCAGTCTCAGATGCCAGCTGTCTGGGATTCTATGGAGCAAAACACCATTCGGAGCCGCATCAATGCAGCTGGCTCTTGTAGTGTTTTTGGTGATGTCACGCTAGCTGAGTTTTCTGAGTGAAGAATGATACCAAATTGCAGGAGATGTCACTTTAAAAACAACATGAACGCTGCACTGTGTGAAACTACGACAAGAGATGAAATACATCACGAAGAGAAGGAAGAAGCAGCAGCAGCAGCAGCAGCGATGAGCCTGATCCTGAGGCAATTCCTACGGTGTCGAAAGTGAAGCAATTTGTGTGTAGTTTCGAAGTTGATGATGATGTAATGACTTTACTAAAGAAGAACAGTCAATTTCAAAATTAAAACCAACAAAGCAATCAATCATATGTATGTATTTCAAACCAGTGTAAATATTTGAATTTGACTATGAAGTAGGATCACAATTATAAAGCTGGATTTCCCACCTAATCAATACTTTTTATTTTATATTGATGTATTTAATACATTTTACAGTACCAGTTTCGGCCTTTATTATAGGCCATCTTCAGTTACTGAAGAACCTTAATTTTTGGTAAAATAACATCCAAGGTTAAACACTACTTACTTCTAGGTTTAAGGTGACTTATTTCCAAGTTTAAATTATACAATATTGTGATAAAACTTGTGTCAAATTGAAGTTTAAATTATATCTAAAAGTTTGTTTGTGAAGTATCACTGGTCTTGATATTTTATTAACACACTCTTAATGAATTGTACATTTCTATGTTAAAACAAGTACTTATTTTGCGTGGTGAAATGAATACAATGAGCAATGAGTTAAAATCTTCTTATAGTTGGGTACTGATCGACATCAAAATATCTTGTGAGTTAATGTCCAATGTTTTGGTGTAATATGGCGAGAGCATTCCTTCTTGCTTTACTTGTGATCTGTTGGAAACTTGTAATAAGATGTATCGACATATTCTCTCGTCTCCAGCTGATCGATTACGTGTTTGTCGGGAGAGTGTCGTGTGATCGTTGGAACCATAAATACGGGGCTAATGAAGCTAATAAAGTATGGTATGAGGTAAGATGGATTATCAGATTCAAAGTTCATATATTGCAAATTTCATGCTTTCCCATCTATGATGTCTGATCCCTTGGGTCCCTTCAAAAGCTTGCTAATGAGATTCCACCGTAATTAGTTTTTTGTGATTTCTGGAAACTTCAGTAAACCCGAGTTATTGAAGATACACATTCAAAATTCGGATCAGTCACAATCAGGAAATCTTGGAGAAGATTGTTAAATACACCTGTGGTACCAGGATTGCTTATTCAGTCGCTATGCTGTAGAAATGAGCAAAATTTTGAATCACAAATTGCCAAACAGTACATGAAAACAATAAAGATCACCATCCAACAGTTACTATAAACAGGCTATACAACTCAAAAACTCACCATAGTCTGCAAGTTAATTCCACCTTTCTCTTTTTTGCGGAAAAAGATATTTGGAGGCGTTTTGTTTAGTCTCAGGCCAAACCCTTCCAACTCGTGTTCCAGGAGCTTTTTATGTTTCAGTGGTTTTAACACGTCCAACACTATGAAGATGAGACTGCAGGTCCGAGCCACAGCGATGACCTGACGCCCTCGGCCCTTGCCATCCTTGGCTCCCTCTATGATACCTGGCAGATCCAGCAACTGAAAAACAAAAGTTTCATGAACAACTTGAGCTTAAAAACAAAAATAAATCCTTCTAAGAAGAAAGACACATGTATACTACAATACAATTTTAGGAGCATCAAAAGGAAAACAACAGCATGAACACAACAGGTCAGTGCAGGAAAAAGGAGCAAAAAAAACAAAACAAAAGGACGATGACGATCTCCACATCTTCGTACACTTCTCTCCTCATCAGTACCAGTTCTTCGTAGTCCATGACGAGCTAAACTGTCCCAGCTTCATAAAGGGGACAGGTTGCGGAAGGGCCACCCTGACGTGAAAAGTGACCTTGTTAAACTGTTTTATCTTGTTCTAACTACCATGTATTAGGGGATGGTGTTGCCATTTCTCGGACCAGTTTATACAAAGATGGCCCAGAAAATAATGCACCACATTTTTTTCTCGGCCCCCAACAATGGTACGAATGCAAAATTTAGATATGAATTCTTTGAAGTTCATCTCATAAGTTATGAATTTCATTATGGTCTGTATTGACAACTGATCACTATCAAAGGGTAGAGAAAGGCCCACCTATTCAGTACCATTAGATTAATATTAGATCTTGTATTACTGGTATTAGTTTCGATCTTGCTACATTAGGTCATCTTCAGTCATGATAAACATTGAAAAAAAAAATGCATATATACAATCACCAATAAAAAAATTACAAATTGGTATGCCTTAAGTAAAATATTAATCTAAAACAGTGATGAAATATCAAGACTACACATTTAAAATTGGACAACACACAAAAACTGTTGTCAATGGTGTTGTTGGACTACGCCAATATCCTTATAATAAACAAGTATTCTTGAGTCTTGAATTGATCTCGGAGCTGATATTAAATGTTTTTATTGTGAACCCATTCGATCGACAAATTATGCCTTATTGAATAGAATATATGGGTAACAGTTTATATAGCTATGGTGTTTGTATTTCTTTCCCATTCTATGGGCTTCCTCCAGTGAGACACAAGGCCGTGTATGCTCTGTCAGTACCACTCCTTGTTCTGTTCACGAAGCCATTTCTTCACTATGTGAATCACCTCTTCGTGACCCTCAAAATGTTTCCTCCAGAACGGCATTCTTCAATGGCCCAAACAAGCGAAAGTCTGAGGGAGCTAGGTCAGGGCTATAGGGTGGATGGGGTAACACTGTCAAACCCTGTTTCGCAATGTGTTCAGACATCCTCAAACTCGTGTGAGGGCGTGCATTATCATGTTGAAGCAAACAATTATTTGGGTTGTTATGGCATCCAAGTCGCTGGAAGTGCTTCTTGAGTTTAGTTAATGTGTTCACACACGCTTCAGAATTAATGGTGATGCCACCATCACAGTCCCAAAAAAAGTGATCATGACCTTACCAGTGGAAGAAGTTGCTTTGAATTGTTTCTTCTGTGGAGAGTCAGGATGGCGCTATTCCATCAATTGCCATTTTGTTTCAGGCTCAAAATGGTGAACCCAGGTTTCATCAACTGTCACATTCCGGGACAAAATGGCTTCCCCCTCAGTTTCAAAATGCTGCAGCAACTCAGAAGAAATGTCTTTTCTGAGAGTTTTGTGTTCCTCCGTAAGATGGCGTGGAGCCCATCATGAACACTTTTTCAAGTAATCAAGAGAATTGATAATTTCACCCACACTGCCTTTGCTCCCCCGTGCCAACTGCCAAGTTGTCCTGCGTCGGTCCTCGCGAATGAGCACATCAGCACGCTGCATCTTGTCAGGTGTGACAGCCTCCCTGACTGCTGCATATCTTTTTTTTTTCTTTTCTTTTTTTTTTCCGTCACACTGACACAGATAGGTCTTTTGGCGACGATGGGATAGGAAAAGTCTAGGAATGGGAAGGAAGCGGCTGTGGCCTTAATTAAGGTAGAGCCCCAGCATGCTGCAAATCTTCGAGCTCTGCTGAACCACTTTCAGTTGGCCTCACCCTCTGTGCCCAGCGACTAACCAAACTTCTGTCGACTGTTGATGCTCCATAAACTGCACATAAATGTTTGTGAATGTTTCCAACCATGTCTTGCTCCACAGTGAGAAATTCAATGATGACACGCTGCTTGTAACGTACATCACTTACAGATGTCATGTTGAACCATTGCTGCAAGTACGCTATCCATCGGAAGAAATGGTAACTTTGTGCACGCACTCCAAAAACTTCGAAGAATTCATATTTAAAGCTTCGCATGCATACCATTGTTGGGGGCTGAGAAAAAATTGTGGTGCATTATTTTCTGGGCCACCTTTGTAGATCAAATCACCAATATGGATGTAGTAGTCAGAATAGTTTTCGTTATAGGCAACAGCTTGACAAGAATAGCTTTAGTTAAAAAGTTTACTATACCGTACCCAAAATCCTGTACAGGTCTGCTTTATCCATAGGTGCTTTCATTTCAACTATGGCCATGACTTTATTTGGGTGTATGCCAGCGGCAGCACTTGGCTTTTGCAACACCGTCTTTACAGTCTCCTGCCTAAAGATCTGTAAGCCCGATTTTGCAATAACAAAATTAGTCTCAATAAAATGGCATAAAACTGAAAGCTTTGAATCTCATCGCACAGGATCCCCTCATGTTAGCCCAACTCATCGAAGAGAGTTTGAACCTTCTGGAATAGATAGCAGCACCTAACTCATTTTAAAAAAAATGTGTTGGTTAGTCCATTTTTGTGAGCACCCATTCATTTGCTTTCATTTCTAGATTAATGCCCTTGTTCTGAAGACATTCCTAAACTTAATTCAGCACTTATTTGAAGTGCTTTTGAGATATTCATACCCATCAGTTTTGACCTTTAAAATTGCCTTAATCAATCATTGTATCGACTAGGTGGAAAATAAATAAATACTTAATTGTGAATCTATATTCATACCCCTCGAGTGGACTTGAAACAGCTGCCCGCAATGATTACACACAGGCTGAGAGTAATTACTTTTGTAATCAACCAAAATATTACTTCTATTTGAGTCATCCATCTCAATACATGAACTGTCAACAGAGGTAGATAAACTTAGGTTAACCTCACTTTATGTGATCACCAGCTGACTATTCGAGTGCTATGGTAACTTTAGCACTAGAAGTAAATAAACAAACAAATATGGCTTCCCAGATTGAAGATGTATACCCATTCAACACTAGTAGATTGTCACAAAATAAGCTAATGAAAACACAGATGACATAGTATCGTATAAACCATACACTGATACATCTTCATTATAGACCATTGTGCCTTTCAGTGTTCAGTCTGCAAGCCTCTGCAAATTTATTAAACGCAGCCACAATCCTCTATTTTTAACTAGTTCTATGGTCTCCTTTGGTTCTATACTTCTTATCTTGAAATCATTAGAAATTGAGTCTGACCATCATCGTCTTCATCTTCCTCTACTTCTTTTACCCTCCATAATAGAGTCCATTTATTCCCCTAGGTAACCTATCCTCCTCCATTCGTCTCAAATGAAGCCGGTTTATGTACACAGCTTCATCCATCAAGTCCGTTCCTAACTTATCCTTTATCTCCTCATTTCGAGTACCCTCCTGCCATTGTTCCCACCTGTTTGTACCAGCAATCATTCTCGCTACTTTCATGTCTGTTACTTCTAACATATGAATAAGATATTCTGAGTCCACCCAGCTTTCACCCCCGTAAAGCAAAGTTGGTCTGAAAACAGACTGATGTATAGATAGTTTCGTCCGGGAGCCGACTTCCTTCTTACTGGATATTGTTGATCGCAAATGCGAGCTAACAGCATTAGCTTTGCTGCATCTTGATTCAATCTCACACACATCCTAAATACTTGAAATTATCCACCTGTTCCAGCTTTGTATCTCCAATCTGACATTTAGTTCTCTTGGATTTCTTCCCTACTGTCATCAATTTAGTTCTAGAAAGGCTAATTTTCATACCATACTCCTTGCACCTATTTTCAAGTTCCAAGATATTAGACTGCAGGCTTCAGGCACAATCTGCCATTAACACCAAGTCATCAACATAGGTCAGACTGCTTACTATATTTTCACCTAAATGAATCCCTCCCTGACACGTTTTACCTTTCAGCAGATGATCCATGTAAACTTTGAACAGCAAAGGTGAAAGATTACAGCCTTATCTAACTCCCTGCAAGTATCTTGAACCAAGAACTCGTTTCTACCATCAATTCTCACTGCAGCCCAATCGTCAATGTAAATGCCTTTGACGGATTTTAATAATCTACCCTTAAAATCATAGTCCTGCAATACGGCAAACATCTTTTCCCCCGGTACCCTGTCATATGCTTTCTCTAGATCCAAGAAACATAAACATAGCTGCCTATTCACTGTACCTTGAATTATTTCATTTTGTTTAAACCGAACTTTCATTAATTTGGACAACCTAGAGCCTCAATTGGTCCAGATTAATGAGGTTCTACTGTCCTCGATAGTTTGATAATGTTGATGATGCTTGTTTAAAGGGGTCCAACATCTATGTCATTGGCCCCTAATTGAACGAAATGAGACGATGATTATAACGATGCTTGTTGTTTAAAGGGGCCTAACATCTAGGTCATCGTCCAACTCGTTGGCTGAATGGTCAGCGTACTGGCCTTCGGTTCAGAGGGTCCCGGGTTCGATTCCTGGCCGGGTCGGGGATTTTAACCTTAATTGGTTAATTTCAGTAGCTTGGGGGCTGGGTGTGTGTGGTGTATTCAACATTAGAAATCATCTTAGGTAAGGCCCTCATCTTCACAGACATGCAGGTCACCTAATAGGCCGTCTACTAGAAAAGACCTGCAGCAGGCCTCTCCCGGAGGCCATACACCATTATTATTATTATTATTATTATTATTATTATTATTATTATCTAGGTCATCAGCACCTAATGGTATGAAATGTAATGACAATTTAAAAGTCCAAAATCCTCCACTGACCAGAATTCAAAACGTGAGGATGAAGAATGAATGGGTGGATATGAATTTAAAGTCATCAGTGGATGCGACCTGCAATGCCCCACATTCCCAGAAACTAGTGTTAAACAATAGTATTACTGACCAAGGAACTGCTTTTAAAGCACAATACTGAACCAGTGATGCCTGTAGTCTAAAGGGTTCCAAAATCCAGGTAATTGGACCCTTGTAATGGTATTTATCACTAGGAAAGTAGAACCATGATATTTGTCATGTTGTGGTACTGATCAAAAGTAGCGTAGACTCGCGGTATTCCACACATTATGGTACTACCCATAGGTAATGTAATGCTCACATGTAACACAGACCTATGGTGTTTCCCACATTGTGGTGCCATTTATAGGCAACACAAACCTATGGTGTTCCTCACATAGGTGTACTTAGTACTATCCTGTGGTGTTCCTCACATAGTGGGTACTAATCACAGGCAAGGCAGAACCACTGAGTCGATCATATAGTGGTACTAATTACAGGTACTGTAAAACCCAGCTGGAAGCACACACTGTCGCTACTAATCACAAACCTATTGTGTACCTAACACAGTGGCACTACACGCAAGTAAAAGCAACCCATGGTGTTCCCTGTGTGATACTATTTACAAGTAGTCTCATGGTTCTAATTTGATCATCCCTCGGTCGCCCCTTTTAGTCGCCTCTTACGACAGGCAGGGGATACCGTGGGTGTATTCTTCGTCTGCAACCCCCACCCACAGGGGGTGCCTCAATAGTTTAATGTCAGCCATCTAATGTATACCTGTAAGAAAACAATACGTGGTGCTTCCTATGTTTATCAACAAAGTTAAAAGTAGCCTGCTAACGTTGCCTAACGTATGACTTATATTGTCATCAATCATTCATACAACACATTTCTTTATAAAGAAGCAGATGATTTAGTTATTACTTAGCATAGGCCTACGGTAAAAATCATACCACAACATATAGTAAGAGTGAAACATAACTTCATAATGCTGAACACAGAAATGGTCACATTACATCGTTTATATAATTTTTTTTTTTTTCTATTGGCTTTACGTTGCACCGACACAGATAGATCTTATGGCGACGATGGGACAGGAAAGAGCTAGGACTGGGAAGGACACGGCCGTGGCCTTAATTAAGGTACAGCCCCAGCATTTGCCTGGTGTGAAAATGGGAAACCATGGTTTATATAATTAATGCAGCCAGAAAGAACTCAACTGGATCCCCTGAGATGGGTGTTACTGGGCAATCTGTCCTTCAACCAACATAACTTCATAATACTGAACACAGAAAGGGTCACATTACATCATTTATATAATTAATGCAGCCAGAAAAAACTCAACTGGATCCCCTGAGATGGGTGTTATTGGGCAATCTGTCCTTCAGTAATGCAGTTCGATCCAGGAGAAGGAATTCTCTTCCATTTGTAAAGACAATCTGCACATCGGCCACAGTTTGTTCTGATTCTGCTTAGAGTTCAAAACCTGGTGGCTTAGTTGTAATGCATGACATAGCTTGCTGTTCTGGTGTAGCAGAGATCGTCCACAATTGCTTCCAATGATTAGTCATGTTGAATTCACTTTTAACAAGTCTCCTTGCAGTATTCAGGGGAGGGATGACGAGAGTGAAGAGAGTTCCTGTTAATATTAGGGAGATCATGATGCATAGGGAAAAAAGGATTGTTGCATAAAGTAGGGTACACTCTGATAAGTCTGTTTTCTCACCTCACAGATGGAGGTGGCAACCACAATGTTGGAGTAATGTTATTAATGATATTTTAAAATACAGGGATATTATTTTCAACACTGTTGATACAGTATACTTTTTTTTTTTTTTGCTAGTTGCTTTACGTCGCACCGACACGGATAGGTCTTATGGCGACGATGGGACAGGAAAGGGCTAGGAGTGAGAAGGAAGCGGCCGTGGCCTTAATTAAGGTACAGCCCCAGCATTTGCCTGGTGTGAAAATGGGAAACCAAGGAAAACCATTTTCAGGGTTGCCGACAGTGGGATTCGAACCTACTATCTCCCAAATACTGGATACTGGCCGCACTTAAGCGACTGCAGCTATCGAGCTCGGTGCAGTATACTTTTTCATGTTTGTAAGTAAATAAAGAAATCAAATATACTAACCTGTATTTTTGCTCCTTTGTATTTTATGCACCCAGGTACTGTTGTCAGCGTAGTGAACTCATAGGCGGCGACTTCAGAGTACACACCAGCCAAGTTGCTCAAAAGAGTTGATTTACCAACAGATGGAAATCCTGCATAAGAACAAACAAAAATATGTGTTCTAAAACTGGAAAGTCAAACATGGCATCATAGCACAAGTACGATTATATGATGAAACCAGAATTGTGCCCCAGGTCCAGAATGGAAGGTCAGGTTGGTTCGAAGAAAAGAGTGGAGTCAAGCAAGGAAGTTGTCTTTCACCTCTCCTCTTCATAATCATAATGGATGAAATTTTAAAAGCGATTAAAATAAGGGATCGAACAACTAACATCCTAGTGTTTGTTGATGATATACTGGTATGGGGTGATATGGAAACGGAAGTACAAGCTAGAACAGATCTTTGGCATGGAGCTTTTACAACCTTAGGTCTTAAAAATCAGCAAGACTAAGACAGTTGGCTTGGTGATCAGTAGAAACTCTCCAACTGTTCATCTAAGAATTGGAGATAAGGAGATGGATTTTGTAGACAACTTCCAGTACTTGGGTAGTGTTCTGTCCATCAAGAGATTAGCGACAGAATACAGAAAGCTTCCAAATTCTATCACGCTGTACGTCAAATAGTTTGGGATGAAACAATTCCGTTAGTTTCCATGATCAGCTTGACAAAATATTATCTGGTACCTATATTGACTTATGGTCTGGAAGCAGCAATACTTACTGGATCAACAAAGAGTTGTCTTCAGGGAACAGAAATGAAGTTCCTCACTCCTTGTCTACAAAAAACAAAAATAGATAAAATATTAAGGAATGTGGATATCCGACGCAGCTTGGATTGAAACGAAGCTTGCTGGGAACCCTAGAAGTGAAGAGATTGCAATGGTATGGTCATATGAAAAGAATGGATCCCCACAGGACCACTGTAACAAGGACCTTAAAATTGGAGATGTAAACTGGGATCGCATAAATGAACATCATCTGTGGATGGATAGGAAAAACTAAAGGAGGCTCATACACAACTGCACCCGGCTAGCTGAAGCGAAGAAATGATGATGACGACTCAAATTCTAGGTTTTTCTTCAAAATACTATAAATACTAAATTACGAATGTATAAACACTGTAGATTGCTAGAAAAACAAATAAAAACACTAAAAATCACCACCCCTAGTGAAAAATAGCACGACAATTGGACTTACCAACAAATCCTATCCGAGCATCGCCGGTCTTCGCAACGTCAAAACCTTCTCCTGTACCACCCCCACTGCCTCCTTTGGGAGTGATGAGCTCTCTTCGCAACTTAGCTAACCTGGCTTTGAGGAGACCGAGATGACCAGCCGTAGCCTTGTTCTTCTGCGTCCTCGCCATCTGTACACGACAACAGACTTACTTTAGGATAACATTTGCAAAGAAAGCCTTTAAAACAAATATACCGTACTAAGTAGACATCTGCTAAAACATGAGTACTTCATTATCCGGAGCTCCAGGCAAACAGGAAAAGGGCCAAATGTGGATATAAAGGAAGATGAGAAGACAACAATATAGGAAGTGATGGAAGAGAGACATCTCTTGGAAGAAATGGAAAGAAGGAAAATTAAGCTTGAAGCCCATCTATTAGAAAAAATTTAAGGAAAGATTACAGGGAAGAACGGGAAACAGAATGAAGAATTGAAGAGAATGTTCGGGAAGAGGAATGAATGGTTGTAGCCTCTACTTCAAAAAATGATGATGAGACAATACTCTGTAAATAATAAAAAGGACCAAACAAATGGCAAATTAAGACAAAGAAAATATGAAGAGGGAAAATATGAAGAGGAACACACAATCGGCATGGAAAGTTCAGTATAAGACAAGGGTGCAATAGGAAAAGAGAGCAAGAGAATAGTTGCTGTTCCTCTTCTCACTCCGCTGTATGCCGCCCAGCATGCTGATGGACGATGCTTTTACAGGGTTGCCAATACAATGACAAAAATTTTATTACGAAGTGCAAAGAGAAATAACTTCTTAATGAATCAAAGGGCCACAAATTCAAAGTTACCACAGTGATGATGATGATGATGCTTGTTTAAAGGGGCCTAACATTGTAGTCATCAGCCCCTAATGGTACGAAATGAAATTACCACAGTGATAACATTGTGTTGCAACTATAGTCACGGCCACCAAATTAGGCGGGTCAGAGAAATTACACTGTTGCCAAGTTATGTAGCAACTGGAGAAGAAATGTCTAACAGAACGCAGCGTGAGGCAGTTTGATCTCTTGTATGCTCCTGATGTTATCTCCTACAATGTTCCAAAATGAATTACACCACAATCTTCAGGAATGACTGTCGATTTTGGCAGTATAACAATTTTCCACATAAACCAGTTAAAATAATTATTGAGAATAAAAACATGAACAAGTAAATTTAAATCTGTAAAATAATGTATTGAAATTTTCAGTAATTGGCCAAGTTTTTGTTTCTTCAACCAATAAAATGTTGTCTGTGGAAAAAATGTAGAAAATCGTCTAACTTAATTTTTTTTATCTGAAACATGTTTCCACGGGTCTTTTAGTTTACCTGGAAAATAGCCACATAAATGTCACTATCTGAGGTTGTTCAGTTCACGCGTGCCAGTGTAGGACACAGAATGCCGTAAGTATGTATTAATCTGTATCAGTTTTATTAAAATAATGAAAATATCTATATTTTTTATGGTTTACAATATGACTTTAAATACATGAATACTATTTTATTTTTTTTGCTATTCACTTTACGTCGCACCAACACAGATATGTCTTACAGCGACGATGGGATAGGAAAGGCCTAGGAATTGGAATGAAGCGGCTGTGGCCTTAATTAAGGTACAGCCCCAGTATTTTCCTGGTGTGAAAATGGGGAAACCATGGAAAACCATATTCAGGGCTGCCGATAGTGGGGCTTGAACCCACTATCTCCCAATTACTGGATACTGACCGCACTTAAGCGACTGCAGCTATCGAGCTCGGTAATACTATATACTGGGCTGTGTTACATAGAACAGAGAACTACTTTAAAGAATACGTAGACCTGGAGCTTCGACTAGACAGCACTGCCAGTCCGTGCTCAGAGGTAAGCGATCCTCGACCGTTTGTCGCTTCGCCATTCCCATATCTGACAACAGCGGAGTTTTTCCTCACCCGCCTAATTTAGAGGCCGCAGGCTTAGAGCCACTGAAAGAACATGGCAGGATTGCACTATGCATGTAAGTCTCAGCACAACCATGGTACTAGAGCTCTACTGACAGAGGCCACTAGCTCCTCAACTGTTTTCATGCAGGCGGAGAGGACATTGAACTAGCCCTCGCAACATGACCTAGCCAGGGCCTGCATGGACTTGCAGACTGTGGGACTAGCACAAATGAACACACATCTTAATGCCATACTTCACTGCTCACACCACACAAATGCAAAACTACAGGTTTCAATACATCATAACAAATTTTATAGTAGAGTCCAGTTATAACAACTCTGAAAGAACCACCGGTTAACAAAGGCAATAATTGCACAAACTGTTTTTTGTTGTTCTTGCTGTAAAAGCTGCATAAATAATGTATTTGCAACACAGTTTTTGTGGAGTGAGACTGAGAATGTTTACACAGAATGTACAGCCAACCAAACTCCTTGGTGCAACAGCACTGAAGGGCTGCAGATAACGAGGTATTGTGTGGTCAGCACGACAAATCCTAAAAGATATTAAAAGTCAACAGGTGACCTGCTTGGCACTTTATCAGTTTCGTCTTTGTGCTACATTTCTTTGTTTTTTCATAGTGACTACGTACTTCTTTACATTTTTCTAATTGTCACCTTCATAACTTTTCTGAACAGTTTAAAGGTATTAACATTCAAAGTTCCACCTCTACAAGACTTACAAAAGTTCTTATCCTTAAAGCGAACCTGTAACAATATTCTAATAATAATAATAATAATGTTATTTGCTTTACGTCCCACTAACTACTTTTTAAGGTCTTCGGAGACGCCGAGGTGCCGGAATTTAGTCCCGCAGGAGTTCTTTTACGTGCCAGTAAATCTACTGACACGGGGCTGTCGTATTTGGGCACCTTCAAATACCACCGGACTGAGCCAGGATCGAACCTGCCAAGTTGGGGTTAGAAGGCCAGCGCCCTAACCGTCTGAGCCACTCAGCCCGGCAACACGATATTCTAATACAATTGATATTTTCCACAAGATTTCAAGAACAAGTTCTTTTTATATTTTCTTATTTATGTTTATGGTAATGTTTAGTTTCTTACATTATGACACAGTTAAATTACCCTTCAAGATTAATTCTTTTTATAGCCTTTAATGTGGTGTTTTCTCTAGGTCTTTTTTAGAACTGAAAAAGGCTCAAAAAGGCCGAAACATGTAATTGTGTTACTAATCAACATTTATGTACTGACTAAGGTGGACTTTTAATTTACATATTTCTGTACTGAAAAGTCAATAGGAATCAACTGTGAGATTCTTAAATTGCAACGACAAATCCTCTCGGCACTTATTCTTGGCCTTCTGGACAAGGGCCTATCTCGCCATTAGAAAGCTCCCCAATTGCAATCATGCAGACTGAGTGGACCTCCGACCAGCCCTCAGATCCAGGTAAA
Organism: Anabrus simplex; assembly: GCF_040414725.1. NCBI lineage: Eukaryota > Metazoa > Arthropoda > Insecta > Orthoptera > Tettigoniidae > Anabrus > Anabrus simplex. The sequence goes on along the minus strand of NC_090274.1, from coordinate 19,427,404 downwards.
AATCCCCAACCCGGCCGGGAATCTAACCTGGGGCCTCCGGGTAAAAGGCAAACGAGCCAGCAATAATATATCAGCAAAATATAAAATAATAAGCTAGGAAAGAAGCAATGTAAATTGATCAGTAATGCTGCACGGTCTTTGCTAATAAATGAGATGTTCTTTCTCGCCTTCTAAATTGTAGAAATCACTGAATGTGATGCTGACATTTGTTTCCCCATTTTGTAATTGCCATATTACGTGTGACATGAGTAATCACAACTTCTTTCAGCTCTCTTAATTTTTTGACAAATTGCACATTCGTTAGTTTGCCACAGGGGAGATGACATGTCACATCCATGAATTAATTACTTTGAGAGCCAACTAATTCAAAAATATTTATTCAAATAGGGGACGGAAATTTCTTAAACCCTTCGCCATCACTCACATGTTTATTCTGGTTCTGTTCTTGACCATGTAGTACAAGATTATCTAAATCTCAACCAGTAATCACAACAAGTTGCAAGTAAATGACGAGTGCGCTTCGTATCTTTGGCTTTATACCCTCATTCCGATGCCTTGCATGTGCTAGGCCTCCAAAGTTGCCAAAAATGAAAAATGAAGGCATCGGCCGAAGGAAGACAAGGGCCACAAAAGACGTGAAAATGAAAGACTCCCTAGGCCTCGCAACTTAATCCTGTCGGGGTCAGAAGAGAACACAAGTTGACCAAGGCAGGTTGGATAGGCTAGAGGAAAGTCAGGAGCCTGGTGCAAGTAAGTGGAAGCAATGCCAGGACTCAGCTCAGGACCCCGTAGTCGCCAAACCACGCTCCCAAGTTGAGAGCTCCTGGGGCCTCTTTTAATCTCATCTTACGACAGGCAGGGGATACCGTGGGCGTTATTCTACTGCCCTACAGAGTTCTTAATATGGTTATGAGGGTATTTAGGTGTTGTAGTACGGATGTAAAGGAAAGGGGCATATCAAGTCACTCCCCCAATCAGAGTATGGTTCCAGTGTATGGGACCCACACATGGATAACTTGATACAAGAACTGAAAAAGATCCTAAGGAAAGCAGCATGACTTCTAGGTGGTTTCTGACAAAAAATGTTGGCAACTTTGTGCTGGGAAGACTTGGGAGAAAGGAGACGAGTTAATCGAATAAGGGTATATCCCGAGCTGTCAGTGGAGAGGTGGCGTGGAATGACATCGATAGACAAATAAGCTCGAGTGAAGCTTTTAAAGGTACGATTCATAATATGAAAATAAAGTTGAAATGTAAGATGAAAAAATTGGAGCAAATGTTGAAATAATTTAAGAAATGACCAGGAAAACAACTGACAGGGAATATCACACGGGTGACACCCCTAAATGCGGATCAGTGGTGACTGATTTAAGTTTCTTTGATTGTGGAATAATAAGTGTCAGATATAACCTCACTAATCATAAAAGTCATTCACTGCTCCATTTTCAGTAGGAATAAATTTAGAGTAGGTATCGAAAGGATAGGATATATATAGGTACCGGAAAATGACAACTTAAACATTTCTACATTCATCTTCATCTTTCAGAGGAACCACACACACATGCTATAAGCCTTTTTTTTTTGGTTATCTGAATATTCCTTACTTACTTCAGCTTCAATAGCTGCAATTTTTTCTAATATTGTACTCATTGTGTTGATTTGTTAGACACCGCCGATGCGAAAGAGTATATCCAAAATTTCGACTTCCTTTTTGACAACGTTCACATAAATAAAGAAAACGCAACTGCACCACACTCGCAGCTATTTTTGTGAAGTGTGACCATACCAAGGATAATACAGTATAAGAGAAATACCATATGCTAATGATTGGTCACTGTCGATGGCCAATAAATGCCAACTCGATTTTCTTACACATCGAAACAAGTAAATCGATTACTCCCACTCGATTTGTTGATTCATCCAAGACCAACTAAAGGTCTTGATTCATCGAAGACCAAGCAAGACCGACTACAATATATCAGACCTTAATGCTACTATCGATTGGAAGGAAAATGGCGCTTTCGTGGGCGAACGTTTGAGACATGTGGTTGCTACATATCTGTGTTTACATTCTGTTAAAGAGTGTTATTTTGATCGAGTTATTGAAGTATAAAATAATATACGCGAACTTTTTCTTGAGCCCGATTTGTACGGGATGAGAGGTGAGGAGGGAGCGCTGACGGTTCCGGTTATACTGCCAACTGGATAGAAATTAAATCAGAATTGAATCGATAATATGATCGATCGATATGAATTTTCTAAACATTTATTATCTTACGCCAACAACTCTGTCACACATACATTGTTTAACATTATATAACATTTCTCGATGCGGATCTTGTTCATAGCATGAATTATATAGTTTGGCTTTGCTGTGTAAACAACATTAGTACTAGTTCGTAAAGTGTACGCCAGATGTCACACAGCGATGCATAGTTTGTGTTTCAAAGGTTGCCAATATGGAGGTCTACCGATGCAGCACTAGGGAGCTCAGGGCTCAAGAAAAGGTTCGCGTATAGTATATATTTGGTAAAATAGTAATCTATAATGGTTTATTAGTATGGTGTATTGTTAGGAGTGTATATAATGGTATTTTTAGTGTATAATAGTGTTTATATTGCCGTGCTATAGCATTTCACAAAATGGATCGTTCCTGCTGCGTTTGTGGTTGTAGGTCGAATTATACCGTTGCTGAAGCCTTTAAATGTCCTGAAGATAGATCTTTACGAGGAAAATGGATAAGGAATATTCATTGGGAATATTTGGAAGTCAAAGACCAAACTATCGTATGTGTGTAAACAAAATTTGGTGTTACGAAAATCTATTTCCAACTGAAAATGGTGAGCCTATTCGTTTTGGTTTTCTTATTCAGTTGGATTAATTTCGTGAAATTTGACGATAAATGTTAGTTTCTTTATAGAGTATAAGTGTGTGAGTGTATTAATATGGGTCAGTGGTCACTTAGACTCTGTAATTATGTGCAGTCATGTGAGAATGTGTTTGTTTTGATCGTGTTGTGAACCGAATTCAAATCGCACTATGGCAATGCCTCTCATACAACTGTTCTTTAGTTTTCTAAGGAATAAAACATTAAGAGAGAAGTGGATTAAGAACGTACATCGTGATATTTGTACAAAACAATAGTGTGCATATGTCATCTGAGAGTAAGCCTGAGGTTAGGGAAGACCTATTCGTATTCCTAAAAAAAAAAAAAATCATTTATATCGATGATAATTGATAGGGTTATTTTAGTCAGTGTCTTGTGTACTTCAAAGTATCGCGTGATTTAGATGCAATTGTATTTTGCAAGATTCTGTGCTTGCCTGCGGAAACATTTGGCTGGATCTTGGAGTATAACAAAACTTACAGTGTGACAGATGGAGCAATCTGTACAGTTACACAGAAGAAACAGTGAATTGCGGGGATTAGCTTCGTTTGTAACGCAGGGGTTTTATTGTACCAATATCTTCCGATTCATGCTGTGGATATCTATTATCAAGCAGTCTACACGAAATTGAAGCTCGTCCATGTAGGTTAAAGACATCATTATTTAGAGTCAATAGAGTTTTTATGCTCATGTTTCAATGGGGAAAATCCTATTATATCTTTAGTGCCTGAACATTTCATTACTAAGTTTATCATCATTGTTGGAATTTCTGCTATACCATATGTCACATATGTTTTAAGATTTTCCAGTAAGGAAGGCTTAACATCATCAGGGCCGTCAATTGGGCTGGCATAATCATTTCGGGTGTACTTCCCTTCTATTGAGTGCTGAATATTAGAAATTGTCTACCACTTCGAAACTAAGGCAACACGTTATGTTTCATAGTTACTATGAGAGTGAAGAAATTGAGGAATATCGCTCCTTAAATTATTTTTAAACATTCAAAATGATGTTATAAATCATTTTAACATTATCATTTAATCTTTTACGGCCCGTGTAACTATTCATTGAGGTAGATTTTGGGCTTATGCCGTTTAATTAATTGTAAACACACTCTACGCGTTTCGAAAGGAACCTTGCTTTTCTTCTTCAGGAGAAAACAGAGAAATGAAACGACGCATTAAAGGTTGCTAGGAGAAAGCAACAAGGAACTTGAAATGGTGCCCTAAGATGTAATAGGGACGCCACTTTAGCCCCATGCTAGAGACAACGAATGGCAACAGCAAAGCATTACTCTCTAATGGTTCTGATAATAGATAGCCATGATTCACTGAGGTTGTAGCCTGTATCGCGGTTGAAATTATTTGGGTGTTTACGTATTTCAACCGCCTCCCTGATAATTCTTGGGCGATATTGCTTTATATGGGCAAGAACATCCACTTCTTGGGACAAGACATCATTGCCAGGTGTTAAGGCATGATCAGCAACAGCTGATTTATCAGGTTGGTTGAGTCTGATACATCTAGTATGTTCTTTGATGCGAGTACACGCCGTTCTCGAAGTCTGCTCAATTTAAACCTTGCCACAAGTACAGGGAACTCTGTAGATACCAGGTTGTTGCAATTTAGGCAAACTATCCTTAGTTGGTTGCAGGAGTTGTCTAATCTTAGTTGATGTTCCAAAAACAGTTCGTACATGGTACCTACGTAAGATTTTGGACATCGATAGAAAAATATCCTCCCCACAGAGGTTTCTAATATCATTTAGACTTTTACTGCAACCCGTCTTTCGGACTTAGCAAAATATGTTCTTGCAACCCACCAGTGATGAATGTGGTTTATTGAATAAAGTAACTGGAGTAATCAGTCAATCCTTCACTATTATTAGGAGAAAAAGGATGGGTATGAAGATTTCAATTAGAGGAAGGGAGAGTCTTGAAAAAGGCGGAAGTTAGCTTTCTTTTTCGATCTCACATTCGATTCCGTCAAGTTTCGGAGAGAACATGAGTTGGATAGAAAATATGAAAGAGAAGTTCCTGGCTCAAGAGAGTGGAAAATATGCCAGACTCACCACGTTCACAAGACTACTGTGCAAGGTTTACTCAATGTGTGTAATAGTCTGTGCGACTATGGTTCTGAGCTGGAGTTTGTGTTTGTGATACAGTATTATCATTTTTAATATTTTTTTTACAAGTAGCTTTACGTCGCACCGACACAGATAGCTCGTATGGCTACAATGGGACAGGAAGTATCTGTGGCTTTAATTAAGTTACACCTCCAGCATTTGCCTGGTGCGAAAATGGGAAACAACGGAAAACCATCTTCAGGGCTTCCAACAGTGGGGTTCCAACCCACAATCTATCCTGGCTTGTATGTAAAGTATCACCTGGGTATTCACTTGATGTTCAAGAATTAGAGAGAAATGACTGAAATGATGTATTGCTTTTAGTGCCGGGATTGTCCGAGGACATGTTCGGCTCGCCAGGTGCAGGTCTTTTGAGTTCACTCCCGTAGGCGACCTGCGCATCGTGATGAGGATGAAATGATGATGAAGATGACACATACATCCAGCCCCCGTGCCAGCGAAATTAACCAATGATGGTTAAAATTGTTGACCCTGCCGGGAATCGAACCCGGGACCCCTGTGACCATTTAGCCATGGAACCGGACAGTTAGAGTGAGGGAAGCTATTTCTGATATAGGTTGGCCAACAGTGAAATATCAATGCAGTTTTCCTCTTCTCAAATATGTTATATGCTGGGAAGTCGTGGATGAACTGGAAATCGGAGCTGTGTTATAGGATTCGATTGTAATTATGATTATTATGCTGAAGCCCTAGACTAGATTATGCAGACCGATAGCAGTTCCTTTTCCTAATTTTACCGGTGTGGTAGCGCAATTAATTGAGGTGTGTGGTTTTTTTTACTGAAGGATGTAAGGATCGAGTCATGATGAAGTCTCTTGACATTTAGGAGTGCTCGTATTAATCGCAGCACGTTCAAGAATCCCGTTTCAGATGTCTAGCAATCTCATAATTCGTATCTGATAACCTGACACCTTCAGAGAAGTGCATGGCGACCATGAATCACAGCTGAAATTTAGTAGATTACGACGCAAGAAGGTGTGTCTTATTTCTTCTCTCACTTTTCTCCTAAGATGCCGGGACCATGATATACTACCAAATTTTGTTATGTTGAAGCATACCTTCAGAACACCAAAAGCTATGAGAATCTGTCGTCGTACAAGCAAGGCGTTATTGATAGAGAGGATACAGTAGACTCGTAAGGAGTTGGATTTAATCTTGAGGGAGTTGCTACAGCTGCATCTACGCCCCTCGAACTTCGTAAATGAGGAATTATGGAAGGTCTTTGATCGTATTACTGCAGTGAAAGCCAACAACATACTAGATCAGGGGCAGGCTTATTTCCAAATATGAAAGGTTATATCAGATGCAGAAACCACATGCCATTGGACACGATTCCAACAAAGTTATCGTAAATTTGTCCAGTATGCCTTTGAATGAAACCCAACAGGCAGTTCTTGCCTAAGATCTCAACTTTGCTGTAGCGCTTAGAAGAATTCCAATTGAGGTACTTATTACATCTATAGAATCCTCGGTACATAACCTCACACCTGAAGAGACTGAGGAGGTTAGACAAGAGTGTTCCAGAGTTCTCAAGACCGCTAATCCATCTAAGTCCAACTTAAAACAAGGCGAAATATGGGCGCTAAAAGATCTAAGGGACAATTCTGATATATCGTTCTCCCCGCTGACAAGTGTAACGCGACAGTGGTGATAGATAAGGATCATTATGACAAGATCTTGTCTTTGTTAGCTGATCCTATATACAGGATTAACAGTCGTGATCCCACAAGTCGCAACTCAAATGCGACCGTCAAATTGGTCAAGCAATCTTCTATTCCAGAAGATACAGCAAGGAGTCTCTTTCCAGGGGATGCTATTCCTCCGAGACTGCATGGGCTTCCCAAAAATACATAAGGAAGATGCTCCTCCTAGGCCTATTGTTAGTAAGATTGGTTCCCCGACATATGCCCTTTCTAAATATTTAGGTTGTCTACTTCAACCACACCTGGGTAACAACCCTTCCTATATTAAGAATTCCACACACTTCATTGAGAAGTTAATAACTATATCACTTCAGCCAGGCGATATCTTGGTGAGTCTCGACGTGGTGTCTCTGTTTACGAGAGTTCCTGTTGATGGTGTTATGTCTCTCATTAATGATATTTTACTGAAGAGATCGCAAGGCGGTTCTATCACTGCATGACCTCCTCTTACTTTCTTTGGAATGGGAAATATTATGAACAGACAGATGGTGTGGCCATGGGAAATCTAAGAGAAAACGTTATTTGACTAAGTGAAATTTCTAAATAATCAGCTTGCTGTTCTCTTTTGCTGTGGGGTTGTCCATCTATTCTAGCAGATTATGTGTGATTCTAGTTGATTATATGTGTTGAATAGTTGTTGGCGAAGCGTTTTCATAGATGCAGCAGTGATTTTCCCTATATTGTTACATTTATCATGTTAAATTACCACCGTTTGCAAAATATGTACATGATCTTTTCGTAATTTCTGGCGGATTGAATCAGATATTGTGTAGCTCTTTCAGTGGTATTAACACAAGTAATTTAATATGACGCATGGTTGAGTGGCTCAGACGGTTGAAACTCTGGCCTCCTGATCCCATCTTGGCGGGTTTGATCCCGGCTCAGTACAGTAGTATTTGAAGGTGCTCGAATACGTCAACCTCGTGTCGGTAGATTTACTGGCAAGTAAAATAACTCCTGCGGGACTAAATTCCGGTATCTCTGAAAACCGTGAGTTGGCTTATCGTCGAAATGAAATTATTGCATGCTACCCTAACCTTCATCAGTCGGCAGTACTGTGCCTACGACGTCCACCATCTTGGTTTTGATATTACGGTCTGATATATTGTAGTTGGTCTTGGATCAAGATATCACGACTAACGAGAAGAAAATTATTATTATCTTCTTCTTATTCTTCGTTTTTCTCGGACTCTGCGCGGCGCACTGCTTCCAGTCACTGGGTTGATTTAAACATCACCAATCAAAGGGACTGTTTCAAAAGTATGGATTTGAGGGTAGTGAGAAAACGGGAGAGGTTGTGTATGCAAGATACATTAGGAATATTCTAGGCGTCTAAACTACAGTTATGAACAAGTATACATTTGTTAGAGTACAGGTGTTTAGTACAGGGACACAGGGTTCTACATCTTCACGCCAGTGTGATCTATCACAGCGATTTACTACCGTAGAAAACATGACCAGATCACAAATAAGGAAGGCAGGATCGTCCACATTAAATCGTGATATTACATTCGTGAAAAAAGTTATTCAGTAACTCAGCTAAGTGAACTGTCGAATGGTATACCAAACAAGAAATATGGAGAGTAAGTTGAAATCCGAGTAATATTAAGGTGGAAATGAAACGTTGTTGCTGTCTTGGATATTTATCTCATTGAAACAAGATATAATTTATAGTGCCGACATAATGACTACAATTACACAAGTTGTTATCCTTAATCTTTAAACGATACAGATGTTCCGGCGAACAGGCATGAATCACTCGAAGTCTGACTAGAGTAGTTATATGACGTCGAGTGTACCGTCCTTTTGCGAACCATGGTTTAATAGCAATTGTATTTTGAATATTGTAGAAATGTTTACCTTTAAATTGTGCTGATTGAAGCCATTGTTTGTTCCACTTTGCTCGGATAACTTTCTTACACAGTGTCCATTCGTCATTTTGTGGGATTGCAATATGGTAACGCGAGCCTTGTCCTTCAGTTGCCTCGTTTGTCAGTTTGTCGGCCATGATATTGCCTGTTATGCCAGAATGTCCTAGAACCCACGTAAATAATACGGATCGATTTAGGGTAGTTAGATCATACAATAGTTGCCGGAGTTTTCTGTATACCAATTGTCCGCCTTTGTAGGATTTTATAATGCTTTAAGAACACTGAGAGAATCGGTACGTATGGGAGCTTTTTGGATAGTGGAATGTTTAATATATATTAACTGCAAATATTTCCACTGTGTATATGGATGCCAATTAGGGTACCTAATATGAATTGTTTGGATAATTGCAGCAGAGGGGAGTAAAAAGCGGCTCCAACTTTGGATGTGTCATGATGTTTGCCCCATCAGTATAAAATGGGATATATTGATCATATTGATCTAAAATAATTTTGAATGACTTAGTTGTTAACAGTCTGTTTAAATTCTCGGAGATACTGGTATCGAATTTCGTACGTATAATATTTGGTAATTTTCTATTCGCAGGAAACATGATAGAGTACTTACGGTGAGTTCTTGTTTGAACAACGTTAGGTCGTAAATATATAATTTGAATATATGCCCACAGGAGTGCCGGATATTTGTTTTGTAATACATTTCCATTTCCATAATATTCGGATAATAATTTCAGCTTGGGAAGAATCGGATGTTGATATCTGGCCATTTTCTTGAGAAGATATTTAGTAGCTACATATTTCCGTCGCAAATGTAACGGTGGTTAGGTAACTTCAGCTAGTAAAGCATTTGTAGGAGTCGAGTTCATGGTACCTGTAATCAGTCTAATAGCTTTATACTGTACTTTATCTAGTCTCTGTATTTTATCCTCCGAGGTCATGTCTATAAACTGACTATCATAGTCAAAAACAGACCTGATAATGTTTTTATATACAGTTAAGAGGGTAACTGGGTCAGCTCCCCAAGTTCTGTTCGTTAAGGATCTTAAGACATGTAGTTTTTATTCTGTTTTTCGACATATCTCTGCAATATGATGTTTCCAGGATAGTTTATTATCGATCTCCATCCCAAGATTCTTAACGGTTTGTTTAACGGAGATTTCCTGTTCACCGCATCTAAAGAGGGACTGATCATATATGCGTTTTGTAGTAAATGTGATAATTGAACTTTTAGCCTGTGCTATCTCTAAACCATTTTGTATAGTCCATGTCTGAAGTACTTCTAAAGTCTTCTCTAGAGTAATCCGACATTCTTCTATAGTATTGTGAATGCGGTAGATTACTATATAATCGTCATATTGTAGTATCCGAGCTGTTTTTTACAATTTCTCTTTCAAGATTCGCAGTACACAAAATATACATAATCGTACTTAAAATATCACTTTGTGGAAGCCCAACGGATGCAATTCGGCAATTGCTTTGATGGGCGAGTTGTTGGAGACATACTCGTCGATGCGTATATAGTTGTCCTGTGATATTAATCAACGTGGAAGAAAAATCCATATTTCTTAGTTGCTGGTTAAGATGGGAATATCAACATTGTCATAACCACCTTTAATATATATAAAAAGGCAGCCATGACGTGTTGTTTTCTGGATTTTGCTAAAAATATACCGACTAATAAAATATTCAAAGCATCTACCGTGCTGCGGTCTTTGAGGAATGCAAATTGGTACTTCGGTAGAAGTTCATAATATTCTAGAGCCAACATTATTCTGTTTAGTAAGATTTTTTGAAACAGTTTCGGAATACAAGAACTTAAACAAATTCCTCTGTAACTAGTTGAATCATGTTTCGGTTTATCAGCATGTTTTATAGGTACTAATATGAAATAGTTCCACTCCATAGGTATATTTCCAAATTCCAAGATAAGGTCAAATTTTTGAAGGAGGATATTTTTAGCTTGTGGTGGTAAGCTTGTAAGCATATGATATGATATATAATCCATTCCTGGGGAAGTGGTTTTCGTGTTATATAAAGCAACATCGAATTCCGATGGGAGAATTGGTCGCAGCAATGTTTGAAATTTATGCGTAATTCCAAGTACCGGATATTGGAGAATGGTACTACATAATCAGGTGTTAGAGTTTGATAAAATTGAAGGAGAGTTGTACTATCTCAGTCGGTATTGGATATATTAGTGCAGTTAGAGTTACATAACTTTCGAATTTCCAAGCCAATCGTCGTTTCTCATTGAATAATTTTTGGATTTGGGCGGCTATTGTCTTGGTTTGAAGATATGATGCCATTGTCCCTTCATGTCGGGATTTCTTTAAAGTATTTTTTCAACACTGTACCCATTCTGAACATTCTTCATTCCATCAACGAATGTTAGGGGAATACATCGACGTGTATTTAAGTTCAAGTGGATGGTACGTGTCTAAATACAGCTTTATAATATTTAGTAATGTTTTATATTGATCATCATTCCCATTGTTATCGACAATGGACAATTTATCCTGAATATACCTTTGCAATAACGAAGTATCCGTATGTTTTATTTGTCGTACACTCATTGGAATTTTTTTGGCGTTCGGACTGCGTTCGAGGTGATAGTAATGAAATTAGGAAAATGATCACTTTGGTGATCACTTTGTTTGCCACAACAGATTATTTGCCAAATCAGTAGTTGCAATAGTTAGATCGACAGCACTGGGATTTGTATTGAGCGCAGTGATCCGTGTTGGTGATCCATCATTCAAAAATGTAAGAGGGACTTATTTATGATGTTTTCTATATCCTGGCTTTTTATGCAACAAGAAACACTTCCCCAAATCGGATTATGGCCATTGTAACCGCCCCCAATAATAGTGGACGTTTGGAAATGTGCAAGGAAATGATTCCATTGGTCATATGTCGTTCTAATTTTAGGAGTACAATATAAGGAAACGACGGTTAAATGATTTATGGCAATTGCGATTATTTGAACATTGGGAATCTAATTTATGATCTCTCTGACTTGGAAATCTATAGTATTTTTAATAAGGATACACAGACCATTCGCAACATAGCCATCTAATCGTATGACATTGAAACCAATGACTCGGAAGTGATATTTTCGTTTGAGCCATGTTTCAGTAAGGATAACAATTTGTGGATCAAAATTTGTATAATATGAATTAGTTCGCGTTTCTTGTTTAAAATACTTCGACAGTTCCACTGCAAAATTCTCATTTTAGTTATTTGTTAATAAAGTAATAACTTCATCGTGTAAAACTTAAAGTAAATGATGCCACTGAACATCTTGTCACATTTGGTTCATTATGAATTCAAATTTTTTCGATAATTCTTGAACTTTCCCCTCAGACTGAATGTTTACATTAGAAGATTCGCCCGACATAGAAACAGAAGCCTCAGTAACACAGTTCCCAGAACGGACTTGGTCTGTACTGATAGAGCTATTAATTAAGGATACATTCCCAGTATTAGAAAGTAACTGAGATCTGATTTCCGGAATAGATTGTGTGTCCGTGGAGGGTCCGTTATCAAATGGAGGTAGTTACTTCTATCGAAACCTGGTTTCAAGGTTTTCGGGGTGGGCTATTTATAATAGCAGTAAACTTCCTTTTACGAGGGGGTAATGGTTCAGATGTACTAGAAGAAGGCACTGACAGGGGGAAATATTGTGATATTGTTAAAGGATTAAAACCCTGTTCCAAAGGACCAAAATAATTTTTTTACCTCCAAAAGGGACTTATTCTCAACACTCATTATTCTTTTAATTTCCTTTTGTCGCTGATGTTCGGTACACCTTTCATTCCCTGCTGGATGATTGCCTTCACAAGGATGGATTTAATCAGTGTCTGTGTACAGTCCTGGGTGTTATGATTAAAAGCACATTTCCCACAGCGATGTTCCCCAGCTCTACAATTTGTCGATGGATGGCCATACCTTTGACATTTACGACAAATGGGAGGTGCAAAGATGAATGCTTGTACTTCCAGAATTACGTTAAATATAGAAATGGTCTTAGGTAGTTTTTGAGATTGAAAAATTACCTTTACTGTACCGGTAGGTATGTATTAAGTCTTACCCTCCTTGGATGATCGATTCATTCTTTGAACCTTGATCACCGGGTATGGTGAATCTTTGTACTATAAGAGTTCATACTCTGATATAGTTGTATCAACCCCCCTCACCAAACCAACTCTATTCACATTTGAGGATGGTACAAACGCTTTCAAGTGTTTGTCTTGAAGAATCGGACTGGAAAGAAAATTTTTAGCATCCTTTCGAGAGCTAAAAGTAATTTGAATTCTGTTGCGGCCCTTTTCATGAATGGCTTTGATGTTGGGAATCTGCAGTTCATCAACAAGTCTGCCTAAAGCCATAGGGTGTAGACATTCTATTTTTTTTGGATCATCCGATTCGACATAGACAATATACGGCGTTATATGAGTTTCTGTATATGTGTTTAGTTTATCAATGTGAGACTTTGCATTATTATTAATTCTTTCGCTATCCATAGCTTCTTGATTAGGTAACTCTTTATCGACAATCATCCCATCTAAAGAAACTTGTTTCAAGATTAGATTTTCCTTAAATACCGGAATCGAATCTGGAGGTCTAACCAAACCTTCACTTCCACTATCTACAGACATCCCTTAAATTATTCACTCTACTACTTATCTATAGATAGCCAGTGACAGGACGTAGTCGCTTCAAACACTCCGAATAGGTCACCACCAGTCAAGAACAGCGAGCAGTTTCAACGATCTGCTAGAGTTGAATGCTCGCACGACACTGAGAACAAACTTATAATTTACCGATACACATTTAGACGCAATTGGCCACAGAGCAGGTCGATTTTATTTCACATCGAAACAAGTAAGTCGATTTCTCCCACTCGATTTGTTGATTCATTGAAGACCAAGATAATATCTTGATATTATCAAGACCAACGAGAACAAAATTAGGCCGGCACACATTAGACGCAATTGACTACAGAGCAGGGGAGTGTAGGGTTGACGAAACTGAATGTATCTGAGCGCGTCGTGAGTTCAGTGAGTGGTGGTGGTGATTATTGTTTTAAGAGGAAGTACAACTAGACAACCATCCTCTATATAACACTAATCAGAGAGAAAAATGGAAGGGGTCCGACACTTCGAAAAATGAAGACTTCGGCCCAAGGAAGACAAGGGCTACGAAGGGCGTGAAAATGAAGGACTCCCTAGCCCTCGCAAGCCTAAAAGCGTCGGGGTCGGAAAAGGACAAGTGTTGACCAAGGGAGGTCGGATAGGATAGACGAAAGTAAGGAGCCTGACACAAGTAAGTGAAAGCAATGTCAGGACTCAGCTGAGGGCCCCGTGATCGCCACCCCACGATCCAATGTTCAGAGCCCCTAGGGCCCCTTTTAGTCGCTTCTTACGACAGGCAGGGGATACCGTGGGTGTTATTCTACCGCCCCCACTCACAGGGGGTGATCGTGAGTTCACATTACCACGCAGTGTCTCGTCGGTTTTCAGAAAGAAAGAACAATGTTTTCTTCCGGCCCTGTGATATTAGAGCATCCAACGTAAAGGAAGCCCTCCATCCATGACACCTTCTTGCCTTATTTTTCAAGCGTTCGTTCCTTCACGATTTTTTCTCATTTTGATAGTCATCTTCACAATTTTCCTCGTCGATATGGACTGATGACCGCGCGTTTTTTCACCTTAAGATAATCACGACAAAAACTACCACCATCACGAGTTAACACGACTGAATATTATTTCCATGTTAGCGATGCTTGGCGTCGATATGGACTAACAAACAGAGTCTAAATTAATGAATATCTCTGTTATCATATCCGGTAAGGTAAAAATGTATTGACTTAAGACATGAATGATCGGAAATTGTATTCTCTATAACTATCGCCATGTAGTGTTGATCGATAGAACCACCAATAACAAAAATATTTGAGAATTAAACTTTAAGCCTTCGCCTATTTTACCATTTCACCAAGCATGAATAACATTTAAAGGGTAGATCAGGGATGGTGAACCTACGACATGCGTACCACAAGGTGACAACGCAAACACGACTTATGTGGCACGCCGCACAACATACTACACACAGTGTTTTAATGTTTTTAACATTTAATAATGTAAGGGTGTATTCTGCCCGAAGGCAGGTCCGAACCTCCGCAGAGGTGTGCCTGAGCCGGAGTTTACGTGCGGTAGTGTGGCTAGTTCCTTTCCGCTCCTCCATTATCTTACCCCCACCAACAGCGCGTGGCAACCCATCCACTTCTCGACCACGCCCAATGTTGCTTAACTTCGGAGATATCACGGGATCCGGTGTTTCAACACGGCTACGGATGTCGAAAAACTATCAACATAGCATATTGTAACATTACGCTTTAATAAAGAAGTATGCCCAAATAATTTTAGGGCCATATTTTTTACATATTTTGGTAGGTTAAAGCAAATATATACCTTATTATAAAATGTACCTGTTTTTAGGAATGTAATTCACAACATGTTTAAAAAATAAAATCATGGAACATTCAGTCGAATGGATTTATATCTAATGCAATCTAACAACTAAATGAAGTGAAATGAGCGGGTTTCGTGATGATTTTAAAGGGAAATAACTGATGGCACCCTAGACAGTAAATATAATTTCGTGTGGCTATTTCTAGCCGGGTGCAGCCCTTGTAAGGCAGACCTTCCGACGAGGGTATGCGGCATCTGCCATGTGAAGGTAACTGCGTGTTATTGTGGCGGAAGATACTGTTATGTGTGGTGTGTGAGTTGCAGGGATGTTCGGGACAGCGCAGCCAGCCCCCGAGCCATTGGAATTAACCAATGAAGGGTAAAATCCTCGACCCGGCCGGGAATCGAACCGGGACCCTCTGAACCATTCAGCCAACGAGTCGGACATACCAGACAGTAAGAAGCAATAAAGAAAACGTTTATTGACACGCTAGTTGGAAAAGGCTTGCCATCCTTAGCCTATACTGTAGCGTTTTATTCCCCAACTTTAAATACCGATTTTCATTAAATTTCGTTCTACCATCTTCCCGTGGGCCTACATACATATTATATAACAAGAAATCGAAATTATAATCTGTATTGTAGTCCGCATGATTCACATCGCATAAGACACAGTGAGATCGAACAACTGTGATCATTTTCTTCTCTATTTCTCAACAACCTACTTGACATATGGCGTAGGGGGGAGAAAGGTACAGAACTGCCCTGCCCTGCCCTACCCTGCCCTGCTCTACCTCCCAACATTTGAGGATACGAATTGTGTGGATTAAAAACATCTGGTCTGCACTGCGCTGCGTCCCAATGTGCGCCTGGTCTTTTAGAAATGGCGACGCGTAGGCTACTGCAATTTGTTCGTTCCAACGAGCTAGAATAACAAAGAGAAGTGGAAGCGCTGCCAGGCTGAAGCTAAATGAACGAACGTCCGCCATGTTTTCGGCAGTCACATAAGCAAGGTGGTGTGGCCGTCGAATAACATGTTGAAAATACGCATTATAGGCTAGGATCACTGCTGTAAATTTAAAGACCGTTAGCCGAAAGCTTAGAGCATTAATAATCATAGAGTACGAATAGCGTTACTTCATTCATGTTGCACCGCGAGGCCAACACCACGATCAGCTGATTGTAGGGTAGTTCGAAAAGGATATGAGGAGAATCGTCATACAATGGCATACGAACAGGCCACGTAATCGGAACAAAAGCGTTACTCCACTTGGATGTTGTGGTTAAGCGTAAATTATAATAAAAACCCTGGACATAAATGAGTATTTATGAAGGAAATCCTTAGACGAAAGGGACCTACGATAGATTATAACAACATATTGATCACATTTTTAAACGTATTGCATCCCCATGAATACCACTAATTGTTGGATGTATTATTTATTTATTTATTTATTTATTTATTTATTTATTTATTTATTTATTTATTTATTTATTTATTTATTTATTTATTTATTTATTTATTTATTTATGCTACTTGTTTAACGTAGCACGATCACATCGAAGGTTTTCGATGACGGAAGGATGGAAAAGGCCACGACTGGGAATGTAGCGGCCGTGGCCTTAATTAAGGTACAGTCCCAGTATTTGCCTGGTGTGAAAATGGGAAACCACGGAAAACTATCTGCAAGGCTGGCGACAGTGGGATTCTAACCCACTATCTAGCGAATGCGAGCTGACAGCTGCACGTCTTTAACCGTACGGCCAACTCGCTCGGTATTATTATTTATTCGTGTCAGAGGTACCACTATACACATGCAAGAGATACTGATTACATGTACTGAATATGAACATATACATGAATAAATTAATCACATGTAGTTATAAGTGAAGCACTTGAAAAATTTCAGATGAAGTATAACACATGGAAGAACATACACAACATACTCGCTCAATAACTAATATATATTGTAATGTTTTTCCTTTTACCGCATCATACTGGGATTACCAGCTGAAAGGTTACCTTGTCAATTGTACATTATGAAGTGTAGTCTAATTTTAAATATCAATAAAATAATAATGTTATTGTTTTTACATCCCACTAACTACTTTTGGCGGTTTTTGAGACGCCGAGGTGCCGGCATTGTGTCCCTCAGGAGTTATTTTACGTGCCAGTAAATTTACTGACTCGAGGCTGACGTATTTGAGCACCTTCAAATACCACTGGACTGAGCATTTTAAATATTAATGCGATTGACATCTACAATAAACTTTTTTGCCAGGCTGAGTGGCTCAGACGGTTGAGGCGCTGAAATAGGTCTGCATCAAACCAATGTCCAAGCACAAGACAAGTCATCAGGACCATTATGGAGAGAAAAAGGAGAAAGAACCCGAATATCAAACTTCAATGAATCATACACCAACACCAGATGGCAACAAAAATGAACTTTTTCATTCATTCATTTATTTCAATTAATTCCAACGAGCCTGCAGGCTCATACATAGGAATTGTACAGGACATTACATACTGGCGGGCTAAGGGCCAATATGAACAGGTACCAAGAAATCATCACTTACAATGTCTGAAGAAAAGGGAACATTATCAATTACTTTACTCCGATTAGTGCAGCCATACGCTGAGCATACGGCTGGCTGGCATTCTTGGAGGCGAGAATCTAACTTTTCACTTCTTAAAACTCTGGATGTTCAATCGCCACGCACAATCTCTATGTAACCCCATCATAAATGTTCTCGCTCCAACTCTTGTTTTGACATCTCGAAACACCGGGCGAGTTGGCTGTGCGGTTCGGGGTGCGCAGCTGTTAGCTTGCATCCGGGAGATAGTGGGTTCGAACCCCACTGTCGGCAGCCCTGAAGATGGTTTTCTGTGGTTTCTCATTTTCACGCCAGGCAAATGCCGGGACTGTACCTTAATTAAGGCCACGGCCGCTTCCTTCCAATTCCTAGGCCTTTCCTACCCCATCGTCGCCATAAGACCTATATGTGTCAGTGCGACGTAAAGCAAATAGCAAAAACAAAAAATCGAAACATGGCTGCCCTTTATTTATTTAATAGCGCACAAATGTGCATAAAAAAGATACATTAATCTTTCGCATATTCTAGTAAAGATTTTGTTCTCTTGTTGCACTTGCTAAAATGATAGCGATCGCAATGTTTATCACACAATACACACACACAATGTAGGGATGGTTCAGAAAGCCTGATCGCCGGCATAGATGATGGTGAAACCCATGTACCGCCAGCCTATTCAAAGCACTTCTCATGTCATTATTTGGACTGGTCCAGCTGCGAACAATCATAGAATCAGTTGAGTAAGAGTCCAGGGTGATTTATGCTTGTTTTCTCTTTCTCTCTGGGATAAATTCTTCTTCTTGCTGCATATGTGGAAGCTGCATTCTCATTTTCAAATCTTCTAGTAAAAAAGTTCCTTTGGATAATTCATACGCAAGTCTTGATGGTGACATCTTGGAGATATCCAGTGTAAGAACTCGGAGGACCTTGGCGGATAATAAGGCCATGGACGTGCCTAGCGTCTAGTCGGGTTTATAATGTCATATATGCTTCTGATGGCTGCTAAAGATCTTTCTCTTACGTGAATTCTAAATGAGGTGGTCGTAGGTTGTAAGTTACACCCAGATATGAGAACGAGTTCACTATGTCTAAGTCTACCTCCCTCCACATTGTATTCTGTCACTATCTGCGAATCTCCCTCCTTTTCGGATTATCATCTGAACTGTTTTATTTTTATTTATCACAAGGCTGTTGTTGGCCCCGGCCGCTTCCTTCCACTTCCTAGGCATTTCATATCCCATCGTCATCATAAGACATATCTGTATCCAAAAACGTAACCCAAACAAACGGAGTCCTACAAGGTGACCCAATCAGCCCAATTTTATTCAACATCATGACAGCAGACATCACAGAAATAGCCACAGATACCTCAGCATTGCTTATACTTTACGCAGATGATATGGCAATAGGCTCAGAAAACATAGAAGAGCTCCAAGAGGTCCTTAATAGCCCCACATCATGGGTAGAAAGAAACGGTTTGCAAATAAACCACAACAAAACTAAGCAAATGACCTTTAGGAAAGGAAGAAAACATGCACCTAAAAATACAATAACCATGCGCAACAAACCTCTAGAAGTAGTGCCGAAATTCAAGTACCTTGGAGTCACCCTCCAAACTACTCTAACATCCTACAATATCCACGTCAAAGAAAGAGCAGGCGTAGCAATAAAAGCCATCTACAACATTCAACAACCTCAACAAATATCATTGGGTACAGCAATGCTACTGTTCAGGACAGCCATATCACCAATAGTAACCTATGGGATTAGCATCACCTGGGAAAAACTCACACTCAGCGACCTGATGACAATAGAAAAAGTCAAGGCCCGATACCTCAAGAGAATTCTAGGCATTGAGAAGTCAGCCCCTTCAAGGTTAACATATGTTCTAACCAAGGAGGACTACTTCATTGACGATATCAAAACACAGTTTTGTCTACCAAACACCAAGCCCTACGAGAATGCACGCCAAGCTTTAAACGAGAAAAGAAATGCTATTTGGTCCGACTTCTATTCCACGGACGCCACAATGACGGAAGAGTGGAAGCAAGCAGATTACGAGCTACGGCACGTAATTACACGTTACGCCGCACGTGGATTTCACCACAGATTCTGCCAAAGCAAAAACTTCCACCAGCCGAACGAAGACTGTATATGTAACCTGTGCAACAATCATTGTGAAAGATACCATGCACAAAACTGCAAAATGAGGACAACCTCAAAAATATAAATGGCATTAGCATAGTTGACCATCTGTACAAACAGTGGTTTTGTACATTGTGCGCTTTTCATATAATAATAATAATAATAATAATAATAATAATAATAATAATAATAATAATAATAATAATAATAATAATAATAATAATAATAATAATATCTGTGTCGGTGTGACGTAAAGAAAACTAGCAAAAAGAAATAGCAATACTCCGTTTCCCTGAGTTATGGTGTTCGATGATGATTTCCCATTTTGCACTGTAATCTGATTGAAGGCTAGGATATTGTTGTCTCCTATGGTTGTCCAATGGCTGCCCTTCATGAACATATCTCCGCAAGGAGCGCTGATGCCAGGCATACAGCCCCTCTATGTTATTCTAGCTCGTTGGCTGTAGCATATTAGGATTTTGAGTTCGCGATCTTTCTTTGATATTCTTTGATCATTGATAGGTTGTTTATTATAATTTGATATGATGATATTGTACATGCACTTAATAGTATATATTTTAATAACGTTCATTTTTGAAATTGGTCTATTCGAATGTCGACTGATTATTGGTGAAATAGAGAGGTACCCTTATGGAGTACTCCTGACAAATTCTGATGGTGAATGTGGGGGTATACTCGCCAATTACCAATGGATCATAACCTCGTACGACTGCCCCATCTTGTCGTCAAAATCAATTACCGTGAAGGCAGGTTCCAATATGTGGCCTCCAATCGTTAAAGGAGGAACACAGGAAAGAGAGGTTGAAGTAGTACAACAAGTAGAAGATGTGCTTTCCCTTTTAAAGCTGAAGAGCGAATTCAGTAAAACGAAAACTGTTCGACACATTCCGTTAGCTATTAAGGAATTTCCAAGTCGTGGTGAACCCTGCAGCATTGTTGGCTGGATTAAGAAAGACGATAATATGACATTGAACTGGGTATCGGTGATGGGTATGGTAAAAGAGTCATGTGCAAAGTTTAATACTATTATTGATAGACTTGACGAAGTATGCTCGAGAAGAATACTAAAGGACAGACCATGTCAGTTCATTCATGGGTCATTTCTAATCTGTTGGGAAGTGCTAGCTGGGATTCACGTTTATGTTCAACCAGACTGTTCTCGTCATTTCAACATGGATAGGCACTATTATGTTGATTCTTATTTAGATAATATAAAATCAGTTGCTGGGAAGTTAATTGAAACAGAACCACGATTCCATCTATCCTCAACAAGTTCAAGCTTTAGCAGCATTTCAAGTTCAAGCCTTAGCAGCATTTTCTCTTACATAACACAATTACTTGTCAGTGTTTGGGTAATGCTATTGTATTAGTTACTTTCTAAGGGTTTCTGTACCCTGATTGCTGTAGAATTTAAATTACTAAAATTCTTTGAATTGAAAGCGATACTAATTTGGTGTAAATTAATTTATAGTGCAACAAAAGTTCCATGTCTCCCTTAATTTCTTAACTTAGTGCTTAATCTGTTTCATTAGACATTAGCTTCCACTTTCTCGTTAACTCTCTAAGAATTCTTACGGCTGCTGTTCCATATCCGTTCCAGATGTCGGCAAACATTTTGGTTGTGCTTTCACTGCTGTGAGCTGCTTGAATTAACTTTGCTAATGTCTTGAGGGTCCAGCCTCTGAGGTTTTTAGCCAAAAGATAGTCTCCTCCTAACAGCCCCAGTGGCTTCTAACGGGGTTGCCGACCTCGGGTTCTTTAGCTGAGCCCTGGCATTGCTTCCAATTACTTGTGCCAGAATCGTACATGTCATTAAACATCATTGCAAAGTTTTAACAATTCTGCATTGATGTTGTCTGGGCCTGAGGCTTTTCCATTTTTAATTGCCTTCATTTTTGTTTTTATCGGTACTTCCTATACCTGAATATTGGTCCTGTTTCACAGTTTACCTTTAGCGGTTCTGCCCGGTTTTCAAGAAATAGTTGTTCTATGTATCCCTTCCATGTATGCTTGATTTCTTCTGAGTCAACCAACGACTGGAGTAAACAATTACTTTTCCTCCGCTTCCTACCGACTTGGTCGCTGTCCTCGTTTTGTATTTTCATGTCAGCTTCCTGAACTTACGATGTATGTTGAAGCTATCATGTTTTAGTTGCAATGTTTCTATTTGAGCACATTTTATCCCGCGTTTCATTTTCTTTGGCTTCTCGTATGTAATTCGTGATCTCTTTATTAATGTTACTTTCTTCAGTCTTCCTCCTCTTCATCATTTTGAGGATCTCATCAGTTATCCAGGTTTTCCTTTGGCGGAAACTGATTTCAGGTGTTCAAGTATAACCGATTTCACAGTGCATATTAATTTTCAATTTTCTCGTGAGTGCACGAATTATTATATACAGTGCTTAGTATAATATTTAGTTGCACTTCAACTTAATGTCTTATGGAGGATTATTGAAGTGTTTGTAAATCATACTTCGTAAACACTTTCTTGACAGTTTTCAACCTAATTAAAAACAAGTAAAGGGTGGTCTAAGTAAATATCAGCGCGAGGGTACGTTTTCACTGAAGTACACTGAAGTATCTTTGGTTTATCCATCTGGTTTCTTATAATATGCTTATGTCAATCTCGTACAGACTTTCAGATATACAGATGACTGCGAGGCAGGTTAAATCATGTATTTGTTATCACAAATCTGTGTTCTCCAACAAATGCACTAAGCTGGTACCCTTTTTCATTCCTGTCACCAATTCCGTATAGGCCTATGAAGTCACTTTCAGAAACTTTACAATCTTTAAAATTGAAATCCACCATTATAATTGTGAGATCACATTCTGCTAACTTTTTCAAGATATCATTAATCTGAGAGTAGAGTTCTGCTACTTCAACGTCGCTCTCATCTGTAGTCTCCTGGATGATATTCACTTGTACATATCTTGCATTTATTTCAACTACACGAGTCTCTCTGAGATTGACACAAAATTGCTGGCACAGAGTGCAACTGATTTAGATACTATAAGTCTCATACCAAAGAGGAACTCTCCATCGCATTGTTCCAGAATAATACACCCGCTTACATCAATAACCTGATCCCGGCTATTGCATTTCACTCACACCCATCATCTTAATCCCCCATTCCTTCTATTCCCTGGAATGCATTGCTAATTTTTCCACCCTGTGCCAGTGTTCGTACATTCCATGTACATATCTTAATATATTCTCAACCACAACCTTGCACAAACTGTCCTCCACTTCCGCCTCCCACACGCAGATCCGAATGGGGTGTTTGAAAGTCCAGAAACATTTATTTTGGACACAGCCATGATGAGTTACTAGAGAGTATCAGTAGATCTTTAATTCAGCGGTTCCTCTAGTTCCTCTTTGCCCTCTGCTTCCTCATTCCGTTGGCCAATCTGTAACTCGTCCGCATTTTGGGACAATTTCTCGTTGTATGAACAAGAGAGTGGTCGACCACCCTTCGAGGAGGCTGTTGGTTCTTCGTAGATTCTCGGTGCCTAATGCAAGAAGTAATCCTTGACCCAATCGGGAATCGAATGCGGGTCATCTAGGGCAAAAGACCAGTATACTAACCATTTAGCAATGAAGCTGGACGGCGTCCAGGTGGCAGATTCCTTATTGGTTGTTTACCTACTCCTTAAAAAAGATTTGAAAGAAGTTGGAAATTTATCGAACATTTCTCTTGATAAATTATTACAATCTGTAATTTCTCTTCCTATAAACGAATATTTGACCAAATTTGTCTCCTGAATTCCAACGTTATATTCATATTGTGATGCGCATGATACTCTCGCAATAATTTTACCCCACACCCAGTGCCGGATTAAGGTGTTTTGGGGCCCTGTGCTATTTAAAAATGTGGGGCCCCTCCTTCGTAACATCACCAAGACTAGCAAACTGAAGTCGTTATAGAACTACTTGCACTTATAGACTTCCTGTCAAAAAATGTTGATATTTTCGGCAACTTTTCGATTTCTTTCAAATGTTGTTCTTTTAATTTACGTTTTTTGACACCACTAGGATATTTTCTATCCATTTTACAAGAACATTACAGTTGTAACTTACGAATGGTTCAATAATTAGAGGTGAACTTGAAGTTCTCTTCCTGATGCACAGATATAGTATAACATGCGCATTCCACCATGCTTCCCCTGCCCCTCCCGCTCACTTCCTAGACCACATCCCCCTTCCCCCTCTGCACATACTAGCAAACCGCCAGGCTTAAATTTTCGACAACAATTACCTTTACAATAATTACAGTGCATAAGTAGTGAGGATTTGTGGCTCCGGACGGTAATTGATTCTAGCAGTGATGAAATACTAACGCGGACAGCTGATAAGAAGGAAGGAAGGAAGGAAGGAAGGAAGGAAGGAAGGAAGGAAGAGTGCGCGTTAGATAGTTTGCGAGCGTAAATATTCATATACATGCACGGAGGTGGAGCAGCAGGTCTTTTTAAACAATTTTAGGTTCGGCCAAGGGTCTGGGCCCCTTGGCACGGGATCCGGGGCTGCAGCCCCTTTAGCCCACCCTTAATTTGGCCCCGCGCACACCTCTTTTGTTTGACAACTTTAACAAAAGAAAAAAGTAGAGCAAATTGCGTTTCGTTCATATTAAATGAAAGTATCACATTAATAATGTTTTTGACACCGGATATTAAGGTTGCCCTTATCAGCTGGTTTTTGCCACTTGGGTATACAATGATGATTACATTTAAAGCATATAATTGTTGAGAATCTTTTTGCTATTAGCTTTACGTCGCACCGACACAGACAGGTCTTATGGCGACGATGGGATAGGAAAGACCTAGGAATGGGAAGGATGCGGCCGTGGCCTTAATTAAGGTACAGCCCCAGCATTTGCCTGGCATGAAAATGGGAAACCACGGAAAACCATCTTTAGGGCTGCCGACAGTGGGGTTCTAACCCACTATCTCCGGGATACAAGCTCACAGCTGCGCGACCCTAACCGCACGGCCAACTCGCACGGTCGCTGAGAATCTGGTGTGAAAATTACGTACTATATATACGGAATTAGTCAAACTGTATTTGCCGAACTAGATAAACTAGAGGTAAATAAATCCTCTGAAAAAGTAATAGCTCAGAGCTGTTATGGTTCGAATGTGATGAGTGGACAACACACAGGTGTGCACGCAAGAATGAAGGCTGCGTAGAAAAATCCGCACTTTGTTCATTGTTACACCGATCAAGTGAACTTGATTATCGAGCGCTGTGCAACCCAAGACAAGCAAGTGAAAATATTTTTTTACTAATTTCGAGGAGTTTTCCTCGTTTTCTGTATATCTTCCAAACGGACAGCATTACTATATGAGACAATTAAAAACAGGATTACTAGACGGAATTTTATGGCTTGATGCGTAAGAACCGTCTTCGTTCACAAAAATGACCGGAGTAAATGCCGAGAAAAGATTTGGATGATGACAGCAATGGTTGTTCTAGTTGTCTCCGAGAAATGTCGTCACATATCAACTGAAGGCGCGCGGAATACAGTAGTTTGGAACTAAAAACTGATCACTAGATAAGCTCGAGTTGAGTTTGTAAAAGTACGAAAAATCAAAAAATAGATAAAATTGGAATTCAAGACGTCAGTAGTCCCAGAAGAACACGCCTGTTATTTTTTCAATGTGCTCTCTAGAAGTACAGTCTAGCTCGGCCATTGAATTAACCAAATCACGAAAAATTCTAAGATTGTCGGATTAACCGGTTTCATCGTGTCCTCGCAGAGTGAGGTCAAATTATCCACAAAAAATTAATGCAGTCAATCAATTTACTGAATATGTAACGGTTTTTAAATACATCCTCACTGAACTTAATACTATTGTTTATATGGTTTTAACTAGATGTATATTTTACGTTTTACTTCCTCATTCAAGTTTTTTCGGTCCGTAACGCCAGTAAATGTCCACACGAGATCACAAGAATTCATAGCCAAGGACGTGTAGCAAAGGAATTCATTTCATACCTCACATCCATACAGCCCGTCTGTATGCTTGTACAGTCACTGCTTTCGTGATGTACAGGCCGTACTGTAGCTCCGATGACGTCACGCAAAGAGGCGAACTGTTTCCTCCGTCCGCCCCGTGCAATGCAAGTACGTGATAGGTCTGTACCTTGTAATTATGAAATATTCTCAAATGCTGTATTAATATTCAGGTGACATCATTAACATCTGTATTGCAGCATAACTCGTAAGTATGTAAAGAAGTAGGTTTGAAGTGTGATCTACGTGGTCAAAGCTTGAGGGTGTTACTCGGGTGTTTACCCAACAAATAATTATTATACAACAAATATGGAGACAACAAACCTACAATATAATAATAATAATAATAATAATAATAATAATAATAATAATAATAATAATAATAATAATAATAATAATAATAATAATAATAGACTGTACCTCCATACCTTTAGAATGCCATAAATACGGTAGCTTTCTTGTATTTTTCTCTTGACACTTCTGGGACTATCCTTCAGACCCTTTCTTCCACACAAACATTTGTATCAATTTTGTGTAGGAATAGCCCATATTTTCGCAAATACTAATACACTGACCAGCAAGATCTGTTAGTTACTTCCTACATTCACGGAAATTGACGAGGAATAATTTCTTAATTATTACTTAAGTATTAATTATTAAGTTGCATTGCTTCTAACATCTAAATATTATCTACCAGCAATGATTGAATTTCAAAACTTTAAAATGTACGATAAAAATGCTAAAATCATTTAACAGAAGGTTAGATTTTATAAATTGCATTTAGTTCTACATTTTAAGACTGTGTTTTGCTTTTACTCGCATTAATTTTGGGGAGAAAATGCAGTGCGTACTCAACATTACTAACCCAAGAAATAATCATATGTAGGTTCACTGTCTACTTCTATGCTTGTTCTGCATCAACAATAAAATGCCCCTCTGTATATCTGTGTAACATGAAAGTCGAAAGCATAACTCATTATCAGCTCGGAAAAATGAGGAATATTCTTCGTAACAGGTATATTTTCGGTTGGAATTTTCGTTTTTCATAAAGGTATCCTGCCCTCATGTGAAGAAAATGAAAATATTAGTGTATATTTACTTGTATAGTTGTATTTTCGCCGTGGTACTCACACGTTCTTACCATTGTGGCAACTGCGAACTTTCATACACTGTGTTTAAATTCGCAACACATCATATTTCCACAAAAACGTGTTATACGTTATCAATTATTAATGAATAAATTCCACGAGAAGTATTACACCCTTGAATTTATATTAATTTAACATCTAAATATTATCTAGCAGCAATGATTGAATTTAAATCTAATTTAAATTTATATCACGTGAAGATACCATACCTAACCTAAACTATGAGGTCTTATTATCTTAATAACAGCTGTTTACGTAAATCCTGATGCGAGAAAATGTAAAGAACAAACGTGCTGTATACTTGTTATGTCTTTCAACAGTCACAGTTATCCACAGAATGCTCCCAATACTTATGAATTACATTCGTAAATACAATTTGTGACATTCACTTAGCTCGCCTCAATTGATCAGCTGATTGGCTTTGCGCACTTTCTACAGTACGGCCTGTATATTACGAAGGCAGTGGTACAGTACAATGTGCGATTTAATTTTCTAAGAGGAATGGTTCTAACCGTGAATGGAGAGGTGGCTCGGACTGACAGTAGTCGAATAAGCTCGAGTGGAGTTTTTAAAAGTTCGAAAGATCATAACATGAAGATAAAATTGGAATTCAAGACGGCAAACTGGTGAAAAATTCATCCGTAGGAAGAGGAATTACGGATTGGAATCATTTATCAAAGGATATGTTTGATAAATTTCCAACTTCCTTGAAATCATTTAACAACAGTCTAGGTTCGGGTTTCCAAAACCTTTTTGTATCTCGAGGGCACCTGAGCATATCACATGCATATGTCCAAGGACCCCTTAGCCATACTGCATTCAGTAAACAAAAATCAGAATTTTGTAATGATACATTGTTTGATATCGTTCGGATAATTTAAGACTAATATTTACGCTCTTTGAAAGCTGAATTTCCCTTAATTTACGTAAAGATACTGCATACATGAACAGACATGATAAAACAGTGTGACACTTGGCTAATAACAACAGTCTGGATTTGGGAACTTACTTGAAAAGTTCACTTGTTGTGGCTGTTGGATCAATGCAACGAATGGTACTGTTTTCCAAAGACCAAGCGTTTTACAAGCGTAGTAACCCGAACCGAAGTTCAGCCTCTACATTAGCTCTGTTTCTGTACTTTGTGTTAATTTGTGTGAGAGCAGAAAAGGTACACTCACACAGGTATGTTGTTATAAAAGGCATTAAACACAGCATTCTCATGAATCCAAAAATCGATCAGGGATGTGGAGTTGTGATACATTCATGAAACTTCCTCGAGCTAAACATGTCACTCGATCTCATTCTTCACCCATTTCATACTTTAATTTATTTTTCACTTTCTCTCCGCTAATATACTTCGGATAGTTGAACTTCCTCGAGGGAGGGCAGTTCATGTTCAGTTTCAAAGAAGGGATTTCTGATCCAGGAGATTTTCTCTAGCAGAGGTTATATGGTCTGACTGTGGGTACTAGCTATTCCCAGTGTCTCACAATTACATCGCTTACACTGCATCGTACTATTTCTTCTTGTTCCTTTATAACTTGTACTTTCTATCGGCCAAGTTAAGAGGTACATATATACTGCCTGTTAGTTACACAATAGTGAAGATATAGTTACGAAATTTAGTATAATATTTTATGAATTGTGTGCGTACAATAACATTTCGCTCTTTTAATACAACTTACATTATTATTGCGGATCCCCAGGGGTCCGCGGATGACCATTTGGGAATGGCTGGTCTAGGTAAATAATTGATAAGGAATCTCCCACCTGGGTGACAGCGCTAAATCCAGATCAGTGGTGATACTGTAGTCTAATGCTCGTACAATTTCTTGATAATATAGAATACTAATGTCATTTTATAACACAGCCAAGTGTATTTTTAAGTGTGTAATGGATGATGAATTTCAAGTGTCAGTTTCAAAATTATGGAATTTCACTACTTTTATGACAAATATCTGGTTATGCTAGGTAGCACAGTGGTGATGGATGCTGCGGGGATCGTGCTGAACACGTGTCTATCAAAGAATATTTATCATGTTTTGACTCCTCCACTTTCCTTTTTACCGCGAAGTTTATTCACTAAGAAATCAAACAGCTGTTAATATACAGTAGCGTTCGTCTAATACCAGCACTGGCGTGAGTTTCCTTCAGAGCAGTGGCGGTTGGCAGTTTGAAAATGTGCTGGTGCAAATGGTTTGAACATATTTTACATTTTAACTTTTTTACACGAGGACTAACTGAAATACGACGACTAACTACAAGTGTCCCTAATATACTCGTATTTAGGCCCTGTGCAGAATGTCTGTCCATCTCCCAAAATAATTTCAACTCAAATGATGAAACATTCGTTTGTAGGAAGAGGAATTTGAAATTGGAATAATTTACCAAGGGAGAGAATTGATAAATATTCACACTTTGAAATCATTTAAGGACACACTAGGTAAAGAACTATTAGGGAATTTGCCACCTGGGCGACTGACCTAAATGAAGGTCAATGGTGA
Source organism: Anabrus simplex (assembly GCF_040414725.1). Lineage (NCBI taxonomy): Eukaryota > Metazoa > Arthropoda > Insecta > Orthoptera > Tettigoniidae > Anabrus > Anabrus simplex. The sequence goes on along the minus strand of NC_090274.1, from coordinate 19,397,886 downwards.
TTGATTGATTGATTGATTGATTGATTGATTGATCGGTCAATCGATCATACACATTCGCTCTACAATAGTAACATGTTTGGAATCGTTATCGTTGAAAAGTTCAGGCTGAAATTTAGCTTGCCTGAGCTGTCCATCCTGAAGTTAATGGTATAATTTATTTTGCACAAACATCAGGAGCTCTACTGCCTCACGCTCTGACAAGTGGCTGACATTACAAGTAACACACGTTTATCACAACCTCTTACTGTATTTGTTGCTACTTGTTGTTAGCACATCCAAGGTTTTCGGCGACGTGGGTCGGGAAAGGGCTAGGATTAGTAAGGTAGTGGCCGTTTCCTTAAGTAAGGTACAGCCCCAGCTTTTGCCTGATATGAAAATGGGAAACGATAGAAAAACACCTTGAACGCTGCCGACGGTGGGATTCGAACCCACTATCTCCTGAATGCAAGCTCACAGCTGCGCGACCTCCTGTATGATGTAAGCCCACCGGACAAAAAATTAGTCACCCTAGTGTGTACGCACAGATGGATCGTTAAGATGGTGGCGCAGCGAACGAGTCCCGTATCTCAACCACACGCGCACTGCCTCTACGTGAGCATAAGGCAGTAGCGATCACTGAGACATTGATGTTTCAAGCGGACAGCGTACATCAACGTGGGTAGATGTAAGAATGTGACAGAGTGGCAAAAAGGGGCAATCGTGTTTGGCCGTGCCAATGGCCATACGGTGCGTGAAGTTGCTGGATCTGTTGGTGTTTCGCCGCGGAGTGTTCAAAGTGTCTGCAAGCAATGGTGTACCGGTACTAGACGTAGCCACGAAACACGACGTCAGAATTATGTTCAGAAAAGGATTCTGACTGAGAGGCACCGGAGATGCCTTTTACGGCTTGTGAGTCAAAATCGCTTCCAAACCCGACAGGAATTGCTGCAGTCAGCGAATGAAGGTCCCATCCCAACCTGTTAGCGAGAGAACGTTGCGACGGGAACTGCGTGCAATGAACATTAGGAGTCGGTCACCACGCAAGAGACCATTGCTCACACTGGCACATAAACTGCGCGTCTTCAATAGGCTAGAAATCATGGAACGTGTGCAGTAACTGACTGGCGGAACGTAATGTGGTCTGACGAATCAAGATTTTGCCTGTATTCCATTGACGCACCTCGACAAGTGCACCGAAGGCCAAATGAAACATTTCATCCTGGATGTGGGCAAGGTCAGGGTTCAAGCCGGAGGTGGGTCTGTGATATTTTGAGGATGTAATTGTCGGTTCATACTACGGGAGTGCAGGGAATTCAGTTCGCTATTTTGCAACTCGGCAATTGAAACAATATCGGATGTTTGCATGAGTCAGCGCTGCTTATGTGCGAAAGGCACTGCCGTGTTGAATATAGTTAGATGTAGCTGCGGTTTCTGGATAACTGGTGAAGACGGTGCCTGGAAGCACGTCAGGCTGATACTTCCTACTATAAGTACAACTTCTCCCTGCTGTCTCTTTCTCTGATTAGAATTAACAGCATGTTGGAGACGGTGTATCTTTTCTTGACCTCACACCCTCGGAAAGAATAAACAAAAAAATTAGACTTTCCCTGCCATCAGTAATAATTGTGAGCCCAAATCTGAATTACCTTTAACATGATTTGTCAATCAAATGAGAACACTGTCTACAAGACAGAAGGGATAAATAAGGGTGTAGAAGCAAAAACAAACGTAAGCACTGGATTTTATTGAGAATGTGGATGGCCTCTTACCGGACTGGGAGACAACAATTTAGGCCTACTTAATATTGATAGCCACAGTCTTGCTAAGGAGTAGCACGCCTGGTGACTCCGGCCGTTAAGGCGTCTTCGGTCTGACGCCGTGATAAGCCGGTTCGAGTCCCGTTAGTTGCAAAAATCTTCCACCATCAGAATGTTGGTCGGCAGGTGGTGGTGGTGGTGGTGGTGGTGGTGGTGGTGGTGGTGGTGGTGGTGGTGGTGGTGGTGGTGGTGGTGGTGGTGGTGATTTTTGTTCTAAGAGGAAGCACATATAGGCAACCATCTCCTATCAACACTAATGAGAAGGGAAAAGGGAAGGGATTCTACGCTTCGAAAAATGAAGGAATTGGTCAAAGAAAGACAAGAGCCACGAAGGGCGTGGAAATGAGACTCCCTAGGATTCGCAACCTAATACCTTGGGGTCGGAAAAGAAGAAGAGTTGAGCAAGGGAGGTCGGATAGGATAGATGAACGTGAGCTACCTGGCACAAGTAAGTGGAAAGCAATTCTAGGACTCAGCTAAATGTCCCGTGGCCATCAACCCAAGTTAAGAGCCCCTTTGTTTGCCTCTTCCGACAGGCAGGGTTGGTGGTGGTGGTGGTGGTGGTGATTATTGTTTGAAGAGGAAGTACAACTGGGCAACCATCCTCTATATAACACTAATCAGAGGGGAAAAATGAAAGGGATCCGACACTTCGAAAAATGAAGATATCGGCCAAAGGAAGATAAGGGCCACGAAGGGCGTGAAAATGAGACTCCCTAGCCCTCGTAAACCTAATAGCGTCGCGGTCGGAAAAGAACAAGAGTTGACAAAGAGAGGTCGGATAAGATAGATGAAAGTGAGGAGCCTGGCACAAGTAAGTGGAAACAATGCCAGGTCTCAGCTGAGGGCCTCGTGGCCGCCAACCCACGCTCATGTTCAGAGCCCCTGAGGCCCCTTTTAGTCGCCTCTTACGACAGGCAGGGGATACCGTGGGTGTTATTCTACCACCCCCACCCACAGGGGGCGACAGGCAGGGTATACTGTGGGTGTTTCCTAACACCCCCACCCACAGGTGGTTTGGCCGGCAGTGTAGGAGAGGTCGTGGGATACAGTTTCTAATCACTGCATACATAAAGGCTGGGCTCCGTTTCAAAACTCTTTGTAGTGTTCATATGGAGTGAAGATACAAATTTTTCCGGGCAGCAGCTGACCTGTATCCTCCTTTTCAGTACGGTACATTTTCACTAGTTTTTCTTTACTTCTTATTCTTATCCATCTCAGGTAAAATGGTATACAACAAGCTTGGCTAAAATGACATTTCCCCCCCAAGTCTTTGGTTACAACTTGTAAGACGTCAGATTCTATGATAGTGATGGTGATTATTGTTCTAAGAGGAAGTACAACTAGGAAACTATCCTCTATATAACACTAATCGGAGGGAAAAAATGGAGGGGATCCGACACTTCGAAAAATGAAGATATCGCCAAAGGAAGACAAGGGCCATGAAGGGCGTGAAAACGAAAGACTCCCTAGCCCTCGCAAATCTAATAACGTCGGGGTCAGAAAAGAACAAGAGTTCACCAAGGAAGGTCGGATAGGATATTTTATAGCGAGGAGCCTGGCACAAGTAAGTGGAAGCAATGCCAGGACTCAGCTAAGGGCTACGTGGTCGTCAACTCACGCTCCAAAGTTCAGAGCCCTTGGCCCCTTCTAGTCGCCTCTTCCGACAGGCAGGGGATACCGTGGGTGTTATTCTGCCGCCCCCACCCACAGGGGGATTTCTTTAGTGAAAGGCCTAGAATTTAGTTAGGCATATGCGTACAATAATAGATAGTTTATTGTCGCCTATATTGGTTTATTCCGGATGTTATGTAATATTGTAGGGAAAACTGGCCTAAAATAACATCTATACATATAAAATAAGAGTTTTGTCTGTACATTGCTCAGAATTTGAAAAGAATGGTATTTCTGTATCGGTCATGTCCACAGTAACAAGGAAATGCACTTTTTACTTTTCCGTAATTTCTGTCTGTCTGTCTGTCTGTCTGTCTGTCTGTCTGTCTGTCTGTCTGTCTGTCTGTCTGTCTGTATGTATGTATGTACACGCATCACTAGAAAACGGCTAAAGAGAATTTGATGAAAATCGGTATACAAAGTCGGGGAATAAGTCGCTACAATCTAAGCTATAAATAGTTTTATTACCAGGCAAATGCTGGGGCTGTACCTTAATTAAGGCCACGCCCGCTTCCTTCCAACTCCTAGGCCTTTCCTATCCCATCGTCGCCATAAGACCTATCTGCGTCGGTGCGACGTAAACCCCCTAGCAAAAAAAACAGTTTTATTCACACTGATAAAAATGGCAGTTTAGGGGAAGGCCTAAAATTTAATTTTCAAATATTTAGGTTATTAGTGGGCCTATCTTGATAAAATTGGTCTGCAAAGCCTAAGTCGCTACAATCTAAGCTATACATAATTTTATTCACCCTGAGTGAAATGGTATTTTAGGGGAAGGTCTAAAATTTAATTCTTGAATATTTACGTCATTAGTGGTCCTATCTCATTGAAAACTGGTATACAAAGCCGGAGAATGAGCCACTGCAATCTAGGCTATAAATCATTTTATTCACGCTGAATGAAATGGTGGTTTAGGGGAAGGCCTAACATTTCATTCTCAAATATTTATATTATTAATGATCGTGTCGATAAATACTACATAACCAAAGTTATATAGAATTAAATTTTCGACCATTTGTGTCTTATACGTTTTTACCGTACCGACTATGATGACACAGATATTCATGAATTTGTTTTTTTTTTTGCTGCTAAGTCCATATCGATGCCGAGCCACGAGAAAATGCGTTAACAGAATTAAATGAAAATCAGTATATAGAGTCGGGGAATAAGAAACTACAGTCTAAGCTATAAACAATTGTATTCACTCTGGATGAAATTGTAGTTTAGGGGAAGGCGCCTAAAATTTAATTTATAAATACTTATGTTTTTGGTCCTATCGAAAAGTACTACACAACAAAAGTTGCAGAGAATACAATTTCCGATCATTTATGTTTTATTCAGTTTTACCGTACCGACTATGATAAGAGTGGTATTTCAGAGTCGGAAGAAAACTAAATATGAAGGCCTACAATGTCGAAAGCGCATAACATTGATCAACAATAACATTTACATTGACCATTGTTTGTTGTGATGTTCTTTGTCTCTTATGCTGCCTCTCAACTCCGAGAGATGGGATTACTGCTGTGTACCGAGTATAATAGCCTGGCTGAATATTGGCGGGAAATAGCCGGGGAGGTAGAAAACTTTCTTCTTTAGCGTGCCATTCCTCTGTTTCATACATTTTCTGATACTGCTGGTACGTAACACACTGGTTCTTCATAGTATTTCAGTTATTCGATCCCTACTCTGATGTACTGTTTTAAATGAGCAGTGTGCATACTTAAGGCAGAGGCTGACTTGGTAGTAGTAGTAGTAGCATAGCCTGGTCTAGAATAACAATTTAGGCCTATTCCAAATTATAGCACCACAATTCACTAAATAACTCAAAATTAAACCCTGAAAAGAGCCGTTTCTTAAGAAAATCTTCTTCCTCTTCACTTTTATTAAAATCTACATTCATTTTATTCCAAATTTTCAGTGAAGAGGGGTTTTATCCTCTGGCTTGGAGGAAAAATTTGCCTCCAAGTCAGTTAGATTATTCCGCCACCAGTGTAGTGAATTGATATTTTCCGACTCATCGGGCAATCCTAGGAAACAGATTAGTAAAAGGGCATAGTTTTTGCCCTGGGAGTCTCCACTATTCGACCCTTTCCCCGCCGAAAAAGGACAAAGAGTGTTCACGAATCACGGCTATCTGCGGCTTGGTCATTCCAGCTCTGGAACTTTGGACTGTTAGATCAGCAGTGTAGTCCTGTTCGTTAAAAGTGAGAACATGCGTGGTGTTTCATTTGATCGAGTATTTCATATGAAAGCATTGCCTTTTAATCGCGCCATTCCTACTGACGTCATTGTAATGAATGTTCATTTCAGTTGGAAAAACCACTAAGACATTCTTTCCGAGAATATAAAAAGGCAGGTGGAGAGTGAGTGTCTACCATTATAATGAAAACTCCCCAACCTGATTGTGACTGATGGTATGCAAGCGGGTCTACCATTACAGTGAAAATTCCCTAACTCAGTCTTCACATGAGAAAATATATTTGGTGACTTCCCCGTCACGTTTCTGAGGTAAAGTTAGGAGCTGTACAATTGAATACAATCTTGCTCATAATGTGTACACTAGATTTCCGTATACAATGTACAATTCCGTAACGAAGCACGGGTACATCGGCTAGTACTAGGATAAAACTACATTGGCTATCCTTTGTTATGAAGGAAGGTTTGAATGTATCACTCTATGTTGTTCAAAGGTTGGCACGGGTAGTGACTTCAGTGGTTGAGTATTCCAAGTTCCTTGACTTCAGTGTTTGGAGATCAAAAGACGTGTATTATAGTAGCAGAAGAAAGTATAAGAAAAAAATACCAGTCTGAGTGGTGGTGCTTATTGTTTTGAGAAGAAGTACAACTAGGCAACCATCCTCTGTATAACACTAATCAGAAGTATAAATGGAAGCGATCCGACACTTCAAAAAATGAAGATATCGGCCAAAGAAAGAGAAGGACCACGAAGGGCGTGGAAACAAAGGACTCCCTAGGTCTCGAGTACAAATGTGATATATATCTATTGAAGTACCGTTATGTCATAGTAGAACTAATTTATGAACAACAGTCACATCGTTGAAATACAGGTATTCTTCTTTTCAAAAACCGTATCGAAAAAATCCTGCTTCATTTGAGGTTAGATTTTGTTCTTACTTCTTCTTATTCTTATCCATCTCAGGTAATATGGTATACAACAAGCTTGGCTAAAATGAAATTTCCCCCCCCCCCAAGTCTTTGGTTATAAATTGTAAGACGTCAGATTCTATGATACGGTAGTGATGGCGATTATTGTTTTAAGGCGACACTCCGGAGATAAAAATATATTTTTACCAAATGCGTTGGTTTTCGCGAAACTTTGTGGGAATGTCACATACATAAAAGTAGAGATATCACGAACATTTCTTTCATATAGCCTACAATTAATGGTTTTTCCAAAATATATTTTTGAAATGTTTAATTCCATTTTTTTCATGAAGTTTAATTAACATGTTGATGTAAATTCGTAATTAGGTAGATAATACTTCTTTTCAAGCACTACGTATCGATTTTTCTGTACATAATTTATATAAGGAGATATATCGTACAAAAGTTTGTGTACATTTTACGTTCTAAAATCTTGGACTTAAAACTCCCTACTACTTGAAAAAATTCTGCAATCAAAAATTCCATACGCAGGTTTCTTAATATAGCTGTGATGCATATACCATACATATTTTGTTACATTTGGCAGAATATTGTGGGAGAAAATGGGATTTAAATGTGAAATTACAATTGGCAAACAAAGCATTATTACAGGGATAAATTGTTTGAAATCAGCGGAATAACTTCGTGACAAGAAAAAAAAACTCAATCCTTTCAATTTCAGTCATAAACAAAATTTCACCAAAATGATCAAAATATTGATTTGTATCTCCGGAGTGTTGCCTTAAGAGGAAGTACAACTAGGCAACCATCATCTGTATAACACTAGTCAGAGAAAAACAAATGGAAAAGATCCGACACTTCTAAAAATGAAGGTATCGGCCAAAAGGAAGACAAGGGTCACGTAGGGCATTAAAATGAAAGACTCCCTAGGCCTCGCAACTTAATACCGTCGGGGTCGAAAAAGAAGAAGAGTTGACCAAGGGAGGTCGGATAGGATAGATGAAAGTGAGGAGCCTGGCACGAGTAAGTGGAAGCAATGCCAGGACTCAGCTAAAAGCCCCGTGGTCGCTAACCCACGATCCAAGGTTCAGAGCCCCTGGGGGCCTCAGATTCTATGAAGTGGCAGTGTGTGATTGTGTTTTCTTTTTAGATTCTACTTCTATTTCTTTCCTGGCCGTATATGTACCCATAAGACGGGCAGTCCCGAGCTCACTCGTGGTTGGCTCGTCTGACTCGGAGAGAGTATGTCCGATGTTCTTGTCCCAAATCTAATGGCACTTCACTTTTCCTTAAAGCAGCCTCAGCAGTTAGTTTCCACGTTGCCTTAGGACACCCTCTTCCTGTCTTCGGCTCTTCGATGGCAAGAGCTTTCTGTACTAAATGGTGTTCATTTCTTCTTCTTACGTGACCATACCAGCGGAGCTGTTTCTTCTTCATCTTGTCGCTGATGGGCACAACTTTAAAGGATCTTCGCACGTGTTCATTGTGCACTTTCTCACGTAGAGTGACTTCCGCCGACCATCGCAACATCCGCATCTCTGTGACATTGTCATGGTTTTTCCGCCTTGTCCAACATTCGGAGCCGTACATGAGGGCAGGCCGGCAGAGGTTTTGTACACTTTGCCCTTTCATTTGACCCGCTTATCACATAATACACCTGCAAGAGACCGCCATTTCATTCAACCAACACCGATGTGGTGCTTGAAATCTGCATCGCTATTACCATCAGTTGTGATGACTGATCCAAAATATTTGAACTTGTCGGTCATCATCAGTGGTTCTCCAGCAAGGAAGACAGTGTTGTGTGGGCCTGCTTGCCCTGGCTGCGCGAAGTTGAAGAACATATACTCTGTCTTCTTGCGACTTATTCTTAACCCATTTGCCTCTATATTACCCGCCATTGTTCCAAGACTGCCTCAACCTCCTTGCATGATTCTTTTTAGATTATGATAGGAAAAATTAAGAAGAAGGCCCAGCGGCAATCACAGGACGAAATGCAGATGCAGCGGGCTATTGATACTGTGACTGGAAAAGTGGTGGTGGTTATTGTTTTAAGAGCAAGTGCAACTAGGCAACCTTTCTTCAGAGATAAAATATGGAAGAGATCCAACACTTAAAAAAGAAGATATCTGGCAAAGGAAGACAATGGCCACGAAAGGCGTGAAAATGAAAGACTCTATGATTCACAATCTAAAACCGTCGTGTTCGAAAAGAAGAAGAGTTGACCAAGGGAGGTCGGAAGGGTATATGAAAGTGAGGTCGGACAGCCACGCTCCAAAATTAAGAGTACTGGGGGCCCTTTTAGTCGCCTCTTACGACAGGCAGGGGATACTGTGGGTGTTATTCTACCGCCCCCACTCACGGGGATCAGTTAAGTGCTTCGTTGTCACCAACCCATGCTCCAAAGATTGGAAAAGAAATGAGTTGGTTAAAGGCTTTAAAGACTTGTGGTGTTCTTCGAGTCACTCGCCATCGATGAGCAGGAGGTAAACATCAGAGTATCGCTGGTTCAAATGGGGTTTTGTAACAGTGTTTCCATCCGAGTTAGAAAAGAACCGGTGAGCTACATGAAAATAAATTGGAATCATATGTTTGGCTTATCTTTAAAAAAAAATTAATTTATTGGCTTTAGGTGCCAGACCAAACAGCCAGCTAGATATACATTAGATAACAAAGCATATACATTAAATATACACTTAGAATACATATACACCTATGAATCTTCCATAGTATTATAATGGTATTACGTTCCGAGCCCGTACAGAATGCGAGCACACACCTACGAAGAGAAAAAAACAAAAGAACAAATTGGGACACTGCAACTGTAGTATGTTTACGTAGTTTTTCTGAAGTAGTATCACATCATACTTTATAATCTTAAATCGGTGTCTTTTAAGAATATGGCGATTGCATTATACGCTTCTGGTTGTTGGGATGATAAAATGCACTGGATGTTGAGTGGTAGTTGGAAGTTCAATGAAAGTAAAGTTGTTATAAATTTTTCCTGCTGTACATTATAAAGATGGCACGAGAAGAAGATGTGGTTGAGGTCAGCGATTGCTTGGCGGTCACAGGAACAGTAGGGCGAGTTTAGGACTCCTATCCGATAGAGATGATTTGCAAAACTGCCGTGGTTGAACCTCATACGAATAAGAGAAGTGATGTATCGGCGACAAGCATTCCATTTGGAAGGTGAGTGAGGAGGGTATGGTTGGACTGCAGCGTATTGTTTTCACCGTTGCCCTTTTGTAATATACCATTCTTCTTCAATTTGCGTCCAGGAACGCTGCTTGATACGTGGCACGTAGTCTCGAATAGACACTGGTGAATCTAGTCGTTCGCCCAAATGCGTTGCTGCTCTAGCGAGCCGGTCAACATACTCGTTGTGTTTGATACCTTTATGACTAGGTATCCAAAGAAAGTGTACAGCAATACTGAGACGAGTTTGTCGAATTCTCTGAATGATCTGAATTTGATGAACCGTTAGTTTGGATGTAGCAGGTGACTGTAAAGTCTTCAAGACACTGAGAGAGTCAGTAATTATAAGAACTGCAGAAGGTTTAACTCTTAAACTGTATGCTAGAGCTTCGGAAATAGCGACAGCTTCTGCTGTAAAAATAGACCAGTCATTTGGTAAAGTGAATAAACGAGATTCTTCAGTTGCGGGACAGTAAAAAGCGCATCCCACTGCAGGTGGTGAGGGTATTTTTGAGCCATCAGTGAAGATTTGAAGAGCATTGGGCCACTGTCTTTGAGTATATTCCACAAAGTAAGACTGAACTGTGGTTAGAGGAAGTAAGTCTGTTGTAAAAAGATGTATTGGAACAGAAAACAATAAGTAGGAGTACGGAATCTCAAAAGCAAGGCAAGACTTGTGGGGTGTTGACGATGGAAGTATGGGGCGTAGTAACTGAAGACGGTTCAGAAGGCATATATTTTTCATCCATTTTCAGTGTCCGTGTTCTCTCATAACTGTTTCTAAATCATCCAGACTGCTGCAGATTGGTGGTTCATTGTTGTACATCCTGGATAATACAAATTTGTCTGCTAAATATTGTCGACGTACAGCAAGAGGAGGTTCGACGCACTCTAGTAACAACGCATTTGTTGGGGTCGAAGCCATTGCTCCAATGCAGGTTCTGACACAGCTATATTGTATTCTGTCCAGCTTGCGCAAAGCGATTTTGCTTCCGTTATGATAAAACATACTCCCATAATCCATTTTGGATCGGATCAAACTGCGATATAGGAGGAGAACACAGGGATCAGCCCCCCAGCATGTTCGGGTGAGAGCACGTAGAATATTCATAGATCTTTCCAGTTTTGGTGTATGCTCAGATATATGTGGCGGCCATGTCAGTCGAGTGTCATATGTGAGACCTAAAAACGTTGGCTGAGGTTTGACTCTGATGTTGTATGGACCCAAGTTCAAGGTTAAGGGTAGGACTCTCAGGTATTTTCGCGTAAATATCACTACTTGAGACTTGGAAGGCGATAGGGATAAATTATTTTCAAGGAGCCAATGGTCTAATTGATATACAGCTAATGCCATGTGGGCTTCTACAGTCTGGAGAGAGCTTGCACTAGTATATACACACACATCGTCAGCATATTGTAATATTTTAATCCTGGGTGAAAATATGGTCTCTAGATCACTGGTGTAAATGGTGTAGAGCAGGGGACTAAGCACAGCACCTTGAGGCAGACCTTGTGAGACTTTCCGTGGGCCAAGTAGTTTTACATGATAACGCACATATATCCATCTGGTGTGTAGAAGATTGTAAATGCCCTTGATGAGCGGATGAGGAAGGCCGAGGTCCATCAATTTAGATAATAATCTTGAGATATCAACATTGTCGTATGCAGCAGAAATATCCAGAAAAAGGGCAAGCATATAACTGTTCGAAGCAAATGTCTTATATATGTCCGTAGTGAGCAGTGCATGACTATCATAGGTACTTCTTCCTTTTCGAAAACCATTCTGAGTTCGTGGTAGAAGATTGTGAAATTCTAGCCACCATTCGAGTCGAAGTTTAATCATACGCTCGAGGGTTTTCAGTATACATGAAGACAAGGCGATAGGACGGTAAGCGTTCGGATCCTCTGGTTCCTTTCCGAATTTGAAGATGGGTATCACAATCTGTGTTAGCCAGGATAATGGAAATTCTCCTTGAGACCATATTTCGTTTATGATCCGAAGCAGCCACTGTAGAGCATGGATTGATAAATGGGCCAGCATCGGGTAACAAATATTATCAAAACCTGGTGCAGTACTGGAGGACTGTTTTATTGCATTTTGCAGCTCAGCCAATGTGAAGGGAGAGCATAAAAAATGAGTACTCGGGTTCGTGTTGAACTGAAGGGGTTGAGAATCAACAAACGGTGGAGCTATTTTGTCAAAGAATACCTCTATACAGGCTGGTGAGATCGTATGGGATCGTGGACTATGATCTTTGTGGCGGAAGGCTTTGATTTTGTTCCAGACGTCGGAGATGTTGGCATTCCTATCTAATGATGCACAGAATTCCTTCCAGCTGTGTCTTTTCCTTTCTTTAAAAAATATCCTTACTTGAGCTGTAGTGTGCAGACATTGCTGGTACCTCTCAAAAGTGGGTTGTTCCCGGTATTGCCGAAGCGCTGTACGTCGTCGTGCAACAGCTCGAGAGCAGTCTGGGGTCCACCAGACAGCTGGATTTCCCGTGTGTATAGATCCAACTTTCTTCAGGGGAATCGACTCGGATGCAGCTTTCTCCATAGCGGAGATATAGAGGTTGTAGCTGACACCACTAGGATTTTGCAGTGGAAGGCGTAATATCTCTTCATCCATATTGGCTGTAAATACTGGCCAATTTGCTTTAGAGCAGTTCCATTTTCCTGTTGACACTTTCTGCTGATGAGGTGGAGGAGAAGTCTCTATTGTGATCAAAATGGGAAAGTGGTTGGAACCCCCAGAATCAGTAAGGACGGACCAGTTGGTGGACAAGGATAAAGAGGGGTTGGCAATAGTGAGGTCAACTGCCGATTTCTGCCGATTCGGTGAAGGAACCAATGTAGGGGAATGATAATTCAGGATGACTAAATTATAATGTTCGACCATATTGACTATATCGTTGTCGTAGCGATCGGTGGTTGGACAACCCCATGCTGTGGAGTGAGCGTTGAAGTCTCCACAGATGATCTGTGGTGGAGGAAGTTGCGACATGATTTCTTGCCAAATATCCAAGGTGACTGCTGTTCTCGGTGGGCAATATCCAGATGCTATCGTAAGAGTTCTAGAAGGTAGTTGTATACTAGCTGCAATCAGTTGAAATGGCGATAGTACACTACGTTGGATAGTTAGCTGTCTGTAAGATAATGTCGTGTGTACCAGAATAGCAACGCCACCATATCCATCATCACGGTCTTCCCTTAAAATGGTATAGTTGCGAAAATGTATATATCTTTGAGGTTTGAACCATGTTTCTGACAGGACAACAACGTGAGGGTTTATATTGTGAAGTGTATTATCTAGACTCTCTTTGTTTGAAATAGCCGATCGTGCATTCCATTGAAGAATTTTAAATGCCATTATGAGCTTGGAAAATCTGTCGCAGAATATACTTGATCGCCATGGGTTGTCGAGAGTCAGATGGTTGAGACGAAAATAGTTGGATCAGTAAAGTAAGTAGCCATGTCCCAGATAGTGCGATTATGGATGCATTTTGGCTTTGAATCTCACGCTGTAGAACACCTCTGTTCGAGATCACCGACCGGTCGTTCCACTGTAAGATTTTAAAGGCCATTTTCAGAGGCGAAAATATTGGTAATCATGTCGCGGATTGTTGTTGGATGAATGTTGCTGGATGCTGAAGATTGGAACTGACCTACGATGAGCATAATAATATTGAATATATGCTCAATGAGTTGTTCGTTGTTTTGAGCAGGATTTGATGTTACGCGATGGGGTTGGGGAGGGTAGGGATTGTGAGTAATCGGAGTAACAGGTAAATGTGGAGGAATATTGGCCAGTTGAGAAATTGTTGGGAAATGGGGTTTGAAAGGTTGTACCGGACGTCTTGACGAGTTTACAGGAACTGAAATTTTACGCTGAGAGGCGAGTGGATGGTCGAGTTGTTGGTTAAATGTTGAATGGGGAGAGATCTGTTGTGTGATATTCCATGGGGTATCTTCCTTCATTGGTGGCTCTGCTGTAACACTTGGTGTCAAGGGCTCATGTTGTTTTGGAAAGTTTCTTGCTGTTGACATGTTAGAGGTTGCAGAAATATTAGGTAGCGGGGGAAATTCCACCTGATTTTGATAATTAACTGGTGGGCGTGCCGCTGAGTCCGCGTACGCTCTGTTGTTATAAATATCAAGCGCAGCCACTTGAGAGATATTGTTAAATGCCATAAGTTCCCGAACAGAAATCCACTTTTTATATTCTGTGCAGTTTTTATCAGTGGAGAGATGAGCTCCTTTGCAGTGAACACAACAGGGAGTAATTAAATCTGAACACTGACTAATATCGTGAGGCCCTGAGCAACGGCTACAGCGTTGAGCACTTCGGCATTGCAGGCTAGAGTGATTGAATCTGAGGCATCGTTCACATAATCGCACAGACATCACAAATGGTTGCACTGGGCACCTAGTTCCGAGTAAGTGGATATATGCTGGCAGTTGTTGTGCCCGAAAAGTTAACAGACAAACTGGGATAGGCCTTCTCTCCCCGCGAATAACCTTACTGAAGCGCTTTACACGAACAACTGGTAACGGGGTTTGTATCTCCCGTAATATATCATCTTCACTAAGTGAGGGGTCGACATTTTTAATTAAACCTTGTCTTTGAATAACACTAGACGGAATGTAAGCTTCTAGTTTTTGTTTACGATAAAATTCTGTTTCCACTAGTTGATTCGCCACTGCTCCTGAAGTGGTTTCAACTCGAAGTCTGTTTCGCCCTATGGGTTTTATGTTCAGGATGTTTTGACGGCTAACGACCTGCTCGTTAAATAAAAGCCTACCAAGCGCCATTGGATGGAGACTACCTACGTCTTTGTTTACACTTTCAACGATAACAACGAAAGGGCCATGATCATTGGGATTGTATCTATTTTCGCTACTATTGCGATATATAACTCTTTGATTAGTGTTGGGCTGATTTACAGATGAGGATAAAGTATTTATTTCTCCCACATCTGCACCATTAGAACTATTCGTGGTATGAGTTGAACCGGAACTGTTTGTGACATCAAGGATCATGTCAGACTCCTCAGTAGGACGGGGTTCACTTCCACTAGGACGCATTTTTTGCACTGGGGATTGAATTCACTTAAAAATTCAGAGTCAGAATTACCTGATTTGTTGGCTGGTTGTGCTGATGCAATGGATACTGGTACCTGACCTCTTTGAAGTAATGCGGCAGATGCTCCTTGCATCTCTGTTGAGTAGGTGTTTACAGGTTGTTGAGTCGACAGAAGTTGATGTGGATTCGGAGGAATTTTAGCATTAAAGTAAAGTCTGGAATCATCGATGGAGAGTTGCTGTAGCATGCTTGTAAGGCAGCGTTAATTACCTGACCCGTGTCAGGAGGATCGTTCATGATGTACTCACATAAATACACACAAAAGGAATTTTCAAGCTGCTGTTATTCTATTTACTGCAGTTGAGATGATAATAATTCCTCAAATTCGCGTAACTTCTACTTTCCCGTGAAAATGGATTAATATTCTTCAATCTTTCTATTATTTCGTTTGCAGAAAATGAAACTTCTCTCTTCTACAACTCCAAGGAATATTCGCTCACAAAATTGTTGGCTTATCTTGTGATGATACACTGACTGACAGAGCAAATGCAACACCAAGAAGGAGTGGTTCGAAAGAGATGAAAGTTGGGGAAAGAACAGAGACGGCACGGACGAATAATTGATGTTTATTTCAAACCGATATGCAGGTTACACAATGCGCACGGCATCGACTCAGTAGGATGTAGGACCACCGCGAGCGGCGATGCACGCAGAAACACGTCGAGGTACAGAGTCAATAAGAGTGCGGATGGTGTCCTCAGGGATGGATCTCCATTCTCTGTCAACCATTTGCCACAGTTGGTCGTCCGTACGAGTCTGGGGCAGAGTTTGCAAACGGCGTCCAATGAGATCCCACACGTGTTCGATTGGTGAGAGATCCGGAGAGTACGCTGGCCACGGAAGCATCTGTACACCTCGTAGAGCCTGTTGGGAGATGCGAGCAGTGTGTGGGCGGGCATTATCCTGCTGAAACAGAGCATTGGGCAGCCCCTGAAGGTACGGGAGTGCCACCGGCCGCAGCACATGCTTCACGTAGCGGTGGGCATTTAACGTGCCTTGAATACGCACTAGAGGTGACGTGGAATCATACGCAATAGCGCCCCAAACCATGATGCCGCGTTGTCTAGCGGTAGGGCGCTCCACACTTACTGCCGGATTTGACCTTTCTCCACGCCGACGCCACACTCGTCTGCGGTGACTATCACTGACAGAACAGAAGCGTGACTCATCGGAGAACACGACGTTCCGCCATTCCCTCATCCAAGTCGCTCTAGCCCGGCACCATGCCAGGCGTGCACGTCTATGCTGTGGAGTCAATGGTAGTCTTCTGAGCGGACGCCGGGAGTGCAGGCCTCCTTCAACCAATCGACGGGAAATTGTTCTGGTCGATATTGGAACAGCCAGGGTGTCTTGCTCATGCTGAAGAATGGCGGTTGACGTGGCGTGCGGGGCTGCCACCGCTTGGCGGCGGATGCGCCGATCCTCGCGTGCTGACGTCACTCAGGCTGCGCCTGGACCCCTCGCACGTGCCACATGTCCCTGCGCCAACCATCTTCGCCACAGGCGCTGCACCGTGGACACATCCCTATGGGTATCGGCTGCGATTTGACGAAGCGACCAACCTGCCCTTCTCAGCCCGATCACCATACCCCTCGTAAAGTCGTCTGTCTGCTGGAAATGCCTCCGTTGACGGCGGCCTGGCATTCTTAGCTATACACGTGTCCTGTGGCACACGACAACACGTTCTACAATGACTGTCGGCTGAGAAATCACGGTACGAAGTGGGCCATTCGCCAACGCCGTGTCCCATTTATCGTTCGCTACGTGCGCAGCACAGCGGCGCATTTCACATCATGAGCATACCTCAGTGACGTCAGTCTACCCTGCAATTGGCATAAAGTTCTGACCACTCCTTCTTGGTGTTGCATTTGCTCTGTCAGTCAGTGTATTAGAAATTAGCATTTCAACTAGCTGGAAGAATCAACCTGGAACATACATTCAATCAGGGGCGTAGCCATGGAGAGTTACTTGGAGTTAGAGCCCGATGGAATTTTTACAAAAGAAAATGAATAGAAACTGAAAATAAACACCCTCTGTGGGTGGGGACGGTAGAATAACACCCACGGTATCCCCTGCTTGTCGTAATAGTCGACTAAAAGGGGTCCCAGGGTCTCTGAACTTTGGAGTGTGGATTGGCAACCATAGGGCCCTCAGCTGAATCCTGGCATTGCTTCCACTTACTTGCGCTAGGCTCCTCACTTTCATCTATCCCATCCGACCTTCCTTGGTGAACTCTTTTTTTTTTTCCGACTCCGACGCTCTTAGGTTTCCGAGGGCCCTTACCTTCCTGTGGCCGATATTTTCATTTTCGAAGTGTCGGAACCCTTCCATTTTTCTCTCTGATTAGTGTTATATAGAGGATGGTTTCCTAGTTGTACTTCCTCTTAAAACAATAATCACCACCACCACTGACAATAAACAAGTGAAAGTCGACTCAGTGAGTTGGCTCTTTTGAACATTCACATAGACATAATTTTAAAACCAACAGATCTCTTGGATCAAATCAAATCAAATCAAATCAAATCAAATCAAATCAAATCAAATCAAATCAAATCAAATCAAATCAAATCAAATCAAATCAAATCAAATCAAATCAAATCAAATCAAATCAAATCAAATCAAATCAAATCAAATCAAATCAAATCAAATCAAATCAAATCAAATCAAATCAAATCAAATCAAATCAAATCAAATCAAATCAAATCAAATCAAATCAAATCAAATCAAATCAAATCAAATCAAATCAAATCAAATCAAATCAAATCAAAATCTCTTTATTTGCAAATGAGGTGTCTTACCTCGGTGGCAAATGGTACACTAAAATACATTATTGTCAAGCACTAAATTTTAAATTAACAAGAGACGAAGAAAATTTTCCTAGAATACAATATTATACAATTTACGCTAATAATTTGTTCTATTAAACACACACATCATCCTTAATAAATTTATATTGTTTACAAAATTTAAACTTATAATATCTTACAAACATAGTCAACTCATATACAGTATGTGAAATTACTTCTAATAATAATATACAACTGGTATAAGATTAAAATTAACATTGAATTTATTTACATATTTATATTTTACCCATTTTGGAACCTAAGTAGCATAATGACCTGCTACGTCTTAACCAGAGCCCCTTTTGCCACCACTTTTCAGAGTTCCTGAAGGACCTTCACAGCTACCGTAGCGGTCCCAGGGCCCTCGAAGTCCCCACTGTACTTCACCCCTACAGGCAGTCTCCTACTTGGGCTGTCCAAACTCCATAGACCAGGGGATGGAATTAATTTAATCACACACATTTTTTATTTACAATATCCTGCACTGGTCAAATGCCCTCTAACATTTCATTTATTTTCTCTGTTGTTGTTTATTCTCTTTCTTGAATATCTGTACAGATTTTGGAAAAGGATCAAACACTACCCCTGGTAAACTGTTCCACTCCTTCATGCCATTCCCAATGAATGAAAATTTACCCCAATCGCTTCTGCTAATATTCCTTCTGATTTTGTACTTGTGGTCAGTTCTACCAATATAATTATTTTCCAACTGAAGCCTCTCACGGATATCTCTCCATGCTTCTTCTCCTGTATAGGCTCTATATAATCCTATAAGTCTAGTTTTCTCCCTTCTCTTACTTAAAGTTTCCCAACCAAGTTCCTTTAACATTTCTGATACACTACTCTTTCTCCTGAAATCCCCTGTTACAAACCTTGCTGCTTTCCTCTGCACACCATCTAGTTCTTTTATTAGGTATTCTTGGTGAGGATCCCAAACACTGTTTGCATATTCCAATAATGGACGAACCATACTTAAGTAACTTTTTTCTTTTAATTCTTTGTTGCATCCTTTAAGTAGCCTCATTATGACATGTAACGATATGTATGCTTTCCCAACAATGTCATCAACATGACCCTTCCAGTGCAAATTACTTTCAAATCTCACACCTAAGTATTTGCACTTGCCATCTTTAGGGATAACTACCTCATCCAAACTATATTCAAATTCGGTTTTAAAGCTCCTGTTTGTAAATGTTGTAACAGTTGATTTGCCTCCATTAATCTACATATTATTTTCTTCAACCCATTCTTGGGTACTCTCAAGGTCCCTTTGTAATTCTGAGCAATCCTCAATGTTATTTATTTCCCTATAAACAATTATGTCATCTGCATACAATCTTATTTTTGATGTTATATTGTTCCCTAAATCATTTGCGTATATTAAGGAAAGTAACGGACCGATTATACTACCCTGTGCAATTCCCTTCCAAACTTTCTCTTCCTGTGATAAATTATTTCCTACTTTGACTTTCTGAACCCTTGAATTTAGAAATGTTCTTATCCAGCGTGTAACCCTTACGTCCAATCCTATTCCCTCCAATTTCTTTAATAATATTCCATGTTCCACTCTATCAAAGGCTTTGGAAAGATCTATGGCTATGCAATCTAACTGGCCTCCTGAATCCAACTGATCTGATATGTCCTGCTGAAATCCCACCAGTTGTGCCTCGCAAGAAAATTTCTTTCTAAATCCATACTGGCTCCTCATGAACCAATTTTTATCATCACATATCCCTCTGATGTACTTTGCTAATAAATTCTCCAGTATTTTACAAACTATACTGGTCAGGCTCATTGGTCTGTAGTTCTCTGGTTTCCTTTTATCACCCTTTCCTTTATAAATTGGTATTATTATAGATTCATTCCATTCCTTTGGTATTACACTATTATTTATGACATAGTCAAAGAGAAATTTTAAATAAGGCACTATATACCACCCCATTGTTTTTAATACCTCCCCAGTAATTTGATCACTTCCTGCTGCTTTTCCTTGCTGAAGCAGTTGGATTTCTCTGAAAATATCTTCATTTGTGTATGAGAAGCTTCTTGTTTCCCTATGTGTCTCTCCCTCTCTATCTTCTGTTATGGTTTCCAAGTCCTGACAATCTTCTACTGAATCTCTGAATTCCCTACTGAAGAGGTTTGCTTTCTCAGTATCTGTTAAATAGTGTTCACCCCCTTCTCCCACCATTGTAGGAATTTGGATTCCTTTCCTTTTTGATTCCTAATATATGAATACAGCTTTTTCCATTTCCCTTTGTGGTCATTACCCTCTTGAAGAATGCCATTCATATAATTCTCTTTTGCTTCCTTTTTCACTCTATTCAGTTCCCTCATTAGCTGTTTTCTAGTTTCTCTATTCTCCCTACCCTCTTTGATTTTCCTGTTTACTATTCTACATTTTCTTTTTAATTTTCTTATTTCCCTTGTATAATAAAAATCTAAGAAGCCTCGAAAGTTGGACGTTAGATTGTAATCTGAATATACGATTCGCTGTAAATCTATTAACCTTGATCATATTCTTCTTGTTCTGTATCTTAATATAAAATGTTTTAGTGTACTGCGATCTTAATGTCAACATAATTTACCTGTATCAGTATTCTTATAATAACACTAACTTATGCATGCGCACACCACTTCATTATGTTATGTCATCATTTTTTAACAACAATCCCTCCATCGATCGAACCAGGCTGCGCTAATGGATTTAATAAACGTAATAAAATTGCTGCTTGGGACAGGCTAAGCGCCTTTAGGTCTCGAAATCCAGACACTTCTCTGTAAATATCTGAAGCCACATCTGCAGATCTAGCGCAGGATTTTAACACACCACAAGTGAAAATATTCTTCGAAACAGTGGATAAGATTTTGAAAGATCATAACTACGGCAAGGCATTTAATGACCAAAAAATAGCAAGGAAATGCAAAATAAAAATGCATTTATGACCTAAAATGGTTTTAAAATGACATAAAATTAAAAAAACCAATAAATTAATCGTCACTTATTTATTAATCCTTTAAGAAACAATTAGCTGATTTGAGAGAGAATTTTAATGGATGACAATGCATGAAGTTACTAACGAAGTAATATACCACTTTGCACCCCTGGTGAAAAAAATGAAATATTTTAGAACTGGCATATTCTTCAAATACTCTCCTAGCAAATAGGTGTCATTTAATTAACAAAGAGTATTTAAGAAAACAAACTTCAGTGGCTGTTTACAATAAATTCCAATTGAAATGCACAATAAAAACTTTGCGTAGGTTCTCAAATGAAAACGATTGCCTATTGTCTGCAAGTAACGATTTGTACATGGAAAAGCTTCTCTCTACCTCAACTGAAACAATTGGTGCATACTGAAAACAAGCAATATCTCCCGGATTCAATTCACAGTCGGTAAGAAAAAATTTTCACCCGACAATGCTTTGCCATTAGAACACAAAGTTTTATACCCACTGTTATTTTGCAACACCTTATTCAATTTCATGGATACAACTTCACCCACTTTACCACACACACGATTCAGATCATTCACAACTTTATACACAATTTGCAGCTGCTCCACTAGTGGCACTTGGGATTTTTCTAGAGCACTTATTGCATTAGGAAGGGATCCGAAATTTGTTTTTATGTAGGAAAGTTTACCTGCAATTTCTTTGTCAGCCAAGAGTTCCTGGACTGTTTTTATTGATCCAGCCTCAGTTTTGTCGGAGGAATCGACCACTTTCTTTACAACTTCAAAGTACTCGCAGTAATAACAACAAGCCTCAATTCATCTAGTCAAAACAGGTGAAAAGGGCATGGAATTTCAAGAGCTTCTGTTTTGAATGCTAGAACTCTAGATGAGGCTTTTAAAAACACTTTCTTTATGCACCCAATTAACTTGTCAACTTCAGGAAAATTATGTCGTACCTCTTCCGCGGTCCGATGTAACGCATGGGCTAGACATGTGACATGCACCATTTTCGAGAAGAGCGCTTGTAACGAATTTGCAGCCTTTACCATGTAGGGTGCTGCATCTGTTATTAAAAGCAGCACATTGTCATTCCGAATGCCATCGGGCCATAATAGCCTCAAAGACTGGTCAAACAGTTTGCTAATTGTTGACCAGTTAGCTTTGTCCAATTGCTCACAATGTAGTAGAAATGGTTCTCCAGCATTCCCTGCTTCCAGGACGCCTACAATAACGTTGGCTATATATCGTCCCATACTGTCTGTTGTTTCATCTATGCATACCCATATGTTTCCGTCTCCTACCCTTATCCTTATTTCTTGTAACGTTTTGTCATAGCATCTTCCAACGCAGGTTCTTCTTAATGTTCTGGGATCTGGTACAGATTTTCCAGTCTCCTCTTCTAAGAATGTACGCAGCTTTGGATGGTTCAATTTGTTCAGTGGAATATCGGCGCATAAAAATGCTGCACACTGTTTCTCACAAAATGGAGAAAATGTTGAAGATTCACCTAGTAGTGTCTGGTGTAAGCCACGGTTTCTTTTATCTTCAAGTCGCTGCACACCACGTTTATGTTTTTCTCGCGACACATGTTGTTCAACTGTAAACTTATTTTCTGCTGAAACTCGCACATCACACACTTTGCAAAATAATATTTTCCCATCAGTGGAAAATATATTTTCTCCATATTCTGTAACAAATTGTTTTAATTTAACAATTGTACTTCCTTTAACTTTGGGCATCTTACAGTACTTGTCAACAAAGAATTCACTCGACTCTCAGCACGCGGGCGACTGACTTCCTTCTTATCTAGCTGAAGATAAGGAGCAATGCCCAGCTTGGGCGAGTCCATTATGCGTCTTACATATAGGGGAAGCAGATACTGCTTATAGTATGTTTTCTTGGAAGTACAATCGAGTTGAAAATACTCTTTCCTTGAAAACTAGTGGCAGCAGGGTTTGTTGCAAGTCTACGTTCTTTCTTGAGCAAGTTATTTGTCTAATTTAAAAATAATAGACAAATATTGTAAACATAAATAATATTAATTAAATATCCAAATATAACGAAATATAACACTTTCCAGAAAATTATTAAAATGCCAAAAATGACCATAAATTGCTCCTATCTCTTGTAAACGGCAAAAAATGAAAAAATGCCCTAACAAATTGCCCTTATTTAATCAGTCAATTCATGAAACACATGTACATATACTCAAGCTATATTTTGGCCTTCATAAAAAAAGATGCAAAATCATCAAATGCCTTGCCCTAATCATAACATTCTACCAAAAAGAATCTGGAGTGTGGATGAATCAGGTTTATCCTCTATGCAATAACCATAGAGAGTATTTGTTTCCAAAGGAAAGACTCAAGTTGGATCCCTAACCAGTGCACAAAGGGGACAATACTTCAGTGCAGTAATGCAGTATAAATCGTACAGGGACATTTTTGTGCCACCAGCTTTCATTTATTCAAGAAAGCGATGAAAAAATGAGCTCATTGATGGAACACTGACTGGAACACTAGGGCTTTTTGCTGAATCAGGTTTGATGATTGGGGAACTTTCTATCATGGATGAAGTATTTTCAAAACCATGTTCACACAAACCAAGGGAGCAAAGTATTTTACTTGTTGGATAGGTGCTCTTGTCATAAACATTTAGAACTTTTGACATAAGCTAAGTAATAAGGCATTATCTTGTTGGACTTTCAACCTCACTGCACCCATAGGATGTTTCTTTCTTTAGCCCTCTGAATACTTGCTATAATCGAGCTGTAACAAGGTAGTTGAAGAATCATCCAAACAGAGTGGTCACAAATAGCCAGCCTATTTTCAGAAGCCTATGGAAAAGCTGCTACCATCAGTAATGCCCTCAGTGGATTCTGATCAACAGGAATTTTCCCACTCAACCCAGATGATTTTCATAACCATTTATTTAGTCCTTCACGTGGGTGGTGGTGATTAATGTTTTAAGAGGAAGTACAACTGGGCAACCATCCTCTATATAACACTAATCAGAGAGAAAATGGAAGGGATACGACACTTCGAAAAATGAAGACATCGGCCAAAGAAAGACAAGGGCACGAAGGGCTCCCTCTGTGAGTGGGGACGGTAGAATAACACCCACGGTATCCCCTGCCTGTCGTAAGAGGCGACTAAAAGGTGCCCTAGGGGCTCTGAACTTTGGAGCGTGAGGTGGCGACCACGGGGCCCTTAGCTGAGTCCTGGCATTGCTTCCACTTACTTGTGCCAGGTTCCTCACTTTCATCTATCCTATCCGGCCTCCCTTGGTCAACTCTTGTTCTTTTCCGGCCTCGAGGTTTGCGAGGCCTAGGGAGTCTTTAATTTTCATGCCCTTTGCGGCCCTTGTCTTCCTTTGGCCGATACCTTCATTTTTCGAAGTGTCGGGTCCCTTCCATGTTTTCTCTCTGATTAGTGTTATATAGAGGATGGTTGCCTAGTTGTATTTCCTCTTAAAACAATAATCACCACCACCACCACGACGAAGGGCGTGGAAATGACAGACTCCCTAGCCCTCGGAAGCCTTATAGCGTCGGGGTCGGAAAATAACAAGAGTTGACCAAGGGAGGTCGGATAGGATAGATCAAAGTGAGAAGCCTGGTACAAGTAAGTGGAAGCAATGCCAGGACTCAGCTAAGGGCTCCGTGGTTGCCAACCCACGCTCCCAAGTTAAGAGTCCCTGGGGCCACAGTTAGTCACTTCTTTTGATAGGCAGTGTATCCCGTGGGTTTTATTCTACCACCCCCACCACAGGGTGCTTCTCAGATGGGACAGATAGGCCTAGATCAGAAAATCTAAATGATGTTATAAAATTACTACTAATAGGTGGAGCTCAATAGTAAGTGGAAAAATCTCCAGTACCGTCAGCGATAGCAGTGAAAACATTTCAAGTGAAACCACCAAACACAAATATATAACTATAACAGATCTCACCGATCCCCACTGCTCCACAGTCTAGCGAGAGAAGAAAAACCAATCGGAGGAACACAATTGTTAACATGCAGTCAATTTACTAATATTTTTAAGGCAAAGGAAGCTGAAAAGGGAGCTGTGAAGGAAAGGCATGCAGCAAATAGGACAAAAATCAGCTCAAATTTGATCTAGTCGTTTCAAACCAGGATAAATATGGCTCAAATGTAAAATATGTTCTTTGTGGGCACATAGCGAATGTGAATGCCTCTTAAAGAGAACCAGTCCTTTTGAATGATTTATGCGAAGATTAATAATTCAAGTGTGTCATATTACCTAAGTAACTAGGATAGAATGACATAGTGTCAATTTTTTATTTTAATAGTTAGAAAATATACTAATTCTGAGTTCCTAATGTCATTTACAATTACTGCAATTTGTTGCATTATTATAAACATATGAAAAAGTAATATTGATATATACAAGACTTTATTTAACATTTTTCTTTCGGTGTCATTTTAGGCCAGGTTTACCTACTGATTTCAGTCAGTGGCAGTGGCTACCAACGGTACGCAAAATAACAAGATTTATGATATTAGGGTACCCTCGGTAATGAACACATCACTCTTCCAGACGCCTTACAAGGTAATATTTATGATTATTTTTTGCGAGAAATGTGATTTATGCTGGGGAGAGCGTCGTCAAATTTTGCCCTATTCCGCTTCTTCTGATATTAAGAGGTGCACCTCACTATTTATTGTAAATATTTTAAATATCAGCTGGGTCTAAAATAGTTCAGCTGGAACATTGATTCGACCATTTTTGAGAAGTCACTTAAGAAACTAGCACTTAACCTAACTTCTTTGAGAACAGCGCTTATGACAAACATACTGTAGGCAACGGAGATAAAGTGTTTTATTCGTAAGTCGTGAGTTTCCATTCTCTCATAAATACAAATACTATTGCAATAATTAAACCATGGAATATCATATATAACTTTTACAAAATTGTTCTAACATTCATACTCTCTGTAATTACTTTTTTTGTCTGGAACTTGGGAATTCAATCTGCCATTATCTTAATGTTCTATTACTGCTATAGTTATAATGTTGGTAAACTTGCCAATTATCTGTCTTTCAATGATCATTTAACTTGAAATTTTGTCTGGTATTCTGAAATACAAGGATCTTATTTACAAGAGAGTTCGGAAAGGATTTTCAACCGGTAGGAATGTAGATCTGCAAATATGAAACCAGTGAAAGTACGAGAATTAGAATCCGTTTGGAACAAACTTTTTCTGAAGTGCCTCTAAAACTCACTTGTGTTTTAACATCATCCCCTGCAAATGATTTTATATCATCTGCATAGGACTTAATGTAAACATATTTATCCATACCATAATACGACTCACAATCTATTGATTCATTGTAGAGCAGAAAACCTGCCAAAGATTCCCAACATATCAAAGTGGATCCGTGGCTAAAATGACAAGGTCTTTCTTTCACCAGTCTTCTCGAACACACACCTTGAATATCCTTGTGGAAAAAAGTGCCCCAATCACGACACCTCTCAATATCCATGGCCATAACAGAAACATAATTAAGTGACACTTCGCTTCCATTGATCACCCATCCTACAAGAGTGCAAGGAGTCGCCTGGTGAGGGAAGTCACTTATAACTACAGGAACGCTTTTAACACTTGGGCTTTCCTTTAAGGCTGTTTTTAATTTCATTAGTACAATTCCTCCCGTATAAATAACTGCAAGTTGGTCAACTCCTGCTTCTTGAGTTTTATCTCCTGCGTTTGCAGGTGATTTATTGGATCCTACCGTCACACTAACTCCATCAGTATCCCAGACACATCCGATTGTGGTTAAAACCCACTCCAATGTAACGAGTGTACCTCCACACTTAGCTTCCTTAGTTTGTATAAGTGCACTCCAAGGATATCTAGAGATGCTAGCGAGCATTTCGCGTGATTCTGCCACGATAAAAAATATTCCAAAGTTCATAAACAGTGGGGTTAGTGTTTTGAATCTGTATCCATTACGGTTCATGGTAGATATCGTAATAATAATAAACAAAATACAGTGGAGTCAGAGAATACAGCAGCTATCATCTGCTAGATATCACATGGCAAATCAAGTAGTTCTCCCTCTGCCGTTAGGTGGCATGTTGTGCCAAGATTTGTTTTATTTAGTGTAATGGTCTTAGGGCCGGGAGTGTCTGAGGAAATGTTCGCCTCGCCTGTGGCAGGTCTTTATGTCATACCCATGGGCGATGTGGATTTGAGATTATGATAGTGAGGAAGGGAAATGAGAAACCGGGTAGCTGCACATAGCCTACTCCTGTAGAATAATACCAAGGGGTCTTCTCACTGCTTAACGTACCCATCCGACAAACGAATCATCAGCAGTGTCGTATACAATTAAAGTACTCCATATGAACACTGCAAAGAGGTTTGGAATCGAATGCATGATTTTTGTATGAAATCTACTGTCATAAATTGTTTACCACCACATCTCCTACCCTGCCGGCCAACATTCTGATGGTGAAGTTTCTTGAACCATCGGGACTCAAACCAGGTAACCACGGTGTCAGACCATCAGACTTGTTGCCCTAACGACTATGAGCATCAGGTGGACTATGCCAAGATGATGATGATGATGATAATAATAATAATAATAATAATAATAATAATAATAATAATAATAATAATAATAATAATAATAATAATAATAGCAGCCATATGGCTGTCTGCTCGTCACTTTCGATGTTATGTTTTACTCTAGGCCTACTAGATGGCAGTGCAAACTCAACCTCTCTTGGGCGTCTATGGCTGAGTTTTAATGAATGTTAGGATTTTTTCCACCCTTCAAAAATCCGACTACAAAACATGTACCAATACGTACCAGCTTCGTCCTTATGGCAAGTAATGCCAATAAACGACCAGCTTCAGGCTCACACAAACTCTCAAGAAGGTTACATATATCAGACTTAATCAACAACAAACAAGCTTTAGATGTCACAAAATGATACTTGACAGATAAAAACATTAACCTTACTATAAGCACCATTTGAGATACTCTGAATGCTGCAACGATGCCAGGCAGAAGAAGGAAGAGTAAACTCTGGTTCGATACAGAAGGCTAACAATCTCGGAGAGAAACATCAGATGCCTTGGATGTAGTTAATATCAACTCTAGTAAAGATGTCTTAGAAGAATGCAGGAGGGAGAGAAAGGAATAAAATAAACTGCTAAAGATAAGAAGTAACAGGATGTCGAAAAGGACGCCTTGTTGGAGGCAGAGGAAGCCCGCAAGCATCCCTTCATTGCTCTTAAAAGAAGACCGATTACAACACTTCGTGAAGTCCCGATGGACATGTGGGAGGATCATTCATGCGGATCTTGAATTCCGGAGAAACAGGTACTCCACCCGATACAAGACAATCATTCGAGATAGAGATATCCTTATTCACAGCAAACGAAATAAAATCGGCAATAAAGAAGACGAAAGATAATAAAGCTGGAGGTCCAGATATGATTTATAATGAGGTGTTAAATGATTCGGCAGATGTACTAATCGAAATTTGGACAGAACTATTTAACAAATGTTTAACCACAAGTTAGATTCCAGAAGAATGGAGCAAATCAGTAATAAAAGTACTTTATAAGGAAAAAGGCGATGCAAAGGACCCAAATTCGTATCGTTTGGAAAACAATACTTTTAAAATCTATTCAAAATTACTCATTGAGAGACTCACGAAGATAAAAGAGCCACTAATTTCTGACCAACAGTTTGATGTCAGAGCAGGAAGATCAACAGTACAAGCCATAATCTATCTTCTAAAATGGCATTGATCAAGCTCTCTAATACATCCGAAAGGAAAGTTTCACACCGTTTTCATTGACTACACCAAAGCATTCGAATTAGTCAACACAATGCAACTTTTAGAAAAACTGGACGCCATGACAAAAGGAGGAAATGAAATCACATCAGCTCTTAAAAAATGTTGTCTTCCAACAATTTGGAAATAAGGGACCTACCTGAACAGCGACTCCTTGCTGTCTTGTAGGATGGGTGATCAATAGAAGGAAGACAAACGGAATTTTACAAGGAGACCCTATGTATCCTTTATTGTTCAGTATCGCAACTGGTGATATTAAAAGATTTTAGAGGCAACAACATCAGTGTCCTTATATATGCATGCAGATGATATGATTCTGGGCTTATTAAACAGGTATGATCTACAAGGAGCATTAAATGCTTTATATCTCTGGGGTGATGAAAATGACTTCGTCATCAATTTCACCAAAACATTGCACATGATTTTCCGGAAAGAGACAAAAAACTCAGCTGAAGACAAAGAGACCCTAGGAAAAAAGAGATTGGGACTGTAAATTCGTGTAAGTATCTTGGCGTTACCCTACAGACTTCATGCAATTAATTCCGGCTCCACATAAAGGAGAGAGCTGCAGCTGCTATTAGTGGGTTATACGCTTCTTCTTTTCTTCTTTATCTCAGCCTTTTCCCGCATCACGTAGGGTCAGTGTTGCTTTGGTGGGTTCTTCTCTTCCACAAATGTCTATCCAATGCTTCTTCCCTCTTCCAAACTTTCTCTCTCAGATCCCCTTCTACCCTGTCTTTCCATCCAATTTTTTGTCTTCCTCTCTTCCTTGACCCTTCAATTTCCAGGTTTCCAAGTCTTTTCCTCACGTAGTCCTCCCCTCTTCTCTGCACATGCCCAAACCACCTTAGCCTACTTTCTTGAACATTCTTTCCTATGGGTCCCACTTTCGTTGATCCTCTGATGTAATCATTCCTTACTATATCCTCTCTTGTAACTCCACTCATCCATCTTAACATTCTCATTTCTGCCGCTTCCATCTTTATCTCTTGGGCTTTTGTGATCGGCCAAGTTTCTGCACAGATTTATCCTGCAACTGACCTTATCACACAGTACTCCACTCAATTTTTTCCAATTCATCCATCCATTATTTACCCTGTGTTGTATTTCATCCTCCAGACCTCCATCACTTTGTTCGTATGAACCCAGATATTTAGACTTTCTGACCGATGGTAGTTCTTCTTCTTGCAGGTTAATTCATAGATCTTGTGATTATTTAGTACACATATATTATGTTTTCACCCTGCTGATCCTCATTCCTCTTTCTTCCAGAGCTTTCCTCCACTCTTCAAGCTTCTCTTGTAGTTTCCCTTGGGTCAGTTCACAGAGTACAACGTCGTCGGCAAACATCATGTTCCACGGTGCCGCCTTCTTTACATCTTTAACCAGCACATCCATTATCAGGTCAAAGAGATATGGGCTGAGAGCAGATCCCTGATGAAGTCCTACTCTCACTGGAAATTCCTTCGTTGTACCTACGCTGCTCCTAACTTGCGTCAACACACTTTCATACATCTCTTTCACCACTCTCACGTACTTTTGTGGCACACCTTTACTTCTCATACTTTTCCATAGCTCTTGGCTGGGTACTCTGTCATACTCCTTCTCCAGATCAATGAAAGCCATATGAAGATCAGCCTGTACCTTTCTGTGTCTCACCATCAGTTGACTTAGTGCAAATATTGCGCCGTCACTATTAAGAACATTACCATATTGTCATTACAAACAGCCTTAACACTATTCCACGCAAAAATCTCCGCAGTAAAAACATATGGTATAGAATTGATCTGGAAAAAGCTAACTGAACTATATTGGAAAAAATAAAAGCAGGGAATCTGAAAAGACTACTGGGAGTCCCAAGAACTGCATCTTCTCGTCTAGTTTATGACCTGGCAAGAGAAGAATTCGATTTAGAAGATCTACAGAAGAATCGGCCACTACCTGCTACTATTCTTGCAACTAAAGTGATTCAGAGAAGAAAAATACGTGCAGAAATACTTCAAGACTTCTACACTACTGACGCAATGATTGACAGGAGATGGACGAACGAAAACCACCCATTAAAATCTGTTTTGAAAAGACTCGCAATTCATAGCTTCCATCATAAATTGTGCATTAATAAAAAAATATTGAGCCAAATATTGAGTGTGTGTGTGTATTATGTGGAAAATACTGTGACAAGTATCATGCAACTGTTGTAGGAAGAGAGTAAGATCGGTAGTCGATTGTAGTAAAGACTGAATTTCATAATTTGTACTTGCAGGTTTGTGCGCAATTCCAAAATTATATACAAATCCAACCCTATTTGCTGGGTTCGAACCCGCTATCTTCGGATCCGGATGCCGACACTCTACCACTGATTCACAAAGGCAGCTATGCCAAGATAACAGAGCGAGAAGGTGTTGCAGGAAGTTAGCTTTAATTTTTAGATTGACAATAAAATCTACTGAACAGAGCGCTAGATGTAGCTCCAGAGACGTAAATTGCAGCCGGTTTCGTTCGTGCAATACGTCCAGTAACATGGCTGCCTTTATTTACTTAATCTTATGGGTTTTAGATGTGGAAGTGCCCGAGCCCGAGGACATGTTCACTCTCCTGGTGCAGATCTTTCTATTTGCCATCCATGGGTCACGTGAGCTACGGAGAGGTTTGGAATTGAATCCAGTCAGGATTTTTGTACCGTGAAAAATTATTATTGTTAAGGAATAAGTACGCACAATGTTAATTACATAAAACTATTTACATAATTGTGTTATCGACGACAACCTCTTAGAACACACAAGAACGTGATATATTTTTATCGTTTTTACATAATTTACAAATGCATTCTGGTATGTGCACATGGAACAGCTCTGTTTCAAAAATCCTATGGTGAAAACCGTGCACCACGAAACGGGGTCTCCTTCTTTTTTCTAGTAGTTCTTGTAGTACCTCGTTGTACTGTCTTGTGGACGGTAGTTGGTGATCCAGTCGAAGTCCTTCGATAAAAATTGGTTCTCCTGCTAGTTCATATGTCAACCTCGAAGGGGTGTATTTCTATGGCCAAAGCAGTTTCTTTTAAAATATAGCTTTCACTTTCTCTAAGGCTTTCAGATTACTTTTGCTTGAATTATCTCATATTGTATCCAACCCACACGTTCCGATAGGTGTAATTTTCGCTTTAAAGGGTCTCATTGCCGATTTCAGGTACATGTCCCAGAGATTACTAATGTCATTCATTGATCTGACAGCACATATCACCTTATCTTTCACATGACGTGTGAATATTTTCCCTTGCGTCTGAAAAGTAATTCCTAGGTATTTGAAGTGACAGGTTTGAATCAATGGCTCATCTCTAAGATAAAGAATGTCATCCTTGGATGCTGTTCTTTCGCCCTTTCTAAAGATAATTATCATTGTTTTCTTAAGGTTTATTTCAAGATCGTTATTTTGGGCCCATATTGTTAACTGATGCAAGTTTTCCTGAAGATCCTCTTTTGATTTTGAGGTCAAGACCGTATCATCAGCATATAGGATGACTTTTACTTTCTGAGTATGTAAGGCATGCACTACATCTGCAATAGCGATGTTAAATAGAAGATGAGGGCTTAGAGGGTCACCTTGGACTACTCCGCTTGTTTGATCGATAGGGTCAGATCTGGTCAAGCTGTTAATTTATACCTGGTTGTTATGTAGAATATCCTTAATCTTATGATGTAGTGGTGTTCCAGGCCAATCATTTCTGTGAGCTTTCTCACTAGTATGCTTCTATTGATTGAAAGCTTTAGTGAAATCTATGAAGACTGCGTATACCTTCTGTTTAGAAAATCTTAAAGTGTCTTGTATTATGTCTAGCAAGTACTTGACAGCTTGCAATATCGATCTCTGCTTACGGAAGCCGGATTGTTCTTCCGCAATTTTCTCGTCTACCATTTGCATCAGTCTTGTAGTAAGTATCTTATTACAGACGTTTTTCATTTATTTATAAAATTGTATAACGAGAAACTTCTAATTACGCTCTCAGACTCAAAAGACGCTTACAGACCCTTGAAGGTGGTGGTGGTGATTATTGTTTTAAGAGGAAGTACAACTAGGCAACCATCCTCTATATAACACTAATCAGAGGGAAAATATGGAAGGGGTCCGACACTTCGAAAAATGAAGATATCGGCCAAAGGAAGACAAGGGCCACGAAGGGCGTGAAAATGAAAGACTCCCTAGCCCTCGCAAACCTAATAGCGTCGGGGTCGGAAAAGAACAAGAGTTGACCAAGGGAGGTCGGATAGGATAGATGACAGTGAGGAGCCTGGCACTAGTAAGTGGAAGCGGTGGTGGTGGTGGTGATTATTGTTTTAAGAGGAAGTACAACTAGGCAACCATCCTCTATTTAACACTAATCAGAGGGAAATAATGGAAGGGATCCGAAACTTCGAAGAATGAAGATATCGGCCAAAGGAAGGCAAGGGCCACGAAGGGCGTGAAAATGAAAGACTCCCTAGCCCTCGCAAACCTAATAGCGTCGGGGTCAGAAAATAACAAGAGTTGACCAAGGGAGGTCAGATAGGATAGATGAAAGTGAGGAGCCTGACACAAGTAAGTGGAAGCAATGCCAGGACTCAGCTTAGGGCCTCGTGGTCGTCCCCCTGTGGGTGGGG
The DNA here is from genome assembly GCF_040414725.1 of Anabrus simplex. NCBI lineage: Eukaryota > Metazoa > Arthropoda > Insecta > Orthoptera > Tettigoniidae > Anabrus > Anabrus simplex. The sequence continues at coordinate 19,364,677 of NC_090274.1, read as the reverse complement.
GTGGTAGAATAACACCCACGGTATCCCCTGCCTGTCGTAAGAGGCGACTAAAAGGGGCCCCAGGGGCTCTGAACTGTGGAGCGTGGGTTGGCAACCACGGGGCCTTCAGCTGAGTCCTGGCATTGCTTCCACTTACTTGTGTCAGGCTCCTCACTTTCATCTATCCTATCCGACCTCCCTTGGTCAACTCTTATTCTTTTCCGACCCCGACGCTATTAGGTTTGCGAGGGCTAGGGAGTCTTTCATTTTCATGCCCTTCGTGGCCCTTGTCTTCCTTTGGCCGATACCTTCATTTTTCGAAGCGTCGGACCCCTTCCATTTTTCCCTCTGATTAGTGTTATACAGAGGATGGTTGCCTAGTTGTACTTCCTCTTAAAACAATAATCACCACCACCACCTCGTGGTCGCCAACCCACGCTCCAAAGTTCAGAACCCCTGAGGCCCCTTTCAGTCGCCTCTTACGACAGGCAGGGGATACCGTGGGTGTTATTCTACCGCCCCCACCCACAGGGGGAGTAAGTGGAAGCAATGCCAGGACTCAGCTGAGGGCCCCGTGGTCGCCAACCCACGCTCCAAATTTCAGAGCCCCTTTACAGACCCTTGAAGTGCCCCTGTGCTATGAGTTGAGTGTGTTTTCTGTTTCAACATGGGTTGTTACCCCTCCTATTCCTTCCCCTTCCCTTCTCAAGCGTGGTCTTGGTGGCTGGTTGTGCCCAGCGTTTGTCTTTCATTATTTATTTTTTTCTCTCCAGAGCATCTACTTTGGGGTTCCTTTCGAACCCGAGGCTTCTGGGCTGCGAACATCGGAGCGTAAGTCGTGACTGAATGTTGCATGCGTATATTGAGTGAAAGGTTAATGCTTGTGGCGCGAATGGGTGTGTAATTGTGTGCTTCTGTGTGTGCTGTGCTGTGTGGATGTGCCGGGTTCGTAGTCCAGGGGTCTATGGCCAGTTGAAGGCCGTTTCTTTTTGTAATATGTATTTTTTAAATGTTACATTCTAGTACTACTTGTATTTCTGTACCCCCTGTGGGTGGGGGCAGAAGAATAACACCCACGGTATCCCCTGTCTGTCGTAAGAGGCGACTAAAAGGGGCCCCAGGGGCTCTGAACTTTGGAGCGTGGGTTGGCGACCACGGGGCCCTTTGCTGAGTCGTGGCATTGCTTCCACTTACTTGTGCAAGGCTCCTCACTTTCATCTATTCTATCCGACCTCCCTTGGCCAACTCTTGTTCTTTTCCGACCCCGACGCTATTAGGTTTGCGAGGGCTAGGGAGTCTTTCATTTTCACGCCCTTCGTGGCCCTTGTCTTCCTTTGGCTGATACTTTCATTTTTCGAAGTGTCGGACCCCTTCCATATTTTCCCTCTGATTAGTGTTATATAGAGGATGGTTGCCTAGTTGTACTTCCTCTTAAAACAATAATCACCACCACCACCACCTTGTATTTCTGTCATATTACCTGTGGGTAATAGATATTTTGCTCTCAGTTGTATGCACGAGGTCAATAGAAGTTTGTTGGTTTACTTTTGAAAGGGTTCTTCAGTTATGGTATTATAAATATTTTGTTACCATTGAAAAAAATGACGGATGAATTTACGGATGGAAAACTCCCTAACCTCGGTCCACCTCGCTTCCTCTCTGGGTATGTTCCTGTTTTCCTAGGCCCGAATGCTAGCAACTTCTCAATATTAATCATAAGTTTGAAGGGAGTGTTTTCCAAAGCAATGCCTCTATATGCATTAGGATCATCGGAGTCGTCTTTCCCTTTATACAACATTTTTATTCTCGATCTTGTCCAAGAGTCTGGGATTCTTCCTTGTCGTAAGCATTCATTCATCACAGCGGCCCACGTTTATACGAGTATCGGTAATGCATCTTCCAGTTATTCATTATATATCGAGTCAGGTTCCTGTCTTTACTGTTTCTTATTGCAAGTGAGAGTTCCTCTACTGTGATAGGATCGAAAGCACTTGGGTGATGGTCTATACCTGGTCTGGTGTCTTTCTCTTTCAAAACTAGACTAAGGTAACATTCACATGTTTCAATTGGTATATCCTTTGGAAATTTTGGTTGTGCAGGTTTTAGTGCTCTGAAGGGATCTTGTTCTATTTCTTCTATAAGTATTTTGTCCTTTTCTTGATAGTCTTTCTTAGCTTTTGATGGTGAACTTGTATTGCTTCCAGTGTAATTTCCGTTTCGTGTGTTCTTACTGCATGGAGAGCATGTATTGTTCGTTTTCTTATTTGAAAGAACTTTACATTAAACCATGGTTTGGCTTTCCTGGGTCTTTTTTCAGCAGGCTGAGCTGAATTTTGTATGGCATTCTCTACTTTCCAAAGTGCTTCATCAATGTTTCCTGCACATGTGGTTTGATGTATGTCAGAGATCTTAACTGTAGTTTAGTGATGTCTAGTTTCCTTGATACTATGCTCTTGCTCACTTTAGTAGGAGTCACACCACTTTCCGGGTATAGAGTTGTTCCAATGGGTAGGTGTTTTCTAACGGTGATTTGTCAATCACTTTCTGTTGAAATGTTGAATAAAAGTGACACCCTTATTAATGAATACAACGTCTGTTGTACTTGAGCCATTATAATCTATGTATGTTTTTGTTTCTTTCTTGTTAGTCAGCGACAGACCTTGTTCCATGTAATGAATAAGTGTGGAAGTTTTATGTGAAGGTACATTAATGCGACAGTTAAAGTCACCTGCCACTATCAGCGAATCATTTCTCCCCACTAGACTTATGGCTGCTGCTAAGTCGTATATTAAATCTTCTTCTGGAATGTCTGGTTGAAAGTAGACAGAGATTATGTATAACCATCATGAAGAAGAATTACCTGTCCGCCAATGATTGTGAATCTTTTCCAATCTGCCTTATGCCGGTATTACACTATCATAGAATTTGAATGAAGGAAATTTGATAATCTTTGATAAAAGCACTTGATGAAATCCATCTTGGATCAATCTTTGACAAGTTTCTCCATGTTTATCCAAGTTCTTATCCAAGTTCTTTGATAGTGTAATACCGGACACCGGCCTTATATTCGTCCAGAGAGACGTGTCTCGTTCGCGACATCGTACTGTACGGTTGGTAGTGTTCGAGGTTTCGTGTTCCGCGTCTTGAAGTTTCTCGAACTTACTCTGAATTCGAGTGATAGCTTGCCTGTGATTTGTGAAGTGGTGACATGAGCTCTGATAGTGGAGGTAATGGAGATTTTCATCCCGCATCAAGTAGCAATGTTGAACGGGAAGAAGAGGTGAAAATGGATACAAACGTGACTAATAGTTCTCCTAATACCCCTTCGTTGCAAACTTCGACCCAATCCAATAATAACCCTCCACCTCCTGTGCAACCTCCTAATAATATTGCATGTCATTTCTACCCATTAAACCACCCAGTCCCATTTATATTGTTTTTGTTTCATCCAAAGATTGTAATAGCCTTGGTAACCTGCACCCTATGGCTTTCGGGCGTTTATTGCATGAAAGAAACTTTCCTGTTCAATCCATTCATTATAAAGGCCGTAATCGGATTCAGGTAAACTTTCACTGTCCTAATCATGCTAATGATTTTTTGAAGAATAAGTTCCTTGATACACCCAAATTACATGCCTTTATTCCTCACTCCAATATCTTCCGGGTAGGCATTATACGCGGTGTTGAGAAAGATTTAACGGAATCAGATATTCTCACCTTACTTAAGAGTGACGTCAAAGTTCACCCTGTTCCACGCCTACGTCGCAAAACCCTCCAAAGTGGTCTACCTACAGGCTTAGTAAATATTATTTTTTGCTCCAAAACATTGCCCAAATATGTTCCAATCTATCACGTCTTATTGGAAGTCAATCCCTTTATATTCTACCCCATTATTTGCTCCAAATGCCAGAAACTTGGTTTTCTCATAAAACTAACTTTTATTTTCCAGGTTATTCTGTTGAACGCCATGACGGACCAGGATTTGATGGTGTCGCACTTATGATACATAGTTCGTTATCGTACACTCCATTACATCTGCAATACACAATACCCAACATCTATGCCCTGGGCTTTATATATAATAACACACAATGGTTCAAATTTTTAAATCAATTTCCATCTGGTACCCCATTCCTTTTTTGGGAGATGTCAATATACATCGTACTCAATGGGGAGCCCCGCTCAACACCTCTAAAGGCACACAGTTCTTACATGCAGTAAATCAACACAATCTCCTGCTTCTTAATGATGGTTCCCCTACCAGGCTCACTCCTCCTGGTTCGTCGCCTAGTGCAGTCGATTTATCACTTTGCCGCAACATTCTTGCCTCTATAACCACGTGGAGAGTACTAAGTGACACTCATACAAGTGATCACTTTCCTATCATCAATACTTTTGGACATGGGTATATTACTAAACACCCTCTTAACCACCACTGCACCGGTCAAATTCGTTCCATGAAACATTTCAATGCTTCGTGCTTTAAGTCCTTCATGGTAACCCAGTTAGAGAAATCCCCTGTAACAGATTTATCCTATCAGTCAATTCTCAAAATAATAACACAGTATCTGGACCTATACCATCCATTTAAAACACCATCAAATTCTATAACAACTGGTACCTCTAAATTAAAGTGGTGGGACACTGAATGCCACCAATTAATCCTCAAACGCAAGAGACTTTTAAAAATATATCGTAAGACTTTAACCCATTCACACTACTTTCACCTCAAACATCATATTGCTCATATCAGACGTGTATTCAATCAAAAACGAAGACAAGCCAGGAAAACTTTCATATCCTCCTTCCATACCCATATTTCTGCATCTCAGTTATGGAATGCTATCTGTGCTCTCACTAGGGCATCCACTCATGTCCCACACCCTTAAATCACGTCGAATATTCTGAATTAATTTCTAACATTCCTAACTCCAGATTATGTCCTTCCACCTTATAACCCAGCTTTCTCTGCTTCCTTTAGTCGGTCTTCAGTCCTTTCTCGTCCCATCACTCTCCCAGAGCTCACGTCCATTCTTAACTCTTGCAAATCATCCACTCCAGGTCCTGATTATACATCTCATGCTATGTTACTACAATTGCCGATCAAAGCCCTACAAGTGCTTGTTCAGTACTTTAATTTTGTGTTATCCACTACGACTCCTCCTCAGGAAAGGAACACTTTTTTCCTAGTCCCGGTTCCAAAGCCTCGTCGTCCAATGACCACTCCTCACAATATTAGGGGAATAATCTTGCCATCTTGTCTACGCAAACTATTTCTTAAAATCATGCTCCAAAGGTTTCTATGGTACTTAGAGTATTATTCCCTTCTTCCAAAGTATCAGTATGCTTACTGTAAAGGTCGAACTGCTCAGGATGTGATCAATATGCTTATCGTTGACATATTATTAGCTAAATCTAGAAAACAGCACACTATTGCTGTCTTCCTCGATATACGAGGTGCCTTTGATTCAGTTCCCCTGAATATGTTATGGGATGTGTTATTTCAGAAAGGAATCCGACCACTTTCATAACTCTTCTACGCCATCTCTTAATATATCGCACTCTTATCTTCAAACCTCCTCTCACTACACCATCCCCTCGTTAAGCTACTGTCGGCATCCCTCAAGGTGATATATATTTAGTGGAATACTTTTTGCTTTATATTTATCCGACCTTGAGCAACTTGCCCTCCAATCTGCCAGAATTCTTATGTATGCTGACGGCATAGTTATCTATTTTTCCCACAAAGATGTAGATGTTGCTCGGAAATGCATAACACAGGTCCTGGTTCAAGTCCAGTCTTGGTTACACACTCATGGGTTATCCTTATCTCCTGATAAATGCTCTGCTGTAATTTTTACTACCAAGCGTGTTTATAATTCAGAGCCTTTACTATTCGATACATATGTAATTCCCATACGTTCGCACCATAAACATCTTCGCATTATACTTGATCGTAAATCACACTTTTCCCAACATATACAACACCTACGAAACAGTACTGCCACATATATTCACCCCCTAAAAGCTATTACACGTCGTTCCTGGGGAGTTGATCCTGTTACAGCAAAATTAGTATACTGCTCCACCATCCGTGCTCGCTTGGACTACGTTGCACATATCATTGATCTTGCATCACCATCCTCCCTTCAATCCCTCAATACGACACAAAATCAAGCGCTACGAGTTTGTTTTGGTGCATTATATACCTCTCCTACTAATGCATTATTAGTAGAAAGTGGTGACCCTCCTCTTCTGCTTCGACGCAGATTACTAGCATCTAAGTATCTTCTCAAACGACTTCTCCTGATCTCCAATAACCTTATACCCAAAATACAACTACTCGCTCAATCATTCCCATCACCTCTCCCACAAAATTGCCAAGCCCCTGCCTTAATTTGGGCATTCGAGTCTGTCTCCCCATTTAAAACTAATATTATTCGTAGTCATGTCTTACCATACTATTCTGTATCATATGACGTGATTCAATATACTCCTACTATTATTTATTCTGAAGAATCATCCTTTGCTGTGCTCCCTTACCGGCTTTCATATTTTCCTCTATATTCTAAAAAAGTTTCGTATTTCATCCACTAATGCATGTACCAACTTTTATACTGATGGATCCAAAAATTCTTGTGGTGTTGGAGCTGCTTTTTACTACGAACAAACTCAGTATGATGAATTGTTTCATTTATCGTCACATTTTCCTATTTTTTCTCCAGAACTTCTTGCTATACGACAAACGTTACTGTACATAAAAATTCATCCATACAATCTGCTAATATCTTTACTGACTCCCTCTCCGTGCTCCAAACACTAAAATCTAACAAGTTTACGCTGAATTGGTATGTATATAACGTAAAGCACATCCTATTTAATTTAAACCAATTAGGTGTCCAAGTTACACTAATTTGGATACCGGCACATAAAACATACCAGGTAATGAAAGGGCTGATCGATTAGCGAAAGAGGCTTCACTATTACCTACAAACCCACCTACATTTTCTGTTCCAGCTACAGATTTCATATCTCTATTAAAATCACAACAAATTATGGCAATTCATATGGACAACATCTGCACGCGAGAAGGGAAATTTCTATCATAGTCTACAACCACTACTACCTACTACTTTCTGGTTTCAACAAGCAACCTAAACTCGCCGTCATATCATCAATATCTTACGCCTTCGCTTTAATCATGCTCTTACACCTCTATATAAATTTCGATTTCGTTTACAGCAGCATCCCCTATGTCATTGTGGATCCGTAGATGCAGATATCAATCATCTCTTTTTTCAATGTCCGTTGTATAACTCCCAACGAGCTAGAATAACATAGAGGGGCTGTATGCCTGACATCAGCGCTCCCTGTGGAAGCAAGTTGATAAGGGGCAGCCATGTTAACGGTTGTCAAAGCGAATTGTCGCGAGAGCATATGTTGAGGTGACAGGGAGATCATGCATGCCAATTTAATTTCCTAAGTTTTAAGAAGTGAAAAGATAGATTCTTGCTTTCAAGAATGCCAGCCGTAAGTTCAGCGTATGGTTGTGTTAATCGGAGTATGTATCGTACTTTATGTAAGTATTACTGAATTATAGCCGAGATTCCCTTTTGTAATTTCTGTTTGTAATTAAATCCATTTTATTGTTTACACAGCGAAAGTACGGACTGCCACAGTAATTATTTGTCGGATTATGTTTCAGGTTTCCTTTAAAGAACAAGGAATTAACGGAACAATGCGATGTGAGGACGAAAAGAAATAAATGGTACCGTATCCCACTCAATTCAGTCGCTTATGCTCTTTACATTTCGAAGATAAGTGCATGTATGAAAAAAATTACCAACGGCGATTACTAGCAAATGCCGTTCCAACCCTATTTAATTTTCATTCGCATTTACAAACAAAGAAACGAGAGCGCCCACCACCAAGGAAACGTAACCACGAAAAGTCACCTATTTCGGTCAAACGTACACCAAGCATGGTAAATACAGTATTTTACTGCTATTTGTGAAATGTATGCAGCCTTTGTTCTAGATGGCCGGCCCCGTGGTGTAGGGGTAGCGTGCCTGCCTTTACCCGTAGGCCCCGGGTTCGATTCCCGACCAGGTCAGGGATTTTTACCTGGACCTGACGGCTGGTTTCGAGGTCCACTCAGTCTACGTGATTAGAATTGAGGAGCTATCTGACGGTGAGATAGCGGCCCCGGTTTCGAAAGCCAAGAATAACGGCCGAGAGGATTCGTCGTGCTGACCACACGACACCTCGTAATCTGCAGGCCTTCGGGCTGAGCAGCGGTCGTTTTGTAGGCCAAGGCCCTTCAAGGGCTGTAGTGCCATGGGGTTTTGGTTTATTGTAGATGCCAGTTGCTTTGGTATTTAAAACTAAGCTACACTTCATATCGGAAAACTTTCTAGGTTACCTTTCTGCTACTAATCCCAGTATGATATGGTAGTGGAAAACACGATATGCCCCCTATATTATTATAAATGATTACATTAAACAATTATAGTGGTACAGTCTCATGGGCTGCCTCTGTGGTGTAGTGGTTAGCGTGAGTAGCTGCCACCCCCGGAAGCCCGGGTTCGATTCCCGACTCTGCCACGAAATACGAGAGCTGGGAATGGGTTTTTTACTTCAACTATATCATTGAGGTTTAGATTTTTGTTATAGTATTGGTCCAAAAATATATAGATGTTTTCTAATTCATTAATTAATTTTCCTTTACTTACTTTTTTAATAATTGTGAGGTCTTCATCTATAATGGTGAAATGATGTCCTGTTTCTTTCACATGGGAACTCATAGCTGAGAATTTGTTGTGTTTGATGGCATTAAAATGTTTTAAGTACCTAGTTTGAACGCTTCGGCCTGTTTGACTAATGTAAGAGGCGCCACATTGTGTGCATGCGAGTCTGTAAATGCCTGAGCCTGCGTAAATGTTGTTGTTTGAATTGATTGTGTTGTGATTGAAGAATCATTTTTGGTTAGTGTTGGAAGTTCTAAAGGTTATGCAAGAATTTTGTTTTTATGGGGTTTGAAATTTGGTAAATGTCTGGATTGTTGTATGTGAAAGTAATACACTTATTCTTTTTGGGTTTGTCAGGGATGAGTTTTGTTGTTAATTTGAGTTTGATTTTGTTGATTAAATTGTTAATTGTTTCTAGTTTATAACCATTATTTTTTGCTAAATTTTTTATATAAGTGAGTTGAGTTTTTAAGTTTTTAGGAGATAGAGGGATTTTAAAGGCTCTGTAAATTAAGCTGTGAAAGGTAGCTAGTTTATCGGATTTTGGATGTAATGAAGTATTTTTTATTGTTTTTGTGGTGTGAGTAGGTTTCCTATAAATTTGGAAGTCAAAATTATCATTATTACGTGTTACTGTGATGTCTAGGAAATTTAAGGATCCGTTGACTTCGTCTTCTTTAGTAAATTTTATACTTTGGTCCAAGTTGTTTAAAAATTTAAAATATCGGTACTGTTATTGAGTTCTTTATCAATAATTACGAAAGTGTCATCTACATATCGAAGCCATAAGTTAAGGCCTTTTATATTAGAAGAAATTTTATCATGTTCTAAAGAACCTGAATAGATGTCGGCTAAGATGCCAGATAAGGGATCTTCCATGGCTAGGCCATCTTGATGGTAAATTTTACCAATAAAAGTAATATAGTTGTTTTTTAGAACAAAGTTTAGGAGTGTTAAGAATTCTTCTAATTCGAGCTTGCTAAGTTTACTGTGTTTAGTGAAGTTGTTTTTGATAATATTTATAGTTTCATTGACTGGTACGTTAGAATACATCTTAGTAATATCGAAAGAGCACATAGTGTGGTTGGGTAATAAGGTGAATTCTTTTAAAATATTACAAAAATCAACTAAATTTTTTATTGTGGATTTATTGTTAAAATTGTAATGTTTCTTGAGAAAGTTGTGGATATATATTGAGGTTTTATATGTTGGACTATTTCTGCAATTGATGATTGGACGTATAGGTATATCTTTCTTATGCAATTTAGGTAAGGCTCTTGCTGTGGGAGTATTAGGGTTCATAAGGATTAGTTTTAGCTGTTCTTATTCATTTAGTAGAAATGTAGAGTTTTAATAATGTTTTTAAATTTAGCTGGATTGTTATTGTGGGATCTTTATTAACGCTTGTGTAAGATTCGTTTGTGAAAAAATCTTCAGTTTTTTAATATTCCTTTTTATTTAATAAAGCAGTAGTTTCCCCCTTGTCAGCTTTAGTTATAATTATATTGTTATCTGTTATTTTGTTTTTATGTCTTTAATTATTTTTGTATAGTTAAGATTAGAATTTTTATTTAATCCCTCAGTTAATGTTGGTAGATTCCTTTTTATTTCATGCCTAGTATCATTTTGTAATTCCAAAGGTAGTTTAGAGATATCCGTCTCAACCTCTCCTATGGTGGTGATGATATCGTTTTCTTTATGTATACTAGGCCAATTATGTTTTAATCCTTTATTTAAGAATTCTAATTCTTTATCTGAAAAGATCGTACTTGTTAAGTTAATTACGGCGGGTGTGTTCTTGAAAGAAGGAGTCTTTTTGTTTCTATCTTCTTGCTTTTTAGGTGACTGTAGTTGATTTTCTTTTAGAAATGCGAGTTTTTTTATCTAACGTTATTTGTTTCTTATTTAGGATGATATTTAATTTGTAATCTACAAGTAATTGAAATGAATTCCGTTCTATAGGGGCTACATATCGAGACACTGATAAGTGTAGTCTGTATAGTTGTAAGTTTAAAAGGGATTTCTTTCTGTAGAAAGTTTAAATTTCGTTTTTAAGCCAAATTTCATTGGTTTTGTTTTGGGTTTTGATTAAATAAGGAGAAGATAAGCTTTTCCTTTGGACATGTCTCAAAAGTTTGGTACCAATTTTAGTCTAAGACTTTCTTTTAAAAAGGCTACCGTATGTCTTTAATTAAACTGCTGATCTTAACTTTCAGATAGAGATATCTGTTTAACATATTGTGGGCCTGGTTCGCTTTTACATTACATGTATAATTCTCATGTTTTGGTCCGTATTGAAATGTACAATGAAGTCAAATAAATATTAACATTTATTTATTCCACCTATTCAATACGTAAATAGATATTTCAATTAAGAAATTAAATCTTGAATAAAATTATAGGGACATGTTTCGCCCTTTAATTAAGGGCATCTTCAGCCTTAATCTCAATCTGAAAGGTAATTAATCAGGTACCTTTACAAGGTTTAACGTAACAATTTACGTTCTTATAAAATTACCAGTATACAATTTGTTACCAATTTTTAAACAAGGACATTCAAGAAAGTGTATAAATTTACGACTATTTGTTTTTTAAGACTTTATTAAGGCTTCATTTTAAGAATATCATAACTATTGTTAACCATTTGCTCACCATTTGAAGCACATTTCCAACATCATACTCACTTTCATATGTAATTTTAATACAATGAAGGTCTTTTCTTATATTAACACCTAGGTACTTACAATGATCCCCAAAAGGAACTTTCACCCCATCAACACAGTAATTAAAACTGAGAGGACTTTTCCTATTCGTGAAACTCATAACCTGACTTTTAACCCTGTTTATCATCATACCATTGTCCGACTCGTTGGCTGAATTGTCAGCGTACTGGCCTTCGGTTCAGAGGGTCCCGGGTTCGATTCCCGGCCGGGTCGGGGATTTTAACCTTAATTGGTTAATTCCAGTGGCCCGGGGGCTGGGTGTTTGTGATGTCCCCAACATACCTGCAACTCTCACACCACACATAACACTACCCTCCACCACAATAACACGCAGTTACCTATACATGGCAGATGCCGCCCACCCTCATCGGAGGGTCTGCCTTACAAGGGCTGCAATCGGCTAGTAATAGCCACACGAAATTATTTATCATACCATTGCCCACTGTGCATCTCACAACACTATCGAGGTCACCCTGCAGCTGCTCACAATCTTGTAACTTATTTATTACTCTGTACAGAATAACAGCATCTGTAAACAGCCTTATCTCTGATTCCACTTCTACCCCCTATGGTTGGGGGACGCACATGTAGAACACACCCGCGGTATCCCCTGCCTGTCGTAAGAGGCGACTAAAAGGGGTGACCAAGGGATGATTGAATTAGAACCATGAAACTACTTTTGATCCATACCATCATGCGGGGAACACCATGGGTTGCCTGTACTTGCGAGTAGTACCACTAAATTAGGTACGAAATAGGTTTGTGATTCGTAGCAGTAAAGAGGCTGGCCTGGGGGTTTCCAGTACCCATGCGTCGTACCCATGTGAGCAACACCGCGGGTCTGGGCGTAGCCTATGTGTTGTACTGTTATATGAGCGACACCGTCGGTCTGCGTTGCCTGTGATTGGTGCCCACTGTGTGAGGAACACCACGGGAATACCGGCGCCCGTGATTAGTACACCTAGGTGACCTTCATCGGTTTGCATTGGCTGTGAGTGGCGCCATCGTGTGAGAAACACCATAGGTCTGCGTTCCCTGTACGAAGTACAATACTTGTGAGTAGTACCATCTTGTGTGGAACACCGTGAGTCTTTGCTACTTCTGATTAGTACCCCAACATGACAAATACTATGGTTCTACTTTACTGGTGACATGTACCATTCTGTGGGGCCTTAGACATGGATTTTGCACCCCTTTAGACATCAAGCATCATTGTGCTTTATAAGTGGTCCCTTGGTCAGTAATACTATTATTTACGATCTTTTTCAGTCTAATCCACTGGTTTTGTTTGTTTGTTTGTTTTTTTTGTTTTTTGTTGGGTTTATGTCCATCCATTCATTCTTCATGACATTTTTTATTTTATTTTTGTCAGTGGATGAATTTGTACTTTTTGTTATTTCATTTTGTACCATTAAGGGCCAATGACCTTGATGTTAGGCCCCTTTAAACAACAAGCATCATCATCATCATCATCATCATCATCATCATCATCATCATCATCATCATCATCATAATCATCATCATCAACATCGATTCCACTTCTTTACACATATCATTGATAAATATAATAAAACATAAAGGTCCAATAATACTGCCTTGAAGAATTCCCCTCTTAATTATTACAGGGTCAGATAAAACTTCACCGGGCGAGTTGGCCGTGCGCGTAGAGGCGCTCGGCTGTGAGCTTGCATCCGGGAGATAGTAGGTTCGAATCCCACTATCGGCAGCCCTGAAAATGGTTTTCCGTGGTTTCCCATTTTCACACCAGGCAAATGCTGGGGCTGTACCTTAATTAAGGCCACGGCCGCTTCCTTCCAACTCCTAGGCCTTTCCTATCCCATCGTCGCCATAAGACCTATCTGTGTCGGTGCGACGTAAAGCCCCTAGCAAAAAAAAAAAAAAAAGATAAAACTTCGCCTACTCTAATTCTCTGAGTTCTATTTTCTAGAAATATAGGCACCCATTCAGTCATTCTTTTTTCTAGTCCAATTGCACTCATTTTTGCCAGTAGTCTTCCGTGATCTACCCTATCAAATGCCTTAGATAGGTCAATCGCAATACAGTCTATTTGTCCTCCTGAATTCAGGATATGTGCTATATCTTGCTGAAATCCTACAAGCTGAGCTTCAGTCGAATAACCTTTCCTAAACCCAAACTGCCTTCTGTCAAACCAGTTATTAATTTTGCAAACATGTCTAATATAATCAGAAAGAATGCTTTCCCAAAGCTTACATACAATGCAAGTCAAACTGACTGGCCTGTAATTTTCAGCTTTATGTCTATCACCCTTTCCTTCATACATAGGGGCTACTATAGCAACTCTCCATTCATTTGGTATAGCTCCTTCAACCAAACAATAATCAAATTAGTGTTTCAGATATGATACTATATCCCAACCCATGCCTTTAGTATATCTTCAGAAATCTTATCAATTCCAGCCGCTTTTCTAGTTTTCAACTTTTGTATCTTACTGTAAATGTCATTGTTATCATAGGTAAATTTTAATACTTTAGTATTACTCACATCCTCTATCTGGACATTATCCTTGTAACCAACAATCTGTACAAACTGCTGACTGAATACTTCTGCCTTTTGAAGATCCTTGCATACACACTCCCCTTGTTCATTAATGATTCCTGGAATGTCCTCCTTTGAACCTGTTTCTGCCTTAAAGTACCTCTACATACCATTCCACTTTTCACTAAAATTTGTATGACCACCAATTATGCTTGCCATCATGTTATCCTTAGCTGACTTCTTTGCTAGATTCAATTTCCTAGTAAGTTCCTTCAATTTCTCCTTACTTCCATAACCATTTCTAACTCTATTTCTTTCCAGTCTGCACCTCCTTCTTAGTCTCTTTACTTCTCTGTTATAATATAGTGGATCCTTACCATTTCTTACCACCTTTCAAGGTACAAACCTATTTTCACATTCCTCAACAATTGCTTTAAACCCATCCCAGAGCTTGTTTACATTTTTATTTACCATTTTCCAGCGATCATAGTTACTTTTTTTAAACTCCCTCATGCCTGTTTTATCAGCCATATGGTACTGCCTAATAGTCCTAATTTTAATACCTTCCTTTCTTTCATATTTATTTTTAACTACAACAAAAACAGCTTCGTGATCACTAATACCATCTATTACTTCGGTTTCTCTATAGAGCTCATCTGGTTTTATCAGCACCACATCCAAAATATTCTTCCCTCTAGGTTGGTTCCATTACTTTCTGAATCAGCCGCCCTTCCCATATTAACGTATTTGTCATTTGTTGGTCATGCTTCCTGTCGTTCGCATTACCTTCCCTATTGACATTTGGTAAATTGAGATCACCTGCTACTATCACATTCCTTTCCATATCATTTCCAACATAGCTGATTATCTTATCAAATAATTCTGAATCAGCGTCGGCGCTACCCTTTCCTGGTCTGTACACTCCAAAGACATCAAGTTGCCTATTATCTTTAGAGAAGAACCTTACACCCAGAATTTCATGTGTTTCATCCTTAACTTTTTCGTAGCTTACAAATTCTTCTTTCACCAGAATGAATACTCCCCCTCCTACCATTCCTATTCTATCTCTACGATACACACTCCAGTTCTGTGAGAATATTTCTGCATCCATTATATCATTTCTCAGCCATGATTCAACTCCTATTACAATATCTGGTAAGTATATATCTGTTAAATTACTTAATTCGATTCTTTTGTTTACAATGCTTCTACAGTTGAGCACTAACATTTTTATGTCATCCCTACTTGATTTCCAGTTCCCTATTTGCTTAACACCGCTCCCTAGGTAACCCTGTTTCCCTGAATGTACCTGCCTAAAACGCTTCTAAAGAAGTTTCCTAACTTATATGTACCACGGCGGTTGAAGTGAAGGCCATGGGCGCAGATCCCTGTCTCCTACCCACCCATTAGGATGTAGAAATCTCACTTCCAGTTTCCCACATACCCACTCCATAGTCTCATTTAAAATCCCCAATCACCTTCCAGTCAGTATCCCTCCTACACAGTATTCCACTGATAACAATCTCCGCTTCCTTAAACTTCACCCGTGCTGCATTTACCAGATCCCACACATCTCCAACTATGTTGGTACTTATATCAGCTTGCCTTACGTTGTTGGTACCAACGTGAAACACTACCACCTTCTCCTTCCCCTCCTCCCTCTCTTCTACTTTCCTCAACATCTGCCTCAACCTAATTCCTGGTTAACACTCTACCCTGGTTCCCTTTCCTCCACACACTTTCCCCGCATGTCTAACAATGGAATCCCCCATGACCAGAGCCTCAACCCTACCCACCTCATTTGATCCCCTCCCCTCCTGGTCAGCCCTATCTTTCCTGACAGCTGCAGAAGCTACTTCCTCCTCCCTTTTCTCCCTCCCATGACCCTGTTCCACCTGTCTTTTCCTATGCACTCCTACACATTTCCCTTCCTCCAACTTCCACACATCTCAGCAAGAGTTCTCTATTTCTCATCTTCCCTCGGTTGTTCTACCAGCAGTGACTCATACCGATTTCTAACAGACACCTGTCCTGAATTCTGATCCTGAACAGAGCCCTTAGCCTGCAATCTCCTTCGCCTTAAAACATTAGACCACCTATCTTCTACAATTCCCCCATTTCCTTCACATCCCTCCTTTACACCTACTGAATCCTGTACATTATTTGAGGGAGGCCTACTTTCCTTCCTGTCCTCTGAGAGAATCCTAATTATCTCCCTCAAACTCTCCAACTTCACCCTCATACTCCTTAATGCCTGACCACACCCACATTTCCTACAGTTGCACTGCTTAGCTATTATTTACGGAATAATGGGAAGAAAAGAAAAAATAAAATAACTTATTCTGTGCAAATAAAAATGAAAGGAAAGAATTATTGTCTTGGATAGTTCACAAAAATCACACAACACCAAGGTAATTAATATAAGCTACTACTACACTACAATATTAGGTACTTAGTTGTACAAATTTTTTTCTACCACACCCTAACAGAATGAAAATTTCTGTTAATTACTGAAAACCGAAAGTAATACACAAGAATTAGGTCTACACAATTCTAAACTGCAGTTAAGTCTGCCCTAATTACTGCAACAGAATTCTAGTAAGAGAGTTAATACAGATACCACAGATACTATAGATACTACAGATACTATACTACACAAATATTTCACAGTAATAGAATAAACACACTAATTTATAATAGGGTACCTCCTATAATACACTACAATGATTTTAAACTATGTTCAGATGTATCCAAATTATAATACAACAGGTTATTATTAAGCACAAACTGAAATGGAAATTACAATTAAAGTTTGAAATTCGCAAGACTACCTACTCAAAATAATAGAATAAGCACTCTAAATCCTAATAAGTCACTACAATACACTTCAACAGTTTTTAAACTATGTTCAGACATATCCTAATTACAATAGGTTATTATTAAGCACAAACAGAAATGAAAATTGCAATTAGGCCTAAAGTTTGAAATTCACAAGAACTGCCGTACTCAAGGATTACCAACAAAGTTAAACGCGTAGACAGAAGATTATTTCTTTAGTATAACTTTATCCTACTATGCTCTAATAGAAATGAAACCTTGTGTTTGGTGAAATGCTTAATTATCGAAAGTATTGCTGTACACAAAGAAAAACACAAATATAACAGGCAAGATACTATCTAATATACCTAATCTTCACTACAATTCTCAACTGAAACGTGGTTATGTGATTATTACAGCTGGTGGATTACTATTATTTTCCTTACTCCATGGGACGGAGAATAAAAGTGTCCTTAATTAGGCCTACTGAAAAATATGAGGTTGTCTACAATAATTTCACAAAAATATTTCTATAAAAACTACTCCTACTACTCCAGGGACTTGTTTACTTGTAGAGTAGTCTCATGCTGTTTCTTCTGTTAGTCAAATGACACTGACTGAGTTTCTATGAGGTATGAGACTCAAGGACAACATAGTACTTCATGACTGGTGCCTGGCCTTGAACGAAGCCTCCGACTCTGTGACTGACTGGTCAGCGTCTTGCCCCTTGGGACTCAGGGGCCGGTTGGGGGTAGTGGGATATTAAACGGCACGACTCAGGGTTTGTGCCGTTCCCAACGTTCGCAACACCCTTCGAGACGAACACGCAATTTCCCCTTCACAGGAGATGCAGGGCCTGCACCGGGCTAAAGCAGGCACACGAAATTACAGCCACTTTTTATAATGAATAGGACTTGTGCTAAAGTTCACAACTCAAACCTGTTCAAATGAGTTGCAAGTCAGCACGAATGCCTGGTCTCCCAGAGAGAGGAAACAGGCTCATCATCCAGGTGGCTCATTCTGTATCAGTTACCGTATTTGCTTACTGATCATTTCTTAAATAATTTCAAAGAAGTTGGAAATTTATTGAACATCTTCCTTGGTAAATTATAAATTCAAAATACTGGCCTTCAAGAACTGCTACCCCTCCCCTCTGACAATTGTCATGGGATCATCTGCTCTAATTCTCTGAGTTCTATTTCCTACAAATTTAGCCACCCAATCAACTTTTTTCATCTAGTCCAATGATTGAGAACAATGCGTCATGGTATGACAATGACCACCACACCTCAGGATTGAAGACAGTCTTTTACCACTTATAATTTTTCTGTCTTTGTCTCTTACCATTCTCAGTCTTTACCTGTTTTTCTTCTTATCCTACACTTCCCACGTCAAGACTTGTGATGAAGCTGGGAAGCAGAAACAAGCTTGCAGTGGGCTAAGAATTGTTGCATGTAGAAAGAAGGAGTGACCTTGTCTAGCTGAAGATGTGGAGATTCTCCTTGTCTCCTCTCTCTGTTGTTCCCAGTGTTTATTCTATTCATTTTATCATCTTTCTATGATGCCTTCACTGGCAGGACCTAGTGTTTACAGTGCACTATGTCTTCTGGTGTGGGGCAGAACAAATTTTGTTACGTTCATTGTCCAGTCTTAGTCTCATCCTTGGCTTTGACAACATGAAAATGATGGAGGTATGATGATGTTAGTAATGCCATTCCGTATGCAGCCAGTCCCTGTTAAGAATAGTGTGAAAATGTCGCTCATAGGGTTGGTTGGTGCGGGCATTTCTGTGGGCTGTCCCATTAGAGAATGTACCGTGTATGACCCCTTGAGCGTTGCGGCTAGCTGCGGCGTAGCCAAGCAGTGTGTCACAGACACCAATGTCGTGAAGATGGACACACGTCGCAAGTTAACTGACTTTGAAACGTGGGATGATCATCAGCACATGGTGCATGGATCATAGCACTGCGGAGATTACATGCAAATTCAGGATTCCGAGGTCAACAATGTGGAGGGTGGATCTTCAGTATTGCAGAGGGAATATTACCACCCGCGTAAACCGACACACAGGAAGACCACAGGTGTTTAACAAACGGACATCGAGTCGTCTCCGCAGAACCATACTGGGCACTCGACGGGCTACTGTGAGTCAGATCACCATCCAGTTGAATGTTGGGAGTCAGAAACCCATTTCTACCAGGACAGTAAGGAGGCAACTGCACCGCATAGGCTTCACCAGCTAACGACCAACTCGTGTCCCTTTGCTGACATCTCAACATAGAGCTCAACGACGTGCATGGGCCCACGAACATTGGCAGTGGACCATGGAACAGTGTCGGTGTGTGGTATGGTCCGATGAATCCTGGTTCCAGTTGTATCGAGCTGATGGGCGCGTGAGAGTGTGGCGTATGCCCCATGAAGCTATGGATTCTGTGCGTCAACAAGGTTGTGTCCAGGAGGGACGTGGCTCAGTTCTGGACTGGACGGCGTTCTCATGGTCCCAATTAGGCCCCATTGTCTGGCTGCAGAGAGTGCTGACAGGTGCATGTTATGTGGACATTCTTTCAGACCATCCGCATCCCTTTCTGGCCCTAGAGTACCCTGATGGAGATGCCATGTTTTAACAGGACAATGTACCATATTACCACTCTGTGGGGGCATGCAGGTGGTTGGAGGAGCACTCCAGTGAAGTTATGACCATGGATTGACTCTCCAGATCCCTCGATCTTAATCCATTCTAGCATTTATGGGATGCTGTCGATACTGGTGTTTGCTCCATGAACCCTGCACCAACTACACAAGACCAATTATTGTGGGCAGCAGTGCAAGATGAGTGGGCCCATATCTCTACAGAATGATTCCAACATCTTGTAGAGTCGATGTCTCGCCGTATTGCTGCCGTTTTGAGGGCTCGTTATTAACATGACATTCAGCGTCTTTCCATAATTTTCGCCCACTCGGTGTACATACATCTTTCTATGCATATATATCTTGATTTGTTTCTTGTTCATTCTAACAGTTCATTACAAAATGTCATTTGATTTACTGGGCAGCTACAAGGTCAAAAGAAGTATGAAATAACTGCTGATGGTTTTGAGATATATTTATACTTAATATGTGGGTACATTACACTTTGTTACAAAACGACTCAACATCAAAATGTAAACTTATCATTACATCCATGTAAACCAATCATCTAGAGCACACAACATGCACAGCTAGACTATTACACACAGAACACACATTACATCCATGTTTTTTATGTCAGCAAGAAACAAACAGAGCTTTCGTTTAATGAAGCGAACACTAGATTTATTTTGTTACTGATTGTAATATTTAGAATCTGAGTCATGGAGGAAGAATTGTTTGAATCAGCACATTCATAAGGAAATAACTTGTGGGCCAGAGATTTTGAATGAAGGACTACAACACAAATTTTAATTTTTGTAGATCAGTCTTCTGACTATTCCCCACCCCAATTAAGTATAGCATTGTCAGCAATGTTTTCCTCCCCAAATAATTGAACGCTTACAGATTGTGTGTTTGCTTCATTAAACATTGTAACAGTATCTGGTACAAAAATACTACACTCCCTACATCTTATGGAAGCTCGCTAGAGTTTTAGTTGTTATAGTTATCTTATAGTACCTAAATCTTCTTTTGAATTATTCTTTTTTTTTACAGTTCAAAAAATATTCTTCATTAGTGAACATTGTCATCATAACATACAGCATCTATATGATACATATAAAATTACTATACACCACTCATCTAGCTATGAGAGCACCAGCACAAAGAGGTTTTGCACACAAGGCATGTTAGAAATGTATTGTCATTCCTTAATATAACAAGGGTTGAGTACTGACACTCAGTAAGACAGGCCCATTGAGCAATACAGGACTGAGAATGACAGTTTGGTTTTCCTCTTTCACCCTCTAATTTCTATCCTTACATCCAGTGAAAAGTGGTAGTACAGAATGAAAGGAATAAGGTAGTGAATTATTATTAAATAATAATAATAATTGCTATGTAAAGACAATCTTGTTGGTATGTTCGCATTCCACTCTCGTATAGTATTTTCACATTGAAATAATTCATAATACTGTAGATTACTGCAATTAAACAAATTTTATAAGCATATTACATTCCAAAACATGCTGCTAGGCTCCCATCGGTTTAACCGTTCAGTGTTCTACCCAGAAATTTTCGTCAGCCAGGTAGCAGGAGTGAGTAGCCAGACATGGAGTACTATGTAAAAAAACTAATATGGTAAAATTGAATTTTATTCCCCATAGATCATTAATATCAGACAGGTAAACATTAACTGCAAAATTGAACTATTTTACTGTTATCACGAACAAGACATAAGAGTATTTTGAACTTCTAGTGTTCTACTGCTCGTTCATAACCATTTAACTCTGGCGCTTACCACTCGGTTGCTGTGGACTACCATACAGGTTTGTGATGTCATGTGGAATCGAGTGCTCGCACGTGATTATCCAGATGCAATTATGTTGACAATAATGATGGTTTATCATTTAAATAAACAGTTTTAAAGTATTTACATTTTAATTTGTAGTGCAGATGATTCAAAAATATATTAATGTTATGTAACTAGCACATAATATTTACATTATGTTAGCCTGGCGGTCTGTAAAAACGGCAGGGTGGTGCACCCATTAAAAAGGTCCTAGGGAGAACACTGCTGTCCATTTCATTATCCGACCAAGGCTCCAGTCTGGCCTCAGATAGTGCGCAGGCATTTTGATTGGATATCATTTAGGCTGCCTGCATATCAATTTCAACATGTCTATTTTCTACAACCAGATGGCAGAGAAATGGAAACTCTATCGGGGTGATCTATGGTTGAGTTTGAATTAATTTTGTTGGGTAAACACAAAATACGTCACCAGAGATCTTTTACTTGCCAACATCCAGGACATGGAGTGATGTTCTTACCTCTCCCAAATTTGGACCAGCTATCTTGGGAACACAGAGGGAGCTAGAAGGAGGGGGTTCATCTCCCAGATAGAAAATAATAGTAGTAATATCAGACATGATGCACGCAAGGTTAAAAGTCAGTTATTTCTTACAATTTGCCTTTTCTCAGACACAGTCATTAATTGATAAAGATGTTGTATTTATCTTTATGCATACTTCAATATATAGTGTTTTTTCAGTAGGCTACTAAAAAGTCCATTCACTATGAGAAAGAATTTGAGTATGTGACTAGTTAAAACATGCACAAGTGCATGTGATTGCAGGTCCAGGAAAAACACCACCTTAAAACTGAGAAGAGAGAGTTGGTTATCAAACTTGAAAAGGGGTGTGTTTCACAGTGAGTGATAGAACTCAAGGACTATGGATTTTTTTCTATGTTTAATTTTCTAAAATGTATGAATGCTACATTGTAACACTCTGTAACAGTTCTCACGCCCCCCCCCCCCCTGCTCCCCCTCTCCAAATTCTCCTCCGTGTAAAAAATTGTCAAATTAGTGAGAGTTAAGCAAATATCTTAAAACAACTGATATGGCAACACATTTGATATAAAGGGAAAAATTAATGTTATAGTGTTTGAGTAAAAAGCAGCATTTTAGATGTTTCCTTAATACGTAAAACAACAGGTTGTCCAGCAGATTCATTAGATACTTTGTACTTGTCGAGGGTGCAAGGACGAAGGTGTGCCAACCACATTCTCATGCTACAAGGGCAACACTAATTCTTACTTTAGTTAGAAACATGGAAGATACAGGATTGTGTGTTATTTAATATCTCTAATATATTCTGTACAATTGTTCAGGTTTTGTACATTGATGACAGCACTCATTAACACTAGCGACATAAAACTCTGTTTCTACGTACACACATGTTTAACAAACCATTCCTGATCGTTCCAGTACAGTTTGATACTTAGCTGAGAAGGACTTCAACTGTGCCACAAAAAGTAATGTTTATAAGAGAATCAGTGCTCCTTCTATATAAAATATGCACTTAGATTCGATGAGATCAATAATTATTAAAATATAGCACTCACGTGGTATTCAGTCATTTGCACAGTGGCTAAAAATAAAATCAAGTTAGTTATTTACGGAATGTAACTTACTTTCTCAGACAGGCTTATTTTGTCCCATATATTGCTAACCACTCTCTCTTTCATTATCCTTCCACTGATGTGTATTGCAAGGACATTCCATTTGTTTGCTCCAACCTAATGAAATTACTGCCTCCCTTAAGCCCGACCCCTCCTCCACGTTGTGGGAGATGGGCGATGGCATGAAGTAGGGGACTGCCTGTAGGAGTAATGTACAGTGGGAACTGTGTGTATGGTAACTGTGAAGGCCCTACAGGAACTCTGAAAAGTGACGGCTAAGGGGGCTCTAGTGATGTCCTCAATGGCAGATGTGGCGGAAAGGAGACTTTTGGAACGGCAAAGCTGGAAGATGAGGTAACCCTCTTCCTGTGGGGTTTAAAGAAACAAAGGGAACCTCTGCTTTCGGTGAAGAGGGATCTTCAGAGGCTAAGGGAGACAACCCCTACAGAAAACACAGACTTGCAGGCTCAGTGACAATCCCACCACCAAGCTCGGATTGCTGTGGGCTAATGACTCAGACAGCCTTAAATATAAACTATTAAAGAAACTGAAGTTAGACACAACTGGGAAGTGACCTCCAAGATGTATGAATATACCTGCTAAAGATATTTGTTCTCAGCTGCGTCAAACCATCTTTGCATCCTGGAAATTGGAGAAGCTAGCTATCCAAACTCCCAACAAGGTGAGAGCAACTAAGAAGATAACCACCGTGTGGTGGTCCTCCTTCTGGCTTTCACGGAGAGAGGCCATAATATTGTGTAGTCTGAGGATAGGGCACGGACGATCTATTCACTCTTATCTCCTAAAGGGGGAAGACCCTCCCACCAGTATGTTCTTGTGGTGCTGACTTCACCGTGGCCCACATCCTCACAGAGTGCGCCGATCTTGCTGGCTTAAGATGGACCCTCAGCCTGCAGGAAACACTCAAACGCTTATTAGCTGATGACGCGACTACTGCTGATCTCGTCATCCGCTTTATGTGCGACAGTGGATTAATCAAGGGTATGTAAATTGCAAGTGTTCTGTTACTCAGGGAACTCATGTTCCCTTTTGATTGATTTTTCAGCTTAATTAAATAATTTTTGTTTTATTTTGTACCTCGTTTCCAAATTCCTTCGTTGAATAAATGATTTTATTTTAAATTTCTTTTCCACTTAATTTGTTCAGAGAGGATGATTACCTAGTTGTACTTCCCCTTAAAACAAAAATCACCACCACTGTTTCACAGAAGCCCTATGTGCTGAAAGGAGCGACAGGAATTAAGTAAGTAAGAATGAAATTACTACATGATTCCTCCATATTGTAAACGATTTAAAACTGGAAACAGTGCCGGTAATAACAACATATGGTGTGAATTTCTGGGGATATACTAAAGGCAATGTGTTTGATTACTGTTTGTATGAAAGAACTATACAAAATGATTGGACAGTTGCAAATGTAGCCCCAGAGTATAAGTTAAAGGGCAATAAACATAAAGCAGATATTTATAGGCCAGTCAGTTTAATATGCATTGTTTGTAAACTCTGATTATATTAGACACATTTGCAAAATTACTAGCTGGTTTGATAGAAGGCAGTTTTGGTTTTGGAGAAGTCATTCCAATAAGGCTCTACTTGTAGGATTCCAGCAAGCTATAACAGATAGGCCTGTGTTAGATTCAGGAGATCAGTTGGACTGGATCGCTATTGATCTATCCAAGGCTTTTGATAGGGTAGATCATGGGAGATGTAACAGATATGTTAGGTTCAGGAGGTCAAATGGACTGTATCACTACTGAATTATCCAAGGCTTTTGATAGGGTAGATCATGGTAGATGTGTAGCAGATTTTAGAAGGCAGTGAAAGACAAGAGACAAAAGAAATAACAGAAAAAAAGAAAGTAGAAACCTGATATCGTGAATTCATTTAGTTGATGTGTTTTTGCTTGTAAAATCTTATTGTTGTACATACAGCAGTGTAAATAAATGCATTAAATATTGATTAGTGACCAAGAGTTATAAGCAGTAACAGATGTAAGAGATATGTTAGATTCAGGAGTTCAAAAGGACTGTATTGCTATTGACTTATCCAAGGCTTTTGATAAGGTAGATCATAGTAAATGTAAGAGATATGTCAGATTCAGGAGTTCAAAAGGACTGTATTGCTACTGATTTATTCAAGGCTTTTGATAGGGTAGATCATGGTAGATGTAAGAGATATGTCAGATTCAGGAGTTCAAAAGGACTGTATCGCTACTGATTTATTCAAGGCTTTGGATAGGGTAGATCATGGTAGGTGTAACAGGTATGTTAGATTCAGGAGGTCAAATGGTCTGTATTGCTATTGACTTGTCCAAGGCTTTTGATAGGGTAGGTCATGGGGGACTACTAATGAAAATGAGGGCTATTGTGGACTAAACAAAAGCGTGGTTGAATGTTTGGGTAAAATTAAAAAAATCAGAGCTCTGAGAATAAAAGTAGGTGAAGCTTTATCTGATCCTGTAATAATATTAAGAGGGGATTCTGCAGGTCAGTATTATTGGACCTTTCTGTTTTCTTATGTATATAAATGATATGAGTAAAGCAGTGGAATTCACAGATAAGGCTTTTTGCAGATGATGTTATACTGCATTTAGTAATAAATAAGTTACAGGATTGTGAGCGGCTGCAAAAACCCTCGACAATTTTGTGAGACAGACAACGGACAATGTGAGATGGTGAAAGGGATCAAAAGTCAGGTTGTAAGTTTTACCAAGAGGAAATACCCTCTTGAGTTTTAGTTACTGTGTTGATGAGGATGAAAGTACCTCAAGGGAATTAATTTAAGTTCCTAGGTGTTAATATAAAGAAAGAGCTTTGTTGGGGTAATCATATTAACAAGACTGTAAATAAAGGTTACAGATCTCTTCATATCGTTATGAGCAGGGTTGTAGTGGAAACAGAAATAGGTTTTAGACTCATTTGTGAAATAAAATTAAATATGAACATCCGTGTAACAGCTTGCTTAGAAGGTCTTTAGACCATTTAAAACAGGAAGATAATTGTATTGAATTACAGTAGTTGTAGGTATTTATATGTCTCAATACCTCTGTTTATTTGAAGAAAATGCAGAATGAGAAGGGCAAGAAAACTGCACACCACAGTTATAGCAAAACATTAATGAAGATGTGCTTTGTTAGCTTAACTCAATGGGTCTTGTAAGTTGTAACTGGTTTCTATATTGAGACATTTTACTACTAGCACTATCAGTCATTATACATGTTAATAATTTTCTACAGTAAATAATAATAAAAATAGCAAAACTTTAATGAAGATGTTTTTTCAGTTTTTCTGTTAATTTAAAAAGAAAAGGTTCTATCACACTTGGAAGTTTGAAGTCATAATTAGTATCACATTCCAAAGATTTATGAAGCAGTGTAGGTAAAAATACAGTTGGCAGTACTGATTAGATACAGAAGTTTTTCACTGTGGGCCTTTGAAATAATGTGGGAGGTTTAAAACATTAACATATTATAAAACAAAGAAACTTCAGCCAAGTAAAAAGGAAATGGGGTTTCAGACTGCGTCCCCCTTTCCAGATAGGTTTTGGACTCCATTCTGGTCCGTTCTGGCACCGCTGCATCTCTAGTTATGAGAGTATTGAGGTGTTATAGTAAGGATGTAAAGGAGATGGTGTAAAAGTCTCTGGTAAGATCCTAATATTTTTAAGAATATGGTTCCACTGTATGGGACCCTCACCAGGATTACTTGATACAAGAAAAAGCAGTATGATTTGTTGTGGGTGATTTCTGAGAAAAGAGTTGTGCTACAAAAATATTGCACACTTTGGGCTGGGAATATTTGGGGGTAAATAGATGAGATACTTGACTACATGGTATGTCCAATCAACAAATTAATTTAAAAACCACCTAATCGATACGGTGGTTTAAAAATTAATTTGTTGATTGTACTCATCGATACGGTCACGAAGTGAACGGCTTGCAATACATGGTATGTTTCGAGCTGTTAGAGGAGAGATGGTGTGGAATGACATTAATAGATGAATAAACTCTAATGGAGCTTCTAAAAATAGAAAAGATCATAAAATGAAGGTAAAGTTGGAATTCAAGAGGACAAACTGGGACAAATATTCATTTATAGGAAGTGGAATTAGGAAATAGGGAATGGAATAATTTATCAAGGGAGATGTTCACTAAATTTCCGAGTTCTTTGAAGTCACTTAAGAAAAGACTAGGTAAATGCAGATCAATGATGACCGATTGATTGTACATTGGAGTTAAATTTAACATTCCTATTGTGAAGAGAAGTCTTGTGCTGCTATGACACATTTCAGTGCATTGGATTGTCAGTTGTCAGATAGGAATCAGCAGCTTCATTGTTAACACTTTGGCTTTGATATCGTACACTCACAACAATACACAAGTATCTGAGTCCTTATTATCTCTGGCTATCAAGAACAAATTGGTAAATACTTTCCTCTTCCTTGCAATGAAAAGACACTGTGCTAGTGCTATGAACAAGATGACCAATTTTAGACGCAACATAAAAATTGGATAAATGTCCTGTACCAGGGCTACATGTGAATGTAATACAAATACATTACAAATTTAAGATGTATGCTGGTCTGAGTGGCTCAGACGGTTGAGGCACTGGCCTTCTGACCCCAACTTGGCAGGTTTGATCCTGGCTCAGTCCGGTGGTATTCGAAGGTCCTCAGATACGTCAGTCTTGTGTTGGTAGATTTACAGACATGTAAAAGAACTCCTGTGGGACTAAATTCTGGCACCTCAATATCTCTGAAAACCATAAAAATGTAGTTAGTGGGACGTAAAATAAATAACATTATTATTATTTAAGATGTACAAACTGTCTGATTTCTCTTGTATCTATACTTTCAGTAGGATGATTCATATTTTTAAGTTTCAGGTTATTTCTTGATGGATGCAGGTGACATTCAGAACATGAGTCAGTGAGGAAAGCAATGGCAAACGAGCTCACTTCTGAACTGGTTCTATTCAAGGAACTAACCAGCACTTCCGACTCTGTATTTATTATTACAAATTTGAATTTGTACTGATCATTGTCGGGAAATGGGGTATTCAGCTATGTAGAATTATCTTGGTGTCCTGGGAATTAGAATTGCTATATATCCAAACTCCCAATAAGCCAAAAGTAATCAAGAAGAAAACTATGGTGTTGTAGTGTTGTTTAAGTTGAGCATAGATGATAGAAGACCTACACACTTTTACCTCCTAAAGAGGGGAGAGCCACCAAGTTGTTCCTGTATTGCCCACTTCCTCACTGAGTACATTGATCTCTCTGGCCTAAGATGGAACCTTGACCTACTGTCTGATGACAAGAATGCTGCTGGTCATATGAAATAAATTTCAATTTGGTCCATATTGATGATATGTTTTTCAATTTTTCTGTTAATTTAAAAAGAAAAGGTTCTATCACACTTGGAAGTTTGAAGTCATAATTAGTATCACATTCCAAAGATTTATGAAGTAGTGTAGGTAAAAATACAATTGCCAGTACTGATTAGATACAGAAGTTCTTCATTGTAGGCCTTTGAAATAATGCGGGAGGTTTAAAACATTAACATATTATAAAACAAAGAAACTTCAGCCAAGTAAAAGGGAAATGGCGTTTCAGACTGCGTTTCCCCTTTCCAGATAGGTTTTGGACTCCATTCCGGTCTGTTCCAGCACCGCTGCATCTCTAGTTATAAGGGTATTGAGGTGTTATAGTAAGGATGTAAAGGAGATGGTGTATAAGTCTCTGGTAAGATCCCGATATTAAACACGCTATTGAATAGGTGGACCTTCTCATCCTTGTTGTTAGTGATACTGCTGATGTCGGCATTCTGCTTAATAGTGAGAGTGGACTCTTATAAGTACATACAAATTTCAAGTGTTGTATTACTCAAGGAACTTGCATTCCCTTTTGATGTGTTAGCATCCATTTCAGAATTTTAAAATCATTCATATTTCCTTTTTTCTTCATTTTGAAAATTCATCATTCACCTTTTCTTTATTTTTGTTTACATTTAGTTTGTTAAGAGGAGATGGTTAGGAAACTTTCCCTTAAAAGAACAATCACCATGCCAAGCTAGTGGCTGCAAAGTTTGGATCATGAAGCTATCAGCTTGCATGCAGAAGATAGTGGGTTCAAACCCCACTGTCGATAGTGCTGAAGATGGTTTTTCTGTGGTTTCCTATTTTCACACCAGGCAAATGCTGAGGATGTACCTCAATCAAACCATGGCTGCTTCCTTCCCAATCCTAGCCCTTTCCTATCCCATTGTTGCCAAAAGACTTACCTGTTTTGGTGCAACGTAACGCAAATTGTAAAAAAAAACATTAAAACTAATTTTAAAAATCACCACCACAAAGTTTTTATTGTTATTGAGTGAAGAACAAGGAAAAGTTGAAAAATAGGGAAATTAAACTGATGAATACAATTGCAAGAAAACTTCCATAGTGTTAGTGATGACTGATGATATTAAAAGGAGGTACCAGTATTAGTCATCTTCTTGTCATTGGAGAAGTAGGATTGAAGCTATCCGCTAAAGAAATTGGAAGGGCTATGGTAGGCAAGTGACCTAGCAAACTGTTGGGGGAGAGAAAAACAGGGTTTGACTTAGGAAGCTGGATATGAAGGCAATGTTGGACTCTGGTGGTTCCCATGCCATGGTCACAAACTGAGATCCTGTGGCAAAGTTACACCTAAACACTATCATTATCATCATCATTTTCAATTCCAGCTTTCCTGGCTGTGGGGACATAGTTACTATCATCATCATCATCATCAGCAGCAGCATCATCATCATCAGCATCATCATCATCATCATCATCGTCATCGTCGTCGTCATCATCATCATCATCATCATCATCATCATCATCATCATCATCATCATCATCATCATCATCATCATCAACTTTCCACTCCAGTTTCTCGGATGTGGTTTACAAGCGCTCTCCATTTTAGTCTATTCATGTACCACTGCTCCTTCAAGACCTCATCCCACTTGATTCTGTTGGATGTGATATCTTCCTTCACTTAATCCAGCCATGTCCTCCTAGGTCTTCCAACAGGTCTCTTTCCAGTAATCTCAGTATGCAAAAGCAAAGCAAAGCAAAGTCATCTCCGTACAGGCCATGAAGGCCCTTGGAGGAGTGGAAGGTAAAGGCTTCCACTATCCATAACCTCGGCACTTGATGGGGTACAGTGGTTAGCTGTACGCCCGGCCGCCTTTGCCCCAAGGAATTAACCTGGTACTCACTTTTGGTGTAGGCTGAGGGAACCTCAGGGCCATTTGCACCTCCGGAAGTGGAAATTTTGTTTCTTAAATTTTACGACTTCCTGACGGGGAATCGAACCCACGTCCTTCCGGGCGAGCTGAGCACGTCTTTACCGTCTCGGCCAGGCAGCCCCTAATCTCAGTATGCAACTATTGTTTTTCAATTCTTCTTTCTGTCATACGTTTGACGTGACCAAACCATTGCAAATGTGCCCTAGTTATGGTCTCCTTCAGGGGCTGATTTATTTCAGCTTATTCTCTAATATTCTCATTTCTTACTTTGTCTTTCCTAGTCTTTTGAAGCATGCTTCTTAGAAAGTTCATTTCTGAAGCCTGAAGTCTGCTGTCATCTTTTTTTGGCAGTTGTGCATGTTTCCAACCCATAAGTCAATAGAGGGACAAAGTATGTTTGAAACAGAGTTTGTTTTGATCTTAGTGGCACTTGTTTATTCCAGAGCAGATATCAAACTTGCTGATAGAATTGATTGAATTTCTGAATACGTTTATTTAATTCAAGCTGTATTCTGTTGTCACTTGATATTATGCATCCACAGTTCTGATACTGGATTACTGTTCCCAATTGTACACCCTCCAGCATTATATTGTCTTTACTTCTCTGTCTATTAATAGATTTTGCAACAGTTTTTGCAGCACTTACTTTCAGTCCATATTTTTTCAGATACTATATCATCTGCAAAAGCAAATGCTTTAAGATCCATGTTGGTGTTCTGCTTCACTTCTTTGATGATTTTGTCTATGATGGTGATGAATAGTAATGGTGAAAGGGCACTGCCTTGTTGCACTCCTCTAGAAGTCCAGAACCAATCTGAATATCCATTTCCTACTTGAACACAGCTGTAGCAGGCATCATAAAGCATTTTTATTCTCTGAATGAGTTCCATAGATACATTCTTCTTTTTAAGACACTCCCATATACTGTAGTTGTTCTAGGGACACTATCGAATGCTTTTTTGATGTCTAGAAACACAAATGTCAAGTTATGATCTTTCTCCCAGCGCTTTTCTAATATCATTTTCAGTGTGAATATGAGGTCTATAGTTGATCTACATTTCCTAAATCCATATTATTCTCCTTGCAGTTGACCTAGTTTCTATATGTTTTTAAATACAATGATCTTAGTAGAAATTAATATAAATCAATATCTATATTCAGTGTGAGTCTTCTCACCCTCTGAATGTAGCTTTAGGCCACACTTCGTACACACATTTTACAGACAACTTACGGACATCAGGTCATGCTGGTCTGCACGTATTACGGATGTTATTGAGTACACTCCGTAGAGCTCTGTTGGCCTTTTGCCATGGATTTGGGAGTAATAGCACTCTTGTGAATGAAACATTTATACATACGGAAGAGTGCCTTAGGTCTACGCCAAGCATACTGGATGAAGTGAAATCTTCTGTTGATCACCTAGGTTCCTCATTAGTTCAGTTTGAACCAACAGTCAATTTAAGAGCAGTCAGGTAAAGTGCAAGATAGTTCGAATCCCCGGAGGTGCTGCTTTTTAATTTTTAAATTTTGCCTATCTTCACATGAATGTTCAATGACTGGATGTGTATGTCACCCTGTAAAGGGCCATCTGATGATCAAGTCTTGACGAGAACAGTCTGGCCAATGGAGGGGCTTGAGGTACATGAATGCAAATCTACTAACACAGTATGTGCTCGATATGGTGACCTTGATTAATGCACATTTGGGCATGCTCTTTAATTGAGAATCCGACTTGTTGGAGCTTGTTTGATGTAATGGATCTGCAGGTTTCCATAATTAGATTTCAGATGCTCTTGGGATCTTTGGGCTGTTGTGCGTAGACTACACTAGTGTCCAAAAGTTAAGCATAATCACTAAACTAGGCCATACCACCTGATAGGAATGTCAGATGGATTGCTGAACAAACGGAAGCTGACTCACACACCATATGTCACACAACTTGTCCAAAAAAACAGTATCATAAAGGTTCTGATAGCTAAGGTACGCCTTTGACAAAAACTAACGAAACTTGGCAATGTCTTCCACAACAAAATATGCTGTTAATGGGGTGTATGGTTACCCCTAACAGCCACACCTGCTTCGCAGCGACTTGGCATGAACTCTATCAGATGGTCCGAGAGCTCTTGTGGCAGTTGATCCCATTCCTCTGAAAGGGCAATATGAAGATCTTGGAGGGTCCTTGGTGGAGGCTGATAAAATGCTATTCGCCTCCCCAGTGCATCCCAGGCATGTTCTATAGGATTCAGATCCATGGACCTTGCTGGCCACTCCATGAGATTAATATCCTTCCCAGCCAGAAATTCATCTACCAGAGCAGCGCAGGGCGGTCGGGCATTATCATTCATTAAGAGCAAGTCTGGACCAACCGCACCTCTGAAGAGTTGAACATGTGGTCTCAGTACCTCATCCCTGTATCTCTGAGCACTAACAGCGTTCCTCGGACCACCCATAAATATATGCTGGTCCATACGGCCATTCAACATGTTGCCGCCCTACACCATGATGTTCCTGTGGTTGTATCGGCTATCCGGTTCTCCCCAGATTATTGTGCGACAGGAATCGTTCTGAAAACTGAAGCAGGATTCATCTGTGAAGAGCAGATGCCTCCATTCATTCATGGTTCAGTTTTGATGGTGACGGCTCCACAGTAAACAGGTCTGTCTCTGTGCTGGAGTGAGCGGGACGCAAACCGCTGGACGTCGGGCAAACAGCCCTGCTGTTCTGAGCCTCCGGTACAAAGTTTGCCGGGAAACGGTAACCCCTGAGATGGCCGCAAGCTCCGCCGACAATTGTCTTGCAGGTGCACTCCGATTTCGTCGGGCGGTTAAGGCCAGATATCGGTCCTGCTTTGGGGTGATTACCCTTGGTCAACCTGGTACTGGCCTATGGCTAACATCTCCTGTGTCTCAAAATCCTCTCCAAAGTCTGGAAATTACACTTTGTGGCACATTCAAGGATACGGTGACTTCTGTCTGTGTCTGGCCTGCTTCCAGGCGGCCGAGTATTCTACCCTGCAAAACGGGGTCCAAATGGCGTCGTCGTGCCATTATGTTGTCAGGTTCACCACGACGCTACACTCCGCACACTATAACAGGGCAAACACGACTGAGGGAATATGGGGCACAAGCACTGGCTGTGTTTACCTTGAGGTTATGCCACTAGTCAAAGTAGGGAACATTCCTTTCCTATACAGAGTGAACACGTAAGGTTGGTAGGTGCATATGTCGTGCAATTTGCAGTCTTTTTCCTGTTGCCTTGCTTACTCGCAACTTATGCTTAACTTTTGGACACTAGTGTACTTGTTTTAATTGGCCTCACAGAAAGAAGTCCAATGGTGTTAAATCTGATGACAGGCGGGGCAAGGGACAGGCTATCCATTGAGCTGGGGGGGGTATAGCATTCAGGTGGTTGTTGATGACTGCTGAATTGTGCAGTGGAGATCAATCTTGCTGAAACCACATGGTAACATGAAGTCCTAGATGCACATCCTCTAACAACAGTGGTGATTGATGGCAGAGAAAATATAGGTAGTGGGCTTCAGTCATGATTCTCAAAGAAATGTGGACCAATTACGTGGTTATCCAAACTACCACTCCAGACATTTACTACCCATCGTTCCTGAAAGACTGCCTCTCTTCTCCGGTCGGGATTGTCAATGCTCCAATAATGCATCTTGTGGCGATTCACAATACCATTACTGTGAATCCGTGATTCATCCAAAAAAAAATTTTTTAAAATGAGTGCCCCACCATTTGCCACCTGCCTCAGTATCTATTCACAAAAGTTGACCTGAGCTCTGAAATCTCCCCTGTGGAGCTCCTGGTTTTATGATAGGGGTGAAAGTGACTGTATGCAAAATGTATACTACAGATGACTGGCTGATATTAGTCTGTCGTGCCACTGCTTGTGATAGCATTCAATGCAACCCCTGCAGTAGCTCCGGAAGTCACAGGTGCCTCTCTAATGGGAGGCATTCAAGAGAACGACCCTGTTGTAAGCAAACGGCGTTCCACATGGCTAAAAGTAACTGCGGCCAGTTGACGTCTGCGTGGAAATCTTCCTTGATAAATGCGTTAATCTTGCACTGCTCTTGATTCACTGTAAATCAGGAGTACATCAACGTACTCATCCGGTGAATACATAGTGAAGGAATGAACAGCACTGCTGAGACTGCACCTATGTTATTTGAGTGGGGAAATTTAACATCCTTATCCCAATAATACAATGCCCTATTGGTCGAATGTACGAACTGGCATGTGTCTGTGCATTCACTTCTGTTTTGCCAAGTCGAGCACTTTTAATACCTTTGTATTATTGTTTTCAGTATTGCCCTAATGTTTTACAATGTCAGATAATTTGGCATGATCCATTAACATTATCGTTTGACAGATAGATGCATTTTGCAACCACTGGATGCAAACAGATCGTTCTGTGATGACGTCATTTGGGGTCAGCTAATCTTAGAGGCTAGTTTTCTCTGCAAGTTCTGCTCACTGCCATGGTACAATATCACAGATAGGCAAAGGAATTTAGACTTTCCACATTCTTGGACATTTGAAGGGTAGTCGAAAATCTAAAATTCAAAGGAGCAAAAAAATCACTCTGTATATAAAATAACATGTCCTGACAGATTCATCATCGCCAAGCCAAAACAACGGAAGCTACAAATATGAAATTTGTTCAGCAGTTTCATTTTATAATGTAGAGACTCACTAAGAAGGGATTTCTCAAAATTCAACCCCCAAAGGGGACATATAGGGGTTCAAAGTTTGTATGGTGAAATGTTATGTTTCAATGTGTCTATTGACTTATATCTTGATAAAAGTACTCCAGAATGTAAATAATTAAACACATATTCTTTGTGGTTTGGAGATCAATGCCTTATCATCATTATAATCATCATCATCATCATCATCAACATTTAACCATCTCCAGTTTTCTGGGTGTGGTGTAAGAGTGCTCTCTATTTTGGTCTTCCTTCCTCTTCAACTTTACACCATTCTATGTCTCGTCTATGCAGACCTTCCTTTATTAGGGATGTCCATCTTGTCCTTGGCCTGCCTCTAGGTCCCTTGCTACTCTGTTTGGATCCATTTTCCTCAAGTGACCAAATCATTTAAATCTTGATGTTGCTAGAATTTCATAAAATTATTCCATTTGGACATTTTTTCAGATCGTTTCTTTTGAACTTATCTCATCTTGTTTTCTGAAACATTGACCTCAGGAATTTCATTTCTGCAGCCTGGAGTCTGCTATTATCCCTTCTGTTGATGGTGCAAGTTTCCAGTCTATATGTTGTTATTGGTATGAAGTGGACCTGATACAGAGTCTTCTTAGATATCAAGGCACTTGACTATTTCAAAAGAGATTCCTGACTTAGTGGTAAAAATGGGCTCCTTTCTGATCTCTGTTGGTGATTTTAGTTAAGCTTTGGCCGTCTTGAGTTACAATACTGTCAAGGTATTGGAATATGTTCGGCTTCTTCTAATTTCTTTCCATCCAGAATAATGTTCATAGGTCTAAATCAACCCATAAAGAGATAAAAGGAGGATATAAAAGTTCATTTTGGAAACAATATACAACAAATCATCCCAGCCAAACTGCCAGATAAAAAAATAAGAAATCAATGTGAACATGAAATGTTATAAAAGTGAAATTTACTTCCATTTTAACCAAGCAAATAACACCGTAACTAACTAACCGTAACTAACTGCCTACCCAAAACTGTTGAAGCTACAAATTTGAAATTCGTTATTAATTTAATTTTATAATGTGGAGACTCTCCAAGAAGGGATTTTTCAAACTTCAATCCCTACATGGTTCATGGTGCATTTCAAAATTTATAAGGAGAAACTTTATTAACACATCTATTGACTTTAATCTTCATAAAAGTACTCCAAAATGTAAATAATTAAAACAGTATTTTTAGAGGGGAGGGGGAGAAATCAATCCCAAAATGGGTAAAAATGGGATATAAAGGTTCTTGAAACTTAGTATAAATGCTCTACAACACAAATAATGAAACGCATATTTCAGCATGGTCTTAAAATATACAAACCTGAGGGGTTTTGACTGGGGGGGGGGGAGGGGGATAGGCTTGATGCCAAAAAGATTAATTTCTGAATGTATTGAAATTTAAATAAGAAGTAATCTTAAAAAGTACATCCATAAGAGATTTTGACCGGGGTGCTGAGCCTTGATGACAAAAATACTAATTTCTCTGAGATTGCTAGAGACATGAGGTTGAAAAGGTTGAAATTGCACGTGATGACTGCTCCTCTCTGTCTTAGATTTTAAATAAGAAGTAGTCTTTAAATAATACCCCTCTTCTTAAAGGGTTTTTAATGGGAAGTGAGGTCTGATGACAAAAATATTCATTTCTCTGAAACTTTTTGACTTACCAAGTGAAAAATTTACTTGATGGTAGCTTCAAGGTATCTTATTTTTAAATAATAGGTGGTTTTAAAACAATATACCCTTAAGGGATTTTAAGGGAGGGGGGTGTTGAGGCCTAGTGACAAAAATATTTTCTCTGAAACCATTTGATTTATGAAGTTAAAATTTCAAATGAGGTGTTAAATAACAGAAGAAGTTAACCACTCAGGGAATTAAATGGGACTTAAGATACAAAAACAAAAGTATTCATTCATCCAAAACAGTTTAACGTATAAAAACAAAATTCCAGATGACAGTATATATTTTATATCCTAGGTGCGAAATACGAACTATTTTAACACCTTCCACTTCTAAGGCATTAAATAGGGTTAACTCTGGAAATGAAATTATTCATCCATCCAAAATTGTTTGAAGTATAAAGTTGTAAATTTACAAGAAGGTTGTTCTTGAATGTCCTAGGTGTCAGTTACAGTATGATATAGTCTTCAAAATATTTATAACAACAATAATAATGTTATTGGTTTTTACGTTTCACTACTTACTGTTATGATTTTTTGGAGACACTGAGGTGCTGGATTATGTCCCACAGGAGTTCTTTTACGTGCCATAAATCTACTGACTCGAGGCTGATTTGTTTGAGCACCTTAAAATACCACCGACTGAGCCAGGATCAAACCTGTCAAGTTGGGCTCAGAAGGCCAGCGCTCTACCATCTGAGCCACTCAATCTGGCTCAAGTATTTCTTCCTTAAGGAGTTTATATGGAAGTTGACTCTGAAAATCACAATATTCGTTGTTCCAAAACTGTTTTAAGTACGAAATTAGGATTTTACTTGAAGGTTGGTCTCCTGTGTATTAGATGTTAAATAAGAAATATTTTTAACATTCTGCCCCTAAAACAATTCATTAATTCCTCCATTACTGTTCAGTGTAAGAAGTCAAAATTTCACCTGTTGTCCCTTTTGTGTCCTAGATGTTAAATAAGATAGGGTTTTAAAACATTCCAATTCTATAGGGTTCTAATGAGCATTAGATCCGGAAATAAATAATTCCTCCAAAAGCATTTGACATACAAACTGAGGGTGTATTTGCTGCCTTCCCCAAATTGAAAACTTTGAAAGATAACTTTCAGTTTACAACCATTGCAAAGCACGGGTATCTTGCTAGTAAGTTCTAGAGTTCTACTGGCCATTTTAAACATTGCCAAGTGGATTCCAAAATAAGTCTTAAAGTGGCTGTTTTCCCAATAAACCAATGGAAAAGAGCTCTTAACTACTTAACTGTTAAAGATATTGAGATATCAAGACATGCCTAATTGTAATGTGTAGCCACAGAATAAATATTTGTGAAATGGAGTCAGGAATAAGATGAGGAAGAGCTAACTCTGATTGTAGGGAGAGGTTTAACCATGGAAGTTGATGGAAAACACCCAGCAAGATGACTCTGGCTGCAGCCAAGGCTCCTCTCCCACACTGCAAGACAACACTGAAGTTAACAGTAATGGACACCATGTTTTCCAGTCTGAAGAAGAAGAAGAAGAAGAAGAAGAAGAAGAAGAAGAAGAAGAAGAAGAAGAAGAAGAAGAAGAAGAAGAAGAAGAAGAAGCCAATTATGAAATGGTAGCCTTAACAAACAACAAAAACAAGCAAGGCGATATCTGGTTGCATTCACCATGCACGTGTTACCCACACTATTACCACAACAATGCTGGGTGATATTCCAACCAAGGCTCCAGTCCCACATTTCAAAGACAGCATGAATGTATGCTCAGTCTTCAGCCCTAAGGCTGGTTAAATCCTCAACAATTCTGCTATCAGCTGTCATATATGGCCTAGGTATCACTGAAGAGGCGTACTAGGGTAATGAAGAGTGAGGTATTTCCCCGTTGCTTTCCTCACGAGCCAGAAGTTGCTATTACATATCAGTCTGCCAAGCCCACTGAAATGCATGCACCAACCGACCCTATGAGCAACATTTTCACACCATTCATAGCAGGGACTGGCTGCAGAAGGAATGGCATTACTAGCATCACTCATATCTCAGTCACTTCATATTGTCAAAGTCAAGGATTAATGACAGATTAATGAAAGTAACAAAATTGCTCTAGCCCATACCAGAAGACACAGTGCACTGTAAACACTAGGTCCTGCCAGCAATATTGGATACCATCTTTTTGAGTCTTTTTTTTGTTAAGGTTTTAGCTTAAAAAGTCATGATTTGTTAAACATGCATCACATTTTGTGACTCATCTATATACAAACCCAACATAGACAATAACAATATTGTTTTTTTCTCAGTAATTACATCAAGATCCATTAATAAACCATTTTGTGCGTTTTTCTTTTTACATGCCGGGTTTGGCATATCATCAATACAGCAGGAGAAAACATTCTGTTTTCATAATAGTTCCTGATACAATTACAAATAAATATTGTCAATTTTTAGCACACACTAACCCATAGTTTTGATAGACTAAAACTATCATATTTATAATGTATGTACAAAACATTAAACATCTTCTACATCCCTCTAAGTTTGATGCTTAAAAAATGTACAGTAATTTACACGCATGTGATGAGTAAAAGCTACACATATCCAGTATAAGCATCAGTATTAAAGCATTAGTTACGTAACATGCTTTTCCAAAAATAAAAATAATAAATAAATAAAGAGACATTGTACTCGATACTCTTACATTACAAACTATATGTGTATTATGAACATGGTTCTGTTACAAGCTTTTTTAGTATTTTTTAAATAGGTTTATCTACAAAATATGTTCCTAAATATTGTCAGTAAATTTATTTCTTTTGTGGCTTAAAAATATAAGTAGTATTATCCTTTAAAAATTAATTAATTATTAATTAATTAATTAATTGGATTATCGTAGCAAAGCAGAAGACGTTTGAATTGACTGTTGCTAGAGCATAGATGCCACTAATGATCTGAAACACATTTTTCTTCTCAGTTCTACTTCAGTCACTTGCATGAACTCTAGACAGAACATTGCGATCAAAGTGTTGTCTTAAATGTTTAGTACCTGCTTCCCTTTCTGCACCAGTGATGAAACTTGAATGCTCTTCAGAAAGTCTGAAATGTAAATAAGGTCACAGAAGCATACTGTATTTCTGCTGAGAGAGTGAGCTTGGTGGGGTGGATATTACGAACACAAGACACTCCTCTCCTCTACTATATTTCAAGTGTGTTTGTAGTTCAACAAGAAAACTGAACACATTCTATTAATTACATTGTGAAAGGATGAATCTTCAGTTCCCTTTTACTGGCAATGCAGAGTTTTGCGATCTAATACATTTCATCCATGCTTTGATGTGGCATTTTTTAATGACGTAGGTTCAAGACTGAAGAAGTTGCTGGGTATTAAGGGAGTGACTCATATAGTTGTCAGCTAGTCTGCGTTAAGCTTCCGCACAGTGTGATTGCAGTAATTGATTGCTTTAATGCCTTTCATGAATTAGGTCTTATGGCGACGATGGGATAGGAAAAGGCTAGGAGTTGGTAGGAAGCGGCTGTGGCCTCAATTAAGGTACAGCCCCAGCATTTGCCTGGTGTAAAAAATGGGAAACCACGGAAAACCATATTTAGGGCTGCTGACAGTAGGATTTGAACCCACTATCTCCCGGATGCAAGCTCACAGCAGCGCGCCCCTAACTGGAGGGCCAGCTCGCTTGGTAATTTTGAAGACTCATTAGGCTGAATTGCAGAGAGTGAATGCTACGCTTGTCTACAGGTTGAGAGTACCTTGGTGTTAATATAAGGAATGATCTTCATAGGGGTAATAACATTAGAGAGGCTGTAAATAAAGGGTACAGATCTCTTCACATGGTTATTATGGTTTGTAATAATAATAATAATAATAATAATAATAATAATAATAATAATAATAATAATAATAATAATAATAATAATAATAATAATAATAATAATAATAATAATAATAATAATAATAATAATGTTATTTGCTTTACGTCCCACTAACCACTTTTACAGTTTTCGGGGAGTAAGGATGTAAAGGAGAGAGCATATAAATCTTTGGTAAGACCCCAATTAGAGTATGGTTCCAGTGTATGGGACCCTCACATGGACCATTTGATATGAGTTCTGGAAAAGATCCAAAAGGAGAGCAGCACGATTTGTTTTGGATAAAAGAGTAGTGTTACAAAATTGTTGCAAACTTTGGACTGGGAAGACTTGGGAGTAAGGAGATGAGATGCTCGACTATGTGTTATGTTGCATACTATAAACTTCATTTTTAGGTCCGTATTGACAAGATATTGATATTCTTCTTGTTGTTTCATTTCGGCCAACTAGGGACTACATTATTTCAACTGTTTCCTTTGAGCTTTAATGTTGGTCCAGTATTCCTTCATTCGTAGACAGTGTTTCTCCTTCGTCCATGCCTTTCCAGTACTTCAGCTTCTGCTTTGGTTAGAAACTCTGATGTTCTTGGAGTTTTTTCTTAAGTGGGTCATGCTCCTGGATATCTTCAAATGAGATCCCAATCTCCTGCAGATCTTTCTGTACCTCACTGAACCATGCCCCCTTTGCCGTTTTCTCTTGGAGGAAAGTGAAAATGCGGTTGGTTAGCCATGTTGACTTCATTCAGGCTGTATCCATAAAAACTAATTCTCCTTTTCCTCACCAGGTCGGTTATTTTCTCCATATTCGAGTACAACTCCTGGTTGTGCCGTCTCCTAAACTTGCCATTGTCTTTGACTGGACCTAAGATATTCCTCAAAATCTTCCTTTCCTTAGCCTTCAATTTCTCCATCATGACTCTTTTGTTCATGGCGAGACATTCTGTTGCATATAGAGCCTCTGGCCGGATGACAGTGCAATAATGTTTGATTTTTGAATTCATATAGATCTCTTGTTATAGACATTTTTAGTCAGATGGTAAGCCATTTCAATTTTATTCATGCGTGATGCAAAGGCTTCTTTTTTGGACATGTTAGGTTCTATCCATTCACCAAGATACCTAAATTTTTCAACCCGCGTGACTTTTCCGTGAGTCCCTTCTAGCTCACTTGGTGCCAGTTTGATGTTTGTAATATTATTATTATTATTATTATTATTATTGGCTACTCACATCATTATTTCACTAGACATAAAGCTGTATCAGCAGCAGGGAGTCCGCTTCAAGACTAGCAAAAATTCTTGGGACACTTTAATTTTGAGGTCACAATTGCAAAATATCAACTTCATAATGACCATTCAATTATGGAAGGTCTCACACGTACAGCTGTCATGAGCTTTTAGGTTTCTCCACAAAGAAATACTACGAGTCTCATTAATTCTGAGATTTGCTAATGAGTTTTCAAGAACACAGTGCAATAAGAAGACACATTTTACCCTTGTTTTTATTGATCATGATGTACAAGTCACAGTTTATGAAAGTTTTTTAAGTTTGAAGTTAGTAATTATTTTTTAAGACCTCTCTTTCACCTCCTCCCCCTTAGCCAATCATTACCTTTTTCCAATATTTTTAAATAGTCAAGTAAGGTTCTAAGATCATCTTGAGAAGACTGTGTCTTTGCACGTTTAATGTTTTTACCTAAACAAAGATATCTGTTGCTGGTGATATATATATAATAAAATGAAACGTGTATTACTACTAATTTGTGAACTTGCTTACGGTACACAACATATTGTGTCAATAAGGTGGAACAATAATTACTGTCAATTTGTTAAATTATCTGCATGAGTGTTAGACTAATACAGAAATTCCAGTGGTGCTGATCCCATCTCAACAGTAGAAAGAGAAAGAGATCCAAATCAAAAATATAAATAGGCTGTTGATTGTTGCCGGCCCCACGGTGTAGGGGCAGCATGCCTGCCTCTTACCCGGAGGCCCCGGGTTCTATTCCCGGCCAGGTCAGGGATTTTTACCTGCATCTGAGGGCTGGTTCGAGGTCCACTCAGCCTACGTGATTACAATTGAGGAGCTGTCTGACGGTGAGATGGCGGCCCCGGTCTAGAGATCCAAGAATAACAGCCGAGGGGGTCCGTCGTGCTGACCACAGGACACCTCGTAATCTGCAGGCCTTCGGGGTGAGCAGCGGTCGCTTGGTAGGCCATGGCCCTTTGGGGCTGTTACGCCATGGGGTTTGGTTTGGTTTGTTGATTGTTAGATCAAACAGACTTATCTTCATTAGCAGTGTTGGACCTCCAGCATATATGTTTAAACCATGGCTGCATGTTCTGTTGATGAAACAGCAAGTCAGAAACATGAGAATGCTGTTTTTGACACCCAGTACGATTGCTGAATTGATAGGGTGTAATTCCAATTAACCCCTCAGCGGCAGGGAACATTTGAGTGCTGCTTTACTCAGCAGATGGAGATGATTAAGATGTGAGCACTAAGAGAATGCAGTGATCTCTCTAAAAATTCATTGTTACTACAGTTTAGCTAGGATTATTTTCGAACATTTACAGTAGAGACTCGAAGGAATGTACCTTATAGTGTAGCAATGGAGAAGAGACCTTCCACATTCTGTACAGAATGAAAGTGACATTCTTGAATTTGCCTGTGTTGATTCACGATGCAGTAAAAACTAGGGTAAGCCTTGCCTTGGGAACTTGGAGCAGAACAGGGAACAATAGTTCAAAGATTCATTTAACACAAATATCAGATTAATGGGGTGATTAGTTCATGAGAAAGAGGGCATATACTTTGGTGTGTTTTGTAGTCCATTACTTGGCCGTGCGAACCATGCCCTCCCATTCTTTATGTTATGCATTCACTCTCGCTTTGCTTAGTTCAGTCTGGTGTAGCGCTGTTATCGTCTGATTGATTAAATTGAGTTAGCTGGGAAATTTTATAATGTCCCATAACGGACTAACTATATTGGTATGATTAAATTTAATTACTTCTCTTTAATCCAGACTGCACCATGCCATCCTTTGACTCCATGCAGTATCGTATTTCAAAGCGACAGAGAGTTAAGTAAATACGATTCGTAAGAGGTTTGAAGGTGTTGAAAGAATCATAGGAATTCTCACCAGATGATGTCAACATTCATATCAGTGAAAGGATGGCAATTTATACTACCAATCTAAATAAGGAAATATCCTGTATTGAAACATATATCCAC
The DNA here is from genome assembly GCF_040414725.1 of Anabrus simplex. Taxonomy (NCBI): domain Eukaryota; kingdom Metazoa; phylum Arthropoda; class Insecta; order Orthoptera; family Tettigoniidae; genus Anabrus; species Anabrus simplex. Next base: position 19,321,005 of record NC_090274.1, on the reverse strand, counting down.
TGGAATTCAGCAGAAATTTAAACCTATAGTTGGAACCACAAGAGTTGGAGTCTGACATTTGGGCGGCGAAAGCAGTAACTACGAAGTACGCTGCATTATCGTAGTTACCTCCATTTGCTGCATATCACCCTTCATACAGGCTGAGTATTTAATAAAACATGTAGGCCTAATAAAATTCAATAAACTTTGACCCATTTCTAAGCTCGTGCTAATATTTCCAGCATTTAAGATAGAACACGTCATTGCTGATAAATATTAGATTTCATAATCACTAACAAAATCATCAGTTTCTGACAATAAACTCAACAAATGCACATGTTAAATTCAGAATAGGACTGTACAACTAGCCACTGATCAACTTAAAAAAAACAACTACAACAACAACCGCCAGTCAAAATAATATTCAGAAAACAAATATGAAAAAACATAAAGCAGCAACAACTAACACAATTAACACAGGAAAACTCTGAGTAATATTACAAAAGTGATTGAGAGCAAGCCAACTCACTTCCTTAAACATGGCATCGCTGTTATCTTTGCCATAGCAACAGACCATTTTCGAGCAGTGTTAGTCCCCTTTTTCTCGCCAGTGGCGCTAAATGTCAAACTCCAACTCTCGCGGGTCTAGGTATACATGCTCTCAACCAGAGGTCAAATTATTTAAAACACTTTAAAAAAGAAGAAGAAAGGAAACACTGATTTGGGCTGATTCATACATACAAGGAAGGCAGAGATCTTCACCTTCAAAGATAACCATTTCCATTGTGACAACTTCAAAACTTTACAAGCTAGAACAAAATGAAGTTAGGCCTGTAGGCTTCAATCAAAATGTTCTAAACCTGCAGGGAGCTACGCTGTGTATGCAGGTCGGCAGCATGTGAAGGAAAGGAGGTCTGTACGACGTATGGTGGTCGGCATCAATAGGTTAAAGGACCGAGTGTAGATATTGTAAAACATCAGACAGTAATGATGCTGGCTGCATAAGCCTACAAATGAGGGTTGTGAAATTTTGTCAATACCATAGCAACACACAGAGCTTTTACTTTGGTGACTCTCTTTGCAATGTCCAGTCAGTACACATGCACCACCATGACAGTGAAGAATGTGAGTGTGAATTTGAAGTAAAACTGAGAAGTATGGATCCATGTGGCTGCTACTATGCATATTTCCTATCAATTTATCAAAAAAAACCACCACCTGCTTCTATAATTATATTATATCCAGACATTATACATGTTATTATTGTCAATATGTCAAGAGTCTGTTTTATTATACACAGTTACTAGCTCATATTTACTATAAAATACATCATTACACTCATATAAAAAAGAACAAAAATTCTAAAAATATTTAGAGGAACAGAATTTCTTTCTGCTATAAACTTGATTGTACTCTAAAACAGTATTTAGAGAAATCATACATACAACCAACGAACAGATAGCTATCAACATTATTCCATCAAAACAGCTGCCCACATATTGTAAAACTAGTACAGGTCGTCACTGGGTGAGTGACTTGGGTCAGATGCCATCAATATCTGAGCTATTTCTCTTGAATCTGCTGTAAATTTATTGTCATTTGTTTGTTGTACTCCGTGAAGAAAGTTTAAAACTAAATTATGATCAAGAGTTTTTCAAGCAATCATAGTACATGCGAAGACAACACTTCGGAAAATATTCAATGTCTCTGCAACTATTTGAGGTACTTTCTAGAAACGTGGTCCATATGTGGTGATGTGCTTTTGTTCCCATATTAAACCACCAAAAGGAAAAGTCTTCTCATTATATTGATGGAGGTGATATTAGCTCATGGGAAACACTATAAGTACCTATGTGTTAATATAAGGAATGATCTTCATTGGGGTAATCATGTTAAGAAAGGTTACAGATCTCTTCACATGGTTATGAGAGTATTTAGGCATTGTATAAGGATGTAAAGGAGAGAGCGTATAAGTCTCTAGTAAGACGGCAGTTAGAGCATGGCTCCAGTGTATGGGACCCTCACCAGGACCACTTGATACGCTGGAAAAAATTCAAAGGAAAGCAGCACGATTTGTTCTGGATGATTTCCGACGAAGGAGTAGTGTTACTAAAATGTTGCAAACTTTGGGCTGGGAAGACTTGAGAGTAAGGAGACGAGATGCTCGACTATACGGTATGTTGATATAGATGTTGATTCCCGAATGAGTAAATTTATAATACCAATATAGTTGGTCTGTTATTGGACATTATAAATGGGAATCTACATCTATATCATCTGATCACCAGGCAGGCATCAATATTTGATAGAGACAAAGTCTCTCATGGTGCATTGGCACTGCCGGTGACTCCAAGTAGCCTACGCAGTGGCCTCCACGGTATGCACTAGCCATGCGTCTTGGTGGGTGTGCTATTTACCAACTGATGAGCCCAATTTAGCACACCAGGGCGAAACGCTGGCAGCCAGGAATGAGTTAGCTGGAAAATTTATGTCCAATAACAGACCAACAGTATTGGTATATATGGTATGTTTCGAGCTGTCAGAGGTAAGCTAATGTGGAATGACATAAGTAGAAGAATAAGCTTTTAAAAGTAGGGAAGATCATATTATGAAGTTAAAGTTAGAATTCAAGAGGATGGATTGGGGTAAATATTCATTTATAGGATGAGGAGTAGGGGATTGGAATAAATTATCAACGGAAATGTTCAATAAATTTCCAAGTTCGTTGAAAGTATTTAAGAAAAAGCCAGGTAAACAACTGATAGGGAATCTGCCACCTGGGCAACCGTCCTAAATACAGATCATTGATGATTGATTGATTGATTGATTGATTGATTGATTGATTGATTGATTGATTGATTGATTGTACTTTTAGTATTGTAATTTTCCTTTCTCAACTTATTTCTACTATTTTACAGTAATATAGGCTACTATTTACAAAAACAAAAAGGGGATACGATTTATAGAAATTTGTTTAAAAGGGTCGGACTGCTGGTGCAGTGTAGGTCAGAGTGCAAATAAAACTGGGAAGTAGAAATTGATTGATGGGACACATTTTCTCTGTGATGTGTTTGATCAGTAGATGATTGCTTGAAAAACCCACCTGAGAGTGGATACAACTCATTCGGGTACACTCGCTGAGACATTTACGAAAACACTAATCCACATTTTCAGCCTGTGAACAGAAAGTAACTTATGAATGGATCACATGGAGTACCTACTCCATTATCTGGATTCAAATGGTCAATTAACTGACATGAATATGTACCAGTGGTATGTGTTTTATCATCTTGTATACACAGAGCAGATCGTACAAATATTTCTTCTTAAACATCCAAAATTAATAGATATATTATATATTATAATGCCATAATTTTGCCTTCTTCTGGAGGTGGTCTTAGAAGCTTCACTTGCAACCCTCCAATAAAGACTAAAGTAAAAAAGAAAACTTCTGTTCAATTCATTATCCTGGATAAAACTTTCATATTTCATCCCCTACAGCAAAGGCAAGCATAGTTTGGCTCAATGAGTAGAGTATGCACTGACAAGGAACAGCCTACCATCTGCTTGTACGGCTCATGGCTCGTCCTTTATTGGAATATGCAAACAGTGTTTGGAATCCTCACCAGGAATACCTAATAAAAGATATAGATGGCATGCAGAGGAAAGCAGCAAGATTTGTAACAGGGGATTTCAGGAAAAAACGTAGCGTATCAGAAATGTTGGAGAAACTTGGATGTAAGCTTTAAGTAAGAGAAGGGAGAAAACTAGACTTATAGGATTATATAGTGCCTATACAGGAGAGGAAGCATGGGGAGAAATCTGTGAGAGGCTTCAGTTTGAAAATAATTATATTTGGCAGGGCTGATCACAAGTATAAAATTAGACAGGATTTTGGCAGAAATGATTGGGGTAAACTTTCATTCATTGGGAAGTGCGGGAAGGAGTGGAACAGTTTGCCAGGGGTAGTGTTTGATCCTTTTCCAAAATCTGTACAGATATTCAAGAAAAGAATAAACAGCAACAGAGAAAAGAAATGTTAGAGGGCATTTGACCTGTGCAGGTTATTGTAAATAAAGAATTTTTGTGAATAAATTAATTCCAATCCCTTGTCTCTGGAGACTGAACAGCTGAGGTGGGAGTCTACCTGTAGGGGTGAAGTACAGTGGGAACTTCGAGGGCCCTTGGACTGCTATGGTAGCTGTGAAGGCCCTTCAGGAACTCTGAAGAGCAGTGACAAAAGGGGCTCTGGTTAAGACACAGCAGGTCGTTATGAACGTAGGTTCCAAAATGGGTTAAAAAAAAGCAATGTACATTTAAATCTTATAGCAATTGTACAGTATTTTTTGAAGTGATTCCACATACTGTATATGAGTTGATTCTGTGTATAAGTACAGAGGATATTATGAGTAGAATCTTGTAAATAATATAAATTTATTAAGGGTGAACTGTGTGTTTAATAGAAAAATTGTTGATGTAAATTGTATAGTTCTGTATTTTAGGAAAATTGTTTTCTTTTCTTTTTAATTTCAAATGTAATTGTTAAGGACAATGTATTTCCGTGTATCATTTTCCACCAAGGTAGAGACCTCATTTGCAAATAAAGTAATTTGATTTGATGATGGTCTCTAGCAAGACAAAAACTAGTTTCAAATATATGTAACTTTTTTTAAAGTACAGTAAATAAGTATTGTCTGGTCATTATGATCAAAACATTTCTGACCGAGGTCAGGGTTTACAATCCCAGATGTGATCTGGAAAGGCGATTGGTGAGGTATGAATGGGTGTTTAATGAAGTTTTGAAGTGTGTGTTTTGTCAGCGAGAGCTATTTTATTTCGCTCAAGCCCGCCGGTATACCGGTGAGGATCCCTCTATCCTCCACCTTGGACATGCCACGTCGGATTAAACACTTACGATTCAAACTCATAACGTTTGAATGAAGGAAGTACACTATTACTGACAACCAAACGGCAGCCAGGTCCGACAAGAAGAAGAAGAAGAAGAAGAAGAAGGAGAAGAAGAAGAAGAAGAAGAAGAAGAAGAAGAAGAAGAAGAAGAAGAAGAAGAAGAAGAGGAGCTGACTCTATCAAATACAGTAGAGACAATACACGACACTGAGCGAGATATCGAGGGACAGCTATTGGAGCACACTCTAGCGGATAGACCTGAACGGTACTGATTCTGTCATAAGAGCACGTGTATTTTTGTGTGAAGTTTTTGGTGTTAATTATGCGTTTTCAGTGAGTTGACATAATTAAATAGTAGCGTGTGCCATTCCTTGATATCTCCTGTCAACATGAGGGGAAAGGTATGTGCTGTGTTTGGCTGCAGTAATTACGAAGTAGAGAAAAATGCGCGCTCGTTCTTCAGGTTCCCTCGTGACAAGAACATGTAAGTAATATTGTGTTTGCATATATATTCTTCCAGTGACAGAGATTTTTATAGTACTTCATAATCTTCTGACCTGCTCGACCCATGTTTTAACGGGCTTAAAATATAATACGCATATTTTATTGTATAGTGCAGCAGTTAACCTTCAATACCGATGTGTTGTTGTAGGTGTGATCTGTGGGTTTTGAAATGTCACAGAAGCGATTTGGATAAAGTGTACAAGAAAGAAGGGACGTTACGCTTGTATATGAATTATAAGATCTGTTCAGATCATTTCCAGGCCAGCGACTTTAAAAATCCTCGACTGTACAGCCAAAGGTATGTTACATTTTAACTCTAATTGTACGTAAATATTCCTCAAAGCATCACTATCGACAACATTTTCAAACTTTTCTTTCTTTTATCCCTCTTCTCAGATTAAAGCCGGAATTTTATAGATTTTCTTTCTGTTAATAGGCTTCATGTTAAGAGGAAAATTGTCCAGCTATTAAATGTTAATTCATTGCATTATATGTGTAAGGAATGTGCCGATATTTTTATTGACAAATGTCTTAATATGATGATACATTGTTTTTAAATGAAGAAAAAAGACAAATCCAACCGTAAGATTTCAGGCAGTTATGCTAAAGCTAAAAAAGTAATGCATAAATGAAAGATCAAGCCATTTCACAGCAGTCCATTTCACACCTTGTTTATATGTCTAATTTCAGTCTTTGAATAATAACCTTTTAAATAATTCTTCATTCATTTATCCAGAATTTCTTTAGCAACTTCGAAGTTAATATCTCAATACCACTTTCTTTCTAGACGTAATTTATTTATCCATTTCCGTATATACATTTCCATTAATATTTGAATTTAGCGTGATTTGTTCAGGTCAAGTCACTAGGAGCGCCACCGTCGAATTGTCTCCCATTTTAGCAAGGCGAAATCCGTAAGTGTCGTGTATTGTCTCTACTGTATTTGACTCTATTTAATGCTTTAATGTATATGACTGATTAAAGTGCTCCAAAAAAAAGTATTGAATAGTTGAAAACATATTAACCCTTGTTTTACATACTATCTAAACAGTTTTCCGTTTTATTGTGCCTAATGTCCCATTCTATTCAGTGCATTAGATTATGGTGAGGAAATAAAATAAATTATTTTGTATACAAATGCCATGTTCTAAGTAAATATGTTCAGTTATTTACATTTCATTAGGTTACACATAGGAAACAAAATTACTAGTTTGACATTTGACATGTGATAACTAAAAACTTCTTTGACCACTACCTGTGGTCATGGCCAACATAAAAGCTTGTTTAGGAATACAGCATAAACAATTAACTTGCCAGGTATATTACTTTGGCCAAATTGCCCATCTCGTCTTTACAGAACTAACTACAATGGCTAGCTCTAGCTGCCTGTGTGGGCCATGACACAAGCACATGCCACTGATACATTTGTCCTGGAAATAAACACCTTTCTCCAAATTGAATGCATTAAGAGTACTCACTTCCATTGTGATGTACAACATGTGAAGATAATGTTCTCATAAAATACATTTCTCTATATAAAATTGTAAAATACTGCAATTTTTCTTTCCTTGGAAGAGATTTAATTGATTGATTAGGTATTGTCAATTATTGTCATTTAGATTTTTTTATAAATTTTAATAATCTAATTACCCAGAACTTGTATAAAAAGCACTTCTTCTGTAGAAATATATTGAGAAACAGGTCTTTTTTCACCTTTTCTTGTTTTATAACAGGTGCGCTTTAAAACAAATTTATAAATTTAAAGTAATTTATTTTGTCAGGTTTGTATAGGGTCTATCAGTATCTTGGCCAGTGGTATAAAGTTACTTCAAGTAATAATGCTTGTAAAAATGTTAAAACTGTGTACAGTAAGACCACTGGAACTAAGAACCAGCCTTACAGTGGTCTTCCTGTTAGCTGTTACTGTGTGCCCACAGAGATCAGCAGTGGTCATTCAACCTTAGAATAGTATCATGAATGGAATACTTACCTAATTGTAGAAAGGTGCAAAGTGGCAAATTCATTGAAAATGTGATTTGGAAGGTGCAGGATACCGAGGGGGATTACATGCGAAAATGCTATGTCCGATGAGATTTCCAAGCGATTTTAAATGCTGCCGCTAGATGGCAATAGTGCTCAGTTGCCTGATGATTTCTTAAGAATGGTGCAATGTGTCATTCAATTGTTTTTGTTTCTCTTCCACCGGGCGAGTTGGCATGCATAGCTGTGAGCTTGCATCCGGGAGATGGTGAGTTCGAACCCCACTGTCGGCAGCCCTGAAGTTGGTTTTCTGTGGTTTCCCATTTTCAGACTAGGCAAATGCTGGGGCTGTACCTTAATTAAGGCCATGGCTGCTTCCTTCCCATTCCTTGGCCTTTCCTATCCTAGCATTGCCATAAGACTTATCTGTGTCGGTGCGACGTAAAGCAAATTAAAAAATAAAAATAGTTTCTCTTTCCTGGCATGATAAGTGTATCCATTGACTTTTATTCTGTCCTATTTTGGAATAATTGCTCTTCTAATTATAAGGTACACTCAACTATCAATTTAGTGTAATCAGATCAATCATGTTGGGGCTAAATCGCGATATCAAAAACACTAAAAATGCATGAGTGTTAGGAAAATGAACGAAACGGCGTATGGCTTTTGGTGCCGGGACTGTCCGAGGACATGTTTGGCTCCCCAGGTGCAGGTCTTTTAATGTAACGCCCGTAGGCGACCTGCGCTTTGTGATGAGGATGACACATACACCCAGTCCTCGTGCTAGGGAAATTAACCAATGATGGTTAAAATTCCTGATCCTGCTGGGAATCGACCCGGGACCCCTGTAACCAAAGGCCAGCACGCTAACCATTTAGCCATGGAGCCGGACACAAGTATTAGGAGTTACTGCATTACAAGCACAACAAACAGTTATGCATGGGGCTGCCTTGGCAAATGTGAGTCAATGCTGGAGTACATCGAGGCCCAGGATGATGCTCTCATCACTGAAAAACTTTTTTTGGGAAACTTGAGAAGCAAAATAAAGAAAAAGTGTTTCTCAGCACAAAGCAGAAAGCCATGACTGATTATCTTCAGAAACAGTAAAGTTAGGTAGTCTGAATATTTTTCTTTGACTTATTCGTTTCAACGAAAAGTGCTGTTTATTTTTCTATTTATTAATTGTACTAAGTGCTGCTTCTACTGCAACGTATTGGGTAAGTTAATCAAAAATAGTGCAGTAGTATCATTTATTATCATTTTAACTGTACTGTCAGTACACCTGTTCTATTTTTAATTTTTTCGGGTTAACCGCGATTTTACTTATCCGGGAAGCCTTAACCCTGCACTATCCCGGTTAATCAAGAGTTGAGTGTAAGTGTATAAATATTCCGAGTTTGCCTTGATAGAGAGAAGGAAGTCAGTGACGAAGGCATTTGTATGTCATAGAAAGAAAGAGATCCACCTTATCAATACTAAATTTAATATTGTTATTTAAAACAGGACCGGTTTCGACTTATTACAAGTCATCTTCAGCTGTCATTTACATACACATTAGAATCATGTTCAAACAGTTGTATCTTACAAATAAACATGTCGTGTTTGATAAGATACAACTGTTTGAACATGATTCTAATGTGTATGTAAATGACAGCTGAAGATGACTTGTAATAAGTCGAAACCGGTCCTGTTTTAAATAACAATATTAAATTTAGTATTGATAAGGTGGATCTCTTTCTTTCTATGACATACTATAGATATCAATACGGAACATCATGAAATTTATTAATCAAGAAGGCATTTGTACTCGGTGACCTAAGCAAAATGGTTGAGGAAGCAAAGATTGTTAACCTCTTAACATGAAAGCCCGAGTATACTCGGGGTTTTATATATTTATATAAAATAAAATCCCGAGTATACTCGGGAATGTCGCTCATTGATCGGTACCTAATTTAAAAGCCCGAATATACTCGTTTCTTTTTGTTTCTCAATATTTCCGCCAAATGTTTATGAAATTATTACTTCAGGGTCCTATTTTTGCAAACAGATGTCTCTGACTCAACCGTAGTGGATGTCGGTGACTTAGGCAGTTCGTTTTCGCGGCTTTCCCGCCTGATATAGCATTGTGTGTTGATCCTTGTTTTAGGGCATTCCACACAGCCACAAACATATGAACAGTATTGAGTGTCATGTTGTATTACTTGCCATCTGTTAAGTGCTGTGTTATTTATTTTAGAACCCATAAAAGAATATAACGAGTATACTCGGGATTTTAAAACAAGAACTTTTCGGTGACTTATATTTCATTGTTAAGTTCGAAAAATATATTTTCATTGTTACCACTGTCATTGGTTTTCAATAAATAGCCCATTTTAACAAGAAAAAAATTAGTTAAAAAAAGATCACAATTTTGTAAATAATTGGTATGTAATTTCCATGAATAATTCAAAATTTTTAACATTCAAGCTGTGGCAGAACATTTGAACATTTCAAAAACTGTCAGCATCACATGCGATTCATCAGATGTAGAAAGTGTAACAGTAAAAGAATATTACTCCGACATGAAAGGGCCCGTATGGTGAAAGTCCACAAAAAAAGGGAAACATGAAAGAAACACTCAATTTACTATCTTTGAATCTAGTTCCTCAACGAACTCAATTATGGGGGAAAAAAAATAAGGATTTAAAGGCTGTGATCCCTTATCTGGAAAAGAATGAACATAAAGAATATTATATATGGAGAATGACTTAGAGCACAGCACCGAGAATATTTTTATGGGACTTAGCACCTTTCATAAATGTCTGTCTGAATTTCCTTCGGCACAAAAATATTCCAACTTTGTTATAAAACTGTCAATAATGTATGAGAAGAAACTCTCATTTGTAACTTTGAAATGTTTGAGGAATAAATAATTAAAACACTGCAGTACAGACAGTTTTTTTTTGTAATAACTTCTGTTTGTAAATTTGGCACTTTGCACCTTTCTACAGTTAAGTACCGGTATCCAATTATGTTTGATATTAATGTTATGATGTGGCCTTTTGAGTAGAGCCATAAGAAATTCCTAATTGTTGTGAAAGATGCCTATACGATTTCTTTGGAGAATTTTCCAAACGAGTGGTGATATCTAAGTTTGCTTTGGTCATAATAATAATAATAATAATAATAATAATAATAATAATAATAATAATAATAATAATAATAATAATAATAATATAATTATGAGTATAAAGTATCCAATTATTGACTGAATTAACCCTTTAACTGAGCATTAATTTTCAATGTGTTGCATTTTTTTAAACTTCAGATAATTTTTCATCACTAAGAAAATGTTCAAATATTGTCAATGGTTCAGGATTATCCCCAGAATCTTTCTTTATTATTATTATTATTATTATTATTATTATTATTATTACTTTGTGTGGCTATTTCTAGCCTGGTGTAGCCCCTGTAAGGCAGAGCCTCCAGTGAAGGTGGGTGGGCATCTGCCATGTGTAGGAAACTGCATGTTATTATAGTGGAGGATAGTGCTATGTGCGAGTTATAGTGATATTGCAAACAGTACGAATACCCGGTCCCCGAGGCAAGGGAATCATTTCAGGTTAAAATCTCTGACCCAGACAGGAATGGAACTGTGGGCCCTCTGAATGGAAGAGCACTGCGAGCTGTACTTTTCTTTGGTGAGAACCCTACACTGTCTGTTCACTTTCTAAGGGTGAACACTGCCTGTAACCTGGAACTTTTACACCACAGAATCTTTCTTGAAATTGTGTTTGGACTTGACGGGCTGACTGAATTAACCCTATAACTGAGCATTAATTTTCAATGTGTTGTGTTTTTTTATTTTTTTACTTCAGATAATTTTTCGTCACTGAGATAATGTTCAAATATTGTCAATGGTTCGGGATTATCCCAAAAGTTACCATGAAACCCACTATTGCCTGTAAAACCAAATCTGTTGCGTGGCCCTCCAAACGTAACCCACTCAGTCTGAACATCTTCAATTTTGTGTCCGTTGTCGTGGAATTCATCACTCAGTTTGGAAGAATAATTGTCACTTTTGTCTTCACTTTCATTGCAAAGCAAGAGCTTTCACTCAATATCACTGCTAAATTACTTTGTTTGTTTATATTTGGGGGTTTTTAGCGTGGGAGTCATATTGCTTCGGTTGCTGACCACACAGAAAACATGTGTCCATGGCCACATGAATTCTACATGGAATACAATATTCCATGGAAATAAAATATAGTACTTTATTTTTGTGTGTGCAAATTAAGGCCAATAGATGTCAGAAGTATCTATAAAATTCTGATGCTTATAAGCGGTTGATGCAATCTGTTATAAACACATCAGCTTTGGATGATGCTTGTAAGCTGTTGATGCTGCGAAGGGGTTAACACATATATGACTCATAAATAAACACATGTTGAGCCATAATACCCTTCATAATTTAATTCACAAAAGAGAACAGCATACAACTTGGAAAACATCTTTCGATATGGACTCACTAATAAGCTTGTCTTGCACCTAAGGTCAATGAACTTGGCAGACGGCTGTCATATGATGTGGATGGTTCTTAGTTAAAGTATAATACTTCATTTCACCTCATTCTTATCTTATTGATAGATGCTCAGAAAAATGAATTAACCATTGTTTAGCCAAAACTTTAACTGAATGATATTAATGCTTCTCAGTTATGTCGAGTACATGATAAAGAGCTATGGCCAAACCCTGCTGTTGTGCTAGCCATGGTGCCAGTCTTGTTGCTCAGCTCTGAGCTAACAGAACAGAAATGATTGAACTACTACAGATCAAATGCTAGAGCATGAAACACAAAATCCCAAGGTTGTCGTTCATAAGGGAGAACATAAATCAAGTCATTTAGTAGAAATGATCATTAAAAAAAGTTAATACCATATTGCTCCGAATCCAAGATGCCAATTTTTTCCCTCAGAATCTCATGTGAAAAATCAATGGTCGTCTTGCATTTGCGACTTAAAAGTAATGGCAGCTAGCGCAGTAACCATGCTACTTCCCTTCACCTTCCGCGCGCGCATAAAACTTGATCTTCAATGTCCAGGTCTTTGTTAGGCTTATAGGCTACATCGTTAGCCGTGGAAACCAATTGTACCAGTGCCTCTGCATAACGCCAGTGGTTCTCGGGAATTAGTGAAGAGAGAATGACATTCTACTTGGTGGGAGACAGGCTCGCAGCGCGGGCAACTGACAATCGTCTGAATAGATAAAAAAATGTCTCTTTATTAGCCTATACAAAATCGTTTCTCAAATCGGCAGAATGGCATCAAAATATGTGAGCCTTCGAGTTATAACACATCTACTGTACCTGAGACAGTAAAATGAACAGTTTTACAGACAGCAGGAATATTTTCGTGATGGATCATTGTATTGTAAAGACATGTGGAACAGGTATTGCCAGCAAATTTTCAACGGGTTCTTGTCAATATTATGATGCCAATTTTAAGTTAATGGTTATTAAACATGCAGAAATGAAGAATAATTGTGCAGCCACAAGAAAATATGGCATAACCAAAGCCAGTGTTCAACGTTGGCGTGAAGACAAAGATAGTTTAAAAATGCATACTGTACAAGAAAAGCATTCATATGATTTCACAAAGAACTTTTTAAGCCTGATTTAATTTTTGAAGTAAAAAGTGGGAGTCGTCTTGCATTCAGGGTCGTCTTGGATTCGGAGAAGTACGGTAGTTCTGTTTTACCGATGGGCATGCATTAAGTAATACAGGGTTTACCATCATTTCTTGTCACTGGCTAAAAAGGCAAAATAATAATAATCATCGTAAGTCCTAAGTGATTATGTGCAGGTATTTTGAGTGGCTGCATGTCAGTTTTGTTATTTCACTTCACTCTACCACATGGCCAACATCATAAGATACACAGGGAGCAATCAGTGTTTGCAGCAGACAATGTTCATCAGAAACTAGAATTACCGGAGGAATCTCTAAACTATACAGCTAATCTAGGTCCTTGAACTCTCCTTAAACTTGCACCAGGCAAGCCGAACATGTCCTCGGACACTCTCGCAAATCAGACACCTGTTATATAACAATCAAGGAGAATATTTGTGATGATACATCCCAAAATAAACAACATCTATCTGGCATTCAGTTCTCCTTATCTACACATTCATAATTAAAACCGGTCTAATTTACAACATTCAGAAACCTTTGTTATGAAATGAGATAAGTTACGACTTTCTTGCACGTAGGGTGCCATGTCTCATAAGACTTGACGAAGAATGGAGTTGGGATATTCTACAGTAAGGCCTCTCGATGTTTGTACAGTCCACATCTGTAATTTATATGGTACTATGCTAATTTCAAATTTCTCTACTTACAAAAACTGTTCATCATACCAGAGAATAGTAGTATTAACCAATGTTTGATATGCTCATCATGATATAACACATCTCTTGAAGAATATGCTTTATTGGTAACAAAATATAACTATTTTTAGTAAACCAGGAAAGGAAGTGCAGATGTATGAACATTTCTCTTATTGAAAATAGTTTCTGTACTTGAGAAATATGAAAATGAGCTGCTAAACACTTTGCCCTTTTTTAGTCAAGATTTTTGAGAAAATAAATCTTACAATTAAAAATATGCACAAAGGGATCGCTGAGCAGCTTCTAGTTTGCACGATGATCACTAGGGTTTGGAAGTTTATGACCTAAAGAAATACGAAATATTCAAGCAAATATGCCCTAAAAACTTGCTAAATATGACCTAAAATAAGGTAAAATATGACCTGAGCATTTTAGGGATAGGTAGCAAGTATTAGAGTATTCATCATCATCATTGACCATCTCCAGTTGCCCGGGTGTCTCTCCATGAACCACTGTTCTTTCATAATCTTCTCCCAATCTTGTCCTCTCTCCTTGACATCTTTCTTCACCAGAGATGTCTATTTTCCTCTGGGTCTGCCCACTGGTCTTTTTCCTTTTACTTCTCTTTCATATTCTCTTCTTGCATCTTGCTTGTAAAGCACTTCAGTCTTGCTTTTTGGTATCTGGTGGTATATGTCTGTACACCGTCTCATTCTCAGAATCATGTCTTCTAAACCTGCTACCTATTATTTTCCGGAAAAGAAAAAAAATACATCTACTACAATATTTTCAAACACAATGCAGATAGCATGTGCTTTGTAAAAAAAAAAAAAAAACCCTCAATTTGAACAAATATGACCTTACTCACTAAAATAAGCAAAATATGATCAAAAAACAATGAAAATGGCTGAAATATGCATTTATATGCAATATAAACTTGCCTTAAACAGAGTCAGGGACCCTTCATTTACAGTTATTTCTCAGATTTCAGAGAAAATGTGCTCAGGAAAGAAATATGACTTCTCCTGAGCTTATTTCACCAGAGATTAAAAAAAAGCATGAAAAGACTGATTTTATGTCAGCAAAAAGGATTCTGAAAAATACTATTAAAAACAGGCATGAAGAAATAGCAAAGAAAACAGAAGAAACCAAATTATTGATGCTAAATGGGATCAGTATAAAATAAAACCAAGAAGAGAAGCTGTAGCTTTCTTCAGACTTAACATTGGCCACAACTGTCTTGCAGCTCATCTGAAACGAATCAACATCCTGTGATCCAAAAAATGCGCACTTTGCCGTGACCCTGGAAGGAAAATAGATAAGGAACACCTACTACATTGCAACAAACTTGATGTGACAGCCAGGACTTCAGGAAATCTCACTCAACTATACTGGAACGCAAGAAAGCTGATGGATGGAATCCGGGCTAGCTATAGGATACAACAACAAGAGCATGAATAATGGGTTCCTGACCCTGTTTAAAGCAATTTTATTTTGCTGATAAATGCATATTTGTACGTGTGACGTCAATTAACTCGTCACACACTCTCTGCCTGGGCAGCGAACAAAGTGCCTGAGAAGGGCGAGGAGAAACACAATGTCATTGGTAGGGGAAGGCCTAGGGCTGCGTTTTGTGTAGTACATATTTCTCTTCATGTACTTCATTGTATTGTAACATAAATTTATGAAGTAGAATAAGAGTTCTAATACAAACTAAACTTGATTTTTTCGGTGCATCTTCAAAACTGGTAATTGTTTTCTTTCCATAAAGATAAAAAGGTCGGAGGCATAGATAGCTTGTCACACTGTGATGTGCTCGGTTCAGTGTTCTGTACCACTACTAACACCACTAAGTACGGCACAGCACATGCCTACTACAAAGCGAGGTAGCCCTTCGACTGAAGCGCCTGACCACTCTGCGCTCTTATGTCACACGGGCTCTCCGAAGTCGCACGTCAGCCAGTTGGTGGACACTGATTTAATCTGTCTGCTGTATTATCACTAATCACTTTGTTGGAAGTCGGCCCCGTGGTGTAGGGGTAGTGTGCCTGCCTCTCGCCCGGAGGCCCCGGGTTTGATTCCTGGCCAGGTCAGGGATTTTTCTCTCGACCTGAGGGCTGGTTTGAGGCCCACTCAGTCTACGTGATTAGAATTGAGGAGCTATGTGACGGCGAGATGGCGGCCCCGATCTCGAAACATCAGAATAACGGCCTAGAGGATGCGCTGTGCTGACCATACGACCCCTCGTAATCTGCAGGCCTTCAGGCTGAGCAGCGGTCGCTGGGCAGGCCAAGGCTCTTTCAAGGGCGTTAAGTGCTATGTGGTTTGGTTTGGGTTACTTTTTTGGAACTTAAAAGACGTTTGAATTTAGTAATACTCTCATATTTGCTACCTAACACTAAATTCCATAAGTCATATTTTACCTTTTTTCCCGGTCATATTTAGCTAGTGTTTAGGGCATATTTGATTGCATATTTTGTACTTCTTTAGGTCACAAACTTCCGAACCTTAATGATTACCAAATACATCTTTCTTCACAGTACAAGAGGTGAAAGTTTTGGGCACCTGAACTATTGACTTACTTGTGACAACCAGCAGCCGCCAGTCTCGTACAGTATGTCCATACCTACCCAAATTTTGAAATGTTCTATAAAATGGATTTTTTTCTCTCTTTATGAACGTTCTTATTAATTGCCTGGCTCCTCAGCATAATGGCCTTCTATCTGTCTGTAGGTCCTGGGTGTTTACAACACACTTATTAACTGAGGAAGGGATACTAGATGATATGTTAACTAACCTACGAGGCCTTACTGTTTTTGGAACTCTCTCCTGCAAGGAATTTCCCTCAATTTTTTATGTTATGAAAATTAAATGTGGATGCAAAAAATCACATTGGATTCTGCAGTACACATGAAAAAAATCTTACTGTCTGATTGATTATTTCTCTCTCGTATGTCTGTACTCACAAACAAAAAGAACACATGTTTGACTACCTTCTTCTGTTTCTCTTTATGTGTCTGTCAAGTAGTTCTTCTCTTGAGGTGTTATGAAGAAATAATATGAAAGCTATATACGTACACAACCTGAATAAATATCTTATTATCTCCTGATTTGGCGTATTTCAAGTGATTGTAAAAATATCTTCTTCTCTATTCCCTTTAATCTGAGTATAATGCCATCTGCTGCTTGATCCAAGGGACGTAACGAGGTACGTAAGCATACACGCCCGGTAGATGAGGGTGGGCACATTTGATACCCCAGCTGACTATTCCACCCACAAACCAACGATCGTGATGCTTCTCGTCACGGCACAGCAACGGACCACCAGAATCGCCCTGGAAGAAATCACCACAGCAAACCGTTGCATAAGGAATATATATACAAGAAGAAAAAAAAGAAGGGAAGGAAGAAACAAACACAATGTACGTGTTACACCGATTTTCAGTAACCAGAATTTTATTAGGACTTCCCACCTAATCAACACTGTACAAATATGATTGAATTTTTATTCTTCCTCATTAACAGTAGAACCACTATCCTCAGCTATAATATAATAAACTTAAAAACTATACACACAGCACACAAACTATGATACAAAATTCTTGTTGAAATTACATTCCTTATTTGGTAATGTCCTCATGAGTTATGAAATTCAACTAAAATCATCAACACTGTATTACTGGAAAACTTCTTTAAGATTTGCCCTGCAAATTTCGGTGAAACACTTTAAAATAGTATACAGTACCGGTAACGGTAATTAAAAAAGTCTTTAGCATAACATTTTAAAATAAAGACTTGAAAAAAATCATGATTGTCACTGAACAATTTACACCACTCTAATACTGAGAGAAATTAGTGCTGCATGTTACGTCTTAAAATACAAACCAACAAACTTATTTACATTCAATACTGCCGGTGAGTAACCAGATTTATAATGTAGGTTATCTTAATATGTATTATGTGAAAAGCATTTATCTCTGATTGTTCCGTGATTTTTGAAGTTTATGCATTCAGCATAAAAAAGGTGGGCTTTTAATGAGGTAGAATAAAAATTCAATCATATTTGTACAGTGTTGATTAGATGGCTAGTCTTAATTAAATTCTGGTTACTGAAACGGGGAAATCAATACAGAAAATGAAAATCTTAAATTATGATGTTACCGTACTGAATTTATGACCAATATCAAGGAGGCCCCTTCTACAATTCCTCTCACAGATGCTACCATATGAAAAGTACCTGCAGTTAAGTACTTGGGAGAATGGATCTCTGCGAATCAGAGCGAGAACCTAGCCATAGATGCCAGATGTACCAAGTTTGAAAGGGCTTATCACTCGTGTCGTAGTACCTATTCATCTAAGTGCCTCTCCAAGAACCTCAAACTCGGACACTACAACTCGGTCGTGAAACCATCTGTTCTGTATGCTTCCGAGTGCCTTGTAATGGCCAGAAAGGGCCCACTCAGAAAGCTGGAGTTAAAAGAGAGGAAGATCATGAGGAGGATATTAGGACCAATCAGAGATGAAGGAGGCATTTACAGAATCCGCCATAATGATGAACGGTATGAACACCAGGAGGACATTGTCACTTGTATAAGGAAAAGGTGCCTTGACCTTTTATGGACACTTGGCCTGCCTGGATTCCAAAAGATTCACCAACAGGATATTCACAGTAACAGAAAGAGGCAAGGCTTCTGAGAACAAATGGATCACGTCAGTTAAGTCAGATATGGAACAACTAGATATCCCACTGGGACAAACTCATGACTCCCAACGTCCCTTACAAGTAAGAAGATTACAGGAACTAAGTGGACAGAAGAGAGATATCCGGCTCATAGTCAACAAATGAATGAGTATTGGAAGAAGAATAAGAATAAGAAGAAAGCAACAACTTTACCGAAGAGTAGATACGAGCCCCGTGGTCCTCAGTAGGCCTAAACGACAAAGAAGAAGAAGAAGAAGAAGATGTTACATCGATATCAGAATTAGGGACATTGCACTAAAACAAGTGTCACATTTAGAGAGGGTGCAAAATTACTGCAGATGGGCAAAACATAGCAGAATTGTCCAAGCCAAGGAGGCTTTCAACAAGAAAAGAACCATTCTAACCACTAAAAAGTCCGGCTCCATGGCTAAATGGTTAGCGTGATGGCCTTTGGTCCAGAGGGTCCCGGGTTCGATTGCCGGCCGGGTTGGGGATTTTAACCTTAATTGGTTAATTCCAATGGCTCAGGGGCTGGATGTGTGTGTCGTCTTCATCATTAGAATTCATCATAGGTAGGGCCCCATCCTCATAGATGCGCAGGTCGCCTATATGGCGTCAAATAGAAAGACCTGCACCAGGCCTCCCCAGAGGCCACACGCCATTCTAACCACTAAAAAGTCTATCCAAAATATTATAAAATACCTTCTAATTGTTGCTAATGCATCTTAGTTCTCAGCTTTGTAGCTTTTGCATTTTTCATTAGAACTCTTGTACAATTTTGTCCATTGTTGGCAGCCCATATGTTCGGGAAGATGATGGTTTAATAAATAATTTTTGTTACCTTGATGGCTCGCAAACATGGACTGTGGGCATTTGAGCTGTGGTGTTGAAGATGACAGCCTATCCAGGATGTAGTACCAGTGTTGGAGAAAAGATGAGTTAATGTCTGGGAGGGGAAACTTCAGTTCATTAACCAAATCACTGTGAAATCCTGATTAGGAATGAAACAACTAACAGAAGGAAGAGAGGACCGCCCACCAATTGAGGAACCAAGAAAATCTGAAAACACCAAGAGCTTCAATGAAGAAATGCAATTCAAATACACTAACTGCAGCTTTGGTAAGCGCCACAAAATATCAATGTTAACATTGATACTTTCATGGCCCGTACTTGTAGACATGATATGGGCTTATGCCATGTCAAGGAAACAAGGTGAAAATCTTTACGTCACGCAGAGAACTTAGCTCCGTGTCTTCAGAAGAAAATCCTGACTGTCCACAAGGAAGACTTAAAAATTTTGGGCCCATGTCTTTCTATCAATGTGTTCTTACATGGTAAGTTGCAAAGAGAAGATTACGATAAATACAATGAGTTTTAGACGCAGCTAGGGAGTAAAAATGAGCTCATGGGAGAAACAGAATGGAAATGATCTCTCATTGCATTGTTCCATTACATGTATGACCTTTCAACCATTTGGAAATGACTCTTATTAGAACAGAATCACATGATGTTTACTAACATTACACTCAGAAAGGGAAATTTGCCTGTTCATTGTTTTGAGACGTTTTTGAACTATAACAAACAACACTCCAGATATAACTTTTTATAGATTTTATTTTCACTTGTTTGTATAAGTTTTTAGGGAAGAACAAAACATTGGTGATGACAAGAGGAGAAAGTGAAAGAAAAGGTATCATTAGTATCAGAGAACAAAACCCTGAGATCGTTGAATACCTCAAATATTTCAGAAGTGAAATAATGTAAGATGCAAAGTTGGATAAGGAGATCAACAGAAGGGTACAAGCACAAAATATGTTCTATCAGAATGTAAGGAACCTGGTGTGGAACAGAGAAGTTCCTATGAATCGTAAAGAGAAATGTACAAGATGTACTATACCTCCATATTAGGTATGCATAAGAAACTTGAACTTTGACAGCAAGAAAGAAGAGTAAAATTGAGGCCAGTGAGATGAAATTCATGAGGAGTATGGTAGGGAAGACAGGGAGAGACATAGTAAGAAATGTTGAGGTCAGATAAGAGATAGGGGTAGAAAAACTGAGTGATAGAATGGAGAAGAATAAATTGAGATGGTTTGGACATGTTATGAGGATGGAGGAGGGAAGGATACCAAACCAAGTGTTGGAGGCTAAGATAGAAGGAAAGAGAGCAAGAAGGAGGCCCAGAGCAAGATGGATGGACTCTATCAAGAACAGTATAAGAAAAGGAAGGCTGGACTGGAATACAATTACTGAAGAGGAGTGGTGGAAGGTTAATAATAATAATGTTATTTGTTTTACTTGTTTTACGCCCCACTAACTATTTTTTTGGTCTTTGGAGTCACCGAGGTGCTGGAATTTAGTCCCGTGGGAGTTCTTTTACGTGCCAGTAAATCTACCAACACGATGCTGGCATATTTGAGCACCTTCAAATACCACCAGGCTGAGCCAGGATCGAACCTGCCATGTTGGGGTCAGAAGGCCAGCACCTTAACCATCTGAGCCACTCAGCCTGGCAGTGGTGGAAGGAGAGGCAACGGTGGAGAAGTGCCATCAATACCCCAACCTGGTAGGAGCTGGACAAGGGGAAATGGAAATGATGATGGAGAAGTGTCAGTATTTGAAAGTCACTCTCTGCTCCTTACGTCACCTGTAATTCATCTGTCTGCAGTAATTTTGCACTCTAGATAAGTAAAAGTTTCCACTTGGAATACCCATAATTTTTATATAGACATACTCAAGCTGGTAATCACACACCATTATTTCTAAGGTAGTGCGTGTGTGTGTGTGTGTGTGTGTGTGTGTGTGTGTGTGTGTGTGTGTGTGTGTGTGTGTGTGTGTGTATTGTTCTAGACTGTTACAGGCATATCCTTTAGAGCTTGTATAGCAAATTTTGATGCTTGCATTGATGTCGGTGTATTCCTGTCTGATAAATTATGGGCAAATGCCAATTCTGTTATGTCTGAGTTTGTAAACACATCTGAGTACTCAGTTCTAAATGCTGAGAGGAGATATATGGTATTTACCTGACATGCGTCCTTGCCTCCCTCTGGGTACCCAGCACATATCATACCCTCAGTGACATTGAGATCTCGATGCTCTAACCAGGAGTTGCAGAGCTCTCGGTTCAGCACAGGAACTTGCACCTCATTCACAGCCGGCTCATATTCCGAGGCTGCAACATTTCATTATGACCAACTCATACAGTATAGCATGGTGTTTATCAATTTAGATTTTAAAAAATCTGCAGATTATCAACTCTTACAACAACATAAATATTCAGACTTCATTGCTGTACTGTAAGACCTTAACAATAAAAAGTATCTCAACAAGGCAAGTCATGTACAGTTATGAGATATACACTGAGTGGCCAAAAGTTAGGAGAAGGGGTGTCCCATTAGAAAATTAACCATGTATGATCCCTGAGTGTTGCGGCTAGCTGGGGTGTAGCTGAGCTGTCCATCACAGACACTAGTCAATTTAAGATTATTAAAATTTTATTAGTCAACCTATTCAATACAAATGATATTTGCAAAGTTAGGACTTACATCCTATTAAACTAAGGTCTAAAGGGACATGTTTCACCCTTTAAAAGGGCATCATTAGCCTTTTTACATTCATGCTAAAGGTAAAAATCAGGATCCTGATTGTCGATATAAGAAAAAGTATATAAAATGAGAATAAAAATTAGAATGAATGAATATTATACAATATGTGCAATCATGAGTTCTTAAATGACAATTGACAATTAAAAATCATTTAAAATGTTGCCAAAGAAATAAGAGTTTGTATGGTTATTACATCAGCAATCTTAAGATGATCTTATAAAACTGTACAAACTAGGCCTTGACCAAATAAATAATAAGAAAGTCTATGGCTAAAGTTGCCGTATCAAGGTTCGTGAAATTCGGCTGGAAGCAACCTGATTTTAAATGTAGAGCAAATGGTTAATAGAATCCAATAGCCACTCAAGACAACATAAAACCTCTCTCGTTGAAAAGTCGTAATGAAACTGTAGTATGGCACATGTAGATTATAAAGTTGTGTCCAATCAATCCATTAATCTCATATTTTACGAAGTGGAATCGCGGTCTCAGTATTTTTGTTGAAGGAGTTGTGAGAAGTTAACTAATAAGTGCTGCTGTACAGATTTTGTCAGCTCGTATACCGATGGTTAAATGGGAACATTCTTATGTGTTGGCTGTAGTTTTGAATGTGGATTGACTATTGAAGAAATATAGTGCAGAATCTGTAATGAAAAGGAGAATAAAAAGGTAAGAAGTTTAGAGGAAAAACGGTTAAATTAGGGGAATTGATATAAATTCAATTACTTACGTTCTCGACACTAGTGTCGTGAACATGGCAACATGTCACGAGTTAACTGACTTTGAACGTGGGGTTATCATCGGCGCATGGTGCATGGGTCATAGCATTGCGGAGATTACACACAAATTTGAGTTTCGAAGGTCAACAGTGTCGAGGGTGGATCTTCAATATTATAGAGGGAATATTACCACCTGCGTAAACCGCCACTCGGGAAGACCACAGGTGTTTAACGAACGGACATCACATCGCCTCCGTAGAATCATACTGGGTGGTTGATGGGCTACTGTGAATCAGATCACCGCCCAGTTGAATGTTGGGAGTCAGGAACCAATTTCTACCAGGACTATAAGGAGGCAACTGCACCATGTAGGCTTCACCCGCCAAAGACCAACTCGTGTCCCTTTGCTGACACCTCGACACAGAGCTCAACGATGTGCATGGCCCTGTGAACATTGGCAATGGACCATGGAACAGTGGTGGCTTGTGGTATGGTCCGATGAATTCTGGTTCCAGTTGTATCGAGCTAATGGGTACATAAGAGTGTGGCATATGCCCCATGAAGCTATGGATCCTGCGTGTCAACAAGGCTGTGTCCAGGCGGGAGGTGGCTTAGTTCTGGTCTGGGCGGCATTCTCATGGTGGCAATTAGGCCCCACTGTCTGGTGGCAGGGAGTGCTGACATGTGCATGTTATGTGGACATTCTTTCAGACCATCTACACCACTCTGTCATGCCATGTAGGTGGTTGGAGGAGCTCTTCAGTGAAGTTACGAACGTGAATTGGCCCTCCAGTTCCCCCGATCTTAATCAAATCGAGCATTTATGGGATGCTGTTGATGCTGGTGTACGCTCCATGAACCCCGTACCCCTGTGGGGCGGGCGGTAGAATAACACCCACGGTATCCCCTGTCTGTCGTAAGAGGCGACTAAAAGGGGCCCCAGGGGCTCTGAACATTGGAGCGTGGGTTGGCGACCGTGGGGCCCTTAGCTGAGTCTTGGCGTTGTTTCCACTTACTGGTGCCAGGCTCCTCACTTTCATCTATCCTATCCGACCTCTCTTGGTCAACTCTTGTTCTTTTCCGGCCCCGATCCTATTAGGTTTGCGAGGGCTAGGGAGTCTTTCATTTTCACGCACTTCGTGGCCCTTGTCTTCCTTTGGCCGATATCTACATTTTTTGAAGTGTCGGATCCCTTCAATATTTTCCCTCTGATTAGTGTTATATAGAGGATGGTTGCCTAGTTGTACTTCCTCTTAAAATAATAATCACCACCACCACCATCATGAACCCCCACCATCTACACAAGACCAATTGTGGGTAGCAGTGCAAGATGCGTGGGTCCAGATCCCACCAGAATGATCCCAACACCTTGTAGAGTCGAAGCCTCACCGTATTGCTGCTGTTTTGAGGGTTCGCAGAGGAGCAACTCATTGTTAACATCACATTCAGTGTCTTCCCGTGACTTTTGGCCACTCAGTGTATAGAAATATAAGAAGATGAAGAGGAACACACAGTAGGATAAACAAGAGAGAGTGGCAGGAAGGGAGACAGGATAAAAGAGGAATGACAAAAATATAAGGACAGTCTCCATATGAGTGTGCCTGGTGGCCATGTTTTATAACATCTGACGCCATGGTGGTTAGCTGGTTCGAGTCCTGTTTGGTGGAAAAAGTTTCATCATCAGAATGTTGGCTGGCAGGGTAGGAGAGGGGTGGTGGTATACCATTTCTAATCACAGCAGGCCAAAAGGCTAGGGTCAGTTCCAAACTTCTCCACAGTGTTCATAGGGAGTGAAGGCTTTCATATCTTGGATGGCGACATTAAGCCTCGAGCAGAACTGTTGTTGTTTTTTGATAGAGTAGGCTATGTGCCTACATTGGGTTTGAGCTCTCCCTATCTCGACAGACATGCAGGTCAACCATGGGTGGCTGCACTAGGCCACTCTGCAGGCCACAGTCAATTTATCAATCAGTCACGTCATGTTCACATAGATGTGGTTTCTCCTCCTGATCAATCCCATTTCTTCTCAGCCACAGCTGACAGATCGTCAGTCTTGATTTTGGCAAGTGTAGGGTAGGGTCTGACACATCCCACTCTGATGAGTCTAGGGTCAGACCTAAGACAAAACGCTGGTTCATAGAGCAAAAGCCTGAAAGGCCTTACATCTGATCTGTTTTTGACATGCTCTATTGGTGAAAATATCTAATTCCCTCCATGGGAACTTAGAATATTCTATTCGGAATTGCTAGGCGGGCAATAATTCCATTGTGGAGATTTATCTCCCATATGCAGTTATCAGACTGTGCCTCCTATAATGGGCTTCTGATAAGTTCACCTGCATACATCCCAGCGTCAGTGTGTAGGGTCTGACACATCCCACTCTGATGAGTCTAGGGTCAGACCTAAGACGAAACGCTGGTTAATAGAGCAAAAGCCTGAAAAGCCTTACATCTGATCTGTTTTTGACATGCTCTATTGGTGAAAATATCTCATTCCCTCCATGGGAACTTAGAATATTCTATTTAAGTGTAGGATAAACCGAGGAAAAAGGAAGTGATAGTAAAAGATTAGGAACATTAACCCTGGAGTGATTGGGTAGCACACTAGTTTATTTCCGTCATTGCAAGGAAACTACCAAAGCCACTGATAGGAAATGCCATCTACCTTTCAAGTAACTAATTACAACCTACATAATAAAGCATCAGTGAACCAGTGTTAGTCTAACTCGTGTGGTGGTGAATCATTGGTACTCAAGTGTCAACTTCACCGCTTAAAAGTCCCTGTTTTAGGGTATTATTTTCAATATTATTGCAGTAATTATATGCTGATGATGAGTCCCTTGCATATCAGTCCTGAAGGAATCTGAGAAATCTCCTGCAAATTTGGAAAGACTGTTTAGGGGAATATGGCTTGCATTTTAATATCACTAAAACCGAGTATGTGCAATGTAGCTTGCAGACTGCTGATAGTATTCACATCGACGGGCAAGACCTAGTTAAAACCAACCAATTTAAATATCTTGGATCACCCATCATCTCAGAAGGAAAGACATTACAACACACTCGAGCACGAGTAAATTCAACATGCCTGAAGTGGCGTCAGGTCACTGGTGTGCTATGCGACAAGAATATTCCCACCTGCCTAAAAGGAAAAGTCTACAAATCCATGGTCCGATTCCATGGGTCGGAATGCTGACCTACAACTAAGAAGCACGAGCATGTTCTACATGGTATGGAGATGAAAATGTTACGTTGGTCACTGGGTCTGAAGGCGATTGGGAGTGGCACCTATCCCAGAGAAGATGCAAGAAGCACGGCTTAGATGGTATGGTCATGTCGTCCGAAGCCCTGCAGACTGAATGATACATACAGTCCTCCAATTTGATCCTGGAGGTTCTCGATCCCGAGGTTGTCCAAAGAAGCGATGGTTTGACTACACCAAGGAAGACATGCATTTTCTAGGCATCACTGTAGTTGACGCCCTTGATAGCAGGAAGTGGAAGATGGCATGTTTAAAAGTGGACCCTGCACCAACACAGGACTAAATGCTAGGAAAGAAGAAGAAGAAGAAGAAGAAGAAGAATACAGTAATTATTCTTCAGAATGTTTCAGATTGCATAGTTTCTTGCAAAAATGTAAATTTTCACATTTTTAGGACTAAAAATGAGTGGAAAGGAGAGTATATATAATCTTGATCGCTTTGACGACAGAAGGATTGTGCAGAGTTTGTTCGAGGAAGATGATGAGGATGAAGATAGTGAATTGTACAGTGATGATGAGGAAGATGATATAGGAAGTATAGTCGAAAGTATACACACTGAACAAGATGCAGACAGTAGCGAAGAAGCAGGAGAGAATGACAGCGATTATTTCCTAGGGTGCAGTGGAGTTTGTAAGTCGCGTAAATGTAATCCTCCCAGAAATGTTCAAACCTGGCAACAAAATATCGTTACGCATCTACCTTGTGTGAAAGGTGTTGCAAAGCTTGTTAAAACTCCTAAAGAATGCTGGGAACTACTCTTTGATGAGCAAATGCTTTCTACTATAGTGGAGTGCACAAAGTGGAAAATTGAAGAGGTTCAAATGAACTACGGCAGATATAGGGACACTCGATTTATCACCATGTAAAATAAAGGCCCTAGTTGGCATACTGTACTTACGAGCTGAAGGAAAGATAACCACACAAAGGACATTTGGACTTGCGAAAAGACGGGTGTATAACTGTGCCACTTAGTTATATCAGAGAGAGGTTTCAGGTTCTTATTATATTTCCTGATGTCCATTGTTAGTTGCTTTTATATCAATAAATTAGATTCATTGGTTTATACTCATCCTTTCAAGATGACCTGTAATTAATGTAAATCCTTATTGGGAACTTGGGATAGCATAATTAGCTCAGAAACGAAATGGTGTCTCTCAGACGAGGCTTAGGGAGTCTTTCCTGGCCCTTACCTTTCTTCTCTGTGAAACGTGAAGAATTTCTCTTTGTTTTCTTTAACACAGTTAAAAAACCAAAAGATTATCATGTCTGTGATGGATGGGGGCCTGGCACCCGTTGCCTGTCGTGAAAGGGGACCCAGGGGATCCCTGCCAGTGTGGGTTAGCGACCACAGGTCTCGACCTCCTTCGTGGCCCTTCCCTTTCTTTGCCGATACCTTCATTCTTGGACCTGTTTCATTTTCAGTTAATTAATTAATGTTATTCATTTTATGTTCCACTACTACTTTTGCAGCTTTCAGAGATGCCGAGATGCTGGAATTTTGTACTGCAGGAATTGTTTAATGTGCAAGTAAATGTACACACATGAGGCTGATATATTTGAGCACCTTCCAACTTGAGGTCAGAAGGCCAGTGGTGTTCTATTTTCCTTCTGATCGTTGCCTAGTTGTACTTCATCTTGCTATTTGCTTTATGTTGCAGCACCACACATAGGTCTTATGGCGACAATGGGACAGCAAAGGACTAGGAATGGGAAGGAAATGGCCGTGGCCTTAATTAAGGTACAGCCCCCGCATTTGCCTTGTGTCAAAATGGGAAACCATGGAAAACCATCTTCAGGTCTGCCGACAGTAGGGTTCCGAACCCAATATCTCCCAGATACGAGCTCACAGCTGTGCGCCCCTAACCACATGGCCAGCTCGCCCGGTGTTCTTCATCTTAAAACCACAATCATTTACATACCATTACCAGAAATCTTTAGAGATTTATCAGTCTATCTATATATATATATATATACTGTCTGTGCATTGCTCAGAATTAAAAAATAATGGTATTTCTGGATCGGTCGTGTCCACAGTAACAAGGAAATGCACTTTTTAAATTTTCTGTCAAGTCTGTATGTATGTACGTGTATGACAAGAAAATGGCTGAAGGGAGTTAATGAAAATTGGTATGTTAAGTCAGGGAATAAAGCACTACAGTCCAGGCTATAAATAACTTTATTCATGCTGGATGAAATGGTAGTTTAGAGGAAGGCACCTAAAATTTAATTTTTAAATACTTATGTTATTATGCAATTTAATAGAATCTTATTCACAACTTGTACATGACCTCATCTAGAATTCTGTAGCACTGGTGCACCAGCTAGTTAGTAATAAATTACTTATGTTGCCAATATTTTTCTTCACTGTCATGGTACATTTTTGTTTTTTGCTAGTGGCTTTACGTCACATCGACACAGATAGGTCTTATGGGGATGATGGGATAGAAAAGGCCTAGGAGTGGGAAGGAAGCGGCCATGGCCTTAGTTAAGGTACAGCCCCAGCATTTGCCTGGTGTAAAAATGGGAAACCACCGAAAACCATCTTCAGGGCTGCTGACAGTAGGATTCGAACCCACTATCTCCCGTATGCAAGCTCACAGCCGCACGCCCCTAACCGCATGGCCAACTCGCCTGGTTCACTGTCATGGTTGTTGTTTCATATCAAAGGAACTATCTATCGACAGGATTGCACACCAGATCTTTTCGTAAAAGTTAGCAAAGTGCACCCTATTAAGAGGTGGTTAGTACTGCACACTACAGTCTGCTGAGAGGAGACTGGTCTTATTCTACCACAGGGCGATGGGAATGGCATGGAAAGGTTACTCTATTGTTAGATTGACTGAAATGTGAATTCTTGATCACTTCTAAGATCAGAGTCACTCTCTACACTTACCATCCTTGTCCTCTTTCTTGCCCCAACCAATCACAGTACACATAGTGCCAGGAAGTAGCTCGTGGTTTGGCGGAGGAAGACACACTGGCAGTAAGTGCTCATGGAAACTCACACGCTTCTTCAGCTGCAAACAAAAACAACATACAAGGTTATAGAGCTATTTCTCCCTCTTCTCACATTGGACAGATGAGAGGTCCAAAAGGACCTGACATCAGGTAGATCATTTTTGAAGGGTGTGCACTCGGTGTTGTCGTTGATATGTTGTTAAACTCTGCCTTACTATGCTAACACAACCACTCTGTATTGCTAGTGAAGCACTAAAATCTTTAAGGAGCACTGCGCGTTGAAATATCACCGAAAAACACAAATAAAAGATGCACAGGTAAAAATGAAGTTTAGATGATGCTGTCAGGTGCAGTTTATGGAGCACTATAACACATAAGGAAGCACTGTGCGTTGAGATTTCAAGATTATGTAGAAGTCTAAAGTCAGATACGTATTTTAGTTGTAGTTTATGAGGCACTGTATAATTTTAAGTATCAGTAATGCGTACAGTGCTCCGTACTTCAAGTAGCCTACATATTTGATCTATGACTTTTATATAATTTTTGGATCTATCAACACGCAGTGCTAATTTCTAAAATTATACAGTGCCTCATAAACTTCAACTGAACTCTTCAAGAACTTACTCCGTAATACATTTAAGTGCATATTTGATTCTTCTTCACACACAGCGCTCTCTTAATAACTTATATGATCTACGACTTCTTCATAGACACGCATTACTGATACTTAAAATTATACAGTGCCTCATAAACTAAAACTAAAATATGTATTTGACTTTAGACTTCTACATATCTTTGAAATCTCAATGCACAGTGCTCCTTAAAGATTTTAGTGCTTCACTAGCAGAAACCAAACAGAATTATTTAAACTTCTCATTTTATTTTTCTATGCATTGTTTTAGACTTATTTGTAATTCGCTGATGATGACCATGAATACTGGTCAAAACTAGTACCAATTTTAATTAAATAAGAATGTAAACTTAATAGTACTGAAAGGTGGAACCATAATATATCTTCTTTTAACTTAATATTGAACCTCATCTGAATGGCATTGCAGGGCAGATCTGCATCCTCCTCAGCACTGGCGCAACAGTGGAACAGTGTAACACATCGTACACTATCAGGAGTGACAGTCTGTCACTGTTTATTACAGTCTGGGTTACCGGCGCATCGTCCACTTCTCCGCCTACCTTTGACTAATGTGCATAAACATACTAGACTGCAATGGTGTACAGAACGACATCACTGGAGACAGGAATGGCAGCAGATAGTGTTTTCGGATGAATCCAGGTTCTGTTTGTTTGAAAATGATGGCTGCATTTTGGTTTGCCGCAGAGAGGGGTAGAGGCATCACATTGACTGCATTCACGCCAGACATACAGCGCCAACTCAAGACCTTATGGTGTGGGGTGCTATTGGGTACAACCACAAATCACAGTTGGTGCGTGTCCAGGGCACAGTGACCAATTTGACCTTCGTGAATGACATCCTGCCACCCGTAGCCATACCCTTTCTGCATAACACCCCAGACACCATATTTCAGCAGGACAATGCGTGGCCACATGTTGCTGCACGAACACGTGCCTTCTTGTTGTCACAGGATGTCAGACTGTTGCACCGGGCTGCCCGATCACCGGACTTGTCGCCAATCGAAAATGTGTGGGATAACATGAAACGATGGGTCTGGCGCTGTGAACCAATGCCAACCACCAAAGATGAACTGTGGAACCAGGTGGATGCAGCATGGATGACTATACCCAGAACACCACTCACACCTTATACGCCATCACGCATGGAATATGTTATCAGTGCTCATGGAACACCCAGTGCCTACTAGGCAACAGGACACATGCTGAACCTAGGTAACTGAAATGCTAATTGATTCTGCAGAACATACTGATGGTCATGTCCTATGAGTGTGAACTTCCTATCTCTAGTCTTTCAAGGTGTTCTGTTTTTATGCACGAGTAACTTGGAAGCTAATGATACAATGGCTGGTACAAACAGGTGGGAGCAAAGGCAGGAGGATACAAAGACTAAGTTGGTGAGGTACGAGGGTGATAAGAGGTGAGACCACACAGTTTGCTGACTGTATTACCTGAAACAGAGCCACGTCGTTGTCATGAGCAACACCCAGGTTATACATGGGATGAGCAACCACTCTACGGACCTTCATCTTCTGACTGAAGTACGAGTGAGCATGTCTTCTGGTAATACCGAGTTGAATCGTCCACCCAGATGGCTCTCCCTGGCTGAAACTAGATGAGAAAAAGTGGTCTTAGTAACACAGTTTAGGGCAATGGGAGTTGAACTGCAAACAGCCTTTTTAATTACCTACCACATTATACTAAATCATTACAAATAACACAACATTACAAACTATCGAATTATTTTCTCTTTTGTGAGAATCTTGCTGACACTAATCACTGTGTTTATTTCCATCAGACTTGCGCACAATTTCACTTTTAATGATTTTGTACTAACATCTCTCTCTCTCTCTTTTTTTTTTTTTACAAGTTGTTCCACGTCGCACCGACACAGATAGGTCTTTTGGCGATGATGAGACAGGAAAGGGCTAGGAGTGGGAAGGAAGCGGCCGTGGCCTTAATTAAGGTACAGCCTCAGCATTTGCCTGGTGTGACAATGGGAAACCGCAAAAAACCATCTTCAGGGCTGCGAACAGTGGGGTTCGAACCCACTGTCTCCCGCATACAAGCTGACAGTTGCGTGGCACTAACCACAGAATCTGTGACAGTAGTTGGGCATCAACAATATGGGAAACACTACTCCATGATGGTCGTCAACCTTCAGTGAGGAGATGGCACCTGCCAGACTCAGCTAGGGGAACTGTGGTCGCCAACTGAGAGACCCTGGTCCCCCCTACCCCCACCTCCCTTGGTTAACTCTTGTTCTCTTCCGACTCTGACAGTATCAGGATGCCCTTCACGACCTACTGTTTCTTTCCTTCATTCCTTCATTCTTTGAAGGATTGGAACTCTTCCTTTTTCTCCCTTCTGATTAGTGTTAATCACCACCACCACTTGCTACGTAACAAAGGAACACAGCTCAGTGTATCCATTATTAGTGCAAATCTAACAATTGTTAGACTTTGTAACTTCTCTGGTTGAAGGGCGGGGGTGGGGGGGTGGGGGGTGGGGGGGGTGGGGGGGTGGGGGTGCGGGCGTGCAACAAGTCACAAGAAATGTATGTCTTGGACTGGCCAAGTTATGATGCAGAGACCGAGGAGACAAAGATAAGTTTCAGAGTGGGGGCTGCTTAAGTGTCACAGTTATGATGATAATAAGCAGTGGTTCCCAAAATGAGGAGATTTACAGACATGTCACTCGATAACCTAACGGTCTCTGATGAGACATAGTTTCCCATTGTTTTCTTCAGCCAGCCAGAAGTCTGCCAATCCCACTGAAATGCATGCACTAAGTGAGCGACACTTCACAAAGACTGACTGCGTAAGGAATGGCAAACCACAGTCACTTTCATCTTGAGACTGATCGAGAAAAGTAACAACTTTCTTCCAGCCTGTGCATAGTAAACTCTGTGGCTCACCAGAAATGGGCCTGGTTTTGACTTATGGTTTCTTCTTCTTCTTCTTCTTCTTCTTCTTCTTCTTCTTCTTCTTCTTCTTCTTCTTCTTCTTCTTCTTCTTCTTCTTCTTCTTTCTGGTATTCTTCCTATCTTATGTGGGCTCTACCTTCTTGCATTATGCCCATCACTGTGCTTAGTCTTTGGCACTGGAACTCCTATGGCTCACTCAGGCAGTCCATTTACTTCTTTTTTTAGGTCGATCTCGAGGTTGTTGTCCATCCAGGCTCAGCAATAGATTCTACGTCAGCTCTGGTCATGTGCCCATACCATCTCTCTCATTTTGTCTGGAACTGGGGCAACTCTAGGAGCATTCTTTGTGATCAGTGCTGTGAGTGTAATTATTTGAGTTATTCAATTATTGACTTAAATGCAACTTCAAGAACGTCAGTTGTCCTACATAAGAGGCTTGCAGTGATGTACTAGCCGCTAGTGTCTTGGAAAGGTGTAGCAATGCAACCGATGAGCCCACTGCTACACTGCGGCGAATTGCTGGTAGTTTCACAATTGAAAAAGCCTAAAGAGCTTAAATGTTTTTAACAATTGTAATCAAAATCAAATTATTGTTTCCTTCCAGGAACCTTACTTTTAACAATAAGATTGTATAAATTTTAATGATCAGGACTTGCGGGGCACTGTGTACATTTTTCTGGGACTTGCTTACGTTGCAAAAGATCAAGCTTCTAAGTGTTGGAGGACTAAACGACCAGCAAAGATTTAATTTTATTTGTTTAGAGAAATCACAAGACAACCCCTGTGCCGTTCATTGGTCATTAACTTTGCCGTGCTGTTTCCTGTTGCACCACCTAGTGCAAGCTACCTTCGGGAAGCGCGTCGCAGAGTAGATTCGTTCTCTCTTTGGGATCATGTAAAGCAGACGTGCTGTCCGGGAGCTCTGACTTTTCTTGGGTAAGCAAATATTAAATTTCCTAATGTAACTTTATTTAATTTCACATTTTAACTTATTACAGGAGTTTACTCATCGATTTGATTAACCTGAACCAAAATAAATTCATGATGGTGTAATAGTGTTTTACATCCATCCTTACGTTTGCACGAGGCAAGGTTTCCTAACAGATGACCTCGATAATTCTGTTTCAACTAATTTTAAACAGTTATTCTATGCCCCATATTTTTCTTCAGTGAAGGTGTCACTTCACAGTTTCAACCTGTAATCCATTAAGTAGTTTTCCTTTAAATATCGATCCACTGTGTGCAGTGGGCCAATTCGCTTTCACATCCTAACTTTAGCTTTATTTTGTTTTTATTTACATTTTCCATGTTTCAAATTATTTATTTAATGCTGTTGAAAGCCACTCTTAATGTGGTCTAGTCGCATGTGTGCCAGCAGGCAGTACTTACTTTCCCACACAGTGCGATGCTGTAAGAACCCATTGATCGGCGATAAGGACACCAGCACAGTAGAAGATC
This sequence comes from Anabrus simplex, assembly GCF_040414725.1. Classification (NCBI taxonomy): domain Eukaryota; kingdom Metazoa; phylum Arthropoda; class Insecta; order Orthoptera; family Tettigoniidae; genus Anabrus; species Anabrus simplex. The sequence continues at coordinate 19,286,999 of NC_090274.1, read as the reverse complement.
TCCTCTGGACCTCCAAGTAGGGCTGCGAGGAATGGCCAGTCTCCAGGACTCGACTCAACTCCTCCAATTATCCTCGTTGAAGGTCGCTGGTTGTAATGCCGTCCCTTGCCGCAAACTGTAACGAGAACAAGCAGTATTGTTGTTTTAAGCAATTTATAAGAATGGAACTCTGTCAATTTTAAGCTAGGCTAGAAAATAAAGATGGTAGCTGGAAATCAAGAGCTGGATTGTTCAAGTAAAGTTGGCTTTTATGCTGAAGAATAGACTTCATTTTTATCAAGATGATCAATGTTTACATTCGTATAAGGATCATGTGGACTGTTCTTACTCATATATACAATACAACTCAAGACAGCACTTGGGGAATGGATTCCTCACATTAGAAAGAAGGATATTAATGCATAGTTGCAGCATTTGCTTGGCCACTATGCTCTTCTGACTGGGGCTTTATATTCAGGGACACGTAACTACTGTCATGTATTCGATTGTAGTTGACCGACCGACCGATCTACAATGTCCATGCCTCAAAATCTAGAATGTCAACTGATTACTTTCAAGTCTTTAAACAGTGACCATCATCAGTACGACATATTTGATTATATCAATAATTAATTTATTGGAAACAAACTACAAATTCTTGTGAAGATCATAGCTACAATAATTAAATAAGTATTACATATTGTGAAGACTTTTAAGAATTTTACAAGTTCAGGAAATGCATGAAACTTTTAGCTAGATTCTCGCCTTAAACTTTAAAGTGTTTTACAACATAAATGCCTTCATTCACATTTCAAGTCTGAATGACACTATTGAGATTGACATTTGGTGTTTAAAAGAATTCAAGAATTTTATTTAATTAATCTAATTGAAAGTGCACAGAACTGTCAATTTTCTTGTTCACAGCCAAGCTGTTATTTTATGTACTGTGTTATAACTGATCTTCAAGTACAATATCATTTTTTGTAAATTAGTTTTAAGACTGTAAATAAGTACACATAACTTATAAAGATTAAAGTCAGGATCCTGAACTAACCTTGAGGCATTATTATGGCTGGTGATGCCTGGTAGACGGGCAAAACATGTACCAAATATAGAATTTATAACAAGGATGAAGTCCTAATTATAAATGTATTTTATGTATTGAAGAGGTGAACTTACAAATAAACACTTGGATTTTAACATTTCTATTGAATTTCAATACAGGCTCAAATATGAGGATATTTACTTGTAACATATCACTTAGTCAAGCAGCTCGTCTCTTTTCTCCAAAGTCTTGGAACCATACTCTAGTTGGGGTCTTACCAGAGACTTATATGCCCTCTCCTTTACATCCTGATGAACCATTGTGGCAGTACTAAACCAGGCATTTCTAATTGTGTTTGGCTCTCAGTGCAAAGGTGAGCGGAGGCCTGATATTTCATCTCACACGCGAACAGAGAGTTCTAGCTGGCGTATTCATGTTGGAAATGTTGGATTGCAGTAACGTTCTCTCTCTATACGAGGAATCCATTCCTGAAGTTTTGCCAGGATGGGCATCCAGCTGTAAAACACATGTAGTACTGAGCCCTCTGTTAGCAGAAGTGTTAAATACTTACTGTAATGCGAACAGCTAAGTTCAACAACCGGATATTTGTCAACTGGGCAGGACTTCAACTCTTTCAGCAATGTGCTCTGTTTCAGTGGAGGCATCTTCCTCACCGATGGACCGAGACTGCTTGACGAGATCACCTTACTACTGTTCTTCGTACTGGACCTGGCGTTCCTGGAAGGAGAAGAATATATTTTTAAATTTTCTTGTTTGCTATAATCAAGCAAAGATCTAAGGGACCAAATACCACCCAAAATCACAACAGAGTTTGTGTAATTTGAAAACAAAGCTCACAGTTGAAATAATAACATTAAGTTATTTATTAGACCACCTAATCAATACAAAATCGTCTTGGATGATTTACATAAATTTGTTAACTAATAGTGGTACATGTTTCGCCTTCCCTGAAGGCATCATCAGCCATCGTCTTAACCTTAAATTAAAAATAAGCGTCTAAATAACATGTAATAATGAAATGAATTTTAAAATCTTGAAGAGATTTGAAGTAAAATAACATTAAAAAATAACAATGATGGTTTAAAAATACAATGTGATGAGATATAATAGTGGAAGTATTAACAAAATTAACATTAGAAGGCTGCTAAAATAAGTGCAATGGATAAAACAACAGATCGTTATACAACAAGTAGTAAGATTGCATAAAAATAAAGTTGATAGTCAGGCGGTTATAATTAGACGATGGCGAAAAATCGTATATAATCAAAGTAAAGAAGAGAGAATAAAAGTCAAAGTTAGTCGAGAGATCCGAAGTTAATCATGATCTTGAAGATAAAAGACGAAAGTCAGAGGCATATGGTGAAGTTGTAGAACACGTTGAGGATATGAAGTTGTAGAATAGAAGTTGAAGAACAGTTTCAAATAAGATCTCTATGGACCATCTCAAAATTTGAAGTAATGCTCAAATGTTGTAAATTGTGAGTTTGTAGATATTCTAGTTGAAAAAACATATAATAGTGGAATCATTTGACGGTGACAAAGATAGCTTGTAACGTTATGAATTAGAAGTATTTGCAACAGTAGACTTCTTGCTACGTGTGTTATAGCTGAAGGTTTACATGTAAGCTCACAGTGTCGTAAATTAAAGAAATTCATTTTAATTTAATATTTATTCATGAACATTGGGCTTCCACTAAAAAAAATTGAATGTACAATTGAAATGGCTGGAAATTCTTTGTGAAAATATAAAGAGGTTGTAAATTCAAGGAATCAGGAAAGTTGGGTGACCAAAGTTAAGGTGGGAAGAAGGAGTGAGAGGGGATGTAAAGATAACTGGAATAAAAAATTGGAAGAGCTCTGCACTTAACAGGAAAGAATGGGGAAAACTTCTTCAGAAGGCCAAGGCCCACTCAAAGGGCTGTTGCGCCAGTGATGATGATGATGATGATGATGATAATGTAAGTTCATTACAGACATACATCTTCATCATTAAAGACTGTTATACCTTTCAGAGTTCAGTCTGCAAGCCTCTGTGAATATACTAAATGTTGCCACAATCCTCTATTTGTAGCGGGTTCTGTGGCCTCATTTAGTTCTATGCCTCTTACCTTTAAATCATTAGAAACTGAGTCTAATCATTGTCGTCTTGGTCTAACTCTACTTCTCTTACCCTCCATAACAGACACCATTATTCTCCTCCATTTGCCTCACAAGACTCCACTACTGAAGCTGCCGGTTTACACGTACAGCTTCATCCATTAAGCCAATGGCCGTAGCCATGTTGAAACACCAGAGCCCATGAGATCTCAGAAGTTAAGCAACAATGGGCGTGGTCAAGATTTGGATGGGTTACCATGTGCTGTTGGTGGGGGCTAAGGGAATGCAGGATCGGAAAGGAACTGGCCACCCTACCGCATGTAAACTCCGGTTCAGGCACACCTCTGTGGAGGTTCAGACCCGCCTTCGGGCAGAATACACCCTTACTTTACCTTTCATCCACTGAGTTCATTCTTAACTTAGCCGTTATCTCCTCATTCCGAATACCATCCTGCCATTGTTCCCACCTGTTTTTACCAACAATAATTATCATTACTTTCATGTCTGTTACTTCCAACTTATGAATAAGATATCCTGAGTCCATCCAGCTTTCACTCTTGTAAAGTAAAATTGGTCCGAAAACAGACCGATGTAAAGATAGTTTAATCTGGGAGCTGACTTCCTTCTTACAGAATACTGTTGATCGCAACTGTCAGTTCACTGCATCTTGATTCAATCTCATTACCATCCTGAGAGAACACACATCCTAAATACTTAAAATTATCTACCTGTTCCAGCGTTGTATCACCAATCTGACATTTAGTTATCTTGGATTTCTTACCTATTGACATCAATTTAGTCTTGGAAACGCTAATTTTCATTCCATACTCATTGCACCTATTTCCAAGTTCCAAGATATTAGTCTGCAGGTTTTCAACATGATCTGCCATTACGATCAGTTCGTCAGCATAGGCCAGACTGCCTACTACATTTCCACCTAACTGAATCCCTCCCTGCCACTTAATACTTTTCAGCAGATGGTTCATGTAAACTACGAACAGCAAAGGTGAAAGATTACAGCCTTGTCAAAACCCAGTAAGTACCTTGAACCAAGAATTCAATTCTATCATCAATTCTCACTGCAGCCCAATTGTCAACATAAATGCTTCTGATTAATAACCTACCTTTAATCCCAAAGTCTCCGAGTCCAGTGGACATGTTTTTCCTCAGTTCTCTGTAATTTGCCTTCTCTATATCTACAAACATACAATGTACAAACTTGAAGAAAATAGCAGGGGGGTGGAGGCAAGTCCAAGTACTATTAACTTCCTTAGGCTTGGTTTTAAGCCTCAGCAGAGGTTCTTTGCTGTCAATAGGAAACACTCAAAGAAATAAAAAAAAAGGACAATGATTGACAGTTTTTTTAATTTGCTTTAAAATTATTACATATTGCACCACTGCAGAGCTGGACTCCTCACAATGAACATTCAGGATGGCACTTCCACCTGTCAGTCTTCTTCGAATTTACATTTCTGCTGCTCTAAGAATCATTAGCAGGAATCCAGCAAATGCACAACTGCTTTCTGCTTATATTATTTACTTAACTGTCTAGTTCATTTTTTGGGGAGCAGGGGAGTTTTTTTGGCCCCTCTCAAATACAGGGTCTTTCATATAAATTCTCAGACCAAACACAGAGTGTTTGTACTCTGTACTACAGCAGATGCCTCAGCTGAATTGCTTTAAGCATGTATACAATGATGTATGAAATCTTACCTTGTAAAAGATGCTGGAAGTGTCGTTCTTCCTGGGTTATACAGGCATTGTATATGGTAACCACATTCTGGCTGACGTGAGTGAGTTTTTCCACTGTAATGTTTCTGATTTAATTTGTAATGTTTTCTTTTAGTTCCTCCAATGTGTGAGGACTTGTTAGACACATTTTTCTTTCAGTTTACTCCGCAAGTAAAAATCACACACTGTTAGATCTGGAGAAAGAGGTGAAACCCTGCAAACATTTCCAAGATTGTAAGAAGGGAAAATGAGCAGGGGCTGAATCGTGTTGAAACCACCCACGCAGTTTTTCTTCTTCCGCTAACGTATAGAAGAATGGCATTAAAATGTCATCTTGGTACGTCTCTGCATTTTTTAGTGTTGCCTTGAAACAAATAGGCCCAATTATTCGTCTTGTACTAACGTCGCACCAAATACCAATCTTCCTATCATAATTAGGGACTTTATAAACACCATTAAGATTTTCTGCACACCAATAGAGAGTTATGACTAATCACATGACCATTAAGAGGAAACCAGAAATTTTACATACAAAAATACAGTGTTGCAATGATAACTGTCTCAGCATGTTTACAGCTGAGATTCAGACTAGCGACAGATGCTTGCCAGGTTGAACACGTGCAGGCTGTTTGCAAGGTCAAGAACTATGCGTGCGTCTCCCATACTGCAGCTGCCGTATCCGAGAGTAAGAACACCGCTTCGTTTATATGAGAGACCCTGTATATTTTAGGGGATTTGCCTACTCCCATAAGGGACCTGGGCCCAATAAATGAACATTTCTGACCAAGCTTCCTACAGAGGGTAAGTGCAAACCTAGGTTCAGACAGGAGCATAAGAAAAATCTGTTTGTTTTTGTTTGTTTTGAGTCCAGTGCGATGTGTAACTTACGCGTATCCCAGCAGGCTGCATATGCTCCGTGGCGAGGACTGATCCCAGTTGGTGACACAAGCAGGCTTCCAGTCTTGGAGTTCAGGATGGAACACCTCGAGCTTCCCGTGACCTTCATCTCCCATTCGCTCACTCAGACGAACTGGAACAGTACTTGTGTCCTCACTGTCATGACCACAGGGGTTGTAATATTGAGAGGGGGATGACAATTAAGATATTAGAAAGTACTTAGACTTGTACAGGATTATGCCAATGTTATTTAAATTGTTCTTGACTTCTGGAACAGACAGTGTAGAAGTACATCACCATCATATACACTGATATTTGCTGATGACCAAGTATGTTTTACTCTAGTCAGAGATGATTACAAATGATAAAAATCATCTTTGGTCTGTAGTGACAAATTACAATTAAAATATAGGATTTTTATCCACCTTATTCAATACACAATGTTGTTAACTCTAAAATGAACACATGAGTAGTTTAAAGTATAGACATGTTTCGATCCTTTGAGATCATCATCAGTATATTAAAATGTTATAAAATGATTAAAACATAAAGAAATTTGTGTGAAAAGTTAATAGTTATGTCCTCTCATTGCGATCTTCTTTTGTGGAAAAGTTATTAGAATATTAACATCCACAACATCGAACTTGGTCCAATTTAAACATACTAAAACCAACAGGCACATAAGATTCAAAAAATTTCTATTATTTATGTACAAAACCTAAGAACTCTATAACAGTATTTACATATAAGGTTGAGAAACATGCAAGAACTCACTCAAAGTGTGGTGAAACAAAACAGGTCCGTCAACTTTCTCTTGAACTAGCGGTTTTCTGTGTTTACTGCACGACATGACAGTACTCTTTAAGGATATGAAATTAAATAATATGCACCACTATTCTACTGTAATTCAAGAAACCCCTGTGGGTAGAATACATGGCTGTCATAAGAGGACGCCAGAGGCGCTCAACTTTCCTCTCCGACTTCCCTTGGTCAACTCTGTATTAGGGATGCAAGGGTTCATTTTGATGTCTTCGTGGACATTCTCTTCCCTTTGCCAATGCCTAAATTCTTTGAATGGATGGACCTCTTTTTCTTCTTCTCTCTGATTAGTGTTATGTTCCTGTTAAAACCACTGCAACTAACTTCAACACTACTTTCCAAAACCAGTGGAGTGCAATGAGAATCGAGTCTTTCATGACTGATCATTCGTGGAAACTACCAGTCCAAAAGAAGCTAATTTGAAAACAAGTAGAAACCTAACAGTAATATTTATGTACAGGTATCTTCCTTTGAATTATTCAAACAGATTTTTTTCTCTCATTTGTGATGTTTTCATGGCAGCCAACATAAATCTTTCTGCATGCTGCTTGTAGGCTGCCTGTTGAGAAAACCTGCCCTGGTGTGTACCAATTTAATCATCATAAAAATAATTTTTTCACCACAAGATGATTTCTAGCATTCTACAACTGATAATGCTATAATTTCCCATAACAATCTATTTTTAGTTTCTTACTTTGATGAGGAAATGGTTGTGCTAGCCTTGCCTTTCTAATGAAGGTGAAAATGAAGATACTTACGACAGTTCCGCTCGTCTTGACCCCATGGACAATGGATCACGCCATCGCACACGTGTGTCTGCGACATACACCTCTTCTCCCCACAGTGTATCATGCCTGGAAACAACCAAACACCATCACTTTTGGCCAGATGTGCCTAACAGTTATTGTCATTATATTAATAATAGTAGTAATAATAGATTATGTAACCTCAGTTAAGAACTCAACACTCTGGCTTAACGAACTTCGAAAGTACCTAAAAATGCAAACATAAGTTCAACAGACATTCTAGAAAGAGACATCTTTAGACATTAAGTAAACAATTGGGAAGTTACATCAGAGCAACTACAACAACAAAAACAGTACAGACCAAAGTGGTCAGAATAACGTAAACAAGCCTTCTTGGAAAGAACGACTGCCTAATGGAACAACAAGAAGAACCCACAGAAGAATTGACAAAGTTATTTGCTTAACATCTTCCAATATTGGGAGAATTCACTGCTATTGCTGCTGCTGCTACTACTACTACTACTACTTCTACTACTGCTGCTGCTGCTGTTGAAATTACATAGTATTTATAGAAAAAAAAATGACAAAACTGTCAAAGATCACTGCTATCTACTATAAAGTATTGCCAACATGTGTGTTCTCTACCTGTGCATTGTTATTGATCATTTGTACAGTGCTGGTGACATAGTTTTGTTGTGCAACATTCTTGACGTAAGCTTGGCTTTTATTTCAACATCTCCTACATTTGTTGTGAAATGTTTTCAAATCGAACAGTCCATCCGGCTCATTTCTTAGGAATACTCACTATCACACAATTCATGGCCTTATTGCAAGAGCTTTTCGTGATAACGGGTGAGGCAATGATTAATGACTGACAGAAGAAATGAAATGATATTGGAGAGTGTTGCTGGATGAAAGATGACAGGGAAAACTGGAGTACCTGGAGAAAAACCTGTCCCGCCTCCGCTTTGTCCAGCACAAATCTCACATGCAGAGAATGGGATATGAACCACGGAAGCCAGTGGTGAGAGGCCACCATGCTGCCACCTGAGCCATAGAGGCTTAAGTTCTTCCTTTACCGTCTCTAATTTACTACTTTGGAGCAAATCTTGGCTGTTCCAATTTTCAATTTTGATTCTTTTTCTGCAGCTGTAAGAATGGATACTATTGACATGTTTGAAAAGTAATATATTTCCCTTATACTGTACACCATCCGGCCCAGACCCTAATTGGTGCTGATTTCCACTAGGTTTGCTTGGCAAACAACATTCCTGGTCTCCAGTAATCTGATGAGTAATCTTGGAATTACAATTAGGTGGTTTCCCATTGCCTTCCCATTCTGTATGCCATTGACCAAATTCCAAGTTCATACACCTTTTACAGTGATTCTCATCCTTAATTTTTTTTTTTTTGCAAGTTGTTTTACGTTGCACCGACACAGATACGTCTTATGGAGACGATGGGATAGGAAAGGCCTAAGAGTGGGAATGAAGCAGCCATGGCCTTAATTGAGGTACAGCCCCCAGCATTTGCCTGGTGTGATAATGGGAAACAACGGAAAACCATTTTCAGTGCTGCCAACAGTGGGATTTGAACCCACTATCTTCCGGATGCAAACTTACAGCTGCGCACCCCTAACCGCACGGCCAGTTCACCCGGTGATTCTCACCCTAAGGACAAATGAATGCCCTTTTTTTCGGTTCATTCACCTCTTTTGCCGTTGAGATGCCAGATCTTCTTTTGCCATCAGAGCTGTTGACCATTTTTCTCTATATCCCTAGACAGAGGTCCTTACAGGTGCTCATAAGCCACTCCTAACCTGGAGAAGAGACGCTGTACAGTGAATTAGAGTAGCATCTCCTGCACTTGGGGGACCATTACCTCATTTAAAAGGGCTCATCTGCCTGAAGTCCGTGCTTGTTCTACATCAGACCTTAGAGATTTACTTCTTTGCCTGAGGTCCTACGTCAACTTAAAGACATCATATTATGACAAGAATATCATAAACATAATTTTTGTTATTATATGTATTTTAATGTTATAATTATTACTGCAATATTGCCTTTGGCTGGTATAAATATGTTTTAGTTATCACATGATCTGTTTAATTTTATTTGGCTGAAGATGGCCACTAAGGGGCTGAAACTGATACCAAGACTGATGTAATAGTATTTACTTGATATATTGTATTATAAGGAGTGGGATGTAAAACCAATAACATTATTATTTTTATTATTAAACTGGTAAACGTTGGCACCTAGTGTCCACATGTTTCTGACATTATAAGGAAGTAGAAATTAATTAAAATTCTACTTGGAAAGAGTGTCAGAGAAGAGACGTGTTCATTCTGATGTCCAGGAAACCACCATCCCACCGCCCGAAGTACATTAATTTTTATAACCTAACGTAGAGCTTTGCGTGCCATTTAGTGTACGGTAAGTCTGTTCAACTTCTAAATCCTTACACAGTAGTGGCGATTAGTGGGAGAAAATATTTGTGCAGAAAATATTACATTTTTATTCCACTTTAGCCAGCTGAAATGAGGAATTATTAAAACAAGCAATTTATACAAGCCCTGTTGTCTTATCATGTAATTATTTCCTTTTTCTTTAATTAATAACAAAATTATTAGCAGAAATATGCAAAAAATGTTGTTCGTTGTGGGCAACTGATTTGTATAGTGTCACAGCAAGTAGCAGAGACTTTGCACGTACTGTGGCGAAGGGTAGTAGGTGTATATTTTTTGCCAAGTTCATGGTTACTGAGGTATGATTCACAGTACGGTACCTCAGTGCCAAAAAAAAAAAAAAAAAAAAAAAAAAAAAAAAAAAAAACCTTCTACCCTTCTACCCTTCCTCACAGCACATGCAAAGTCTCCACTACATGCATTGTCGTATCGTATCGTAATCTGTTTACCCTCCAGGGTCGGCTTTTCCCTCGGACTCAGCGAGGGATCCCACCTCTACCGCCTCAAGGGCAGTGTCCTGGAGCTTCAGACTCTGGGTCCGGGGATACAACTGGGGAGGATGACCAGTACCTCGCCCAGGCGGCCTCACCTGATATGCTGAACAGGGGCCTTGTGGGGGGATGGGAATATTGGAAGGGATAGACAAGGAAGAGGGAAGGAAGCGGCCGTGGCCTTAAGTTAGGTACCATCCCGGCATTTGCCTGGAGGAGAAGTGGGAAACCACGGAAAACCAGTTCCAGGATGGCTGAGGTGGGAATCGAACCCACCTCTACTCAGTTGACCTCCCGAGGCTGAGTAGACCCCGTTCCAGCCCTCGTACCACTTTTCAAATTTCGTGGCAAAGCCGGGAATCGAACCCGGACCTCTGGGGGTGGCAGCTAATCACACTAACCACTACACCACAGAGGCGGGCACATGCATTGTCATTATACAAATAGGTTCGCTTCGACGAACGATGTTTTCCGCTAATGATTTTTGTTAATAAATCAAGGAAATGGCGCGCACACACACACACACACACACACACACACCCGCTCTGCACTGGATTTAGAAATCAGAAATATAATTACCGGTACTGATTAGTGGAGGCATAATAAGAATCTTATACAAAAAGTAATTACATAGATTATTAGTATTCTGCTTGGAGTAGGTACGAGGACAGTTTGAAAAGTTCTCTGAATCACCACTAGGTGTCGGTACTAGAGCAACGAGGTTCCCGCGCAATAATCACACATCCTTTGTGAGTGAACACGTGGCGTGTCAGTGCTCTAGCTGCGGGAGTGTGGTAGTGACGACTCTTTGTTGTTGTTCCCGCGTAGTGATTTGTGACAATGGAAAACATTGAGATTCGAGCAGTGATTAGGCTAAATACTTTGTAAAGAAAGGTATGAAAGCAAAGGAAATTCATGCCGACTTTCAGAACACACTGGAGGACTCTGCTCCTTCATTTTCAACTGTTGCCAAGTGGACCAGCGAGTTTAAATTTGGTCGGGAGAGCTTGGATGATGATCCGCGTAGTGGACGGCCAAAAAGTGTTACGACCCCAGAATTTATCGCAAAAGTGCATAAAATGGTCATGGAGGATCGTCGACTGAAAGTGCGGGAGATTGCTGAAGCTGTAGGGATGTCTTCTGAATGGGTAGATTATATTTTAACCGAAGAATTGGGTATGAAAGAAATATCCGCAAGATGGGTGCCGCGGCTCTTGGACATTGGACAATAAACGCACCAGATTGGAAATGTCCGAACGAAGTCTGGCCCGTTTTCAGTGCAACCAACAAGATTTTTTGCGCCGGTTTGTGACTACAGATGAAACTTGGGTCCACTACTACACCCCAGAGACAAAACAGTAGTCAAAGCAGTGGAAACATGCTGATTCACCACCACCAAAGAAAGCAAAGGCAGTGCGTTCGGCCGGAAAGGTCATGGCCTCAGTTTTCTGGGATGCAAAAGGCATTCTGATGATAGATTATCTTCCTACTGGCCAAACAATTACGGGGCAATACTATGCAAACCTCCTAGACCAACTACAGGAAAGGATACGCGAAACAAGGCCTGGTTTGGCAAGGAAAAACGTCATCTTTCATCAGGACAACGCTCCGCCGCACACAGGTGTTTTTTGCCATGGCAAAACTTCATGAACTGGGGTACGAATTGTTGCCACATCCACCTTATTCACCTGATTTGGCACCATCAGACTTTCATCTATTCCCCAAGCTGAAAATATTCCTCGGTGGACGGAGATTTTCTACAAGGGAAGAACTGACAGCCGAATTGGAGAGGTATTTTGCAGGCCTGGAGGAATCTCATTTTCGAGATGGGATCAAGGCATTGGAACATCGCTGGACCAAATGCATTAGTCTACAGGGAGACTATGTTGAAAAATAAAAGCAGTTCCACCGAGGTAAGATACTCAATTCTAGTACATTCCAAGATCTTTTGAAACCACTTATGTACACTATCTTTTTTAACACCATTGGAGCGAAAAGTTTTAGGATACCGTACATTCAAATCCGAGTAAAGCTTTCGAACCCGGCTGGGCGTCCACGAAGCGGCATACTGGCCTCTACTACAGTAAACCGTCCGGATTCGTCAGATCATTGGTCGATAAATCTTTACCAAGCTCTCTTAAAAAAATGTGCGAACCATAAGAAAAGTGAAATCACTTTTTCGTGTCTATTTAATTTTATTCCATCCCGTTTGGTACATTTACTCACAAGAGAGAGATTCTACACTGAGATACCGGTATCCGAAAAAAAAAAAAATAATGCTACCATGTAAGTTACAGCCACTTTTGCAAGAGAGAATAGAGAAAAGATAGGGAGTTTGGAGGAATTTCTATGCGTCGGACGCCATGGTTACGCCAGTTTGGAAAGAGGGAGGATACGTACCTTAGACATGCCGTCAGGCGTTTCGCGATGCATGGCATCCATTACACGATTTGTATGGTGAAACACTATTGCACGTCAAACAAAACGTGTATCTGTGAACTCTGTAAAGTACACTGTGAGAGATATCACATAAAGTTCTGTAGTAAGAGATCTGAGATCCGGCCCCGCAGTGTAGGGGGCAACGCATCCGCCTCGGGTTCGATTCCCGGCCGGGTGAGAGGTTTTTAATTGTAAAAATATATATACTTAAATATTTTTCTTTTGCCAAGGTCATGCGCACTGAGGTATGATTCACCCGCTTGCCGCGCGCCTTCGACAGTCTGGCAGTCTCTTCAGTGTCTGTTAGTTTCTTAGCGTGTAGTCAAATACGAAATGATTTTAATTGTATTATCACGCTGTACTTCCATTTAATTGTAATAAATGCGTAATATTGTTCCTCTGGTGAAAGTTTTATTGTGTAGTATTGGATCAAAGTCCGCCTCTGTGGTGTAGTGGTTAGTGTGATTAGCTGCCACCCCCGGAGGCTCGGGTTCGATTCCCGGCTTTGCCACGAAATTTGAAAAGTGGTACGAGGGCTGGAACGGGGTCCACTCAGCCTCGGGAGGTCAACTGAGTAGAGGTGGGTTCGATTCCCACCTCAGCCATCCTCGAAGTGGTTTTCCGTGGTTTCCCACTTCTCCTCCAGGCAAATGCCGGGATAGTACCTAACTTAAGGCCACGGTCGCTTCCTTTTTTCTCCCTTGTCTATCCCTTCCAATCTTCCCATCCCCCACCAAGGCCCCTGTTCAGTATAGCAGGTGAGGCCGCCTGGGCGAGGTACTGATCATTCTCCCCAGTTGTATCCAACGATTTACCGAGCTCGATAGCTGCAGTCGCTTAAGTGCGGCCAGTATCCAGTATTCGGGAGATAGTAGGTTCGAATCCCACTGTCGGCAGCCCTGAAAATGGTTTTCCGTGGTTTCCCATTTTCACACCAGGCAAATGCTGGGGCTGTACCTTAATTAAGGCCACGGCCGCTTCCTTCCCACTCCTACCCCTTTCCTGTCCCATCGTCGCCATAAGACCTATCCGTGTCGGTGCGACGTAAAGCAACTAAAAAAAAAAAATCCCCCGATTCGATGTCTGAAGCTCCAGGACGCTACGCGGTAGAGGTGGGATCCCTCGCTAAGTCCGAGGGAAAAGCCAACCCTGGACAATAAACAGATTAAGAAAGAAAGTATTGGATCAAAATCTTAAAAATCTATTATTACCGCATTTAAATTGGTAAACTCTCAACCTTTAGCGTCCATCATCCGTCGTATACGACCTTAGAAGCGAACTCCTCTTTTTCGAAATTCGTTCAGAGGGCATCAAAAACTTACCATATTGTAGCTTGTTTCTTCAGTTTTGATGTATATAACCTCCCATCTCAATCCCCACCCTCTTCCGGGTACTGTTTGTTGTGTGTATATTTTTTGCCTCCGCACTTTCAATCCGCAATCGCCGCTACTGTTCGACATCAGGGAGTAAAGAATACAGGGAGATGCCTTGGAGCTCTGAGAGTGAAGCCCAATGACCGCGCTCTGCATAGGGGGGTGTGGTCGTATATAGACGCGAGAACGCATGTTGTTTTCTTGACAGTCAAACCGTTGCCCACGTTGACAACGGTCAAACGCAGCACAGCTCATTCGGTGAACGCGAACTGTAATTGCGGGAATTTTCAGACGCGAACACTGTACGACATACTAAAACGTAAAAGAGATACTAATATAAAGTTGGTGTTGTAGCTATTATAATGTATTGTGCGTATGGTTGCACGAATAGGAAAAACGAAACATTTTCTTGGAATAACATTTCACAGGTAAGATTCTAAGTATGGCTTATAATATGCATTACAGTATATTGTATTACCTCCATTGTTATTGTGCTAGTATTTCGGAGTCCCAGAAGCACCATCCACGTTTCGTAAGAACTTTTAGGTTAGTCAGGCTACTTATCACCTCTGAAATTTTTATCCCGTTGTGGGTGGGAGCAGTAGAAAAAACCTACGGCATCCCACGCCTGTCATAAAAGGCGACTAAAAGGGGCCCAATGGTACTTACGAATGTGGGTTGGCGACCACGGGGCCTTTAGCTGAGTCCTGCATTGCTTCCACTTGTGTCAGGCTTCTCACTTTCATCTATCCTATCTGAACTCACTTTGTCAACTCTTGTTTCTTCCGACCCCGACGATATTACGTGCGGAGGTCTAGGGAGTCTCATTTTCACGCCTTTCGTTACCCTTGTCTTTCTTTGGCAAATACCTTCACTTTTCGAAGTGTTGGACCCCTTCCATTTTTTCCCCTTGATTAGTAATAGAGAATGGTTTACTTGATGGCTGTAGTTGCTATTAAAACAATAATCAGCACAACCACCACCACTCTAACATTTGTAGTAAACGATGTTGCTAAGCCCAGTTTTGTGATTTATTGCATATTCCCCTCAAGCATTCAGATTGCATTTTGCCGTTATTAATAGCCTACTGCTTGTCTTTACCGATATCTGCAGGCCTCAATTTACAAATGGGCGGACTGGGCATTTGCCCAGGGCACCAGTTTCTGAGGGGCGGCGGCCGGCGGATCGAGTGATTATGGCCTGCGTAATTACGTCTTAAATTCATTACACTCAAATTAATTTTACATTCCAAAAATTATTCCAATTATTTTATTTGCCTATATAAAACAATTTAAACTATTCTAACTTGAAAACCTGAATTTAATCTACATATTTAAATTTTATGAAAAAAATGTGTCTTATTTCTAAAATTATTTACTTACATACAAACTATCAAACTGAACCAACGGCTTTTTAAATAAAAATAAAAACAGCCCGATTCTTATTTGGCTGTTATCTTTATTTGACTGGATAAGTTTAATTATGAGAATTAACTGTATTTGCATAATGTGCTGTCTTAAAACTCATAATCTTGAAAATTTTAATATTTAATTTGTAAACAGTTACTTTTTAGGGGAACAGGAAAACGAGCAGAGGAGGGGGGGGGGGGGGGGGGGGCAAAATATTGTTTGCCCAGGGTGCTAACTACTTGAAATCGGGGCCTGATATCTGGTGAATATTTACATTCCTATTTTCAAGATACTCAATTTATAGCACCGATAGTCAACTAGCGAAAGAGGTACGTAAATTCAGCATTGGTTTAATGTCAGCATAATATATGCACCGTTATACTGAGGGTTAAGCTCAGTAAATAAACACACATTTGTGGTGAAAACAAGCTGCAGGACTAGTAGACCTACAAAGTGGTCAGAAGGACGGAAGAGGCAACACGGTGAGTTGATGAAGAGATTTTGGAAGAATAGGAAGGCGAAAGTCATCAAGCCGATGAACACGTTCCAACGCGCTCTACGAATGGGCTCAACGAAATAATAATAATAATAATAATAATAATAATAATAATAATAATAATAATAATAATAATAATAATAATAATAATAATAATTTATCACCATTGGTTCATTTCAGCATCAAGTGTTACTTATGTTAGCTCTCTCTCTCTCTCTCTCTCTCTCTCTCTCTCTGTGTGTGTGTGTGTGTGTGTGTGTGTGTGTGTGTGTGAGAGAGAGCGCTTATGCTTGGTTACTCTATTATCAGCCATAATGGTTTAGGGCTTTTTATGGTGCTGCAGTTAAGCCCGCGCGGTGGCCGTAATCATTCAGGCATCAAGTCTAAATTGTCTGCCTGACACCGTGGTTAGCCGGTTCGAGTCCCGTTGGTCAAAAAACATGTTCACCATCAGAATTTTGGCCGGCATGTTAGGAGAGGTGGTGGTAGGCCTATACAATGTCTAATCACTAGATTGCGTGCCGAAAGCCTGGATTAAATTGCAAATCTCTCTGCAGTAGATATGGCTGAAAAATAACGTAGCAGTTACTTTGTCACAGTTACATGCCTGTCACTGTTACAAATGTAACGACCGGGCGAGTTGGCCGTGCGCGTAGAGGCGCGCGGCTGTGAGCTTGCATCCGGGAGATAGTAGGTTCGAATCCCACTATCGGCAGCCCTGAAGGTGGTTTTCCGTGGTTTCCCATTTTCACACCAGGCAAATGTTGGGGCTGTACCTCAATTAAGGCCACGGCCGCTTCCTTCTCACTCCTAGCCCTTCCCTGTCCCATCGTCGCCATAAGACCTATCTGTGTCGGTGTGACGTAAAGCCCCTAGCAAAAAAAAAAACAAAAAAAACAAAACAAATGTAACGAGGACAAAAATAACTGTTACCGAGTAACGACAACAGAATAACGTACTAGTGAAAACAGAAACTGGGAAATGGTGGACTCTGTTATGGAGGGTAAGAGAAGTAGAGGGAGACCAAGACGACGATGGCTAGACTCAGTTTCTAACGATTTAAAGATAAGAGGTATAGAACTAAATGAGGCCACAGAGCTAGTTACAAATAGAGGATTGTGGCGGCGGTTAGTAAATTCACAGAGGCTTGCAGACTGAACGCTGAAAGGCATAACGGTCTATAATTATGTATGTATGTATGTATGTATGTATGTATGTAAAAATCCATGGGTGCGGGGGGTGTTCTAAACCCCCAGTGACCCCTCCCCCATAGAATTTGAAATAAATTAAATTTGATACTGTGTAATAGAGGACCGAGCTCGATAGCTGCAGTCGCTTAAGTGCGGCCAGTATCCAGTATTCGGGAGATAGTGAGTTCGAACCCCACTGTCGGCAGCCCTGAAGGTGGTTTTCCGTGGTTTCCCATTTTCACACCAGGCAAATGTTGGGGCTGTACCTCAATTAAGGCCACGGCCGCTTCCTTCTCACTCCTAGCCCCTCCCTGTCCCATCGTCGCCATAAGACCTATCTGTGTCGGTGCGACGTAAAGCAACTAGCAAAAACAAAAGTGTAATAGAGGGTTATTTGATCGCATAATTCCGAATCTTTTTAAGTTACTGCGATTAAAAGTATCTGGACTACCGAGTGATACCATGTGTCAGATAGGTAAAAATACGAAATAACAACACTGAAATGCCTTTGATATGACTGGTTCTCATAGGAATTAAGTGGCACTGGTGATCTTGCCAGTATGACAACACGCGCAAAACTCAACTTCGGCGAGTGAATTAAATGCATTACAGCTCGTTGGATTTGCCCCATTGGACTGGTTTGGTTAGACCACTGCCAGGCCCTCAGGTAGGGGCTTGGAAAACAAAATGAGCTGATATTGTTGGTCGGGAGGTAAAGGGGGGAGAGTTACTAGTGATATTTTCACGTATATTTTCTATAAATATATCATTTTTTTTTTCTCACTGCCTGCGTTTCTTCCGATTCTTAAGAGAAACAGGATTGCTGTTTCGGAGCCTCATCTTTGTAGTTATGCTTTGTGGTTGTGTGAGTGAATACTTCTTCTTGAGGCACCTTCTCCTAGCGGAGGTTGGCGGTCCACATAGCCAGCTCTGGACGTGATGTTGCAGCATGGAAAGCATCTTCTGAAGTGCAGTTGTGCCATCTTCGGATGTCCTTCAGCCATGAATTCTTCCTCCTGCCAACAGACCTTTTCCCCTGTATTTTACCTTCAATGATGAGTTGTAATAGCTGGTACTTCTCGCCTCTCATAATGTGCCCTAGATATTGGGTTTTTCTTTTTTTAACAGTAAGTAATAGTTCTTTTTGTTTCTTCATGCGATGAAGGACTTCGTCATTTGAATTTTCAGCACCCACGGTATTCGGAGTAGGCGGCGATATAGATACATTTCAAAAGCAAAATTTTTTTTTTCTAGATTTTGGTCAAGGGTCCAGCTTTCACATCCAAAGAGAAAAATGGAGAATACATAGCACCGAATCATTCGCATTCTTAATTGCACACTTAGGTCCGATTTTGTAGATAGCTGTTTCATGCTAAAAAATTGCCTCCTGGCCTGTTCTATTCTAGATTTTATATCCCTCTTGGAATCACATTCCTCATCTGGCACAGTACCCAAGTATTTGAAGGAGGATACTTGTTCAATCTTACTGCCGTTTATTGACAGGGTTGCTGGAATTTTTCTGTTAGAGAAGACTACAACTTTGGTCTTGGAAGCGTTGACAAACAGGCCAAACTCTTCACTGCGCTGGACTAATTTGTCTATCATGCGTTGGAGCACAGGTAATTCATTTGCTATGACAACAGTATCATCTGCGTACCTGATATTGTTAATTGCCTGTCCATTTATAACTATCCCGCTGTTTGCCTCCAACAATACCTCCTTAAATATTGCCTCAGAATAAATGTTGAATAAGAGAGGTGACAGCACACAACCCTGACGAACACCTTTTCTGATTGTAGACGCTTCTGATGTTCTTTGGTCGATTTTGACATCTGCGGTTTGATTCCAGTACAGTGCGCTGATAATGCGTAAATCGCATTGGTCAATACCAGTCGATCTTAATATCTCTATCATCTTTTCATGTTTCACAGAGTCGAAGGCTTTTTTGTAGTCAATAAAACAAGTATATACATCGACATTCATGTCCCTGCACCTCTGTACTAGTACATTTAAGGAGAAGAGTGCTTCACGTGTCCCGACCCCATTTCGGAAGCCAAACTGGGTCTGATCCATATAAGATTCACATTTATTGTAAATCCGGGTGTGTATGATTCGCAGAAATATTTTGAGGACATGGGACATCAAACTAATCATACGGTAATCATCACACTGGGAGGAGTTCTGCTTCTTCGGTATTGGTATGAAAGTTGATCTCAGCCAGTCAGAAGGTATCTTTCCTGATGTATAGATGATGTTGAACAACGATGTTAGTAGACTGAGGCCGGTTGAGTCCTGTTCAGCTATAACTTTAACAACTTCGGCGTAAATTCTGTCTGAACCGGTAGCTTTACCATTCTTCTGAAGTTTAATGGCATTCAATACTTCACTCTTTGTTATTTCAGGACTGGCTTCATTGATTCTTTCGTCAGGTGGTGGAGGATCATCTCTGTCATCATTGAAGAGATATTCGACGTATTCCTTCCATCTTTTAAGTTTTTATTCAACTCCTAAAATAATCTCATTGTTTGTGTTCCTTAATATTTGCCCGCATCGCTTCTTTTGTAGACCACTCAGCTCTTTCACCTTTTTATATAGGTTAAAGTGATCATGCTTCTTCTGAAGTTCCTCAATTTCCTTGCATTTGTCAGACATCCAGGATTCCTTTGCTTCTCTGCATTTTCTACGTATCTTTTTGTGTATTTAACGGGGTCTTTACCTTTATATTTCCTCCTTTCATTCATAAGCTCCAGGATTTCATCAGTCATACTGAAAGTGTCTAATAGCGGTTGTGTTTTCGGCTGCAAAATTAATTGTTATAAAGGAGAATATATGCCGACATTCTATTTTCCTGTGAATGAAACTCGAAGAAACCGTTGACTTAGAAAAATACTCAGGGAAAATTTAATGGTGAGAAAAAAAGACGGTTGTGTATATTGCTTTTCATTTTCCAGAGGACCAGATTGTTCGGCAACAGAGAACAACTCATCCAAATGATAAAATTACGTGAATTTCCCGTTTTATTTTAAACTTCGTTTGCATTCTGTACAGCCTTTTTAAATTTCTACTCACCTTGACGTATTGTAATTCTGAATTTACAGATTCGGACCTTGTACTTCCTTCCCCTGTGGCTGGGGGCGGTAGAATAACACCTACGGTATCCCCTGCCTGTCGTAAGAGGCGACTAATAGGAGCCCCAGGGGTTCTGAACTTTGGAGAGTGGGTTGGCGACTACGAGACCCTTAGCTGAGTCCAGGCATTGCTTCCATTTGCTTGTGCCAGGCTCCACACTTTCATCTATCCTATTCGACCTTGTGATTTTCGAAAGCAGACTATATCTTTATGACGTCCAGGTAGTTTATGTAACTAATTGTCTCTGGAAACGCACAAGCAAAATCACTGATGTCGCCACTATACTTTCTTTCTGGACAGTCGGTGGTAATATGTTTGATGGTCTGCTTAGAGGCACAACAGTCGCAGTTAGGTTTAGCAATTCTGTTCCATTTGTAGTGGAAATCTGCGCAGTTACCATGGCCCGATCGTATCCTGTTAAGAGTAGACCAGGTGGAGAAAACTGAAGAGATGTTAACACGGGATTTGTCCAATTTGGAAACTTACTTCAGGAACTGGAGACTCAAGCCCAGCACCAATAAAACGGAGGTGTCTTGTTTCCATGTAACAGTCACTTAGCAAATACTAAATTGAACGTGAGTTTCTGTGGCAGGATACTTCACCACAACTGGAACTTTACATATCTTGGAGTAACGTTGGATCTAACACTAACCTACAAGCAACATCTGCTGAACACCGCACAGAAACTGAAAACACGTAACAACATCATTCATAAGCTTTGTGGAACTACCTAGGGTTCTTTGGCAAGCGTTTTACGGTCTTCAACTTTAGGCTTGGTGTATTCAAGTGCTGAGTACTGTGCTCCAGTATGGATGAACAGTCATCACACAAGACTCATTGATACTGAATTGAATTCCACTATGCACATAATAACTGGCACAATTCGACCTACTCCAACTCATTGGCTCCCGCTTTTATCTCGAATAATTCCATCTGATTTACGCAGATCCACCGACCTCATCAAGGAATTTAATAAAATCTTAAGGAACCCCAATCTACCTGTACATGAAGATCTACGAACTATAAACCAAAACAGATTACGTTCACGCCATCCAACTTTACGTAACGCCTTAGACATGGTTGCTAGAGGCTACAACCCTACTACAGAGTGGAAAAGACGGTGGGAAGCAGCAACGGAGATCCATCTGCACAGTATGTTCTCGAATGCCAAACTACCACGTAAAACATGGTCTGGTCTGAACAGAATAAGAACAGGCC
Organism: Anabrus simplex; assembly: GCF_040414725.1. Classification (NCBI taxonomy): domain Eukaryota; kingdom Metazoa; phylum Arthropoda; class Insecta; order Orthoptera; family Tettigoniidae; genus Anabrus; species Anabrus simplex. Next base: position 19,265,452 of record NC_090274.1, on the reverse strand, counting down.
ATGGCAGATGCTGAGACAGGTTGTTTAAATGGAACAAGTTGCCGACACCCGCGTGTGACTGCGGAGCTGCACGACAAACCATACACCATATTGTCAGAGAGTGTGGAACGCGGGCATACACAGGCAGCAAAGTGGATTTTCTGATGGCAACTCCAGAAGCAATACAGTGGATCAATGATCTTGACATTCAGTTGTAAGCAGTCTTTTCTTGTTCATTGTTTTATTGTATGTAAATACGTACTGTATATAATTTATTTCTGTACTCAACTTGATTGTATGAGCCATACGCTAAATAAAAGTAGACCAGGTTTTTCGAGGAAGCTCAAATCCAGGTGGCAACGACGAACCAATTTTGTGACAGATTTTACTCAGGCCTAGTATCTCGTCTTTCCTGCCATTCCTGGGTTATATTGACGTTGGTATTCTTCAATTCTATTGCAGTTCTTATTGGTGGATTTTGAGACCTTAGACGATTCAGACCGAGCTCAATAGCTGCAGTCGCTTAAGTGCGGCCAGTATCCAGTATTCGGGAGATAGTAGGTTCGAACCCCACTGTGGGCAGCCCTGAAAATGGTATTTCGTGGTTTCCCATTTTCACACCAGGCAAATGCTGGGGTTGTACCTTAATTAAGGCCACGGCCGCTTCCTTCCCACTCCTAGCCCTTTCCTGTCCCATCGTCGCCATAAGACCTATCTGTGTCGGTGCGACGTAAAGCAACCAGCAAAAAATAAATAAATAAATAAATAAATAAATAAATAAATAAATAAATAAATAAATAAATAAATAAATAAATAAATAAATAAATAAATAAATAAATAAAATAGACGATTCAGATGGACATCAGCGATATCACTATGTATTGGTAACTGGGGATTACCCATTATTTTCTTGAACTCACCGAGGGGAGCGTTTTTACGTGTAATATCTGGTGGGAAGGTATCGCTGAGAATAGGTAGACAACATGTGGGTGTAGACATTATTGTGCCGGTGATAGGACGTAGCGTGGTGTTGAGCTGCGTATCTGTGAGGTTGGTGTGAGGGCTATTCAGTCAAACAGGAGCACATTACTCGGCAGTCGAAAACACAAGTCCCAAAGCTGTGCATCGAAGTCAAGTTGCCATCTAATAATAATAATAATAATAATAATAATAATAATAATAATAATAATAATAATAATAATAATAATAATAATAATAATAGTTCTATATGCAGCCGAAACTCTGTCTCTAAATGCCAACAAAGGACTCCTTGAAGAACTGGAGAAAAAAGAGCGCAAAATTGTGAGAGGAATCTTGGGATCAAAGTACAGAAATGGAATCCATCAAAAGAGATCCAACGAGGAAGTCTACAACAAAATGGAGAAAATTACTGACACAATCAGAAAAAGACGGGCACGGTTTTACGGTCATCTGAAAAGAGTGGACGAAAGAAAACTAAAGAGATCTTTCACTTTTTTGATTCAAACCCCAAAACCACAATTCCCTGGTTTAGAAATACCAAAGAAGACCTGCAAATGCTACATATCTCAGCTGAAGACGCCCTTGACAGAGATCTCTTCCGCAAGAAAATATTGACGAACGGGCTAAACCGAGACGAGCAACCAAAAGAGAAGACACGGTGCCCCTTGGACAGAGGAGCGTAAGCTGGCCCACTCACAAAGAATGAGGGAAATTTGGGCTCTAAAGAAGGCCAAGTTCAGTGTCAAATGCAACAAGACTTAACGTGGTCCTTGATGGCCCCAGCGAATTATGTATAATAATAATAATAATAATAATAATAATAATAATAATAATAATAATAATAATAATAATAATAATAATAATAATAATAATCTGTGAGCTTGCATCCGGGAGATAGTAGGTTCGAATCCCACTATTGGCAGCCCTGAAGATGGTTTTCCGTGGTTTCCCATTTTCACACCAGGCAAATGTTGGGGCTGTACCTTAATTAACCCCCTGTGGGTGGGGGCGGTAGAATAACACCCACGATATCCCCTGCCTGTCGTAGAAGGCGACTAAAAGGTGCCCCAGGGGCTCTGAACTTTGGAGTGTGGGTTGGCGACCACGAGGCCCTTAGCTGAGTCCTGGCATTGCTTCCACTTACTTGTGCCAGGCTCCTCACATTCATCTATCCCATACGACCTCCCTTGGTCAACTCTTGTTCTTTTCCGACCCCGACGCTATTAGGTTTGCAAGGGCTAGGAAGTCTTTCATTTTCACGCCCTTCGTGGCCCTTGTCTTCCTTTGGCCGATATGTTCATTCTTCGAAGTGTCGGATCCCTTCCATTTTTCCCTATGATTAGTGTTATATAGGGGATGGTTGCCTAGTTGTACTTCCTCTTGAAACAATAATCACCACCACCACCGTACCTTAATTAAAGCCACGGCCGCTTCCTTCCAACTCCTAGGCCTTTCCTATCCCATCGTCGCCATAAGACCTATCTGTGTCGGTGTGACGTAAAGCCCCTAGCAAAAATAAATAAATAAATAAATAAATAAATAAATAAATAAATAAATAAATAAATAAATAAATACAGTGAGACATTTACTAATAATGTTATTTGTTTTACGTCCCACTAACTACTTTTTAAGGTCTTCGGAGACGCCGAGGTGCCGGAATTTAGTCCCGCAGGAGTTCTTTTACGTGCCAGTAAATCTACCGACACGGGGCTGTCGTATTTGAGCACCTTCAAATACCACCGGACTGAGCCAGGATCGAACCTGCCAAGTTGGGGTTAGAAGGCCAGCGCCTTAACCGTCTGAGCCACTCAGCCCGGCGAGACATTTACTGATATCGTTCCTGATAGCTCTCAGAATTTCATCAAAACTTCCAGTATTCATTCTGAAGTAAATGTAATATCGTTTTTCTTCCGCCAGGAGTTGGAGAATCAATGTAAGACAAAAATTCAGTTCCTCTCTCGACATGTTTATATTTCGTACCTAAATGTTCCTCCATTTTTCGCCTAAAATAAAACCAGAAGTAGTGATTACTGACAGGCACTTCATTAAAATAACTCTTTATGTACTGTGTATGCGTACTAAATCAATCTATGCGAATTTAGTGTAGGGAAAATACTTACGTTTTCATCAAGAGTGACTTCTTCCTCCAAAGATGGCTCCATGACTGTGGACTCGGTATTGAGGCAATGCAAATATTGATAGAGTGCATGCAGAATATAGAAACATGTCAATCTTACCTTCCTTCTCGCATTTGTGACAGTTGAGCTCGTCTGTGCGATCTTCACAGTCCAAATGGCCGTCGCAGCGCCAGTCGGCGGGGATACAGCGTTTAGCGTCGCACTGGAAGCCTGCCTTGCATGCTGCGAATGGAATAAGCATAAGTCAGACCTCAAAAGAAGTGCAATTGAATTCCAGGAAGTTTATTTCATTATTATGTTGCCCCCCACCTCATCTCCCTGACCCTTTTCTCACTTTATTGGGGTGGGCATTTGGCCTATGGATTTGGTCCAGTTTTACGGTTGATATCCTTCCTAACGCTGACCATATGTATTCACTATAACGTGTTTCGGTGGTATTATTATTATTATTAGCGTATGGCAAGGAAATTATATACATAATATACTAAAATATATACACAAAAAACATTGATTCATTCCAGACTTTAGTGTTATCTGTTATCATATCTGAATGTCCAACTTTTGAATCCCCTGTAGTGCTTCCGCTATTGGTGATAGGAAGTCTTCCAATCTCCCTGGATAAGCCAGAGTCGCGAACCGAAATATTGTGCTCCTTCAACCACTCGATCAACACATTATTTCTAGCGGCCATTATTGGTGCTTTGTTAAGAATGGCCGAGTGAACTGAAAAAGACCGAGAAAAGAACTGAGCACAATACAACACACAGCTGGTAGCACGTGGTTACAGTAAACAACAGATCGACAACACTGGTAACCGGAACTCGTTCGCGCTCTATTGGAGCGATCGGCTGCCTATAATTGGCTGTTTATTAATTCACGTAGCCTCCGCCAAAAGGCCCCGATTCCCGACCGATCCGAGCACTTTACTCACGTATGGTTAATTCTTCTGGTTTGGCGACCTAGTGTCTGTGTTCGTCACAACATACCACCATTCCTCACATTGTAAGCGAGTGTCATTATTGTTTTCCTAGAGAAAATCCTGAAATTCAAGCTAAATTTCAGACATAAAAGAAATTCAAACATTTAAGCTCTTTAGAACTATCTCAATTTAGAAATTTACCAACGTTTCGCCCCAGTGTAGCAGTCGGCTCATCAGTTGGATTGCCGCACCGTTCTAAGACGCCATTGACACATCCTTTGACTCCAAAATATCTTATGACTCAATTGCTCGCGAAACACTGTCCCATATACTGAAAGAATAAGGTCTAGACTTCCAAACACAGAGACAGACACAAGTTAAAAGTTAAAATCACGGTTAAAATTTCAGATGCCTTAACAATCAAAACAAAAGTAGACGAAGAGGCGCACTCTGACCATTATTCTTTTTGATTTAGTATTACGTTGGTGAAAATTATTTTTTTCTTTCCTTCTTTCTTTATCCGTTTACGCTCCAGAGTTGGTTTTTCCCTCGGATGCAGCGAGAGATCCCACCTTTACCGCCTCAAGGGCAGTGTCCTGGAGCGTGAGTCTTTGGATTGGGGATACAAATGGGAAGGGGGGCCAGTAACTCGCCCAGGCGGCCGCACCTGCTATGCTCAACATGGGCCTTGTAGGGGGATTGGAAGATCGGAAGGGATAGACAAAGAAGAGGGAAGGAAGCGGCCGTGGCCTCAAGTTAGGTACCATCCCGGCAATTACCCGGAGGAGAAGTGGAAAACCACGGAAAACCACTTCGAGGCCGAGTGGGGGAATCGAACCTCCTTCTACTCAGTTGACCTCCCGAGGCTGATTGGGGCAATCGAACCCGGAACTTTGGGGGGTGGCAGCTAATCACATGAACCACTACACCACAGAGGCGGACACAATCGAAAATTAATCCTGAAAATTAATCAAACAATAGGCAGAGGAAAATTAGAGTAAGATTGTCTAGCACTTGCAGACGACCTAGCAATCTTAACTCGTAGGCTGCGAAATTAGACAGAAATGGCGGTGGTGAGGAGAATGATCGTAGGACTTAACTACTAGTGTTTATTTCTGGCAATTCGCGGCGAGGGAGGAGGGGTATAATTCTCCAGGAAGTACATTACCCCCTCGTCCAGAAAAATGTGAAATTAAACATTTTTTGTTTAAATTCTGTTGTTATGACAAGAATGATGAAAATGAAAATTCACAGCCTGTTTCCAATTGTTCGACCGGGTCAGGAATGAAATGAATGAAGCCGCATCTAGCGGCGAGGATAGGAACTGTGCCGGCTGTCGAAGCCTGTCGGATTCATCTGGGGCAATGATTAATGAATGACAGATGGAATGAAATGATATTGGAGAGTGTTGTTGGAATGAAAGATGACGTGAAAAACCGGAGTACCCGGAGAAATACCTGTCCCATCTCCGCTTTGTCCAGCACAAATCTAACATGCAGTGACCGGGATTTGAACCACGGAACCCAGCGGTAAGAGGCCGGCGCGCTGTCGCCTGAGCCACGCAGGCTCCAAACAAGAATGATGAACGTTGGAAAGTCATTCCGTTTGTACACTCCTTCAGTGAATATTGTCCTATTGGCTACCTAACGGAAACATACCCTCTCAAGTACAGGAAGGAAGGTATATTATTACCTGGGTGTCAGATGGACTTGCCAGAGTGAAGCATGAACAGGTGCGGAGTTGCTTTATTGCTCAAGGTCTGGCAGTCATTCTATTATTTCTATATTATGTGTACTATTGCTGATGTTTTTATGAAAATATGCACTGTAAAATACATTAATTTCAGTAATATATGTGATCTAGATTTTCCTCATTATTTTATAATGCACGATGGAAGGACATTCCAGGAATAATTAATGATCAAGGGGAGTGTGTATGCGAGGATCTTCAAAAGGCAGAAGTATTCAGTCAGCAGTATGTAAAGATTGTTGGTTACAAGGATAATGTCCAGATAGAGGAGGTGACTAATACTAAAGAAGTATTAAAATATACCTATGGCAGCAATGACATTTACAATAAGATACAAAATTTGAAAACTAGAAAAGCAGCTGGAATTGATAAGGTTTCGGGGGATATACTTAAGACAATGGGCTGGAATATAGTACCATATCTGAAGTACTTGTTTGATTATTGTTTGCATGAAGGAACTTTACCAAATGAATGGAGAGTCGCTATAGTAGCCCCTGTATATAAAGGAAAGGGTGATAGACATAAAGCTGAAAATTACAGGCCAGTCAGTTTGACATGCATTGTATGTAAGCTTTGGGAAAGCATTCTTTCTGATTATATAAGACATGTTTGCAAAATTAATAACTGGTTTGATAGAAGGCAGTTTGGGTTTAGGAAAGGTTATTCCACTGAAGCCCAACTTGTAGGATCCCAGCAAGATATAGCAGATATCCTGGATTCAGGAGGTCAAATGGACTGTATCGCGATTGACCTGTCTAAGGCATTTGATAGGGTAGATCAGGGGAGACTACTGGCAAAAATGAGTGCAATTGGACTTGACAAAAGAGTGACTGAATGGGTGGCTCTGTTTCTAAAAAATAGAACTCAGAGAATTAGAGTAGGTCAAGCGTTATCTGTCCCTGTAAAAATTAAGAGGAGAATTCCTCAAGGCAGTATTATTGGGCCTTTATGTTTTCTTATATATATCAATTGATATGTGTAAAGAAGTGGAATCAGAGATAAGTCTTTTCACAGATGATGTTATTCTGTACAGAGTAATAAATAAGTTACAAGATTGTGAGTAACTGCAAAATGACCTCGATAATGTTGTGAGATGGACAGTAGGCAATGGTATTTTTTTTTTGTTTTTTTGCTATTTGCTTTACGTCGCACCGACACAGACAGGTCTTATGGCGACGATGGGACAGGGAAGGGCTAGGAGTGGGAAGGAAGCGGCCGTGGCCTTAATTAAGGTACAGCCCCAGCATTTGCCTGGAGTGAAAATGGGAAACCACGGAAAACCATTTTCAGGGCTGCCGACAGTGGGGTTCGAACCTACTATCTCCCGAATACTGGATACTGGCCGCACTTAAGCGACTGCAGCTATCGAGCTCGGTAGGCAATGGTATGATGATAAACGGGGATAAAAGTCAGGTTGTGAGTTTCACAAATAGGAAAAGTCCTCTCAGGTTTAATTATTGCGTTGATGGGGTGAAAGTTCCCTTTGGGGATCATTGTAAATACCTAGGTATTAATATAAGGAAAGATCTTCATTGGGGTAATCACATAAATATGATTGTAAATAAAGGTTACAGATCTCTGCACATGGTTATGAGAGTATTTAGGGGTTGTAGTAAGGATGTAAAGGAGAGAGCTTATTTTTCTCTGGTGAGACCCCAACTAGAGTATGGTTCCAGTGTATGGGACCCTTACCAGGATTACTTGATTCAGGAACTGGAAAAAAATCCAAAGAAAAGCAGCTCGATTTGTTCTGGGCGATTTTCGACAAAAGAATAGCGTTACAAAAATATTGCAAAGTTTGGGCTGGAAAGACTTGGGAGTAAGGAGACGAGCTGCTCGACTAAGTGGTATGTTCCGAGCAGTCAGTGGAGAGATGGCGTGGGAGGACATCAGTAGACGAATAAATTTGGATGGTGTCTTTAAAAGTAGGAAAGATCACAATATGAAGATAAAGTTGGAATTCAAGAGGATAAATTGGGGCAAATATTCGTTTATAGGGAGGGGAGTTAGGGATTGGAATAACTTACCAAGGGAGATGTTCAATAAATTTCCATTTTCTTTGCAATCATTTAAGAAAAGGCTAGGAAAACAACAGTAGGGAATCTGCCACCTGGGCGACTGCCCTAAATGCGGATCAGTAGTGATTGATTGATTGATCTCCCCGGGCAATTTTAGTGGGATAAAATCGTCGTGGGGAAGGGGGAACCCCCGCGATTTCGTACCCCGTATAACTCGTAACATTCGGAAAGCTCAAAAGCAGACCAATCTCCTAAAAGAAAGTCTGTCTCCAGATATCATTGTATCATAAAACATACATGATCTTTATAGACCGTTATGCTTTTCAGCGTTCCGTCTGCAAGCCTCTGTAAATTTACTAAACGTCGCCACAATCCTCCATTTGCAACTAGTGCCGTGGCCTCATTTAGTTCTATATCTGTTATCTTTAAATCGTTAGAAAATGAGTCTAACCATCGTCGTCTTGGCCTCCCTCTACTTTTCTTACCCTCCATAAGAGAGTCCATTATTCTCCTAGGTAACCTATCCCCCTCCATTCGCCTCACATGACCCCACCACCGAAGCCGGTTTATACGTACAGCTTCATCCATCGAGTTCATTCCTAACTTAGCCTTTATCTCCTCATTCCGAGTACCCTCCTGCCATTGCTCCCACCTGTTTTTACCAGCAATCATCCTCGCTATTTTCATGTCTGTTACTTCTAACTTATGAATAATATATCCTGAGTCCACCCAGATTTCGCTCCCGTAAAGCAAAGTTGGTCTGAAAACAGCCCGATGTAAGGATAGTTTCATCTGGGAGCTGACTTGCTTCTTACAGAATACTGTTCATCGAAACTGCGAGCTCACTGCATTAGCTTTACTACACCTTAATTCAATCTCACTTACTATATTACCATCCTGGGAGAACACACATCCTAAATAATTGAAATTATCTACCTGTTATAGCTTTGTATCACCAATCTGACATTCAATTCTATTGAATTTCTTACCTACGTACTGACATCAGTTCAGTTTTCGGAAGGCTAATTTTCATTGCACCTATTTTCAAGTTGCAAGACACTAGACTGCAGGCTTTCGGCACAATGTGCCATTAAGACCAAGTCGTCAGCATAGATCAGACTGCTTATTACATTTCCACCTAACTGAATCCCTCCCTGCCACTTTATAACTTTCGGCAGATGATCCATATAAACTACGAACAACAAGGGTGAAAGATTACAGCTTTGTCTAATCCCTGTAAGTACACTGAACCAAGAACTCATTCTACCATCAATTCTCACTGCAGTCCAATTGTCAACATAAATGTCTTTGATTGATTTTAATAACCTACGCTTAATCCCATAGTCCCCCAGTATGGCGAACATCTTTTCTCTCGGTACCCTGTCATATGCTTTCTCTAGATCTACGAAACATAAACATAAAAATAAAGACAAAAGCAAAGGACGTTACGTGCAATAAATAAGCATCAAAATGCATGGACATAAAATATGCCAAAATCAAACGAGTCGTACTTCCGCAAAACAGTTTAGGGCATATCTGTGAGGTGAGCTCGAGCCTGTATTGAAGAGCACAGTCAATTGCGACCTGTCACTTGAGTGGCCTTGCCTTGGGCCGCAATAACCCAGACTGTCACGTCTCTAGCGCGCTCTAATGAAAACAGGTTACTTGCCTGTTGCTCCCGGCCTCCTACTTGCTCAAAAGAGGGACACACGAACAGCGTTATCAAATTAGACTGTCGCTCAGGTGGTAGATTCCCTGTGACTGGCTCACCTCTTAAATTATTTAAAACTAGCAGGTGCCCGCGTTTATTAATTCAACCGCGTTAGACGTTTCGAAACCGTTTAATGACATGCAAAATAAAAACGATATTTATTAATATACATCGTTTTCACTTCTAATGTTAGTCGTTTTCTATTCTTTTAATATTTCAGCCTATTTCCACCCCGTCCGTAGGGGTGTCTTACACTACAGTTTTCTTTCACGAACAGTAAGTCATGTGAGTATCATGTTTGGTTGAGAGCTATGCTGGAACATGCACCCGTATATCCACGATCTCGGTCATTTTGAACATTCCTTTCACCCCTTCTAACCCCCATCCCGATTGGGAATGAACGTTGGCTCAAAGGGCACCCAGAGCGTCACGGTTCATCTCAGCTACACTAAAGACTATAAACTTATATCGGTCATTTTTCGGATTTTTACATTTCACCCCTCCTTTAGGGTGCTAGGGGTTTCTTGCCCCTACAGTAATTTTTCTAGATAGTAATGGGGCCCATAGACGTGCAATATTATTGCGCAAAATCGGGGTTTGTTCAATATAATTGATAGTGTGTATTTAATATTGAAGGATTGTGGAATATATTGTACGAAATCAAAAAAAAAAAGTTTGAAATATATTGCGCAAATCGCAAAATACTGTGCCGTGTGTTGGCAGTATTGTGGAATATCGCGTGCTCCCGCCAGTTGGTATCAACAAGTAGAGGAGAACGTATCGTGATGGCAGACAAACAGGTGGTGAAAAAGTTTATTTTTGAGCTTATCGAAGCCTTCCGGCTCTATGGGACGTTAAGATAAAAGATTACAGTAATCGCATTTGAAAAGGTGAACAGAACGAGGTGCTTATTGAGAAATATCGCGAAAAATACCCGAACGCCGACAAGCAAGAAGTTATTTAAAAAAAAAAAATCAGTTCTCTGCGTACAAACTTCCGGACGGAAGTGAAGCGGCTTCGTGATACAGAAAAGTGTGTTCACCAAACAAAATACCGGCATGGACTGACTACATATTGCCACGCATATTGCACGTCTATGACCGCTTTTGCACAATGTATTGCACAACCAGCAATATTATCTCCACACTATTCTATTTATTGCACAAACCCGATTGTTGTGCAATGATATTGTATGTCTGTGGGCCCCTGAAGTTAAATGTGTAACTAATTTCATTGAGAGATATGCCGAAACATACACACACATTCATCCGTAATCTCTGTGATTCGCGACATTTTCTTTCTTCACTACTTCTCCCCCCCCCCCCCCTCCTATGCCATGGAGACTGAACTTGGACTTTTCATTTTTACATACCGTTTACAGAGAGGAAAAAGAAGATAGTTTTAAGAAACACATAATAATCTTCACATACTGTTGGTTATGCAACCCGCGGTTTACTTACCTTCCCCTATTTTTTTCACCCTTCTCACCCCTATGCCGAACTACCCATCAGATTTCTTTCAAACGACCCCATAAACCCTCCCAGAAGTAATAAGAACAAGTTGGGAAATTTTCAGCCAGATCGCTCCAGTAGTTTTTGAGTCCATTCGAGACATACATACAAACATCCATTTTTATATATTATACAGGGTGGCCCACTTAAAATTTTCACCGCAAATATATCTGGGATAACGAAGAATATTGAAAATTACTTTAATGGGAATGAAGGCAGGGAAGGGGCTAATTAAAGTAAATACTATGAGCCAATCAAAAACGTAAGAAAATATTATTTTCAACATAAACTTACGTTTTTTAAAATGGACACCCTGTAGTATTTCTTGCGCAGTCGTTAACATGAAAAATCACATAAGGAATGGCGTTTGTTTTATCGCAATAGGTCAATTACATCCCGAGATTCAAGCGCGAACCTCATGGTTCTCTTACTCGCGATACGATTGCCGTACTACGATGCGACAGGCACTGTACTTAATGTTATTTGCACTGTTATCAAGAGGGATGAAAAAAGTGTTAATGCCCGTGAAAGTCATTTTTCAATATCTCTTATTGTTCCAGATATATTTGCGGAGAAAATTTTAAGTGGACCATCCTGTATAGACAAGTTGCAAATTTATCGAACATCTTCCTTGGTAAATTATTCCAGTCCTTCTTTCTATACATGAATATTTGCCCTGGTTTGTCGTCTGAAATTCCAGCGTCTGGTGTATTAAGGTCATTCCACCCCATCTCTCCACTGACAGCTCGGAACATTCCGCTGGTGACCGCTGGAATACAGGAGAGAGTATCTAGACGACGCCACAGAAGATAACTACCGCAGAAGTAGTCGAAACATCTGGAAGGAATGAGAGGAGTGGACCACGGCATAATAGCCCGGAAGATTTTTATTATATTGACACCAGCCGTGAAATCCTTCATACTTTGAACACATCTTTAACTTTTATGAATGAAACTTTTCGTGTTTTCGTTGAAATTTCGGCTCGCACATGCGCAAGGACGCAATTAGAGCACGCACATTTATAGCGCGGAATATTTCTAACCAGGATTTCTTATTTCTTCTAAAAATTGACTATTAGATCGCAGGTGAAAGTTGTAATATATAGTATTTTTAATTCTGTATGATATTCTTTTAGCTGCTGTTCAGTTTTTATGAGTTTCGACTTGACATTTGAGTGCTGCCTTTTGGCGGAGGCTACGCGAATGCATAAGCAGCCAATTATAGGCAGGCGAGCTCTCCGAGAGAGCGCGTTAGACTCTAGGGCCGGTTAGCAGTGTTGTCGATCTGCTGTTTACTGTAAACACGTGCTATCAGCTGTGTGTTGTATTGTGCTCAGTTCTTTCCGCGGTCTTTGTTAGCTCACTCGGTCATTCTTGACAAAGCACCAGCAATGACGACTAGAAATAATGAGTTGATCGAGTGGTTGAAGGAGCATAATATTTCGGTTCGCGATGACATGAGCAAGGGGAAGTGGGGAGATCTCATGCATCTTGTGAAACAAAACAAGGCCTAGTACACAGTTTATGTGGTGGGTGAATTAGCCAGGTGGCATGGGCCTAAAGTTGTTCGCTTTCCACCATACCATTGCCATTTTAACGCCATACAGCTGATTTGGGCCCAAGTTAAGGATTGTGTAACTTCGAATAACCGACTCTTAACAGTTCCGGAAGTTGGAAAAACTTCTTTGGGAAGTGTAAGTGTGGGGAAACTGGAGCAAGATTGTGAGAGACAATCCGAGATAAAGTGAAGCTTGGGAGAGAAGTATCACAGACGATTATGTTGAAGACGTTATTATCTCGTTACGGTCAAGCGAGAGTGAAATCCCAATAGACGACGACAGTGCCGATAGTAACTCAGAAATTGTTGGTGTATTTCCTTTGTAGGATTTTTCCTTCCTTACGAGAAATTGAATCTATTAGCAACGCGAACTCTTCTAGATTGTTAGTAGAAATTTCATTTTCACGTGTTTTATCTGTTCGAGTAATGATCTATTTGTATTTATAGTCTTTTCCTGTAGGTGCTATTTATCAGGATGCGAAATCGCAGTGGGGGAAGGGAGGATTTCCCCCCAACCGATGATTTTATCGCAAAGGTCCCCCCCCCACTAAAATTGACCAGGGGGGATTCATTATAAAATGAGGAAAATGTAACACATATATTACTGAAATAAGTGTTTTTTTTATTGTGCCTATTTTCATAAAAACAACAATAATACACTAAGATAGAAATAATAGGATGACTGCCAGACCTTGAGCAAGAAAACAACGCAGCGGCGGCAACTCTGCACATACAGCCTATTTTTCATGTTTCACTCTGGCAAGTGCATCTGACACCCCGGAATAATTTTCCAATGAACATCATTCCTATTATAACAACGAAATTAAAACATAAATATTTTAAATTTACATTTTTCATGGGGAGCGCGTAATTTGCTTACAAGGGAATTATATACCCCTCCCCGGCTGGGTCCTGCTTGAAATAAACACTAGTAGATAAGCCCTATGATCCTTCTCCCCCCCCCCCCAACCACCATTTTTACGGATTTCGCACCCTGCTATTTGTTATTGTTAATCTTATGTGAGTTACGCATGTTGCTACAAATAATAATTGATTATGGACTTATATTAGAGTATAATTATGCATTTCCGTTCGTGTTGTGTGTCGTGATCAGCTGTTTGTACTCGGAACAATTTGGCACCAATATCTGACTTCCGGTTAACTGTCAAGTCGAAACTAATAGAAAAGAAACTATAGTTTCATTTCCAGCTTCGCTCCTCGCTGAATAACCTAACCTTCCTTAATCACTTGTATATCGTCAAAATAATACTATCCTAACTAGGTTACACGAAGATATTCTTTATTTCGTACCTTTAGCAATTCCTTGAGATTGTTGTATAAAAGCTTCGAACACCTCAGACATAATAACTGAAATTGCTTGTTTTGATATCCTAGACAAATATATAAGTGAAATGTCCGAATCACCAGTAGCTAGGAGTCTTAAAGGTATACCTAGCCTGTCATTAGTGGAGCTGGCTTCCCGATAAACTATATCATTTTTTTGCAATTTCAGGCCCACTTACTGTCAACAAGAACTGAAAGCTATGTGAGGGTATCTGAATAACATTTTAAAAGCCTGCTACATCATGAATTAAAAGTTCTGACATAAGTGTCCTCTCCAGACTTAATTCTAAACGCCTTCCCAATATTACGTAATGTTGAAGAAGTTTGTTAACAAAAGTTTATTAACTATGTTGAGAAATGTTTTAATTATCATTGTTTTATTAACATTGTTTATTAACTTTCGTGTGGACTAGGCATTTTTTTAGAATTTGCTTTACGTCGCACCGACACAGATAGGTATTATGGCGACGATGCGAAAGGAAAGGCCTAGGAGTGGGAAGGAAGCGGCCGTGGCCTTAATTATAGGTACAGCCCCAGCATTTGCCTGGTGTGAACCTGGGAAACCACGGAAGTCATTAGTCGAGCAGCTCGTATCATTACTAGCAGGTCTTCCCAGCCGAAAGAAGTTGGACTTCCTCTTAAAACAATTATTACCACTACCACCATCACTCCCAGTTGAAAGACTGCAACATTTTTGTACCACTACTCTTTTGTCGGAAATCAATTAGAACACATTGCTGCTTTCCTTTGGATCAACGTATGAGGCATAACAGATCGTAATTTGTATTTTGCACAATTTGATTGTTAACAGTTCTTCCATACAGCGTATTTGTTATACAAGCTGGCTATACTAAGCCCCTTTCGCGTGATTTCTTACGCTACTTACTGGGTTTCTGCGCGCGTATCTCGGCCTCTCGTACTTCCTGATGACCAACGCAGACGTCGGTGTCCGGAGTCTCAGGAAAAAGCGCGCACTCCAGGTACTCCGGTAGTGTGAGCCCAAACACCTCGAGGAAGAAGCCACAGCGCCTCTTGGTTTCTGGAATCAAGTAGCCTGTGTTACAAACATACTGAAAGAAATGAGAAACTACTTTATAATCCTCAAACATTCATAACATACACTTGGATAGCACAGTCAGAGCTCAATTGCCTGATGCACATTTTTTGGAAATTTTATTATTGATGTTTTCACGGCCGGTATTTTAGACATGGTATGGGCTTATGCCGTGTCAAAAAACAAGGTGAAACTCTTTACGTTTCACAGAGAACTTTGCTCCGCGTCTTCAGAAGAAAATCTCGACTGTCCACGAGGAAGACTTCTACAATAATGAGGGGTTGAATTTAAGAATGCTTTACCATTGGAGCTGTAGTGGTACACTCATTCGTCACCAGGTGGCTCACTGTATGCTGGCACAGCGCTCCAAGCGAGAGCTGACGACAACATTAACCTATACTCACGGCCGACTGGATACCTCGCTGAGCTCCAGCTAGCTAGAGCGACGCATCAAGTGGGCCGTGTTCCAATTAAGATGTTCTATCACACCGTGTGTGCGTGAGAATTAACATAAAGCTCATCAGACGAATCAGGAACGAATGTGGTACATGAAATAAAATAAATAGAAACTAATAAAATAAAATACAACGAAAGACACCAGGATGGAATAGAACAGAGCTGAAGAATGGAAAGAAAGTGTGTGGAAAAACAGGAGGATGATAATGATGTGAGACGGTGTGGTAAGGCGGGGGGGGGGGGATAACGCATGTTATGAAAGTATGACTAACACATAACACATAGCTTGGAATGAACCATCTGGTGATGACGAA
Source organism: Anabrus simplex (assembly GCF_040414725.1). NCBI lineage: Eukaryota > Metazoa > Arthropoda > Insecta > Orthoptera > Tettigoniidae > Anabrus > Anabrus simplex. The sequence goes on along the minus strand of NC_090274.1, from coordinate 19,249,721 downwards.
CGTACGAATTAGGAAAACACCGAAACGAAATAACAATATAGAAAGGACAGAGAAGAGAACTATCTACGTAAATCCTTAATGACTGACAACCACGTATTACTTAACTGATAGCCACTGCCTCTGTTGAAATTATTAGGATTGACTGAGTTTGTATAAAATGAATATGGAGGAAAAAATCATCTCAGGAAATATATTGTCATTCTGAAAAAATATCTCACACTTTTCGGAAAAGACGATATAAATTTTATGGACACATTATCAGAATGCACAGTAACAGACTAACTAAAAGAATTATCAACCTGACCCTTTCATCTAAAACCAAGAAGAGCTGGCTTCGTGAAATTGAAACAGATTTCCAAGAAATCAACATCTCGGAAGACATTGTACAGGACAGATGTAAATTCAGAACCAAAATCGACAATCCCCAGTTTGAAGACAAACGCAACACCAGAGCCACTATAACTTGGACAGAAGAACAAAGGAAGAAGCTCAGCGAGAGGTTGAAGAGATTTTGGGAGGAGAAGAAGGTCAACACATCAGTTAAGCAAGTTCAACCGTGCTCCTGAGTAGGGCATAACGATGTAAAATAATAATAACTAGCAGTTTCCCGCTGGCTTCGTCCGAGATGTACAAAGTATGGTGTTGTTCGTTACTATCCTCACAGATGCATTTGCAAAGTTTCAAGTTAATGAAATAAAGCACATGATCTGCTGTGGTAATAGAATGTAATATTATGTCAACAAAACACTTGAAAGTACACCACACAATATAAATTGAATTAAATGTTCCTTGGAACAACACTACGCGCCGAACTGTTAAAAAGTCCTTCAAAGATCTTCGTCATGGAGACAAATGTACTCATAACTTTTCTCAGAATCTACCAATTTAAGAAAGCGCTTGATCCACTGAGTGTTTTTAGACCAAAATGAACTGCGTACCTCAATTAGAACGAAATATATGCTTGCTTCAATGAGAAAATATGTTGAAGAAATGAGACGTCAAATTGAACGTGCACTCATAACATCCCTCAAAATCAACTAATGTGAATAGTTAAGAGTTTAAATGAAAGAGCTTGATCCACTGAGTGTTCTTAGGCCAAAACGAACTCTGTACCTCAATTAGAACCAAAGATATAATTGCTTCAAAGAGACAAAAAATTGAAAGAATAAAATAATTTGAGGAAGGCGGAAGTTAAGTGATTTATAGTGCCTGATGACAAATCTGTGCATGAATACCTTTCAGTTAAAAAAAAAGAATGAAGGAAATTGACCGGATAGAATGGCCGGAATGACTGACTTTAGTTTTCATCATTTTTTTAAATATATAGATAAACAAACCACTTCACTTTAGCAGACGATCCTGTCATACTAGCAAAAACCTCAGAAGAAGGAAGGATAAAATTAGAAATCCTTGAAATGTATGTGGCGAAAATAGGATTACAAGTTTCCTGTGAAACAACAGAGTGAATCACTAGCATTAACAATGGACCCGCAGAAATTAAAATATAAAAAAAGTGTGAAAAGAGTCAACAAATTCAAATACTTAGGTAAAGTAATGACAGTAACAGAGGTGGTGAAGGAGAGCATGAAGGCACGAATCCACAAAAATTGAAAAAGCTTACCAACAGAATGTTTGTTTTTACGAATTTGCTTTAAGACAGACAAGTGTTTTGGTAGCGGCGGGATAGGAAAAGGGTAGGAGCGGGAAGGTAGCGACCATAACCTTAATCAATTTGGATGGTGGGAAAATGGGAAACTACCAAAACCCATCTTCAGGGGTGCCGACACTGCGGTTCGAACCCACAATCTCCCGAATGCAAATTACCAGCTACGTAACCCAGACCACACAGCCGTTCCCTTGGCAGTGTTTTAATACCTTCACAGGTAGAAAGTAAGCAAAGCAGAAAAGAGAACCAGAAGGAAAATTACGGGACCTATTTGGGAGAATGGCGTACACAAATCGAGACCAGGGCCCTATTTCATAAAACTCGACAGGTGTGACAATTTCGACAATTATGTCAGATCTGACAAATTTGTAAATATGCCATTGCAGTTTTCTATTTCATAAATGTTACAAGTTTCCCTTATTTGACCCAGGCAAAATATATTAACTTGTCAAACTTAAAAGAATTTGTTCCATAAACGCGACAGCTGTATGTCAGACAGTGACGGTGAAAAGCCTGGGGGTGGGGGCCATGGCTTGTGAGGGGCCATGACTGTTTCTTAATTCAATAGCTGAAGAGTGATTTTACATATTGATAAAGCTACAGCACACAACTCAGTATTATTTGTGTTACAGAGGGTCATTCCAAACTTAGGCCGTTGTAGTGCAGAGCTTCTTTCGTCAATAGGAGTACGGTAGTAATTTCTGAAAGATGTGGCTTTCCCAACCTGTTCTAATAATAACCATCCTATCCCTTGCTGTCACTCACAACAATCAACACGGCTTTTGAATTACTTAGCCAGATCTGAGAACTCAGTAGTCAGCGAAGATGCGATAACAATGGCATCCTCATTGTCTAACACTAAATACTGAAGTTTCCAGCCTGTTTATAACTCTCTGCTGTCAGTGTAGCTAAGGGTATGTGGGAAACTGGGAGTGAGATTTGTAGATCCTAATGGGTGGGTAGGAGTAGGAGGTAGGGATCTGCGCTCAGATGGCCTTCACTTAAATCGCAGTGGTACATATAAGTTAGGAAATTTGTTTAGAAGGGTTATAGGGGCGTACATTCAGGGAAACGGGGTGACCTAGGGAGCGGTGATAAGGGAACAGAGAAGTGGAAATAAAGGAGGGATGACATAAAAATGTTAGTGCTGAACTGTAGAAGTATTGTAAAGAAAGGAATAGAACTAAGTAATTTAATAGATATATACTTACCAAACGTTTTACGAAACAGACAGTTGTAAAATTGTCGTACAAATCTTAAAAAATGTCATAACTTGTAAGCTTTTATGAAACAAGAAATTGTCAATATGTAAACCTGTCTGACAATTTCCTGTCACCTGTAAAATTGTATCTCTTGCGAAATAGATTTACACAAAAATTAGACAAAATAGGTCACGCTTTCAGAAAAAGAAGATTAATATTATTTGGTCACCTGTACAGAACGGGCAAAGACAGATTAACAAAACGCATTTCTGAACACTGTGCAAATAAAAAACAAAACTAGCATTTGTTATAGAAGCAGATTTGGAACTATTGAATATTAAAACAAGAACACATTGCAAATAGGAAATAATTTAGGAGTCCGCCTCTGTGGTGTAGTGGTTAGTGTGATTAGCTGCCACCCCCAGAAGCCCGGGTTCGATTACCGGCTCTGCTACGAAATTTGAAAAGTAACACGAGGGCTGGAATAGGGTCCAATCTGACTCCGGAGATCAACTGATTAGAGGGGGTTTCGACTCCATCCTCCGCCATCCTCGAAGTGGTTTTCCGTGGTTTTCCACTTCTCCTCCAGGCAACTTAAGGCTACATCCGCTTCCTTCCCTCTTCCTTGTCTATCCCTCCGCTCTTCCCATCCCCCCACAAAGCCCCGGTTTAACAATAGCATGAACGGCCGACTGGGAGAGGTAATGGTCCTCCTACCCCAGTTGTATCCCCTACGCAAAATCTCACGCTCCAGGACACTGCCCTTGAGGCGGTAGAGGTGGGATCCCTCGCTGAGTCCGAGGGAGAAACTAACCCTGGAGGGTAAACGGATTAAGGAAGAAAGAAAGAAAGAAAGAAAGAAAATTTCGGTAAGCAGTATTTGATGATAAATTTTCAGAGAATGCAAAGAAGTTAGGCAATAAATGGACGGAAGAAAGAAAACAACACCGAGAAAGGATGAAGACATTTTGGGAAGAATAAGAATAAGAAGAAGAAGAAGAAGAAGAAGAAGAAACTGTATTATGTGGTCCTAAGATGGCCTAATCGAATGAATAATAATAATAATAATAATAATAATAATAATAATAATAATAATAATAATAATAATAATAATAATAATAATAATAATAATAATAATAGCAATAATTACGGTACTATGGTTGTAAAATGTAATACTCACCCTGACAGAGACTCTGACATGGCCTTACGAGCTGCCCAGCTGGACCGCACTTGGGCACGAACACTGAACATAGGAAGAGCGCTGCCAGCTCATAACAACGAACATCTACAACAGCGTCGTAGACTTCCAGTTCCTGGAACAACGGGATACAGTATTGGTACAATCAGGTGATAGCCACGTGGATTGAGCGGGATGGGAACTGCTCAGATGGGAACAGGTTACTTCGCAGTATAGCAGAGGAGGGCAAGTTACTGGAGGTGCTTAGGCCCTGTTAACCGGCCGACCCACAACGCTTACAATGGCAGATGCATTTTTTAAAATTTATTCAATACAGTAAGCAGACAGTGATTGTGAAAGAAAGCGGAACATTTGAACAATAGTATGTTATAATGTTTGGTGAATCTGTGCAGTTAATTTGTAATGAATTAGAAGTTCTGAAAACTACGGTAGATGATTGGCGGCGCAATTGAGAATCTCAGCAGGATTATTGTTTCTACTAGGCGCACTTTAAAGAAGCCAACAAATTAACTTTTTAAGGATGCAAGAAGGAAATTTTTAGATTAAATGTTTTACTTTTCTTTTGACAGCACTAGCATGTTTGTCAGGAGCGCATTACCTGCTGGGCGTCCCGCTGTGTGAAGTGTCCCATGTAGTTCGGGAACATGGTGAAGTTGTATGGCACTCTGTGGTAGTGGCAGAAGCTCACGATGACGGGTAAACAGATACCTGAAACACGTCAACAATCAACATTCTACAGCTGGCAACTTTCTATGTCCCCACTATCAGAACGTTAGAGAGGTGGTGGTAAAGAATTTGTGATCACTACAGTGCGTGCCGAAGGCAGTGGTTCAATTCCAAACCTCTCCGCAGTGGTCATATTGAGTGAGGCTAAGGCCACACAGAACACAGGTTTAAGCAAATACAGTATGGACAATATACGACACTTCCGGATTTAACCTAGTTAAAATGGAAGACAATTCGCAAGTGGCGCTCCTAGTGGCGTGACCTGCAAATTCGCACTAAATTCAAATATACAGTAAATGGAAATTCATATACGGAAATTGACCAATAAATTACGTCTAGAAACAAAGTGTTATGAACATATTAAGTTCAAAGTTGCTAAAGCAATTCTGGCTAAATGAAAGAATTATTTAACAGTTTATTATTTAAAGACTAAAATTACACATATAATCAACATGTGAAATGCACTGCTGTGAAAGGCTTTGGGCTTTCATTTATGTATTACATTTTTGCTTTAGCATTCTTGCCTGAACTTTTACGGTTAGATTTATCTTTTTCCTCTTAAAAAAACACCGTAGCATCACATCTAGACACCTGTCAATAAGCAGATCGGCTCATTCTTGTCTTTTTCTCTTGGAAGAACTACCCCTTTTGGAAGGGGCGGTAGCGTTTGATGTTTCATTTTTGGGGAGATTCTTTGTTGGTACAGATCACGGATTTAATCTGAGGAGAGGGATAAAAGAAAGAAAAGCATGAAAATGCTATCGACAATTATGTCTTGAGGAATATTTACGTATAATTAGAGTCAAATTATAACATACCCTTGGATATATAGTCGGGGATTTCTAAAGTTGCTGGCCTGGAAATGATCTGAACACATCTTATAATTCTTATTCAAGCGTAACGTCCCATCTTTCTTGTACACCTCATCCAAATCAGTTCTCTGATATTTCAAAAACAACAGATTACACCTACAACAACACATCGGTATTGAAAGTTAACTGCTGCACAATACAATAAAACAAGCTTATTATATTTTAAGCCAGTTAAAATATGGGTCGCGCAGGTCAGAAGTTTAGGAAGTACTATAAAAATCTATTTGCCACTGGAAGAATATATATGCAAGCACAATATTTACTCACATTTGCTTGTCACGAGAGAAACGGAAGAAACACCGCGAATCCTTCTGCATTTCATAGTTATTGCAGCCAAACACAGCACATATCTTTCCACTCATGTTGAGAGGAGTAATAAAGGAATGGCACACGCTAATATTTACTTATGTTAACTTACTGCAAACGCATAAATAACACCACAAACTTCACAAACAAATAAACTTGCTCTTATGACGCTGGTACGCAGCGTTGAGCTTGCGCTGGTACGTTGGCCAGGCAGAAAGCAGTATTGCAAGGCCACACAGAACACAGGTTTAAACTTGGAGCAGTATCACAGTCTAATATATACAGCCGCGAAGCTCTGATGATATTTTTCATCCGAGGCGACTACAGTGCTTCAAGCGGCGAGGTAGAGGCAACTTGCTAGCAGACAACAGGGAACGAATTACCACTACAGTCTAAAATGGTCATAACTTCTGAACCATTCATGCAAATAATGTCCTGACAAGGTTATTTTAATCCTTATAAAATAGTGGAGGAGGTCAAACAATTTATTTCGATGAGGAGTTCGAGGATAATATCGAAATATTTATTTCATATTAAGGAGTTACTTTTTACCGCGGACTGTAACATAAAATCGCTTCTGGACGGCAACCGGTTCGAAACAGGTATATACCATCGCGGACTTTTTTTGTAGAGGTTTCTACAACTATTTCGACAGCGTTGAGCTTGCGCTGGTACGTTGGCCAGGCAGAAAGCAGTATTGCAAGAGCAATTTGTACAGACAACATGCTGCCAATGGTATCACGATTTAAGAGATTGTTATTGTCAAGTGAGGCAGTTATTTGTGGAACTACAGGAAATGACAGCAAAGTTGGCTTACGGGTGAATGATAAACAGACACATTACATGGTTGTACAGAAACCGAGTCATGAGGAGGTTGACAGATTGCCTTTAAATATGTATTTAAAAGAGCAGAGGAGTTTAAATTCCTTGGTGTATTAATCGATGATCTAAACCGAAGGCAACAGGAACACCAAGCTAGAGTTAAGAATGCAAATAAGACATTTTACTCTATGAGCCCTATATTAGGCTCCAAGTTTTTAACAAGGAATTCAAAAATTATTATCTACAATACAATCATTTGACCAGTACTTCTGTATGGTTCTGAGACATGGAGTATAACCAAGAAAGAGCAAGGGCATTTGCAAGTCTTTGAGAATAAAGTTTATAGAAAAATATTTGGTCTATGGTTTGATCCTATCTCCTAAAGCTGGCAGAAAAGATCTAATTATGAGATTTACTGCTTCTCTCAACAACACACTATACTGGGTGTGATAGAATCCAAACCGACTGTGCTGGGCTGGACATGTATTGAGGACGCAGGATAACAGAGCACCAGTAATGGGAAAAGACCTTCAGGAAGACCCCGAAGCACGTGGAAGAAGGAGATCAAAAATGTATGCCGGACTCTCCAAAGTGACAACTGGGAAGAGCGGGCTCAAGATCGAATAGGAGGGAAGGGGATTGTGAGATCGGCACGGGTACTTCACGTCCCTCAGAGGAATACGGAGTGAGTGTGTAAGTGAGGGTTCTCTAGTGTGGATTGATCTGACTGACAGACAGTCAGAGGCAGTGGACTCGTGAAATGAATTTACGACGGGAAGAACTCGGCGAGTTTAATAACTTGTATAAATAATTATGCAACTGCAGCGAACGATGTTTTGAATATTTGCGAATGTCTGTAGAGACATTTGATAAACTGAAACACAAGTTGCAGAGAATGGAACTAAATAACAGAAAAAGCATCACGGCAAAGGAGAGGCTTTGTTGTTACCTTGGGATGAGTAAAATACTAACACTAGTACTATTGTGTTTGAAATAGCATTTTATTGATTGACTGAAAGAAGCATAGTTTCATATACAGGTAGAAAATACATCATCAATGTCTGTTGTCCTAAATATCATTCAAAACCTGAGTCAGATAACGTTCATGTCTTTAAAATATTTAAAATATATTCCCCTGTTCCAAAAGACATGGTGAGCTCGGGACAAAACGCTTACAGTTGAGTATGAAAATGAAAATGAATGAAAATCCACAGCCTGTTTCCAGTCATTCGACCGGGTCAGGAATGGAATGAATGCCGCCCACTCCATGCATCTAGCGGCGAGGATAGGAATTGTGCTGCCTGCCGATGCCTGTCGCGCTCCCTTGGGGCAATGATTAATGATTAATGACTGACAGATGAAATGAAAATGGAGAGTGTTGCCGGAATGAAATATGACAGGGAAAACCGGGATACCCCGAGAAAAACCTTTTCCAACCTCCGCTTTGTCCAGCACAAATCTCACATGGAGTGACCGGTATTTGAACCACGAAACCCACAGCTGAGTAGCAAAAAACAAAGTGATCAGACATGAAGCCAGCGTGTGAGCAGTAGAGCCAGTTCTGCTCTCTGTCTGGCCATGCCCACAATTAACCGCTGGCTTGATTCTACGCGCTCAACTGCCCAGGAGCGCTTGTTAATGCTTGCTACTTCAAAACGCTTTGTGTGTGGCCTTACCCTGAGAGTATACGTCGGATGGAGATGTTAAGCTTACTCGCGTAGTGGTTTTCAGCTCTAAGGCAAGGAGATGGCGCGCACAAATAAATGGTGATCACAAACGGTCTAGGTTTCGTGAATGAATTGTCCAAGTATGGATGAAATGGACACTGCAAAGGATATCAAAAGATCATGATTATTTTAGTTGATGCAGGTGTAATGGACTAGTGTAACTTGGAAACAATTCTCTAACCCATGGGTAAATAAAGGAAATATCGTGCTCTATTATTATTATTATTATTATTATTATTATTATTATTATTATTATTATTATTGTTATTATTATTATTATTATTATTATTATTATTATTATTATTATTATTATTATTATTATTATTTACGTAGTTATGTATGGACTTTATTGGCTATGTAAATATGGACTAGTTGACAATTTTTATAAAATGTTTTAAATTATCAGTGTAAAATCGCACCAACATTATTAGTTTTTCTCGCAAACATTTTAAAACGAGTTTCAATTGTGTAAATTGCCATTTAAGAACTCACAACAATTTCATATATTTTATAATACTCACATTTCTCTATGTAACATTTTGACTAAAGCAATCTGGATCCTGATCTTTATCTTCTAAGCATGAGAATACGGTTGATGATGCTCATATAATGGGCGAAACATGTCTCGTCAAATTAGTATAACAAGATGTAAATCAACTTTTGTAACATGAAATTCATAACATGTCACGTAATTAATAGTATATAATTTATTATTACCTGTAAATATGATGTATAAATCCATTGTAATGTAGTGCAACACACAGTAATAGTCCAGAACAATGCATCTTGTCACTAAAGTTGTATAGAAAATTCCATTCATTGTAAATAGGCTATTGGAGATTCTAGAAATTACGAGAAAACATGTTGTGTCATACTCTTCTAGAAGCCTGACCAGGCGATGTATATAAAGAGGCAGTCTTTGGAGTTGGAGTTGAGTTGTTAGCTAGACTTGCTAGTGAAAGTCGTTAGTCAAGTGTTGAACTCATGTTGTGATGATGATGATGATGATGATGATGATGATGATGATGATGATGATGATGATGATGATGATGATGCTTGCTGTTTAAAGGGGCCTAACATCGAGCTCATCGGCCCCTAATGGTATGAAATGAGACGAAATGGAATGACAAATTAAAAGTCCAAAATTCTCCACTGACCAGAATTCATGTACAGGCAACGCAAACCTATGTGTTCATCACATGAGAGTACTAACCACAGAGACTTGCACTATCCCATGGTGTTCCTCATATAGTGGGTACTAATCATAGGCAAGGCAGAACCATGGTAGCTATCATCCCATGGTACTGCTCATATGGTGGTACTAATCACAGGTTCTGCACGGTGCTCCTGTTTGTACCTATTTGGTACATAACATAGTGGTACTACGCGCAAGTAACAGCGACCATGATGCTCTCCGCGTGGTGATACTAATCACAAGTAGTTTCATGGTTGCAAGACAATCATCCCTTGGTCGCAGGCAGGGGATACCGTGGGTGTATTCTTCGTCTGCGTCCCCCACCCACAGGGGGTTGTGTGTTTGGCCCGCGAGAGTTATTTTATATCCCTCAAGTCCGTCGGCAAGCCGGTTAGGACCCCCCTATCCGCCACCTGGGACGCGCCACGTGAGAGTATCACCTCTCCCCCTGCTACGCCAGCGTAGTAGGTTCGTGGCTCATGTTGTGATTCTGTTGTGTTGGTAGTCGGTGGACATGGTACTGTAGCAGTCAAATGTTTATCAAGATGGCGGTTCATTACCGTGTGTGTATGATGTGTATATAATTTGTAAATACAACAGTGTACTCAATTGACAGTATCTCGTGTGTGTGTCTTTGTGGTTACAACATAGTTTCCGATGCTCTTACTCTGAGGCAGAGAGTCTTCGATAAATAACAAGCGTTCAAATTCGCTGTATAAAGGCACCACAAATATCCCCTTATGTCATTAGCAACAAGAGATACATGAAAGAACGTGAAATATGTGTAATAAACATGGAAGAAGCGATACCAAGCGGACTGTTTTATATGTAACTCGGTGCCGTGTCTCCTTCTCTCTGAGATCAGAGATTATTACTCCGCCGCAAGAGACTCTTTTATCCTTAATGAGCGCTCAGCTCAACATTTCATTTTAATCTGTCTCCAACTCGGAACTCTCATAAGATCTTTTGCCGCTCTCAGATGAAATCAAAGTTCTGTTTTCAACTTCATTTATTTCCCTCCTGTTGGAAGCCAAAGTACAACTACACTGCTAATCAGCGTTCGTTTTGTAAACATCTGTACAGCATTTGAACTCCTGGTGGACGCGCCATCATTCGTAGAGGACGGAGCAGACTTTATTGGTTTGTGGCACTTACTACTCTATTTGTATCAGTGAGAAAATGTCGAGAATAGAACGTAGATAGTTTTGATTAGCATGTTTTTAAAGAATCTTTATATGAAAGGTGTATGTTTTCACGCCTCAAAAAAATTACCAATGCAGGGGCATAACGAATGTAAAAAAAGGAAGCGGCCATGGCCTTGATTAAGGTACAGACAGTGGCAGCTGGTGCAGAGAACTGCAAAAAATATTTAGAAATATATGCAGTTTTCGAGTGGCTTGCCACTGAGTTTTCCATACTGAACAAATATGCAAACAACCCCACCACATACACACATTCCTCACACAAAACTAATTAAACACACAATTACACCTGCAATGACAAAACATTCATAAACTCAGAAACAATTGGTGCGAGCGCGCAAAAATAGAACTTCTCAATGTTATAAATATATTTTGAAGTAAAACCAGCAACGACCCCCTGCGGGTGGGGGACGCACATGTAGAATACACCCGCGGTATCCTCTGCCTGTCGTAAGAGGCGACTACAAGGGGCGACCAAGTGATGATTGAATTAACACCATGGGTTGTGTGTACTTGCGAGTAGTATCACTAACATGGTACGAAATATGTTTGTGATTCGTTGCAGTAAGAAGCCTGGCCGGGTGGATTCCAGTGCCCGTGCGTTGTACCCATGTGGGCAACACCGCGGGTCTGGGCGTAGCCTGTGAGTTGTACCACTATATGAGCGACACCGTGGGTCTGCGTTGCCTGTGATTAGTACTCACTATGTGAGGAACACCACGGAGCCCGTGGGACCGGCACCCGTGACTAGTACACCTAGGTGAGGAAACTCATCGGTTTGCGTTGGCTGTAAGTGGCGACATTGTGTGCGAAACACCATAGGTCTGCGTTACCTGTACGAAGTACAATACTTGTGAGTAGTACCATCTTTTGTGGAACACCGTGAGTCTTCGCTACTTCTGATTAATACCCCAACATGACACATACCATGGTTCTATTTTACTCGAGACATGTACCATTCTGTGGGGCCTTAGACGTGGATTTTGCACCCCCTTTAGACACGAAGCATCATTGTGCTTTATAAGTGGTTCCTTGGTCGGTAATAACGTTATTTTCGTTCTCTATTGAATCCGATCCACTGGTTTTTGTTTTTGTTTGTTTGTTTTGTGTTTTGTTGGGTTCCTGTCCATCCATTCATTCTTCATGACATTTTTTATTTTTATTTTGGTCAGTGGATGCCTTTGTAATTTTTGTTCTTTCATTTCGTACCATTAGGGGCCGATGACCTTCGATGTTAGGCCCCTTAAAACAACAAGCATCATCATCATAACCAGCAACGTCCTAATGTAGAATTACATGTTATGTTGTTATAGTGAAATTTATAAACTAGACATTTTGTAATTAATGGAAAGCACAACATCATGTCCGTATTTTGACAACGGAGAAAGTACAATTTACAAATGTGGTTATGGAATAGGCAGGTTGGGAGTATTAAAAGACCTGGCGGGAACAGCTGATGGCTTTCTCTGCAGTATTTTGTTTTCGCGTTTGCTTTGAGCGATCCTCTGTTAAATTCTACCGCTGAGTCAAGAGGGTGTCATCTGCCACGTTCTCATTTCGGTGGAAATGCAAGTGTGACAAGCGCTGCCTCTCTGTGATCCAACGGATAGCTGTGAAGTGCTGTCTTGGCTGTTGTTTCTACAGCACATCGGAAAAGCTGGGCACGCATGCGCAAAAGGCAGAGTTCCTGCTTTCTGGTAAAAAGCTTAGAAATTCTCTCTAAGGTGTGGTTTTCACAGCACCCGGCGTGTAGCGCACGACTAGTTACCTGCTTGCGAGGCGAGTTGAATGATTTCCTGTTCTTTGGCTGACGCTTTTTTCAATTCACTGTATTTGATTGTAGATAATATTATTAAAGTGAATTACTTTTCAAATAGACAGTGTGCTGCAGCACTTCAGCACATAAGGTACGGTCGCCCCTGAGTACAGACCCAGGATTTTTCTGGTGTGGAAATGGGAAACCACGGAAAACCATCTTGAGGGCTACCGACAGTGGGGTTCGAACCTACTATCTCCCGAATGCAAGCTCACAACAGCTGCACGTCCCTAACCGTACGGCCAACTCGCTCGGTGAGAGAGAGAGAGAGAGAGAGAGAGAGAGAGAGAGAGAGAGAGAGAGAGAGACAGAGAGAGAGAGCGAGCGAGCGAAAGAGAGATAAATGTGAAAGTCGGTAGGTGCAAGGCAAGGAAAATAGTGAGGAACAGTTTCCCAGACGAGTTCTTCAATAAATTCGTTAGTCAATTTGGCGGAATGTGGGCGTGCATTATTATGCAGTATCATAACTGGATGTCCAGATCGTTTGTCTTAGTTGCTGGCTGTACACAGAAGCAGTAGTTCTTTCCTTTCTTGGAGGCAATTCATGGTGAAGGATTCTGCTTATTCCACCAGATGCACTGCATACTTTTTATGCGTACCATCTTTTGCTGCCGGCCCCGTGGTGTAGGGGTAGCGTGCCTGCCTCTTACCCGGAGGCCTTGGGTTCGATTCCCGGCCAGGCCAGGGATTTTTACCTGGACCTGAAGGCTGGTTCGAGGTCCACTCAGCCTACGTGATTCGAATTGATGAGCTAACTGACAGTGAGATAGCGGCCCCGGTCTAGAAAGCCAAGAATAACGACCGAGAGAATTCGTCGTGCTGACCACACGACACCTCGTAATCTGCAGGCCTTCTGGCTGAGCAGCGGTCGCTTGGTAGGCCAAGACCCTTCAAGGGCTGTAGTGCCATGGGGTTTGGTTTGGTTTTTTATCTTTTGCTTCAACATCGAGTTATCTACAGTTTATTGAGAAATTAAGTCCGGCTCCATGGCTAAATAGTTAGCGTGCTGTCCTTTGGTCACAGGGGTCCCGGGTTCGATTCCCAGCAGGGTCGGAAATTTTAACCATAATTGGTTAATTCCGCTGGCACGGGGGCTGGGTGTATGTGTCGTCTTCATCATCATTTCATCCTCATCACGACGCGCAGGTCGCCTACGGGAATCAATTCGAAAGACCTGCACTTGGCGAGCCGAACTTGTCCTCGGACACTCCCGGCACTAAAAGCCATACACCATTTCATTTCATTTCATTTCAGAGAAATTAAGGGCAGAGAAGAGAGACATATGGAGTGAATTTTACTCCACCGATGCAATGATCTACTGGCAAGGAGGAGTTTACTTGCTTACACGCTTCGCCATACCTGGTTTTCATTATAAGTTGCGTAAAACTAAGAAGTTCCATCAACCAGACTCGGATTGTGCTTGTGAATGTTGTGGCAAGACTTGTAAACGATACCATGCTATGACTTGTGCACCTCGGCATGAATCTTGAACAACTTTTTGCAAAGATGATTAATATTATTTTATTTACTTATTTAGCTTTTTTGTTTGACTATTGCTGCAATAAAGTTTATTATCATTACTGTCTTTCGCACGGGAAGCTGCCCTTTTCTTTTGGCTTGGCCACTCTTTCCTCTTCCTGATGTTGACTTATAGAGACGATTCTTTGTCTTCAGTAACAACGTTTCCAAGGAACGATTGGTGCTGATCATAAGCTAACCTGTGACAGGCAAGCAATGATTCACACACTGAGTTTTGTTTTCCCCACTTACGAGGGCAGATCAGAAAATAAGTTGCACTTCCCAGTTATGGCCATTTATTACACCACCTATACAACAGCAACACGGCTATATCGACATACACTGTAACGTCACTTTTCCACATAGTTTCCAAGAGACTGCAAACATTTCTGCGAACGCACAACCAACTTGTCGATGCCGGATGCATAGAAATTTACTCCAGCGTTCTGCAACCACTCGGAGACAGCGGCCTTCACCTCCTCATCGGTCTGGAAACGTCGACCACCGAGCTCCCTTTTGAGCTTACCGAACAGATGAAAATCACATAGCGCTAGGTCGGGTCTGTAGGGTGGTGTTGCCAGACGTCCCACTTGAAACGCTGCAGCAGTTCTCTCGTTTGGCGGGCCTTGTGAGGTGTTGCGTTATCGTGCAACAAAATCACACCTGCGCTCAATTTCCCCCGGCGCTTCTCTTTAATCGCTTTACGCAACCGGTGCATGTTTGACAATACGACGCCGCGTTGATCGTCGTTCCTTTCGGCATGAATTCCACGTGCAGCAAACCCTCCATATCAAACAACACTGTCGCCATAACCTTACCGGCTGAACTTTGAACCTTGGCCTTCTTTCGTTGTGGTGACGAGGGGTGCACTCATTCCATTGATGTTCGCTTCGTTTCGGGGGTGAAGTGGTGGACCCACGTTTCGTCGCCTGTGACGATTTGCCGCAGAAACCCGTTGCCGTCTGCGGCATAGCGTTGCAAAAATGCCAGAGAGGATTGGAAACGTTGTCCCTTGTGCTCATCGGTGAGAAGACGTGGGACCCATCTTTGACACAGCTTACGATATCCAAGGTCCTCGTGAACAATGGCGAACACACTGCCATATGACATGTTCAGCTGCGTCGCGATTTCTCAAAGTTTAATGTACTGGTTCTGTCTAATGATCGCATTCACACTGTTGACCTTTGCAAGGGGCCTGGACGTTGCGGGCCTGCCTTCGCGATGGTTGTCCGTGATATCCGTGCGTCCGGCTTCGAACTGCTGACACCACTTCACGATACCTTGCCGGAAAATGGCCCGCTCCCCATACACAGCACTACTTTCACGATGAATGTCCGTGCGATTCTTCCTTTTGGCCCATAGGAATCGGATTGTTGCACGCAGCTCATATTTGGAGTGAACGTCCAGTTGACGTGCCATTGCATTTGGCCGCTATTCACACAATACTAGACGAGACACCACAGCGACCTGCCTAACAGACGTGTGGGCAGAGTCTGTCCCTTTCTCTGCTGTGCCCGCGTTTGCGAGAGACAGCGCGCTGCTGCGGCGCGGTAGTGCAACTAACCTTTTGATCCACCTACGTACCACATGCACCTTACTCAAATGTATGGTGTAAATGACACACTATGGTTCAGTGGTCACAATTCTTAGCTTCCGACAATTCTCGCGATGTTTGATGGAGATCCGCATGAATAAGGCTAGGGCTACACTTGCGTGATTTCAAGCTGCGTTACTGCGTGAGTTTCTCGCACAATTGGACGAGCTGCGAGGGGGGTGGTCACACTTGCATTTTGTCACGCTGGATTTCTGCGTGTTTTTCACGCAGCTGGGCGACAGGGCACGTGATTGCACGGCATGATTTTATTAGTGTGTTATATATTGTAAAGTAGCAAAGCGTGACCATTGCTCTACATATGGAAGGAATTCCATTAAATAATAACACCGTTGTGCTGAGTTGGTTGTCCGTCGTCAACGAAAATATTGGATCAGTCCTATAAGTGACGGCTCATAGATCGGATAATTTATGTTCCTATATAATAAACTATAAGACAGCCAAGAGAAATTTTTGAGTATTACAGAATGTCCGTGAACTCATCTGAAATGCTTTTCTCTTTGTTGAAAAATGCTATCAGCAAAAGAAAGACAACGTTTCCTCAACACAGCGTCCGTTACTGATAACTACACATATGACTTCATGTTTCTGTTTTTTAATTCCTGGTCCTTTGTATCGTAAAGGCACGGGTACTTTCGTACCTCCAAAATTATTAACTCACTGTCTAATTTAATTTTTCAAAGTGAAAGTACAAAATGAACGCAGATGCACCACGCGCAATATTCAAACAAGAGCACAATACCGTAGCGTCTTGATTCCGCGAGTGTTACGCACTGAACGAGAAAACACGCCAGCTAAATGGACCTCGGCCCATTCTCGAGTGGGCGACCTTGAAGACGCGTCTTGTCTCGTGTCTGGCAGCGTGAAATCACGCTGTGTGTGTCCTTAGCCCAAGCTCACTTAAACGATCTTCGTCAAAGTGAGACGGTCGCCGTCCCGTTCTGGATCATCGGATAAGTCAAATCGATTTCCTTGCCGTATTTTCAGCAATAGCATTCGTTCTGTATGCAGCACGTATTGTTGCTGCATTTGATCCTTGGTTGAACTTGAACTTTCAACTCCTCGTTTCGACTGGAAAATATTAGGAATATGTGTGTGCAGAATTAGAATAGGCCGTGTTTTCACCAACACGAAACAATAAACTAAGCAGTTACAACGGACAAATAACCCTTGGCAACGTAATGAACTTACGCACCAATCCAGTATATTTCTTTTTATCTGCTCGTAGGGATTGATGGAACGACTGGACGAGTTTGATGCCAAAACTGATACGCTGATATGGGTGTTCCTGGATTATGAATGTATTCCAAAACGATTTTTCAGACCTGGTGGCTAAGTGCTTCATGTTTGGCATTGAGAAAAGTAAGGCTTCGATTTTTGAGATCATCTTAGAGTTGCTTTGGCCAGGTTTTCTTGAGAGCCTTTCTTTGGATATTTAAATGAGCAGATCTCTGTCGCCACGGTCGATGCCGTTTGGACAATCGGCTCACATGGCCAAACCTCCGCAATTAATTCATCTATCGTTGGCTGTTTCCACAATTTAGTCTGATGGTTTCGTCATGAAATCGGTCACTTAGAGACCACCTGTGTTATCTGGGCTTTGCAATGTCCACACTGCAGAGCTAGAAGAATGAGCGAGCGAAAGGTACAGATTTTAGTTTCGATTTCTTCTCAAGCAGTAATCCAAAAGTCAGCTGCAGTCAGTAGTTGATGCCACTTTCTCCTCTTGTACTAGTGGGCTGAGTTATTTGAATTCACTAACTTGTTTAATTTTATTTCCTGAAAGGCAGACAAGTCCGCCTCTGTGGTGTAGTGGTTAGTGTGATTAGCTGCTACCCCCAGAAGCCCGGGGTTGATTCCCGGCTCTGCCAGGAAATTTGAAAAAGTGGTACGAGGGCTGGAACGGGGCCCACTCAGCCTCGGGAGGTCAAATGAGTAGAGGGGGGTTCGATTCCCTCCTCAGCCATCCTGGAAATGGTTTTACGTGGTTTCCCACTTCTCCTCCAAGCAAATGCCGGGATGGTACCTAACTTAAGACCACGCCCGCTTCCTTCCCTCTTCCTTGTCTATCCCTTCCAAACTTCCCATCCCCCCACAAGGCCCCTATTCAGCATAGCAGGTGAGGCCGCCTGGGCGAGGTACTGGTCATCCGCCCCAGTTGTATCCCAGGTTCAAAGTCTGAAACTCCAGGACATTGCCCTTGAGGCAGTAGAGGTGGGATCCCTCGCTGAGTCCGAGGGGAAAACCGACCTTGGAGGGTAAACAGATTACGAACGAACGAAAGGCAGACAGCTAGACAGCTGCTGATGGAGCATCGGTTGTCTGTGTTGATGATTTGGCTGCATTGGCTACATCTTCTGGAACGACTGTGGCTTCTACTTTATCATTGACGAATACAGCGCTATCATAGGCGAATATTTGGCCAGTTATGAAATCAGTACCTGCAAATTACACGCCTGGCCTCTCATGATCAGATCAACGACATAAATGCAGAATTCTCTTTTACGCTAGAGGTTGGTTTGACCATTGCCTGCTCGCCTGCCTGTCGTAAAGAGGCGACCATCAAAGGGCACTCAACTTGCTGTCCACGGCTCCCTCAGCTAAGTCTGGCATAACTTCCAATTTACTGTCGATTCCGTGGCTAAATGGTTAGCATACTGGCCTTTGGTCACAGAGGTCCCGGGTTCGATTCCCGGCAGGGTCGGGAATTTTAACCATCATTGGTTAATTTCGCTGGCACGGGGCTGATAGTATGTGTCGTCTTTATCATTATTTCATCCTCATCATGAGGCGCAGGTCGCCTACGGGAGTCAAACCAAAAGACCTCGCCTGGTGAGCCCAACATGTCCTCGAGCACTCCTGCCATTAAAAACCATACTGCATTTCATTTCCATTTTACTTGTGTCCAACCTCCTCCTTGTTTGTTCGATCTCTCTTGGTCAACACCCCCTGTGGGTTGGGATGGAAGAATAACACCCACGGTATCCCCTGCCTGTCGTAAGGGGCTACTAAAATGGTTCCCAGGGATCTCAACTTGCGAGTGTGGGTTGACGTCCGTGGGTCCTGGCATTGCTTCCACTTATTTGTGTCAGGCTCCTCACTTTCATCTAACCTATCCGACCTCCCTTGGTTAACTCTTGTTATTTTCCTACCCCGACGGTATTCGAGCATTAGAGGCCTAGGGACTCTCATTTCTTCGCCCTACGTGGCCCTAGTCATTCTTTGCTCGATATCTTCATTTTTCGAAGTGTCGGATCCCTTCCATTTTTTTCTCTCTGGTTAGTGTTGTATAGAGTATGGTTGCCCACCACCTGTTCAACACTTGCTAATGTTGCGCTTGACGTGCGCTATAGTTGGCCCTTTCGTAGGTACTCGAGAATTCTTTTGGCGAGGTTTTCTTTCATTTTCGCTTGGGCGCAAGGTCTGGGAAAGGGACACAAATACTAATATATATATATCTGCCATACGTATTCTGAAAAGATAGCAGACAATCGTGTTGGGTATTATAAAGGAGTGGTAAAATATTGCTTTTAGGGCGAGCGAACCCTTGCTTTTAATAAATACTTCCTCGTAAGCATTTGCTATTCATAACCATCACTTGTACAAAATTATCATTCAGAGGGAGAAGCTCTTTCATTGCCAGTTCAATTCATTCTAAAGGCTATGACCAAGCAGGCGGATTTCGTATTTCATTTATTTATCTTAACATTTATGTTTCCTTTCAATTGATTTAATTTTGACTGGATGGGAATTTCATAAAACAAAACGTGACAAGATTTCAGAAACATCGAATATGATTCTGTCGACTGACATGATCGGCCTAGACCGTCTATAAAGAATTACAAAATATGTTTTTCAATGAAATGAAGTAAAATCCCATAGCCTGTTGTAAATTGAATATCAGGAAATATTTACCGGCAAAGATGCTGATATATAACAGTTGATTGAAGTCCCTGATATGAATTAGTGGAGGAGTCTGGCCTTTATTATGTGGCTCAGAGGCCTCTCACTGCTGGATACCGTGGTTCAAATCCCGGTCCCTCAATGTGAGATTTGTGCTGGACAAAGCGGAGGCGGGACAGTTTTTTCTCCGGGTACTCCAGTTTTCCCTGTCTTCTTTCATTCCAGCAACACTCTCCATTCTCATAGCATAGCATCTATCACTTTGGGAGTGGTGACCCCATCGTACTAATAGCCTGTATTATAATTCATTCATTACATCCCTGACCCGGTCAATGACTGGAAAACAGGTTGTAGGTTTTCATTTTCTAGTGGATGATGTAAATATCTCGTATAGTTATGCAGCACCTCATCAATTCTACTCTGAGACAGTGCTCAGAGAAGCTGTTGAGGATGTTAACCTAGGGATTACCATAAATGGCAATGCCATTAATAACATCCTCTTTGCTGATGATACAGTTGTGTTAGCCAGCAACCTTGCTGATCTTCAAATTATTATTAATATCATCTTAAGGATCAGTGCAACATTTGATCTGATCATGAATATTGGCAATACCAAGCTGATTGTATTTTCGAAAACACCCGGTACAGGAACAACAGAATTGTTAAACAACTGTCATCCTTCAAATATCTTGGGACTATAGTGTCTGAGCATTGTGATCCCAAGAATGAAATCTTGTCTAGGATTGGGGGAACAAAAATGTGTTCAACAGTATGAGGGCCCTATTCGCCAGCAGAGATCTCAACCTTCAGCTCCGAGTTCGCATGTTGCGATGCTATGTTTTTCCTGTCCTTCTGTATGGTTTTGAAGGCTGGACGCTCAGGCCTTTGATGGAGAGGCGGACTGAAGCTTTCGAAATGAACTTGTACAGAAGAGTGCTTCGAATATCCTGGGGAAGTCCTCAACTTGTTAAATAAGACAAAGATCTTCTAACATTCGTCAAGGAACGAGAGCTCAGGCACATCATCAGAACTTCTCCAAGTCGTCATCGAGAGGAAAATTGAAGGAAAACAGTCTGTGGGGAGACGGAGAAATTTGTGGCTTAAAGGCCTGTGCTGTTGGTATGGACGAACTTCCTACGAAATCTTTCGAGCCGCTGTTTCGAGAGTTATCATAATCAATTGGATTAACAACCTTCGTAAGGAGACGGTGTTCTCAGAAGAAGACATCACTAACCTCCACATGTTACGTACTGTCAAGTGGAAAGTATCCCCTGTGGGTGATGGACGCAGACGAAGAATACACCACGGTCTCCCCTGCCTGTCGTAAGAAGCGACTAAAAAGGGCGATCAACGGATGATTGAATTAGGACCATGAAACTACTTGTAATTAGTACCATCACGCGGGGAACACCATGGGTCGCCTTTACTTGCGAGTAGTACCGCTATGTTAGGTAGACAGGTTTGTGATTAGTACCACTATATGCTGAACACCACGGGCTTACATTGCCTGTGATTAGTACATTGTGAGAAACACACCGGTCTGGGCGTTGCCTGTGATTAGTACCCACTATGTGAGGAACACAACGGTATAGTAAAAGTCCCTGTGATTAGTACTCCTGTGTGAGGAACACAATGAGTTTGCGTTGCCTATGAGTGGCGCTGTTATGTGAGAAACACCATAGGTCTGCGTTACCTGTGCGACGTACAATACTTATGGTGAGCATTAACATAACGTTTGGAACACCGTGAGTTTACGCTGCTCTTGATTAGTACCGCAACTTGAGAAATACCATGGTTCTAGCGATACGTACCATTATATTGGGCCGTTGACCTGGAGTTTGGACACCTTTGGACAGCAAGAATAATCGATTCAGGAATATGCTTTAGAAACAGTCTCTTGGTCAGTAATACTAATTTTTCAGTATAGTTTCTGGGAAGGTGAGGCATTGCGGGTCGAATTCACTGATTGTTTTAAGTTCATGATCATTGTTCATCACCACTTTTTTGAATTCTAGCCAGTGGATCGATTTTGGAATTACTTTTAGCTTTCAGTATTTTGAGTTAGCTCTGCTGATTATTTTAAGTTCATATTTATCCTTTAATTCTTCATCATCGCGTTTTAAATTCTAGTCAGTGGATAAAATTTTGACTTTTACATTGTCATCGCACTTCTTCTCATTTCGTACCATTAGGGTCGATGATTTAGATGTTAGGTCCCTTTAAGAAACAAGCATCATCATCAGCATCATCAAGTGGAAAGTGAAGCTTCGTCCTCAGTAACGAACACTACTCCTTTAGGGTTTCCATTCATAACTAAATCTTTGTGGAGGGAATTTATAGTACTTACAATAATGGGAGCAATTCATATGAAAAGATTCGTTCAGCTGTTCTGTTTGTAGAGCATTGCACAGCTCCACACACGCTGATTGCTACTCGTTAGCGCGTGTGGTTTGGGCGGGAGTAGAGGAGACCGTTAACTATTTCCAACTGTAAAGTGGAGGACTTCTTCCAATGATATTTACACTGTCTGATGATATTTGCGCGCTGCCAGCAGCTGTATGCCGCGATCAATAACACCTACCGCTCTGCTCACATTATACTCCAAATATGAAATAATCTTTCTGCGACGAGTACGAGACGCGCACTGACATCAAATAAGTCATAGGTACAGGGTGATAGGTCCGTATGTGTTTCAATTTTTAGTTTTATTCTAAAGAAAAGAAGACGTCTGAGGCGGATGTTGTATTTTTGCGCTGTCGATAAGCTTTTTGGACTTTTTGGAATTCTGATAAGGCCGTCTAACCTCTCGAATACATTACACATAATTGATGACATATCGCAACATTTTTGCGAAACAAATAACTTTTTCGTACTTCTCGGATATTCTCTGTTTTTGTTATACGTGAAAAACGACGCCTCGCACAATGTCCCACCACGCCGGAGTCCTACACCAAAGGCCAGTTTCTTCGACGAATTTTAAGTGTTACTAACAATGCTCTTAAGGAGACTTAACACATAACTTAAAAAAAATTGTCTGTCTCATCAAAACAAATTGTAAATACTTGTGTTAAATTAACGTGGCAGCAGCCCTGTGTTAAACCTCTCAACAGCTGTTAAAATGTCAAAATGGCAGCATGTAGCATGTAGAAATATAGGAGTTATACTTTGGGTCGTTGTCTTGATAGACAAATAGATAAATTTTGGTGAAGAACTCTTAGGTACACTTCCTTTTTCGTGATGTTTTCAATTAACACCAGAACACCCATATCATTACTCACATGTCAACCGCTGCATTTCGCAGTCCCGAACAAGTTGTTGGTTGCTAGCTCTTGTTAGGTTTTTCTCCACACTAACTGCCTACCATCTAGACCGTGGACGCTAAATTTGGTTTTATCTGCAAACAGAACATTTTCCCACCAAAAATTATTGTGCATCTTCATACTCCTTTGCGAACAACGCTCGTTTACGCCTGTTTCTCTCCCAAAAGTAGGGCTTGTTCCGTTCGACCCTACTCTTTAAGCCGGCGATTTTCAGTGTCCTCCTAATTCGATAGCCGACTCGCTTATCGTAGGGTTTTTTTAAAAAAATATTCTTCTTCGTCTGTGAGGATTTTGGGACCGCTAGTGTTCTTTCGCAATTTGCTTTACGTTGCACCGACACAGACAGGTCTTGTGGCGACGATGCGATAGTAAGGGGCTAGGAGTGGGAAGGAAACGGCCGTGGCTTTAATTAAGGTACAACCACAGCATTTGCTTGCTGTGAAAATGATAAACCATGCAAAACCATCTTCGAGGCTGCCGACAGTGAAGTTCGAACCGACTATCTCCCGAATGCAAGCTCACAGCTGCGTGGCCCTAAACGCATGGCTAACTCGCCCGATGGGGACAGATCTAGGGATCTTGCCGGCCATGGGAGTACATCAACATCACGGTTCATAGAACGTGCCGTGCGTGAACGAGCAATGTCCTGTTGGAAAATGGCGCCACGATATTGTCGCGTGAGAGGTAACACGCAGGATATCCGTGACGCACCGTTGTGCCGTCAGAGTTCCTTCAATCACTACCAGCCGTGACCTCAAGTCATACCCGACGGCTCCACACACCATGGCGTCAGGAGTGAACACTGCTGTGCCTCTCAAAAACATTGAAAGAATGGGCACAGATTGCGCGGTTGCTAGGTAACAATACTTTACATCACAGCCTGGACCTGTCCCCAGGTCGCCGCCATACTCTCAGACAATGGTCATCTGGGATAGTGCGGAACCACGATTGATCACTGAACACAATGCAACGCCATTCTTCAGCAGGACAGTATTTCCCTGGTCCGGCTGCTGCTACTCTCCGACCAATGGTGCGGGATGACACAGAATGTTACAGAGAGTCCATTACTTGTTCCCGGAAGGCAGGCGCAGATGTGAAGGGGTTACAATGTGCATGGTTGACAATACGGTGATCCTCCCTTGTGGTGGTCAGATGTGGTCGACCTGAACTATTACGACGAGTATGCCTGCCCTCACGTTCCCATGCAGTCCAACATCGGGCCACTGTCACATCCTAATACCCCACAAATCTAGATACTGCATGATTCGACCAGTCGGCCAAATGAAGACCCACAATGAGGCCCCTTTTCAAACTCTGCCAGGTGCTGACAACACTGTCTCACACGAGTTCGCGGCATCTCCATGTTCTTCACTGTGATCAATCAACATCTGACTTTTTTTCGGAGGGCTCCGAAGCCCGCTTCCCCCACGTGGCAATCGTTACTCTTCTACATTGCCTCCGACACGCTATTAGTTCTAAGAAGAAAGAGAGAGCAGGGAGGAGTGGGAGATAATACTACAGGAGTATCGGCCTGACTCCACGTCAGACATGCTACCAGGCAGATGGTAAGAGGGTGCTGAGACGTGGTACTAAGGGTCAGGGAAAAATAATATAGGCGGAAAAAGAAAGAGCCTACATGTTAAAACCTGACCAACGTTTTTCATGCCCCTTATATACCCTACCAGGCCTGGTAACAACACTAAACACGAACAACCGTTCTATCTGTCACAAAGAATCGCAACTCTAATCATTTACATACCCTTCGACGGTGTGTTCGTGTACGAAGTTACATTGACATCCGACCATTTTTTCTGGGATCTTCAGTTTTTTCTTAGGCAGTGTAGATATATTCCTTCACGGCTTCATTTATTATTCCTACAGAAATTCGTTTCATAATAATCATCATCATCATCCGTTTACTCTCCAGGTTCGGTTTTTCCCTCGGACTCAGCGAGGGATCCCACCTCTACCGCCCCAAGGGCAGTGTCCTGGAGCTTCAGACTCTTGGTCGGGGGATACAACTGGGGGGAACGACCAGTACCTCGCCCAGGCGGCCTCACCTGCTATGCTGAACAGGGGCCTTGCGGGGGATGGGGAAGATTGGAAGGGATAGTCAAGGAAGGGGGAAGGAAGCGGCCGTGGCCTTAAGTTAGGTACCATCCCGGCATTTGCCTGGAGGAGAAGTGGGAAACCACGGAAAACCACTTCCAGGATGCCTGAGGTGGGAATGGAACCCACCTCTACTCAGTTGACCTCCCGAGGCTGAGTGGACCCCGTTCCAGCCCTCGTACCACTTTTCAAATTTCGTGGCAGAGCCGGGAATCGAACCCGGACCTCCGGGGGTGGCAGCTAATCACGCTAACCACTACACCACAGTGGCGGACTCGTTTCATAATACTGACTAAAATTGATAACATCAGTTAAGTGTCCGAATAATTTTGTTATTACCTGTATTTAAAATATATATTTTATAATTTCAAATGTAGTGCATTATCGTCATGGAAATACATTTAAAATATTTACCAATCCAATGCCGAAATACGGCAAGTTTTGAATGTTCAAAGTTGTGCAGTTAGCTACAAAATCTACCACCATTCTTCAGTCTTATAGAATGCCGGTACATATGAACGTTGTGGACAGTTTTGGAATTGAAGCCACATTTATTTCGGACGCCATCTAGGCATTCGGAATTCTATACCACCACCTCTCCTACCCTGATTCTTCCAACAACGGGACTCGGTCCAAGTAACCACGGTGTCAGACGTTAGATGTTCCTTAGAGACTGCAACATTCCACCTGTCTATAATATGCTGATGAATTTAAAATGTGAGGACTTCGGGGGTAAATAATGACAAACCACATTTTTCAAGTTCTGAGATATAAAGGAATGAATTTTCACAAAATATTTACTGATAAAATCTTTGAAATTCCTTATTCAGCACAATGGTGCATGTAATCGTTCTTTAAAACATCCTGAAGAAAAATGCGTACAGAATCAGTATTGTAGGTAATTAGGGTATATTGAACACTGAATGTGCCTATCAATTTGACGGTTATAATTGTCACATGCAGTATTGATAAAAGTAGTGAATTGACAATGCAAGAAAACATGTCAGTTTCTAAAGTTCTGGTTGAAGTGCTTTGTTTAGCTTCCTCGGAAAGAAAGAACAATGGTGAATGTAGTTTAATAAAATGAACTAAGGGAATAAATAATATTTTAATACTTTTACGTCCTACTAATTAATTTTACAGTTTTCGAACACGCCGAGGTAAATCTACCGATATGATCATGACGTATTTGAGCACCTTCACTTACCACCGAACTGAGTCGGGCTCGAACATACTAGCTTGAACTCAGGAGACCAGTGCTCTACCGCGTAAGCTACCCAACCCGGAGAGTTAATGACTTTACCGTACTTTTTTTAAAGTCATACGATACAGTTACCCAATTGTTTTTTTTAACAAAATGACAGGTAAATTAATCCTTATAAGCTACATGTGATGTACCGATAGGCCTGCATCAACAAGTGTAAAGCGTTATAACCCACATAGTCGTGCAAAGAGCGGTTATGTTAGTAAAACTTCAGTGTAATGGCAGCCTCCGTGGCTCAGACGGCAGCGCGTCGGCCTCTCACCGCTGGATACCGTGGTTCAAATCGCGGTCACTCCATGTGAGATTTGTGCTGGACAAAGCGGAGGCGGGACAGGTTTTTCTCCGGGTACTCCGGTTTTCCCTGTCAACTTTCATTCCAGCAACACTCTCCATTCTCATTTCATAGCATCTATCAGTCATTAATAAAATCACTTTGGGAGTGGCGACCCCATCGTACTAATAGCCTATATATGATTCATTCATTTCATTCATGACCCGGTCAATGACTGGAAAACAGGTTGTAGGTTTTCATTTTCATCAATCATGAATACTAATACCTTTTTCAAAAGGTAGGGTATTTTATATCACAACATGTAAATAAGCTCACCGGACAAAAAGTATTCATCCTAGTGCGCACGCACAGATGGCGCAGGGAATGAATCCCGTGCTCAAACGCACGCGCGCTGCCTCTACATGAGCATAAGACAGAAGAGATCAGTGGGACATTGATGTTTCAAGGGGACATTGTACGAGGGTCGTACTATATTGTTTTTCTCTTTATTTTTTGTACGTCCGGGCATGGTTCACATTTCACTTTTTAAGGTGGTGACGTGTAACTAGTGTCTTGTTCCACCGTTTGGTAGCAGCTAACGCACAGGGGCCAACGAATGCACTCGTCATAGCCATTTCGTAACAACAGTGTCAGCGTAGGAGCAGACAACATGTAAAGCAACCGTCAGGGACAGCGCTAGACGACTTGGTTCCTATAGAAAGAAGGCGTGACCACTGCAGAAATTCATTGGCGCTTGGTGGCAGTCTGTGGAGAACACCCGCCATCACGGAAAACAGTTTACAACTGGGTGGAAGGTTGGAAAACAGTGCACACACCGGTGGACATGGGAACCAGTTCTGGAAGGAACGTGACAGTGTTAACAGCAGCCAACATTGCCCGGGTCGAACAGGTCATCCAAGGAAACAAATGCATCACATTTAAGGAAATGGAGGCGGCCACGGGAATTAGCCGAAACACCCTGCAGCCGATCGTGCACGGCCATTTACAGTTGGGGAAGGTGTCATCCACGGGGGTGCCTAGACTCTTGTCTGCAGACGAAAAGCAGAGGCGTGTGGACGTGTGCAGAGAACTTTTGCCACGCCGACTTAATATCGAGGCTTGTGACTGGTGATGAGATATGACTCCATTACCATGAGCCACAAACGAAACAAATGGGATTCACGGTGCTGCCACACCCCCATACTCTCCCGACTTGGCACCAAGTGATTATCACCTGTTCGGGAACATCAAGAAACCTCTGCGTGGTCACCGTTTTGCGGAGTTTGCAGAACTGGACACAGCTGTCAAGGCATGGGTACGCAGCACTCCGAAAGAATGGTTTTAGGAGGTCTGGAGAGACTGACACATCGATGGCAAAAGTGCATACAGTTACAAGGGGATTATATTATATTACGCCTTTCGTACATCAACTTGGGTACATGTAACGATGCCACAGAGTAATCGTGTTTGGCCATACGGAGCATGAAGTTGCTGGATTTGTTTGTGTTTCGCAGTGGACTGTTCAGTGTGTCTATGAGCAGTTGTGTACTACATGTGGCCACGAAACACAACGTCAGAATTGTGGTCAGAAAAAGATCCTGACTGAGAAGGACCGGAGACGCGTTTCACGGCTTGTGAATCAAAATCGCTTCCAAACCAGACAGGAATTGCTGCAGTCAGTGAATGAAGGTCCATCCCAAGCTGTTCAGCGCGAGAACTGCATGCAATGAACATTTGGAGTCGGTCACCTCGCAAGAGGCCATTGCTCACACAGGCACATAACGGCACTGGTCCATTCAAATGCTGTCGGATGGGAACAGACCCCTTGGCGTTGTTCGATAGGTATGTTGACACGGGGTTTCACCTCCTGCCTACTTCATCGTCATCATCATCATCATCTTATAGAAAGACAAGCCGAACTTGATCTCGGACACTCCCGGCATAAAAGCCATACACTAAATAAAAAAATTAAATATAGCCCTTTCCTGATGGTTACCCAAATGTCAGCGTATACTGTCAACATTTATCTAGCTCTAGACTGAAAGGCCTCATTCTGCAGTTCTTTTTCTAAGCGATGACGCGTCCATTACCGTGGCTTCTGTAGGTAATCATAGGTCACGCACCACATGCCGCAACGAAAGGTTAACTTCATGGACACCTCATTGAATTGCTACCAGCTGCAATCATCAAAGAACGTGCCAGTTTTTAAATCATATCTTCGTGTGTGCCGTCCTTGATTCAACCATTGACAATTACCTATTGAGGAACTTTTCCGCGGTTTTCAAGACTTTTTTTTTGCTATTGGCTTTACGTCGCACCGACACAGATATGTCTTATGGCGACGATAGGACAGGAAAGGGCTAGGAGTGGGAAGGAAGCGGACGTGGCCTTAATTAAGGTACAGCTCCAGCATTTGCCTGGTGTGAAAATGGGAAACCACAGAAAACCATCTTCAGGGCTGCCGACAGTGGGATTCGAACCTACTATCTCCCGAATACTGGATGCTGGCCGCACTTAAGCGACTGCAGCTATCGAGCTCGGTCAAGACGTTTTAACAGGAAGCATTAATGAAACATTTTAACATGATGCAGCGCATCTAAGGATTTCAGAGCCTTATTTTAATTTCATCATATATTTGACGTCTTGTGCACATAGTTCATCTCAGATGCTTTTACTATCTTTTACGTCATTTGTGTATATTTATACTTTGTTTTAGTCATTAGATGTGTTTGTACAGTTTCGTATTATGGCTGATAGCCAGCCAACGCCGAAACTGGTTCCTAGATTAAAAATGTAATGTAAACTTTGCATAATATAGCACTGAAAAGTTTAGTTATTGTTGATTAATATTGAATTTTTACGACCGCATTGTAATCGAAACTGACTTTCAACCTATTAGGCCGAGTTACGTACATTTAATACGTGTTGAAAATATGTTAGGTAAAGAACAAAAATAGCCAACCAGACATTAGTGGGATCCCAACCCACAACCTCCCGATGTCGCGTCGGTTGCTCTACCAATTGACTTATGGTGGCCTAGGCCATCTTTGTTCTGTTGTAAAGGATCTAATCTACATGTCTGGCACTAGTACCATCACACTGTAGAGTGCGTTCAAGTCGCCCGTTGAGGGCCAAGTCAATGAATATTGAATTCTCACGACCGCATTGTAATCGAAACTGACTTTCAACCTATTAAATCGTGTTACGTACCTTTAGTACGTGTTGAAGAGATGTTAGGTACAGAAAAAAAATGGCCAACCGGACACCAGTGGGATCCGAATCCACAACCTCCCGATTTCGCGTCGGTTGCTCTAAATGTACGAAACACGACCTAATAGGTTGAAAGTCAGTTTCGATTTCATTATTGTTATTCTGTAGGTAATACACAAACACACAGAGGAACAATAATACCAAGTAAGCACATCGATAAATACTCAAAAGTTCAAGAAAAGTAAACAAATGAATAGGTAAAGATCAGAAAAACGAAAAGAAGTGAAAAGAACAAAGGTAAATAAAATAAGAATGTAACTTACCAGGCGCTGGGTTCTCTGGTGGCGCGGCTATCAGGGGTGTGGTCACACTCGTGTTGACGTAGCGCACTGTGGACGGGTAGGCTGGGGACAGAGACCACGTTACTTAATGCCATATTGTCATGTGAGGGAGCTAGTGGAAAGCAGGCACATGCCACATAATACTGTCTACTTAATGATCTTCAGACAAGAGGTTCGCCTCACGTCCTTGAAGTTACTGCTACTCTCTATCACTGGCTCTCACTATACTATTTAAAATGATGGCGTATTCCAGAAACCTTTCCTTTTACTCCCAATGTACATTTACAGGGTCTCTCATATAAACTAAGTCCGTCGAAGGGGCGTTTTTACTTTCCGATAGCTAACCTGCAGTATGGAAGGCGCGCGCGCATAGTTCTTGACCCTGCAAGCATCAGTCGCCGGTCTGAATCTCAGCTGTCAACATGGTGAGACAGTTATCATTGCAACACTGTAGTTCGTATGTTTCATCTTAATGGTCTTGTGACCAGCCATAACTAGCGGCTACGTTACGGCTGAGTACATCAGCGAGTTCTGCGGGTTGCCTACCTTCCCCCTCACGTGAAGTTCAACACACATACTTCAAACTCCTTTCACATAGCGGCGTTTCTGGTACATATCCCCCCTCTCAGGGTAAAGAAAATTCGATCAGCTGGCTATTGGTGTGCAGAAAATACTAATGATGTTTATGAAGTCCCTTATACAGTAGTATGATAGGAAGATTGGTGTTTGGTGTGCTCTTAGTGCAAGACGGATAACTAGGAATATTTTTTCGAGACGACAGTAAATGCGGAGGGAACCAAGAAGACATTTTGATGCTGTTATTCCATCAGTTAAGGGAAGAAGAAAAATCGCGTGGGTGCTTTCAACAAGATTCAGCCCCTGCTCATACAGTAAACGATTGCCTTCTAACAATCTCGAAGTGTTTACAGACAGAGCGATCAGTGCTGGTCTTTTTCCCCCTCGTTCTCCATATCTAACAGCGTGTGATTTTTACTTGTGCGGTAAACAGAAATAAAAGTGTATAGAACAAATCCTCACATATTGGAGGAACTGAAAGAAGATATGGCAGTGACAGAACTCACTCGTGGCAGCCAGAATCTAGGTACCAACCCACGAAAGACGACACTTCCAGAATCTTTTATACGGTAAGATTTCACATAAGACTGTATACACGCTTAAAGTAGGTCGGCCGCCCAGAGTACAAACACCCTGTGCTCGGTCTTACTTTATATGAGAGACCCTGTACAAGATTTTCACTGCTCTTATGTTCACAAAAATGTGTGAAAGGTACGTAAGTTGTGATTGTGTTTTAAGGAGTATGGCATGTTGTTCTTTGTAGGAATAAGTTCAATAATTTCAATTCCATGTCTCATTTCCTCTTTCGTGTAAACTTTGGGTTTTGTGGCAAGTACTTCTTTTCTACTGACTCCCTCAATGCGTTACAATAGTCTTTATATTTACTAATAATCTGCTTGAGTTACAATTAAAGGGTTGATTCTAAAAGAATAGACTAATACAGAAATTGACTTAGTGCTGCATTCTACAGGCTCAACTAACGCTACCTAGTGGTCGTTCTCACTTCATCAGGTAGCAGATAATGTAGCAATGCAAGATGCTGGCTTCTAAAAAGCAAGACAAGCCCTGCTTTGTTCCAAAAGATATAATATCCTTTTCGTCTGCCTCTCATTTATAGGGATTAACGAGGGTATAATGTGCATGCACACCAAAAAGATTTTTTTTAAAGCAAGGAAGTATCCTTGTCTATTTCACCTGAAGATAATGACCGACAATCATTTCTTCGACATGGTGAGTAGTGTGGAACCTTTATTCTTAAAACACCTTGAAAGTAAAAACACGTATTTTCCTCAGTCAAGATGATCAACACGTCAAGAAGTCATACTGTGGTGCGTGGCAAGGGCATAGTGTGGGAAATAGGATCTTCTGAGCCTTTACCTGCCAAACTCTAGGAGAAACCTCCTGGATTGAAGCCAGATAAGAAAATAAACTTGCAAAACCTTAAACATTATCTTTAAAGCCTGGCATATCACCGTTACTTTGAGAATTTGTCAAGACCTAGTCGCAGAGAAAAATATTCAGATAAAGAATGATGATAATTCAAGGTTAACATTATAGAATTACTTATTGCATTGTAATGATAAATACAATTTTAATTTAAAAGTATACAAAAGAGACAAATCCAAAAACTTTAAATTATTCAAAATGCATGCTGTAGGCCAAAATCAGATTTTTGTACTACAAATGTATGAATCAGAATTAGAAATGAAATTATTTGAGTTTCTGTGCTATAAGCAATGAGCTACACTCCTTTTTGTGTAAGTGAAGTTTTTGAAAATTTGACAGTTTTCAACTTGTCTGCTTTTTGGAATCAGCTCTTCTAATTCAGTGTAATCGTTTTAGATTATTATGGGGGCTTGCAGCGCAAATTAACCTGACATGCCCGAGATTTTTAGGAGCGATTGAAGCAGCAAATCCCAGTTATTGAAGTGGAAAATGTAGAAGAGGTGTGGGCCAATTTTTTTTAAAAAGGGCGTTCGTTAGTGCAGCAGAGATTGCTGAGATGTTATAGGTGACTGTAAATGTTAAGAGAATTAATTCAGTGCCGGAGTCCGGTTTTCTTACAGTATACAAAGCATCCGATACAATATAACATTGAGGCTATATTTTGTTTTCACCTAGGGGTGTCTTATCTCTCACAGTATTTTTTCTGGATAGTAATTCATAATATAATGTATTATGCCAATTCTTATGATTGGCAATTCTTTGTATGTGATAAAATTATTTTTATATTTCCATAAATTTGCATAATATAAGAATTTTAGGATCTCACTTTTTTTAGCGATATCTTGTAAATGGTACATAATAAGGCATTTCTATATTTTCAATGAATACTACACACTAATATTAGCGTTACTCATGTAGCATTTTTATACCTGGTAAAAAATTTCGAGACTCGATGAAATTTATTCAGATTTGCTTAAATGTACATCTATATAAAATATTTAATTACAAAAGCTCGGTACGTGTTATGGCAAAACGGTTTTCGAAATTAGTACATCGTTTTCCATATTAACCACCTATTTTCTTAAAAACCGGGAATCATTGCAGGCTGGTGTAATCTATATAAGGAGATATATTGTACTAAAGTTTGTGAAATTTTAATATTTTAAATTTGTGGATTTAAAAATCTACAATAAAAAACTCTTTACGCAGGTTTCCTTATATACCACATAATTTTTTTTTTTTACATTTGTCAGAATATTATGGGAGAAAATGGGAATAATATGTAAAATTATAATTGGTGGGAAAATGAAAGCAACGCAGACAAAACGCCCATTTTTGCTCTCTGCAGACTGGCCAACACAGTGATAAATTGTGTGAATTCAACATAATAACTTCGTGACAAGAAGGAAGAAACTCAATCCCTTCAATTAACAATTTTTTCACCTAAATGACCAAAATATCGACTTTTATCTCGAGAGTGTCCCCTTAAGGGGAAGAATTGTTATGGATTCTATTATAAGCCAGCGCCAAATAGCCAATTAAAAAAAGAAAGAAGTGTTGAAGCAAACCAATCCAAGGGCCTTGGCCTACCAAGCGACCACTGCTCAGCCCGAAGGCTTGCAGATTACGAGGTGTCGTGTGGTCAGCACGACGAATCCTCTCGGACGTTGTTCTTGGCTTTGTAGACTGGGGTCACTATCTCACCGTCAGATAGCTCCTTAATTCTAATCACGTAGGCTGAGTGAACCTCGAACCAGCCCTCAGGTCCAGATAAAAATCAATGAACCTGGCCGGGAATCGAACCCGGGGCCTCCGGATAAGAGGCAGACACACTATCCCTAAACCACGGGGCTGGCAAGAAGTATTGAACGGGGAAATAAAAAGGTTAAGGCAAAATTAACAGTAAAAGAACGTGAGAATAGAGGAAAAACCGCACAACCTGGCAACTGTAATGTAACTTACCTCTGAAGTAGGCCGCCAAGCCGCCGGCGATGGCCAGCAGTGCCACGGCGTTGATGAGGACTTGGGCGAACCTGAACCTCAAGCGTCCACGGGTGATGTAATGAGCAGACGGGCGTCGGATATCACGGATTATCTGTAACAAATGGGCATAGCCTTAACACAACACAGGCCTGTCCGGAAAGTAAAAGCTGATTCTATCACCCATGATTATGATTATTATACTATTTGTGAATCTTCTCTGTCTCCTTTTCCGACAAATAATGTGACATCATCCGCGGTACGC
This sequence comes from Anabrus simplex, assembly GCF_040414725.1. NCBI lineage: Eukaryota > Metazoa > Arthropoda > Insecta > Orthoptera > Tettigoniidae > Anabrus > Anabrus simplex. Next base: position 19,215,174 of record NC_090274.1, on the reverse strand, counting down.
GTACCTGTGGGGGTATTTCTAGAGGACTGAAGGGGTACAACGTTTTGCCTATGATATCGCTATTATTATTATTATTATTATTATTATTATTATTATTATTATTATTATTATTATTAGAGGATATTGGGGTTTCTCAGAGAATACCGTTCTACTTACACGCACTAAAATACCGGGCCCATTTCAAGGAATGGATAAATGAAATGTAAATTCTGTTCTTTTACACCGTTCAAGAAGAGAAAAATATACAGGACGGTCTTAAAATTCTGCTTCCTCCTTGTTTTCTCTTCTTGTTCTCCAACCTTCCTCAAGTAGAAAAAGAAGAAGATGATGATAATAATAATAATCAGAAGAAGAAGTTAACGAATAAGACAAGGAGGAAGGAATACTTTTGGACCCTCCTCTATATTATCTCTTCTTGTTCTTCAGTTAAGAAGAAGATAACGAAGAAGAAGAGAAAAATACAATGTGGAAGCAGATTTTTAAGACCCTTCTGCAAAGTATTCAGCAGGAGAATAGACAACGGCCGGAGCGGTAGTCCTGAGTGTGTTGGCATTAGCGCACCATGATGTACCAGTTAACCTACTGACTAGGTTGTTACGACTTTTTAGTCCTTCAGACGTTTTTTTTTCAATATGATGTCGGTTATTTTTAGCGCCCTCTCCACTGTCACACCTAATCACTTAGGACAGCTGTTGTATTTAGGATATTGATTCCTGAACTGTACTATGGTTTGCCAGTAGGTTGATAAGGTGAAATGTGGCTACCTCAGATTTTGAGGGGCTTGGTTGGAGCCGTTACTTTCTGAAATAGTCATCAGTCTTCTGAAGGTCTTCATCCAGTCTACCCTCTGCTGCATTAAATGTAGTGTTCTGGAATGTAAGATTTATATCGAATTTTTCGGATATAGTTTCGGGCAGATCATGCATATACAATATATACAGGGTTCTTCACCTAACATGTTACACGCAAATAACTTCTAAACCATTAAAGACATCAGCATTCTGTTTTCATATTCGTAAATGGTACGCATGGTCTTGTAAAATAACGTCTCATGGGGTTATTAACAACCGAGATATTGATACTAACTCCATATTTTTAAATAGAACGGCACAAATTTATACAGCTGATTTAAAAGTTCATCTGCCTACAAGTTCAAATACGTAAGTATTTTCAAAATCGGAAAATTACTTTTTGAGATATAAATAAGAACAGCATGCGCGGTTTTGCTGCCGCATCAAACGGCGTGAAGTCGGGCAAAGACATATTGAGGCGCAAGCTGCTTCCTGGCCGTGATTCCAGCCACAGAATGGATACCAGGCATGTACTGTAAACATAATGTGATGTACCGTAATATACCCTGGGTGTGCAACGTTGTTGTATGACTGGCGAACACACAACGGGGAAAGGAGATTAAAGTTGTATTGTTTTGTTTTGACATGTAATAGGCTGCGCTCAATTTAGCGTTTTTTTCTGACGGATGGGAATGGGAAGGATTTGGAAAGAAAGTCGGCCGTGGCCTATCACAAAGGTACCTATCCGGTATTTGCCTGGTGTTGAACATGGGGCACCATGCAAATCAATGTCAGGTTGGGCGAGGCAGGACTCGAACCTACGCTCTCCCGAATGCACGCTACTACAGTCGCACTGGAGTTCTGCGGAGATTAATGCCTGTAAAATAAAATATAAATAATAGTGTTGCTGCCATCTCACTACGATCAGCTCTGAACATTTGCTTTTCTAGAAGGAGCTCTTCCGGTGTTTTGTGTTATGTTTATTTCTCAACTCATAGAGTAGTATGAACTGTATACTAAAACCAGTGACAATTATAGCTTTCGTTATGTTTCTTTCAAGGCAAAGTACTTATTTTATTTCGTTTTAAACACATCAACCCTTTCTGTCCTGTCATGTGTTCGGGGGTCATACACACTTTGCAAACCCATCACATGTGTACGAGGTGCTTACATGCCTGGTATCCATTCTGTGGCTGAACTCACTCCCAGGAAACTGCTTGCGCCTCAATATGTCCTTGCCCGACTTCATGCCGTCTGATGCGGCATGCAAAACAGCGCATGCTGTTCTTACTTATATCTCAAAAAGTAATTGTCCGATTTTGAAAATACTTACATATTTGAACCTGTACGCAGATGAACTTTTATACCAGCTGTATAAATTTGTGCCATTCCATTTAAAAATATGGAGTTAGTATCAATATCTCGGTTGTTAATCACTCCATGAGACTAAGTAGCACATTATTTTACAAGATCCTGCGTACCGTTTACGAATATGAAAACAGAATGCTGATATCTTTAATGGTTTAGAAGTGTAACATGTTAGGTGAATAACCCTGTATAACATAGGGAATAGCGCTGATCCCTGTGGTAGACTATTGTTGAGTGTATGGAACCTGCTCGTGACATTTTCTTTGTGAACTTGGAATCTGCTGTTACTGAACATATTGCCAATAAGGGTGACCGTTTTGAGATAAGCTGAAAACTTAAATTACCCTACACGAGTCCTCCGGGTGGTGCTAGGAAAGTTATATTGATAAGATTCTGCCATACTGTCCCATGGCGCCTCACGGCCATGAGACGATAAAACTGACAAGGAAAATGTCCTCCTAAGGACTGGGGACTTAATTTTGAAAGAGAAAGTGTTCAAGAACAACCCACGTAACCTTGAAGCTCTGGAGAATGAAATCAGACGACTGATACGTAAAATTTTGCAGGCGGAGATACGACGAATGTTTACTCCCGTGCAAGTTTCTTTTATCGAGTCGATGGACATCAGCTACTTCGATGAAAGATTAGACTTCATTCAGCATAATTTAGGCAATTAAGCCGTGCTGCTACATCTTACCGGTGAGATTGTTACCTCTCTCTGTAGTTTGTGAAACTGCAGGTAAAGCTGTGGTAGGTCCATGTCCTTGTTCGTCAGATCTAGACTTTCAGGAGGGAAGAAAATCGTAAAATAACAACTGGATAGCCGGTTTTCGAGAGATCCTTTTCAAACATGTTTTCATTGACACAAGCACAGATCAAATATCATGACAAGTAATTACAGGTGTAAATATGGACAGATTTGGTTTTCCTCAAGCAACATTTGACTTTTTTGCTTCGCCTACGCGCTAACAGGACTAGCTCGTTTCTGCTCAGACTGTTGAGGCGTGTTTTAAAACACCAATTATTTTTCCCTTTTCCTGATATTTAATAGCAACACCGAAACTGTCAGAAATTAAAAGTAATATTTGATATTATAACAAAAGACTTGTGGATAGTAAAATCCCTTCAAAATATAATAATACACTTTGGCTAATGTATAGGATCAAAACCTAGAATATTAAAGAAGTTTTAATAGTTCTATTAGTTTTAGTTATCATGTCAATGGTGTACGTTAGTTCAGTTCTACACCCTGTTAAAACAACAGTAAGAAACAAAATAAAGAGGAAAGAAACGCAGGGAGGTGTTTTTTGGTTTGGGCATGTCTATTGAACTGTTCAGTTGTCATCAGATTTCAGTTGAGAAACAGAAAAACAGTCCTTGCTTAAAGATTTTCCTTTTCTTCGACATAATCGGTTTTCCCTGGTTGCTGCTCACACACCAAAAAGAAACCCCTCGACCCACTTACCCTGTGGTGCAGAGACATGTTCGAGCCGTGGTGGAAGCGGACGATGGTCTGCAACGAGGCCGGTGTTGAGATGCTTTTGGTGAGCGCCGCGCTGCTATTGGCACCACTGCTCACCGTGGTGGCAGCACTGGCTGTGGAGTCCCCTCCTCCGAGCGGACTCTTCCCTCCCCTGACGTCGACCTGGCCACTCGAACTCTTGGTGCTACTGCTGTGATGGGGCAGTAGCGGCGTCTCCATGGTCTTGGTGGTGTAGCTGGGGGATGAGTTCTGCGAGAAACTGTCGCTCGACACGTTCGAGTCCTGACGGACAGAGATCTTGCTCGCACTGTGGTTGTTATTGTTGTTGTTGTTCATCGCCTGGACCTGCTCCGTGCTCGATGTTACCTGCGGCTGGCTGTGATTGATAGGCGGAGGTGGTGGAGGGGGTTGTGACGATTTGGGGACGCGAGATGCCTGCTGGTGGCTGAGGGAAGGCTTGTTCTGCTGTGGTGGTAACGGTGGAGGTACTTTGGCTTTCGGTCTTGGACTCGGCATTGGAGGTGGTATCTTGGGGTGTTTAGGAACGTGCGGAGGAGGTATTGGCGGTGGGTATGGAGGCCCTGAGCTGTTGTACCGCTGGATACTGGGCAGCGGAGGAGGAGGTCCGGGTTTTGTTCGCTCTGGTACTGCGGGCGGACGAAGAGGAAGAGGTGGGGGCTGAGAAGACACCTGTAACATACACATCACATTGATACACAAGGTTAATAATAATAATCATATTAATGGAATGTGGTGATGATGAACTGGAAAGGATTATTGGACAAACTGGTGGTCCAGGAGAGGAAGATTTTGAGAAAGATACAAGAGAATATGGTGATGCTGAACTGGAAATGATTGTTGGACAAACTGGAGGTCCAGGAAAGGACGATCTTGAGAAAGATACTAGGGAATGTGGTGATACTGAACAGGAAAGGATTGTTGGACAAACTGGAGGTCCAGGAAAGGACGATGTTGAGAAAGATACTAGGGAATGTGGTGATGCTGAACAGGAAAGGATTGTTGGAAAAACTGGAGGTCCAGGAGAGGAAGATCTTGAGAATAATACTAGGGAATGTGGTGATGCTGAACATGAAAGGATTGCTGGACAAACTGGAGGTCCAGGAGAGGGAGATCTTGAGAAACATACAAGGACCAATCAAAGTATGTGGCGTCTGCAGAAGGCGACCAAACCAGGAGCTATACAGTTATACTGAAAGAATCACAGATGTAGCCAGGAAGAGGCTCCTGACCTTCTATGGACATTTCATGAGGATGAACTCAGCTAGGATGACCTACCGGCTTCTCAATCACTGGGCAAACGGAAAGATAGGAACATCGTGGCTAACAGAAGTGAAGAAACACATGCACGAACTGGGAGTAACTGAAAACGACATCAGAAACCGAGCACCTCTCAGAAGTATAATCAAACACAAGAGGTTTCAGGACAGACCATCATGTAAGAAAAGAGGCGCCCTTTGGACGAAGAAAAGAAGGGAGAAGCATAGCCAGAGAATGCGCGAGTATTGCGCAACTATCAAGTCCCTCTCCAAGCACAAAAGTTGAACATCGCGGTCCTTAGTAGGCCCATTTAAAGAAATAAGAAGAATGGAATGCGAATTAAGAGGAGAAGAGCGGACTTCTACTCATTAACTAACAGGTTCACTGATGCCTTACGCAAGAGACGCCTGAAATTCTATGGCCATATCTATAGAATGGACAGCGACAGACTCGCCAAAGGAGGACAAAATAAACTGGCTAGAAGAAACTAAGGTGGACCTTCAACAAGGGAATATCACGGACGACATCACAGAAGATTGTGGAGGATTTAGTAAACAGTATCCAAGCAGAAACCTAAAAAGAAAACTGGTAGGAAGTGGTTCACTGAACGCAAGATGCAACACATTGTTTTCATGACGAGATTTTGGGAGGATAAGAAGGCGAAAACCATCAGGCCAACGAACAAGTTCAAATGGGCTCTTTGAATGGGCATAACGAAGAAAGAAATAATAATAATCCCACGACCTATGCGATTTGTGGCTGAGTTTCTTTCGCCAGAACATGCTCCCCCTGCTGTGAATGAACTTCGGAGGGCAACAGTCTACCACGGTGAAAGCTGATATACAGGACGATTCTATGGACAATCGCCAATGCTTAACCCTTAAATGCGCAATTTATTATCTCTTTGAAATATATTTTTCATTACAAAAGTAATGCAAATTCACTTAAAATTAGTTTTAAAAATATTTGTCAATTCGAAGTCAAAATAGGAGTATGTATGCAAAGCTGTTAAATTAGACAGAGATGCCATTCACTTCCTTTAGTCTTAGGCAATGCTCGTGCTTGAGAATGGTTCACTCTTTAAGTATATAAATCTGTGGGAACGAAGAAATTTAACTCTTAAACCGCATGCAAGTATCTAGGGATAACCCTCCAAATTTACTAAACACAGCAACGACTAAAGCTATCTTCGATATAAGGAAAATATATCATTACGAACGACAATACTTTTCCACATCAATATCCCCCCTTAGCCTTTTATGCATTTGCAAAGATATAGCTGTACCCCACTCCTAGAAGCCTTCTGGCTGCCAAAGACTGTGCAGAACAAATTAGTGTATTTAGTGGTCAACACTGTTGGTGGAAACGGCAGGTTTTTTAACGTGAGCGAAAGACAGGCTAACTAAGATCTTGATACAGGTCGTCTAGTAACTGGAAGGGCATTGAACACAAGGAAACAAAACACAATTTGTTTCAACATTCTATGAGGTGTACTTTCAAAGATATCGTGGTGCATGTGAGGAGATGGCAATGCTTGTCCGTTGTGTGTAACAGAGGAAGTCAGCAGATATCTATTATGGTTTGTTTGGTGCATTGTGTGAGTTATCTAGCCTAATGTCACTCTGAACGGAAATGGTCGGGGCGGTTTTGTACAATCAGTCGAAATAGTTTGTTATACAGTTTGAATGTAGAGGAACTGTCATTTGGTTGCATGTACTGTAGCATCAGTTATTATTAGAGCTAGGAATTTTAGGTGATGCACCGTAATCCTTTTTCGCTATTGAAATGCCCAAATTAGCTCGTCTTGGAAAGAAAACATAAAATGAACACCCCTAAATGTATTTTAGTTGCACTTTTTTGCACCTTTTCTTAATGTCAGCACCTTTTCCTTTCCATTTGTTTAATACTTTATTTTGCTCCTTTGTCGCATTTTATTCCTAAAGAAATTAAACAGGAATAGCTGAACATTTCATCTGTAAAGCTTGGTTCTATGTGGTTCCTCAATTCGTGGCTCGAATCGTAGGCTCCCTATATTACACTAACTGGGAGCTTAAATACGAATATGGTCATTTTTGAACTATTAGAACTAACGAAGAAAATATTCAAGTACATCACTGGACTGAAAGCTTCGACGAAGTGGGTCGAAGAGGTAAAACGAGATGCAATAGAAAGTGGACTTACAATGGATATTATTCACAACAGAAAATAATTTAGAAGCCGAGTGGGCAGCATCAAAACATTCCAGGAGAAACCACCAAAATGTAGGTTCAAATTCTGAGAGAGAAAGGAAGATTAGAAGTGAAACGATGAAGAAGTTCTGGGAGAAGAAGGAGAAGAAGACTTAGGTTCAATGCGGTCATTAGGTGGCCAAATTCGGAAACAAGAAGAAGCTTGCCACCCTTCATCAGCTGCTTATCTTGTGGCCTCGTATGACGTAGCTGACGGTTCAGAATACGCTTTGACTCTGTGTGGTGTGTGTCATTTTCCTATTAGCAAATATGCGCTATTTGCTATTACTGTAGTATCACCATCAAGTATGCTGAAACAGAAAATGAACGCCGAGAAAATACGTGATAATACTGAACAGTTTAGTGATGATGGTACTCAGAGTTCAGTTCTGACGTGCAATGTTTTTGATATATCAATAACAATAATTGATACAAAAAATAAACCACCAACGTAATCATGTTATGCAGTATATAGCTAGGGAAAAACATGTGAAGAATAAGGAGGCTATATGACATTTCTTAAATGGGCTGTTGTGATGGATGTGAAGACAGCACTGGATGGTATTGCAAAGCAGATACTAGAACAGAGCTTAGCAAAAAATGCTGTTGTTAAGGATGTTGGAACAAATAGGCATTTAATATCGGTTGCAAACAAACTATGCAACACTTGTGTCTGTTGACGTTGAACATTCTCTTTCTATGTACAAGTATTTGCTTAGTAACTGGAGATGCAACCTCACTGAAAATAATATTCATATGTTTGACAGTTTTCTGGACATGTGATTTTAATAACATTGTGTTCTGGGACTTGTTTTTGGAAGATTTTTAATACGTGATAAAATGAGTGAATTTTTGTCCTTTCATATGATGTAAAATTAGTTTGATGATGTTTGTGTGGATATTTACATTTAAAATTTGCACTTTTTTGTATCCTTTCGACTATATTAAAGCACCTATTTTTTGCACTTTTTAAATACAATTTTTTACTTACAATTGCCAGCTCTAGTTATTATAATTGTGTTCAATGTAACACAGCAGATGTAAAATCAATGCTTGCCCCTGAAACTTCCCGACACGCTTCTCACAAAAGATCTGCACCAAATTATTTAAAAATAATTATCCAGTGAAAACTGATACCAAAATATCTTAGTTTAGTTATAAAATGATACTTTCCTGATGTGTAGTCCATCTGATATAGTATTATGTACAAATTTTGCTGAACATTTAACTTTTATCACACATTTATTTGACAGCAATGTCTAATGCCAAAAAGAAGTAGGTGTACTGACTGACTGACTGACTGAATGAATGACTAATTTTTCGTTCACCACCCTGAAGGGGTGGGGCGGGTCACCTAAAGGGTTATGCCCTCTTTCTAGCCAGGGTGGGTTGGAGAAATGTGATGGAGGGAGGAGGGGGTAAAGGAAGTGAAGAAGGAAAAGATGGGAGAGGATTTGATTTCTTAGCTATGGGATTTGTAACTTTATTTTAGTTCAGTATTATTTACAGACATTTTTCCTTTTCTTTCTGTTTGTTTGTTTGTTTGACATGTGCATTGGTAGACAAATACGTTCTACACTTTGACAGTACTTGGAATATTAACATAAATTAAAGAGTTTTATTTTTACAGTCATGTATGAAGGTCTAAAGTTTAGGTAGGTGTAGTAACACTCGGTCAATTCAATTACGAACGAGATTTCTTTGCGCAAAGCTAATAACAGGCTTATCAGTTGTGCTGTTTGATATTTTCAAACTTCGTTTCAACAGGTTTTGAATTAATTTCGTTCGTATATTTTTCTGTGTTGCAATCAAATAACTATTATAACCGAAACTCTGTAGTTTCGTAGCTGAAAAATGAAACCAATTTTAAGTATGGTTCAGCGGCTTAGCTGCCAAATAAAGCCTTCTTCTTATTCTCCTTCTCCTTTCGTTTTTCGCTCTTTGGGGTACGTTGAATTAATCATTTATCTGTGTGTTGTTCTTTTCTTAGAGCCCAGTATTTCTTCATTCTTTATGATCTTCCTTTCCTCTCGTCTTTCGGGATAATAGCTTTGACTTTTAATGTAGATTTGTCTTGGAGCCTTATATTTTTGTGTTTAGTTATTACTTTAAGCTGTTCGATCTAATAGTGAATTTTCTGTAATTTTTAATCCTACTGGGTCTTTTTTCAGTTTCTTTAAACCAGTTTTGTTTTGAAGTTACGGAAGAAGTCAAAAATTTGTTTGGTTAATCTATTAGAGCTCATTCTGAGAAGATGACCATTAAAATTTCGTGTTGTATCTGATAGTTTTTCAGTTTTCTTGCAGAGTGTTTCATTTTTTGATGTCTTATGATTTTTCTTAAAATTTTCCTTTCTTATAGCTCGAGTTTCTCCATCTGGCCTTTGAAATTCATGTTTAATGTTTCTGCTGCGTATAATTTAATCACTTCTGGTTTAATCATGGTTTTATAATGTTTAACTTTAGAGCTCCATGAAAGGGATTTCTTGTTGCATGTATCTTTTGTTAGTTGGAAGGCCAGTTCAAGAGTTTATTTTTTCCTGGTTCCCATTGCTTTGCATTCCAACTAATCAATTCCCCGAGATATTTGAATTCTTTTACTATTTCAATCTTTTGTTCTTGGACTGTGTTTATATAATTTGACAGTATCGGACAGTATGACAGTATGGGTAAGACAGGGATGTTGCATGTCACCGGCTCTGTTCACTATGTATGCCGAAAAACTGTTACAGAAGGCCCTGGAAAAAACAAGAGGCGTTGTAGTGAGAGGAGGCCATAAAATATGCAGATGATGTGGCGTTATTAGCGGAATCAAAAACAAGTTCTGCAAGTCATGTTGGAAAATATTGAGGGAGTGGGCAAAGAGTTTGGAATGAAGATCATCATTGGGAAGACTAAGGTGATGAGAATTGGAAAGGAGGAGATTGCTGTTAATATAACACCAGAGGGAGAGAAATTGGAACATGTAAAGTCATTCAGAAATTTGAGAAGTTTGTTGACATGGAATGGAAGCTGTACAGAAGAAGTAAGAAGCAGAATATCTATGGGAAAAGAAGCCTTAGGAAAGGTCAGAGGCTTTTGACATCTAAGGCAATTCCTATTGATTTAAGAAAGAGGTTCGCAGAGTGCTTTATGTGGAGTGTGGTGTCATCTGGAGCTGAAACATGGACATTAAGAAAGAAAGAAACAAAGTATTTCGAAAGTTTTGAAATATGGTTGAGGAGAAGAATGGAGAAAAATGAAGTGGACAGATAAAGTGAGAAATGATGAAGTGCTAAGAAAAGTAGGAGAGAAGACACATCTGACGAAAACGATAAGGAAGAGGAAGAAAAAGGTTTGGAATGTTAACAAATGTCAAACAAGGGAGAAGCTATGAACAGGTGAAGCAAGATGCTCAGGACAGAGAATCATGGAGGCTGTCCAGTTGATACCTGTCTCAACACAGATTCATAGAAGAGGAATACTACATATTATCTACCTGCTCCAATTAAATTCATGTTAGTTATTCATAGGTTTTACATTTTATTTGAGGGGGTCCTTATTACTAAAGCCCGGATTTTTATGCACTAATAGGTTAGATTGCAAACTAATTTGGTTAGTAGGAAGTGTCGACCACCCGCTCTTCCATAGCGTAGTAAGAGTAACATAAATTACAGGGGTTTTGATGGACCTTACCCCTAATGTCTATGCAATCCCCGTAGCACAGCGGTTGTGAAGGTAGACTATAATTGCAACTCGCTTCAGTAAGTTTGCATTCTAACCTATTAATGCATAAAAATCCGGGCTCTACTTATTACATTCCGGTAGAGGCATAATTTTTCACATTAACGATAAACGCAACGAAAAATATTTTGAAGCGATTTTTAGATATCTTATGGAAACACATGATTCTGTTTACGAAAATAGTGATTTGGTTTTTAGAATTACAGTGAATTAAAGCGATAAGACCAGCTTAAAGCGAAATGTTCTTATTTTGCGATATGTGCGAAACTGTAGCGAAATTCATGAAATTGTATTCCAATATTACGTGTGAGACGGGAAACAGAAAACAGAATAAGGATTCAGTTCGACAGAAGTACCTGTTCGTTTAAATATTCTAGGGAATCCACCCACCGAATCAAGAAAGAGTTCTCAATCTGTCAATCCTTCCGGTGTCCGGGCCCGGTGAGGTTTCCCGTGTTGAGTCAAATTAAGCCGCAGGCTCCACTCCTGGTGGTACCCTTCCGTCAATTCCTTTAAGCTTCAGCTTTGCAACCATACTTCCCCCGGAACCCAAAAGCTTTGGTTTCCCGGGAACTACCCGCCGAGTCATCGGAGAAACTTCGGCGGATCGCTAGCTGGCATTGTTTATGGTTAGAACTAGGGCGGTATCTGATCGCCTTCGAACTTCTAACTTTCGTTCTTGATTAATGAAAACATACTTGGCAAATGCTTTCGCTTCGGTCTGTCTTGTGACGATCCAAGGATTTCACCTCTAACATCGCAATACGAATGTCCCCGCCTGTCCCTATTAATCATTACATCGGGTTCCGAAAACCAACAAAATAGAACCGAGGTCCTATTCCATTATTCCATGCACACAGTATTATGGCCATAGAGGGTGGAAGGGTAATTTGTTACGTAATCACCGGGCTGAGTGGCTAAGACAGTAGAACGCTGGCCTTCTGACCCCAATTTGGCAGGTTCGATCCTGGCTCAGTCCCGTGGTATTTGAAGGTGCTCAAATACACCAGCCTCGTGTTGGTAGATATCCTGGCACAGTAAAAGAATTCTTGCGGGACTAAATTCGAGCACCTCGGCGTCTCCAAAAATCGTAAAAGTAGTTGATGGGACGTAAAGCAAATAACGTTATTATTATGTTATGTAATCTTGATTAGCGCTGTAGTATATTTCTAATCAATAACACAATATAAAAACCGTGTTTGTCAACGTCACTAAAATTGCTCACATTCTAGGTAAAACTAAGGACAAATTGTCCCCACTTTTACATTCTGGGGTATACGAAATTCCCTATACTTGTGGCAAGATATGCATTGGCCAAACATGCCGGTCCATTGGTACTCGTATCAACGAACATGAACAAAATATTCGCCTCAACCAGCCAGACAGCTGAGCACGCACTAACGTCGGGTCATGATATCGTATTCCAAGATGTTCGAGCTCTTACTCACATTAGACACTACATGTCTAGGATTATACGGGAAGCTGTGAAAATACCCAGAAATCCTAACAATTTCAACAGGGACACTGGCTATCAATTAAGTAAAACGTGGTTGCCAGCCATTAAGGTTTTACGTGGGTAGGTAGTTCCCTTCCCTGTTCGATGTTTTCCAAATTGGTACATTCCTCAACATCAGATGATTCATTCTAGGCTTGTGTCAATGTCGTACTTTCATATTGTGTGTGTAAACCTGTTATGCTATGTGACTAACTCTCAGATTAATTTTGATGGTTCCGTCAGCTTCCGCTTCGAATGCTAGCGCTGTACCGCGTACGGTGAGCCATCTTTTGACGAATGAACGTACCACTTCCACTTCTATTACTAACGTCTAAATTCAAATTTCATTGTTGGAGAAGTTTCCTTGTGAACAGTCGAGATTTTCTTCTGAAGAATTTCAGAATTTCATCTTATCAAGATTATATAAGGAATAATTTATTATCAATATTGTTTCTACAGTATTCATATATCTTCCACATAAATAATTTACTAATCAGATGAATAATACTTTTGAAAAAATAATTTTAGAAAATAATTACAGCGAAATTCAAGCGATGGTTTAAGGCCTTTTTCGCGAAACAACGCGAAATCGTAAATAAATTAATGCGAAAAAATCATGCCTCTACGATGTTCGTCACGCCTTCTGCACTACACACGCGCATTCCAGGTCTATTTACAACACGGTCATATGTAGGGGAAGTTCACTGCTGTGCTATGTAAGGTGATAACTCACCATTGAGGCTCGCTCTGGAGGACAGGAGTGGGCCGAGTGTCTCCTTGGAAACGGCGAGGCGTTTACTGGCTGTAAGAGGGGCTGCTCCCTCACCAACAGGTCCAACAGAGCTTTCTCATTAGAACCAGGCAGTGCCAGGCTGCTGGTACGGCACGAACTGGAACCAAACGAAATCCTAAACCTCGGAGACATCTGACTCTTGTGCTGTACCGCGTGCTTCACATACACAACTCCCTGCTTTGTTCTAACGAGCGGTTCATATTGGAAGGGAAGGCTCGGTTGGGAGCAGTGTGGTAACAGGGCGAAAGCGTTAAGAGCCATAATAGTGAGGATGGATGTTCTGAACTTACTATTGCACAGTAACGAAATTGCGCTGTTTCTTTCACCCTTACTATAGACCGTCCCGCTGCACAGATGAAGCAGAGTGGCTGATGTGTGTGAAGTACGGCGGTACAGTAGGCGAGCCAAATTGTACAGCAATGGGTATATCGTCGCTGCCGGGACATATGTGAAATATTTTAGCTTAGAACTTTGGCCGGTAAGGTTCTGTCATATAAGGTGCAATAGTGTGTGAACATTGTCAAGGCATTCTCGCTCTTCATCATGTATGTGCTGCGGGTCAGTATATCTCCAAAAATATTATCACATAGGAGGTTTTGACCCGGCAACGACGATGTTTAATAATCGTCATAAATACCTTCATTTTAATTTTGCAACTTTCAAAAACTGTTATTAGCAGAAGTATTATTTTCATATTTATACGAAAGCATTCCAAGTATAGAAATTACAAAATCCTTATGTGTGATATCTTTCTGAAATAATTCTAAATTAGCAGAAGATTTTTTAAATATAAAAATTCTCCTATATCTGAAATGGTTTCAAAACCAGACGTTTTCCTCAGTTTCCTGAAATTCCATTATAATATGTATTTCTTTCTGATATTTTGCATGAATTCGCAAACTGGCTATATGGTATTTCGTACATTTTTCAGGAAACTGAGGAAAACGTCTGGTTTTGAAACCATTTCAGATATAGGAGAATTTTTATATTTAAAAAATCTTCTGCTAATTTAGAATTATTTCAGAAAGATATCACACATAAGGATTTTGTAATTTTAAAGTTATTCAATGATTAATTAAGTACATAGGCAGTTTTGGAAAAACATGACTCTAAAAACGTATTCTTCTTTTTTTGCATAGTATCTGAGAGTGTTTTCAATTTTCCTGTAGAGTGTTTCATTTTTTATGTATACCTATACTAATATTATAAAGAGGAAATATTTGTATGTTTGTTTGTAACGGATAGACTCAAAAACTACTGAACCGATTTTAAAAAATTCTTCACCTATAGAAAAATACATTGCCAGTGAGTAACATGGGCTGTATTTTATTTTCAAAACAATTCGAGGTGGGGAGCACGGGGGAGAGATATAAAAATAATAGGCTAATATAGGCAAAATATTGAATTTGTCGTATAAGGACGAGCCAAAGCTCAATTTAATCCTCTTGACGCAAAGAACAAAACTCGGTAAGCCCTACGGGCCCGAAAACCATGTTTTAAGGCCCTAAAACTAACCGTTACGGAGATATTGGCCACACTACCCCTGCTCTAGGAATCGGATAAAAGAAATGAACTGCCGTAACCATGGCAACGTCAGCTCCAGGATTCTAGAGCAGCGAGATTATGTATGTAAGTCTGGGCATAGCTGCCAACCAAAAGTGGTACAAATAAGACTTAATATCTGGAAAAAATATACTGTTGTGTAAGGCACTCATAGGACTCCTTTGGGCGGGTATGGAAAGGGGGTGAAGTATAAAAATCTTACTATATATAAAAATGGTTGTATGTGTGTGTGTGTGTAAATGACACATCTCCTCCTAAACCACTGGGTCAATTTCAACCAAACTTGGTGCACATATTACTTACTATCGGGAGACGAACACTGTGGGGGTAAGGCATCCCTAGCGCCCTTAAGGGAGGGGGATCAAGGGGGTAGTTATAAAAATAATCGAGAATAGTGTCGAATGCATAGTTTTCAGGGTCGCTGAGTTGAAAAGTAATACTCCAGGATTTTTTAAAGTCCAAGTTCAGTCCCTTTTAGGTGGGGAGCGAACGGGGGGCGAGGTATAGAAATAATTAAAAACAGTTTCAAATCCATAGATTTCAGGGTCTCTGAGATAAATAGTAATACTCGAATTTTTTTCAAGTCCAAGTGGGGGGCGAAGGGGGTGAGATATAAAAATAATCAAAAAACTATATATAAAAATCTTTTCTTCTTCTTACTATATATAAAAATGGATGTATGTGTGTGCGTGCGTGTGTGTGTGGGTGTGTAAATGACATATCTACTTCTAAACCACTGGAGCAAGATCACTAAACTTGGTACACTTATCAGTTAGTATCAGGAGACAAACCGCGTGGGGGTAAGTCACCCCTAGCACCCTTATGGGCAGGTGGCGAGGGGGGGTGGCATAAAAATAATCTAGAATATTATCGAATCCATAGTTTTCGTGGTAGCTGAAATGAATAGTGAAACTCCGAATTTTTTAAAGTTCCTGTTCAGCCCCCTTTGGGGGTGTGGGTGAGGGGGAGTGAGATATAAAAATAATCGAAAACAGTGATGAATCTAGTTTTCTGGGTCACTGAGATGAATGGTGACAATCCAGATTTTTTTTTATCTCTTTGGGGTGGGGGGAGCAAGGGGTACAGTCTCATTGACAGTTGAAATCCTGTACATCGTATCTACGAGGGGCATTTGAAAAGTCCGTGCAAAAATAAAAACTACTTACGTGTTTCGGGTAAACCTTTTTTTTTTAATTTTTCGACATAGTCTCCTTTTAGGCTTATACACTTCGTCCAACGATGTTCTAGTTATCCTGAAATTTCAATCCTATGATTTTTAAAAAATTTCCTTTCTTTTCGCTCGAGTTTCTCAATTTGGCCTTTGAAATTCATGTTTCTGCTGCGTTTAGTTTAATCACTTGTCAGATAGAAAGTTTAGAAATAGCACAGGAATTGTAACAAACGGTTATAAGAAGGGAGGTTGGAAAAGTTTATTATTCAATTATTCAATTATTCAAATAACACAACCCAGCATTTTCAAACTTTTTTCTTGCGGCAAGAGGTGTGATAGGTGATATTAACTAATTTTGGATCGCTGAACACGAATTCGTTGTCCGTTTCTACGTATCACGTCACGTTTTCTCGCAATAGGTATATCAAAATAAGAGATAGACCTGAATATTGCATTTAAAAAGTACTGAAAAATGTTGATAATTTTGGAAATATTTATATTTCTTTGTATGAAATAGTTGAATAATGTCTTGAATTATTATATACAGTACAATGAATGATTATTGAGTATAAAATTACAATGAAATATTTAGCATTTATCGTAATATAATACTGATTTACACAAAAACACAAACAAACAACTCTGAGGCAATGAAAGCATTTTATTTTGACAATTAAACGTGATTTACAAGCAAACAATGTTACTTTTATTCAGTATCTTTATGAATTCATAAACGTGAACAAAATTAACAGTCCTAGATGTCCGCTTGGAATGAACGCTTGGCTCCCCAGCGTGTGTCTGCATCAAGTTTGTCTTCTCTTTTCAAACACCAACAGTAGTCGACCATCATTGGTTCATCCCACCTCCCCTGGTATCTTCTTTCTGCCTCCTTGATGTCCTGACGGAACCCCTCTCCCATCTCTTCATTAACAGCCCCAAGATTTTCCGGAAATTGATCGAGATGAGAATGAAGGAAGTGCAGTTTCAGACTCATTCTACGCAACTCGTTCATATCATCCAACATCGTTTTCACTATTGTTTCGTATTGTTCATCCTTTACATTTCCTAGGAACTTCATTATGGCGTCTCTTATTGAATTCCATGCATCATGTTCCATGGCATTCATCGTCTGTTCAAAGTTTCTGTCTTTCAGAAGCTTTCTAATTTGTGGTCCATTAAAAATGCCTTCCTTGACTTTTGCATCAGAAAAATGTGGAAATTTGTTTGCAATGTACTTGAAACAGGGGCTAATTTTGTCCAAGGCCTTAACGAACTGCTTCATGATTCCCCAGTTTGATGTGTAGCAGTGGCAAAATAATTTTTTGTGGGTCAACTAATGAAGCATTTGTAACATTTGTAACATTTTTCACACCAAGTGTCAAAACTTGTCTCTTGGTCCAGGAAGGTGTAGACAGGTGTAGGAAGGTGCTGTCTCATTCACATAAATAACAAGCCTGCTTGTTGTCTCAATACAATACCACACCCCTTCAAGTCACTACACACATCCCACCGGTGCTCATGATACTTGATTTTATCTAAAACAGTTTGCATTGTGATATATTGTAATTTTCTTTTAGTGAAACCGAATTTGCCACAGGAATCGAAGCTAGAAGGTTGCCGTTATGAAGTAGTACAGCCTTTAAGCTCCTCTTGTAGGAATCCACAAACAGCAGATTCGCTGTTATCACAAAGCAGCACTGTGCCGCAATGACACATTTTCAGAAAGTAAATGGCAAATAACACGAAAACTAGATGTGATACAATAGAACCAATGACATTTCTGAAATCAGGAGACCTTATTTAGTTAAAATCACGTATCAGATGCTTTGCCGCAAAAATCATGCTGGGTAGTGTAATCATATTGTACCATTGAGTTAGTGTTTATTGAATAAAGGCTTAAAATTCACTCACAAGTTTTCACAGAACACTATAATTTTAGACATTCCAGTCTGGAAGCTCGTTGTTACAATAAATCCTACTGCACATGGTATCTGCAGCTCCACTGGAATTTTCCCGCTTCTAATAATTCTGGTGACTCATTATCTTGTTTAGCTGTGCCATTCACACCATCAAGTATAGTTCACGCACCTTTTACTGATATATGGACACCCTAGTGCTGAATCTGTCGACCTCGGTTATCTTCGAGATTCGTATTGGCAACCTTTGAAACACAAACTGTGAATTGCTTATGCATCGCTGTGCGACATCTGGCGTACACTTTACGTACTAGTACTGTTGTTCTTTACACAGCAAAGCCAAACTATAGAATTCATGATAGGAACAAGATTCGCATTGAGAGATGTTATATAATGTGTGTGTGACACAGTTGTTGGTTTAAGATAATAAGAGTTTAGAAAATTCATATTGATCGATCATATTTTCCGATTTCATTTCCATTCAGTTGGCAGTATTACCGGAACCGGGAGAGCTCCCTCCTTACTCCTCACCCCTGTACAAAAGCCAATCACTAAAAAGTGTGCGAATAATAGTTGTCTGTACACGGCTACGCCTTGAGCTGTTCTACAAGATTGTCCAAAATGTGCTGTCAGTAGTTTGTTGATATCCCTAAGCTTTACAGGATTCACGCTCACTCCTCTCGGTACTGGAGCAGCGCTCAGGTCAGCCAGGCGTTTAGCTTTCTTGGCTACAGACCTAGGCATTCCAATATCCATGTAATAGTATGGTTCCCCACTCACTAGTATTTTAGTTCCCACAGCAGAACGAGTGTAACTTCAATAAGTATTGAGGTACATTGTTATACGCCCGCTCACATAATCACACATCGGACCATCTTATTGGTGGTTGGATGTAGCGAATTTTGGGAAGGTGGAAACAACAGGTTATGTGACCTACATAATAATTATCTCATTGGTTAACTCCTTTTAAGTGCAAATAGATAGTTTTGACATAACAGGACCACTTAATATAGCAAATTTTGGAATGACACTCAGTTTTCATTCGTAAATTCTGACTTTTGGAACGAAGATGTAGTTCAGAATGGTGCAAAGAAAAACGTACAATCCAGTGGGACCAATATCTCAATATCGCAAAATTTTGCATATAGCCAATTTTGGAATGGACTGCCTCAATTTTTTAAAACTATTGTGTGTATTCGTGAACATCTTTGGTTCTAATTTTAGAAATTAGTGCCATATACCAAGAGTTACTGAAATGTGAAGAATAAATAAACAACAGCTTGCAGAAAATGCTGAACAAGAACTGGAGAAAATAATTACAATATTTTAGGTTTATGAGTAATATTAAAGAAGAGATACCCATTTTGGTATAACACACTTTGTGAACAGCATGTTAAAAGATGGGCAAAGCTACCACTCAGCGCAACTTGTATACGAAGATGGATATGTCGTAAATATTAACACATGCTTTTCAAATTACAGTCATTTTCTGTGAATTCAAGAGGTCATATGAAAAAGAATCTAATCATAGAAAATATTCTGGTCCGAAATTGTTAATACTGTTTCTGCAAAAGAAGATCCACTCTTAGTTAAGAGTTCTTAAGTTTGTTCTGGGTAATTTCCGACAAAAGAGTAGCGTTACAAAAATGTTGCAAAGTTTGGGCTGGGAAGACTTGGGAGAAAGGAGACGAGCTGCTCGACTAAGTGGTATGTTTCGAGCTGTCAGTGGAGAGATGGCGTGGAATGGCATCAGTAGACGAATAAGCTTGAGTGGTGTCTTTAAATGTAGGAACGATTACAATATGAAGATAAAGTTGGAATTCAAGAGGAAAATTGAGGCAAATATGCCATTTGTAGGAAGGGGAGTTAGGGATTGGAATAACTTACCAATGTTCAATAAATTTCCAATTTCTTTGCAATCATTTAAGAAAAGGCTAGGAAAACAACGGATAGGGAATCTGCCACCTGGGAGCCGGCCTAATGCAGATCAGTAGTGATTGATTGGCTGACCTGTCAGAGACTTTCAGAACGCAATGACAAGCTCGAACGGCACCGGAATGCATAATGTTTAGGGCAGAACGACAGGCTAAGCATTACGTGACTATTTTATTATCATAGGATAAAGGATACATATTCTATATAATATTATTAATAATGTCTCAACAGATATTTTAATTTGGCACCATTTAGACTTCCTGCTGGTCAATTTGGACGTTCTGTTTTACTACCAGATAGCAGAGGAAACCCGATGATCTGTGACTGAGTTAACACCAAAGGGATCAACAGATCTTTTTTCAGACATAGAATATCCAATGGACTTCTTTCCGCTCTTTAAAAATCCGACTAGATTTGATGGATTTGAACCCGTGACTTGGGGTCGGGAGCCGACACTCTACCAGTGATCCACGGAGGGAGGTCCTGCGGTTTTCGTTGATAACAACTACCACCAGTGGTCGACACTGCAGAGAGCAGTAAATGCTAATGTAATGCGTTTGTCCTCCGATACAATTAGTTATCACATCACATCAATGTGCTCGCTAATTGGACACTTCCTATTGTTCCGGAGATGAAATCGGTTATAACTGAAACTCGGGGGTGAAGCTGCGATTGCAGCCACAGAAATAATGCACTTTCCTTAACCTAAAAAAGTTCCAATCAAGTATTAACATCTGACAATCTGAGCCACTTACGAACTTCCACCTTCATCAGGTGAACCCGAACTTCTTATCAAATTTCTAAACAGAGCCTGTCATTCACAGCAGAACCGAGAAAACAGATCGTTTAAACATGTGAAATTAGGAGCAGTTATAGCTTGTTATATTCCCTTTACAAGGAAAAAGAAAAAATCTAATAACGGCTTGTTTTCTTTCTTTCTTTCTTTCTTTCTTTCTTTCTTTCTTAATCCGTTTGCCTCCAGGGTTGGTTATTCTCTCGGACTCTGTTTTCTTTCTTTCTTTCTTTCTTTCTTTCTTTCTTTCTTTCTTTCTTTTCCTTTCTTTCTTAATCCGTTTGCCCTCCAGTTTGGTTATTCTCTCGGACTCAGTGAGAGATCCCACCTCTACCGCCTCATGGACAGTGTCATGGAGAGTGAGATTTTCGGTCGGGGATACAACTAGAAAGAAGGACCACTACCTCGCCCAGGCGGCCTCACCTGCTACGCTGAACAGGGGCCTTATGGAGGGACGAGAAAGATTGGAAGGGATAGACAAGGAAGTGGGAAGGAAGTGGCTGTGCACTTAATTTAGGTATCATCCTTGCATTTGCCTGGAGGAGAAGTGGGAAACCACCGAAAACCACTTCGAGGATGGCTGAAGTGGGAATTGAACCCTCCTCTGCTCAGTTGACCTCCCGAGGCTGAGTGGACCCCGTTCCAGCCATCATACCACCTTTCAAATTTCGTGGCAGACGCGGGAATCGAATCCGGGCCTCCGGGGTGGGGGAGCAGCTAATCACACTTACCACTACACCACAGAGACCGACAACGATCTTTTATTACTTGTTTAAATATATTATGTTCAGCAAAATGATCCGCCATTTTAACGTGTACAGTTCCATCTATCGGCTTGAGTTCAAACCACGTTCATTCACGAATTCTGTCAACTTTCGCAGCGATATCGAGAAAACGAGGAATAATAACAGAATAATGGCAGCGATATTTGAACTGTTTTGTGAAAAATATTTCCTTTCGGCGAAGTGCATGAAACATGTTGACTATTCCGGTGCATACAATGACTTTACCACGAGATGGGACTTTTACCGCAGACGTCTAAGGAATTTTGATCGGTGTAGATATTTGCTTCGTATCGGTGTTATGGGTATATTGGAATATTTTTAAAGGATTTTACAGTCATCAGCAGGCCATTCAGAGTAGTTGGATAATGGCGTGAGTGTAAACAATCTGCACTCACTACTCTGAATATGGTTTATTCAAATATACCACGCCGGGCTGAGTGGCTAGACGGTTGAGGTGCTGGCCTTCTGACCCCAACGTGGAAGGTTCGATCCTGGCTCAGTCCGGTGGTATTTGAAGGTGCTCAAGTACGTAAGCCTCTTGTCGGTAGATTTACAGGCACGGGACTAAATTCCGGCACCTCGGCGTCTCCGAAAACCGTAAAAGTAGTTAGTGGGACGTAAAGCAAATAACATTAACATTAACAAATATACTACAGCTCTACAGGGAGATTTGTAAGTCACTGTAATAATAATAATAATAATAATAATAATAATAATAATAATAATAATAATAATAATAATAATCGTATGGCCTCAGCTACCGTGTGCAGACATTTCGATTTGACGCCATCTGGCTGTCTGCTCGTCAATTTCGACGTTCCGTTTTACTCTAGGTCCGCTAGATGGCAGACAGAGTAAACCGGATCTCTCTTGGGCGTCTATGGCTGAGATTTAATGAATTTTGTCGGGTAAATACCAAATGTTAGCATGATTAGCTGCCACCCCCGGAGGCCCGGGTTCGATTCCCGGCTCTGCCACGAAATTTGAAAAAAGTGGTACGAGGGCTGGAACGGGGTCCACTCAGCCTCGGGAGGTCAACTGAGTAGAGGTGGGTTCGATTCCCACCTCAGCCATCCTGGAAGTGGTTTTCCGTGGTTTCCCACTTCTCCTCCAGGCGAATGCCGGGATGGTACCTAACAAGGCCAAGGCCGCTTCCTTCCCTCTTCCTTGTCTATCCCTTCCAATCTTCCCATCCCTCCACAAGGCCCCTGTTCAGCATAGCAGGTGAGGCCGCCTGGGCGAGGTACTGGTCATTCTCCCCAGTTGTATCCCCGACCAAGAGTCTGAAGCTCCAGGACACTGCCCTTGAGGCGGTAGAGGTGGGATCCCTCGCTGTGTCTGAGGGAAAAACCGACCCTGGAGGGTAAACAGATGATGATGATGATGAAATACCAAATGTATCACCAGAGATCTTTTACATGCCGACATCGTACGACATGGAGTGTCGAATGGACTTCTTTCCGCCCTTCAAAAATCCGACTACCTCTGCCGGGTTTGAACCCGCTATCTTGGGATCCGGAGGCCGACACTCTATCACGGATCCACAGAGGCACTGTGTGATGTAGAGACAGAAATGTTAGCCTATATTCAACTTCCCTTGTTGAAAATGGTTTATTTCTGAGTTATGAAACACGAACAAAATAAATTCCCCCAGTGTTTATTCATTTTAGGGATCACACATTTAAATAAGGCACTGTACCTATTGTAAACTCCCTGTAAATGCATTCCACCAAAGTGGAATTCGATCCAGTAAATCTAAACAAGTCCGTCTCTGTGGTGTAGTGGTTAGCGTGATTAGCTGCCACCCCCGGAGGCCCGGGTTCGATTCCCGGCTCTGCCACGAAATTTGAAAGGTGGTATGAGGGCTGGAACGGGGTCCACTTAGCCTCGGGAGGTCAACTGAGTAGAGGTGGGTTCGATTCCCACCTCAGCCATCCTGGAAGTGGTTTCCCACTTCTCCTCCAGGCGAATGCCGGGATGGTACCTAACATAAGGCCACGGCCGCTTCCTTCCCTCTTTCTTGCCTATCCCTTCCAATCTTCCCATCCCTCCACAAGGTCCCTGTTCAGCATAGCAGGTGAGGCCGCCTGGGCGAGTTACTGGTCATACTCCCCAGTTGTATCCCCGACCAAGAGTCTGAAGCTCCAGGACACTGCCCTTGAGGCGGTAGAGGTGGGATCCCTCGCTGTGTCTGAGGCAAAAGCCGACCCTGGAGGGTAAACAGATGATGATGATGATGATGAAGAATTCTCTTTCGCAGACCACACGAAGATGAAGTTTGTTCTTAATTCTGGCAATTTTGAATCGCTATATAGACGAACATGGTGCGACTGAAGGCTATACTACCGGGCGAGTTAGCCGTGCGGTTAGGGGACGCAGCTGTGACCTCGCATCCGGGAGATCCCACTGTCGGCAGCCCTAAAGATGGTTTTCCGTGGTTTCCCATTTTCACACCAGGCAAATGCTAGGGCTGAACTTTAATTAAGGCCACGGCCTTCCCTCTCCTGGCTCTTTCCTGTCCCATAGTCGCCATGAGATCTATGAGGGTATACTGTCCTAGCAACGTAGGTCAGCTCTGAAGTAGAGCTCTATTAGTTTTACTTCTACGTTACATCCACAAAGTTTGAACAGTTACTCACGAATCCCGCTCTATACAACGTTTCAGTTGGTTGCCAAAGGTCCTGGTAACTTGACAAGATGCAAGCACGGTACCCAGTGGAGGTGTGTTTTATATATTACCAGTGTTGCTTTAAGGTGTCGACAATGAACCGACTGTGTTACAGAATGTTAAACTTCGCAAAACAGAGGAAGGTAGACTGTTTCCGTCAACAAGACATCTGTGAGGAGACGATGTCATAATAATAATTTTAACTTCATTATTTGTGAATTCATTATAACATGTCTTTATTTTGCAGTAACTTATCACAGGATGGTAACATTGCATTAAACGTTGGCGGACTGCATTACTTCAGACAAGGGAAGGGCGCGTACCGGGGAATTGTCGATCTTACGTAAAGTTTGCACACACATTAAATGAGGCAAGAATAACATAATGACCTAAATACTTCTTTCGGAAATTAACTCGTGCGACCTACAGAAAGCGTTAAAATTCGTATGCTTGAATTATCGCGCTCGGCTACGCAGGATCCAAACGCTACCCGCAACTCGCACTGTAGAAATGGCTGAAAAATAAATTAGCAGTTACTTTGTCACAGTTACATGCCTGTCACTGTTACAAATGTAACGAGGACAAAAATAACAGGTTACCGAGTAACGACAACAGAATAACGTACTAGTGAAAACAATGACTGGGAAGTGAGAACTGTCACTAGTAGCAGCTTACAGACACAGAATGTGATCTTCAGAGTTCAGACAGTACGCATGTCTTCCACGTGAGAGCACTTTCGTAGGAGATTGCTTTAAGTTGCTGCGTCATCTGGTAACTGAAGTGTAAACTGTTACAACATATTCAACTGCTCAGGGGTAATCGCTGACTCAGACATCGCGCAGGGCTACCTACATTATAATATTATTATAAGTTTCACCGGTATAATTTTTCTTGTACCAAAAATAAATTAGTATGCTAACTTTCCATACTGATATTAAAGAAAACATAACATTACTTAATCGATTCTCTTGTACCGGTTTGTGTCGAGGTTTGGCAGGCAGATAATCATGTATTCTTATCTTCTATCCTTGATCGGGGCATTGTCAAACTCACTCCTCTAGATTTCACAACAGACGCTATGTTGTCTTCTCATTTCATCCGTTGTCTGCCTCTCGTTAACTTTATAGCAAATAGGTATGCGTGTTTTGCTGCACCGACTTTCAATAGTGTAGTGATGCGTGCGCGCATGTGCGAGTGAATGAATGGGACTTCGCAACACAGACAAGCTTGAAGCCGTGATCAATAAAAGGTGAGTAACGTTGGACGTTATTTTTAACTGTTACTTTTCACAGTTACTTTATTGTAGCAGTAACAGATGGAGCAGTTACACAAAAATAACTGTTTGTTACACCTCTATCGCACTGTCCAACAGCTGATTTGAGACCAGGCTGACATACGCTTATAGTCATTGTATGGGGCTAGTGGTTGTTTGTATAATGGTAATCAACATAAACAAAGTTATTTTTGGGTTGGAAGAAAAATAGGTGTGGTTGGTGTAGAACCGCTTTGTGCTTTCAACATTTCAACCACGAGCATCATTGTTGCGGAAGCTGTAAGGAGTAACTTGTTTTCGTGTGTAACGTCCGTTGTTATACTGATTAACCTTTATTTTCACTATAGCAATCTTATTCTATTCCCCTTATTGACCCACAATCAATGTCGGAATTAAATTGAGGCTATGAATTCCAAAACAGCACAAGTCCACATTTTGACGCTATATGAGTTATGGGTATCGTTGGAATCGTCTCGTCGTAAGCTTTCACTTTGCATTACAAGTGATCAGCTTTAACAGCTTCATTTCAAGTAATACTAATCCCGTATTGACATAATCAATGAATGTATATTCAAGATAAACTTAAATATTATAATTAAGCGGTCCGCCTATTCAATACAATATATAATTTATTAATATCTAGGACATGTTCCGTCTCCTAAGGGACATCATCAGCTAAAATACGAGGTTTGTCCGGAAAATACGTATAAAAGTTGAATAATAACTTTATTTGACAATTATTCAGGTATTACAATATGGTCTCCTTCAAAGTACTCTCCCTGAGACAAGATGCACTTCTGCCAACGCCGTTTCCACTGTTGATA
Source organism: Anabrus simplex (assembly GCF_040414725.1). NCBI lineage: Eukaryota > Metazoa > Arthropoda > Insecta > Orthoptera > Tettigoniidae > Anabrus > Anabrus simplex. The sequence goes on along the minus strand of NC_090274.1, from coordinate 19,189,088 downwards.
ACATTGTTGAAAGTCTTCAGTTGTGATGCTGTTCAGTTGCCGTGTCGTTTCTCCCTTGATGGCTTCCACATCACCCAAGTGCCGCCCCCGAAGCACCATTTTGCATTTAGGGAACAGGAAGAAGTCACAAGGGGCTAAATCGGGTGAATAAGGCGGGTGGTCTGTCACGGTGATTGAGCTTCGGGCCAAAAACTCACGCACAACGAGCGACGTGTGAGCGGGCGCATTGTCGTGATGAAACTCCGTAAACTTGTTGCAAACACTCAAAAATCTCACGGCCATTCTTACCTAGTTTGGCAAGAAACTTGATGTTGATGCGCTGTTCCTCAATCAGAGAGAGCTCCATACCGACGGCAGGTGAAAACGGGTAACTTTCAACAAGCAGCCGCACACTGCTACTGACACGCAGAGCTCTCCGATTCGAACTGAGCGTTGGGAAGATTGGCGACAACAGCAGTGCCACCTGGCGGCGCCTCCACGATACGTGATACGTCAGCCCGACGGATTTATACGTATTTTCCGGACAAACCTCGTAAATTGATATTAATATATTAGAAATAAATATTAAAATTGGAAAGACACATTCAAATTTTTGACAATTTAAAATATTTAAAATTTAAAATTTAAAACAGTCAAACTGTCCATATTTATCTTGTTGATGTTGTTGGAAAATACCAGTTTTGCTTATAAAATCTTAAAATATAATTTGTTGTAAAAAGCACACTTGATTTGTATTCCTTGGTGAAAGATATGCGTCTTTCCAATTTTAATATTTATTTCTGCTATATTAATATCAATTTATTATTAGCTGATGATGTCCCTTAGGGGACGAAACATGTCATAGATATTAATAAATTATATATTGTATTGAATAGGCGGACCGCTTAATTATAATATTTAAGTTTATCTTGAATATACATTGATTTCACTTTGCAGTCAGAACAGCACAAAATATCTGTTTAGTGAACTATTTGGAGTAATGATAATCAAAATATCACAAGCGCATGAACAAGTGCTGTTCTGACTCTAAACGTGTATGTACTTGTACTGAGTTGAAGAGTTGAAGAAGTGGAAGCAGGGCACTGTGTACATTCCTCAACAATGGATAGACATCATGGAGAAGAGTGCTAATAATATACACATTGTTCACGTTGATCAATCCATGATTATGGATTACAAAACCTTCCTTGCAAAAGTAAAAGACACTGTGGAAAGTCACATCATACGAGATTATTCAGTATCGCAGCAATGATGTGACTGTTAGCACATCAACTAGTGGACTAGTGACACAGACATTTTAATTTAAAGAAAACCGTGTTTGTAATTTGGCAACTTTAGCCAAGTGAACTAAAGTTGAAACCAGCGAAAGCAAGAGACATTTCGAAGTATATTACACTATCCATTGACGAGCAGCAGCGGCCACAACATTATGGACACTCTGACAATGATAATGCTGCCTCAGAAAGTGGGATTCAGACTGAACATTCCTTAGGGTCATGTATTTACTGATATCTTTGTGAATATGTTTTCACCAAAATTAAACTCCTACCATGTATTTGTATGCAAGTAAACAGATGTTAATGAAAGTAATATTAAAACGAAATCCAATGATTTCCAAAACTGCACAAAAATACAGTTTTTATATATCTTTTTATTCTGAAACCGTTCATACGCCTTGTAATATGACTTACTTGACTTAATTCCTGTTCTTCCTTGTGGAACATAGGGCATCAACAAAGCATATCCATCTGATCCTGTTGCCAGCCAACCTCTTCACCTCCCTCCAGGTCTTGCCTTCTTCCATTGCCTCCATGTGTACAAATCTTCGCCACGTTTGTTTGGGCCTTCCTCTCCCCCTGCGGGTTCCAATTCGGTGCCTCTCTCTCAATGGCTTCATTCCCTTTCCTCAACGTATGCCCTATCCATTTCCATTTCCGCCGCTTTATCTGTATGGCCATCTCGGTTTCACCCGTCCTTCTCCATAGTTCATGATTGGAGATTACTTCCGGCCAGTAGATGTCTAGAATTTTCCTTAAATAGCGCTTGACAAAGGTATGAAACTTGGAGGTAATGACTTTAGTCAATTTCCAGGTCTCGGACCCATATAGTAGAACAGCCTTGACATTACTTCGGAAAATGCGAAGTTTGGTCCTGATAGAGCCGAACAAAGGCACCATTTGCTTGTTGTATACGTTGAGAAACATCCTGTACTGCTCCTCCAACTTTGGTAACTACACTGTCCAAGTAGGTGAAACTATCCACATCCTCTGTAGGTTCATCACTGAAGACCTTGTAATATATGTGCATAGAAAAAATCAAAGGAATAGCTTTAGTAGTTTTAAAGAATATATTCACGGCTTCAATTACTTCTCTTAATGCCCCTACATCATTTTCTTCTTAGTTTTAATTACTGCGTAGATGGGGGTGAAGGTTTCTTCTGGGGATCACTCTAAGTATCTAGGTGTTAATATAAGGAAAGATCTTCAATGGGGTAATCACATAAATAGGATTGTAAATAAAGGGTACAGATTTCTACACGTGGTTATGAGGATATTTTGGGGTTGTAGTAAGGATGTAAAGGAGAGGGCATATACGTCCCTGGTAAGACCCCAACTAGAGTATGGTTCCAGAGTATGGGTCCCTCACCAGGATTACTTGATTCAAGAACTGGAAGAAATCCAAAGAAAAGCAGCTCGATTTGTTCTGGATCATTTCCAACAAAAGAGTAGCGTTACAAAAATGTTGCAAAGTTTGGGCTGGGAAGAATTGGGATACAGAAGAAGAGCTGCTTGACTAAGTGGTATGTTCCGAGCTGTCAGTGGAGAGGTAGCGTGGAATGACATTATGGACGAATACGTTTGAGTGGTGTCTTTAAAAGTAGGAAAGATCACAATATGAATATAAAGTTGGAACTCAAGAGGACAAATTGCTGCAAATATTCATTTGTAGAAAGGGGAGTTTGGGACTGGAATAACTTACCAAGGGACATGTTCAATAAATTTCCAATTTCTTTGAAATCATTAAAGAAAAGGCTAGGAAAACAACAGATAGGGAATCTGCCACCTGGCCGACTGCCCTAAATGCAGATCAGTATTGATTGATTGATTGATTCACGACGTGCAACGCTGTTAATAACGGAACAGTGGTCTAGTCCTGCGTACCAAGCGCGCCAATTCAACAGTGCGAACTGTAACCCTTTCTGTAGGTTGCACGAGTTAATTTCCGAAAGAAATATTTTGGCCGTTGTGTTATTCTTGGCTCATTTATCGTGTGTGGAAAATTTATGTAAGACCCGTAATTCCCCGCTTCGCGTTCTTCCGTTGTGAGCCAGAACATTCTTGGCTTTTCTTCCACTATTAGACTGAATGTCGTAGTCCTGTGTTAGAGCGGAGACGGTGGCACAGATCTGGAGAAAATTAGTGACAGAATGCAGTAACGTACCGGCCAGTGCGATGGTCCGTGCTGTCCAAAGTGGGCAGGTTGTTGTTGGTGAGGACGCCTTCCAGCTTGGTGACGCTGGGGCGGCGGCGTATCTCGCTCAGGGTGGAGTCCAGGCCTGTCCCCAGCGACATCCTGGCTCAGGGCTGCCTCTGGAACAAGGACACGATCAGATACAATCAGTCCCTAAACCTTTCTCTTTGAGATCGGCAGACATGCTCAAGAAGGTCTTTCTGAAAAGGTACCGGCTGGGTGTTTATTGAGTCCGCCTCTGTGGTGTAGTGGCTAGTGTGATCAGCTGCAATGCCCGAAGGTCCGCGATCGATTCCCGGCTCTACCACGAAACATGAAACGTGGTACTAGGACTGGAACGGGGCCCACTCAGCCTCTGGAGGTCAAATGAGTAGATGGGGTTTGATTTCCACCTCTGCCATCCTCGAAGTGGTTTCCCGTAGTTTTCCGTTTCTCCCCTAGGCAAATCCCGGTATGGTACCTAACTTAAGGCCACGGCTGCTTCCTTCCCTCTTCCTTGCCTATCCCACAAGGCCCTTGTTCAGCATAGTACTAGGACTAGGGCAAATATTCATTTATAGGAAGGGGAGTTAGAGATTGGAATAACTTACCAAGGGAGATGTTCAATAAATTTATAATTTCTTTGAAATCATTTCGTAAAAGGCTAGGAAAGCAACAGATAGGGAATCTGCCACCTGGGCGACTGCCCTAAATGCAGATCAGTACTGATTGATAGCAGGTGAGGCCGCCTGGGCGTGGTACGGGTCATCTTTCCCACTTGTATCCCCGGCCCTAAGACTCACGTTCCAGGACACTGCCCTTGAGGCGCTAGAACTCCGAGGGAAAAAGACAACCCTGGAGGGTAAACGGATTAAGAAAGGAAGAAAGAAGAGGAGAAACATCAGTGAGATAATGATGTTGATTATTTCGTACAGACCACGCTTGATGCACGAAAGAAGTTCTAATGGCAGTTCATTGCCGCCTGCACTGAAACAAGTCGCATGGCTGTGCGACTTGAGTCTCGGCTAAACTGAAGATTTTTCAGAAGTGCTAGCGGACACTCATTTTTCTGCACAAAATAGGGACCTATGGCAAACCTGAATCATCACCTTCACCATCTGGTGTCCTGTCCTATTACGAGAAACAGGCGGTGGGATTACTGCATATGGATGAGAAAACGATACATGATCCTGAAAACAAAATATTACGAAACATAGATATGCACACACATACGCATCATTTAAATGAATAACTGACAAATTCTTAGATAATAATGCATAAGGCGTGAACAAAATGTTTCCGTTTGAGGGCGTACTCACTGTACTTAAATAAGAGCCAAAAGCTCATATGTGAAACACTACTGCCTTACTATGCATTGAGAATTAGAAACGTCTTGCCTTCCATGCCTCATCTTTCACGTACATACAGCTCAGCATGGTGGGTGGCCTAAAGTAACAGGCGATATGTCGGCAACCTCTCTGCTCTACCTGCATAGCGGGACGGTATTAAAGAAGAATTCTGTAGGTTCATATTTAGAGCAAACTATTCTTTTTACAACTCACTATTTGTGATGAAAGCACGGTGCACGAGGATTGTTTGTTGATGTAAAGCATCAGTAAACATTTGTGTTGTATTGTTTTTGTTACTAAGTGGAGCAGGGGCGAGTTAGTGGATAGGCCGATACTGTAAGTGTTTGGGGAAAGTCGAAGAAATTAGAGTGACTTAATTTACGCAACACTACCCCATGACAGAGATGACCTTATGGGAAATATTACGGCAGCAAATGAAAGTGTCCCACCCCTCACACTGTTGAGGGTGCAAGAAAGCGTTACGAGGTATCCAGGGTGTTGTGCAGAAATAGAGCTGCGTATTTTGAAGATATAAGCCGTGATCAAATAGTTTCAGGTTGAGAACTTTGCTGCAGCGGACATGAAACGTAGCGCGACTCTGATGCGGATATATAAGCACGGACATGTAGGCAAAGGGGTTAATGTGACAGTCGTGTTGTACCGAGGCGCATGCGTTAAATGCTGCCACGTGAACTATGGCGAAGTTATTACCAAATGCGTCCAAACAGGACCAGCGTGCTGTTATTCTGCTCTTGGCTGCCGAAGAACAAACACTGGGGCACATCCATCGGAGAATAAAGATTGCGTATGGGGCAGCATGTCTGTCGAAAACCACCGTTGTGGAATGGTGCTCCAAATTTCACTCTTTTGTGCAATTTTAAAATAATGTTTTAAGGAATTAAAATGATTAAACCCTCCTTTCAATTGAACTACGCGTATTATTTCATAATGTTGCTTTTGTACTATTTGCAGAATTTTACGAAAATTGGCCTATTATGTAAGTGCGGCCCGCGAACATGACTAAGGTTTCCAAAATGGCCCTCGAGCCCTTACAAATTGGAAACCCCTGTTATAGAGTATAAAAGAACAAATAAATAGCCTCGTAACTCCCCTAAGGGCTATGGCCTCCTGCAATACAGGGGCAGTGCTCAGTTTAACTCTTCAGATGAACATGTCCTGAAGAGCATTATTATATTGGTTATTTCTTGTTTGTTTCATAAGAACATATTACTGAATATTACTTCTGTAGTCTCACCTCCGAGCGGATGCATTTGTGTTTTTCGAGATCAACAAAGCGTATTGTTACATTATTGACACTTATACAGTTTTTTTTTTCCCAGGGAGGGTTGAGATTCCTTCTTGGTGAAAGCGTACCCTTGCACATTTCGTTCTTCCATAGTTTCTCTTCAGAATGTTGTAGACGTAAGTTCTTGAGCTTATCCTCTGTTGGAAATTCTCTATGACATGCTTTACATGTGCATCTCTTCCTTTCCGTGATGACGTATAAGATCACTACTTCATGCGAACGTCTTAATGTCTATTTGACAACAGTATTGCTACTTCCCGAGTGATCAGAAGATCACCATCACGATTCCCCCTATTCTATGTTCACGCCTGTCCTGAGAACGTACTTCAACATACTTTACCCTTGCGCGGCTTCTTTCTGCATTGTACGTGATGATGATTTTTTTTATGTTCACCACTTTATAAAAACCTCTTGTTGTATTCTTGGTAAGTAAGTATAAACAGTTCGGCTCCAGGTCTAAGTGGTTAGCGTGCTGGCCTTTGGTCATAGGGGTCCGGGATTCGATTCCCGGAAGGGTCGGGAATTTTAACCATCATTGGTTAATTTCGCTGGCACGGAGGCTGAGTGTACTGTATGTGTCGTGTTCATCATCCTTTCATCCTCGTCAAGGCGCGCAAGTCGCTTAAGGGTGTCACATCAAAAGACCTGCATCTGGCGGGCTGGACACGTCCTCGGACACTCCCGGCACTAAAAGCCATACGCCATTTCATTTCAGTACAAACATCTGACTTTCAAAATAGAGGAACCAGGGTATGTTGCGGTGGAAACGTTTCCTTTTTTAATCTCACCCATTCAATTAAAATGATAGATATCTGTAGTCGACTCGTTTGCCTTGAAGATGATGGTGGTTATTAGAAGGAATGATAGCTCTTTTAAGGTATTAATATTAGTAGAGAAAGAAGAGTGCATAGGTCTATCGTAAATTCCAAAATTAGATTACTTTTTGTAGACTCTTCGCATTTTCAAGTCCAGTGAGATAAATTGAGCCGGGTGAACTTTGTTATAACGACATCGGTTTCAGCGACAAGTTGTCTATAACGTCATATTTTCTGTGCTACGGACATATTCCTCATAAGAAATGTGGTTTTCAGCCTTGCTTAATACGACAAACGTTATATGAGTCTACCTCGCATATAACGTCATTTTCAACCTTAGTTCGGAATAGGATTTTCTAAGAACCAAAGTATTTTAAGAAATATTTGGTTGAAATTTGGCAACCAGGCAACTTGTTTCCTGTCCCCTGTTGTCACAGACCTCGTGTGTGGTAAATTTCGACTGGAGGTTTCCTCTAAGCGCACGAATTTTTAACGCAGTATGACTACTAAAAACGTTTTTAACGTTGGAAGAAGAAGAAGTTACAGTGATTCACAAAATTGAGAATGGAATTAAAAAAGCTGACGTGTGTCGTAAGCTTGGCTCTGTTAATTCCACAGTCTAAATGATTTGGAAGAGCAAGGATAAAATTGTTCCTGCATTTGAACAGAATGGTTCAAAAATTAAGTGGCTACGAAAACCTGAAGGGAGCGACGTGGATGAAGCCTAATTCAGTTTATGTTACAGTATTTTTCATTTTCCACCTCACTGGACTGATAATTCGAATCTCGGTTACTGCGACACTCCTTTATAACGACACTCCTTTATAACGACACTACTTTTCAGGTCCCTTGGATGTCGTCATAACCGAGGTCTTCTGTACTTGGTATTATATATTACAATATGGTGACTAATATATGTTAAAACCAATATGTAATTGTACGTTTTCCAATCTGAGTAATAGTTTTGTAATATAACATTTTTAGTTTACCGAAAACTACTGCGAGTGGAATTTTTTCCTTTTTATTCTCAGTCATTCAATTAAATTACGTAAAATACATTTGAGACTATAAGATGTATTACCTGCTAACTTTCCCGATTTAGGCGGGAGATTTCCGATTTTCGACAGTTATTCCCGGCTCCCGATTATTCTATTATTTCTCCCTATTTTAGCTATTTTTTTGTGAGTTTCAAACATTTGTTTTCAAATCGCGCCATTTCAGCTTTTTACGGCAGTCTTTCGCTCATTGGCCGCTTTCAAATGAAATATCGAGTTTATTAATAGGAGAAATGCGCGCGAATGTGCGATGTTTATTGAAACCTGTATATCGCGACACGTATATCGATTGTCAATCCCTTGTTCTCGTTGCTATGTTCGTGTTCACATCAGTCTAGTCGATTCTAGAGACTAGTCGCTAGATTTGGAGCGTTTTCGTTTAGAAATTTAGTGATAACATTTCAAAGAACAGTGACTAGTGACTTTTCTAGAGATTTTATCAACCGTTTGGAAACAATTCTGGGGAATTTTAATTTATTACTTAACAAAAATAGCATTGCGCTACTCATAATCGCGCGTGCGCGGGATGCAATATATTTACCTATGCATTTGCGAAGTAATCGCATCTGAGTGCATGATTGATTCACGCGTGTGGAGCTTATCAGAGACCGATCTTTTCACTCACATATTTCCTGTGAGGGAATAGATGTTTATTTAAATATAAAAAATGTCATAATATTTCTTCCGTATTGAACTGTATCACAATTAAATTGAAATAAGAAATAAAATGGTTCAACCTATTCAATACTATTAAATAAGAAATGTAGGGTTACATTCTTATTTGATTAAAAGCGATACCAGTTTCGACCACCAATCTGGGTCATTATCAGCCGATTAAAAATACAAAAACAATGCATAGGAAACCAATAAATTAAGGAATAAGTCTTTCAAAAGCAGTTGAAGAAGCAATATAAGACAATAATGATTAGCACTGTGAAATATTAAATAATAAAATCAGAAGAATTTGAAGATCAGTCACTTATATCAAGCACGGCGCAATCCCTTGAAGAGTAGCACAACACACGCAATGTCCGGCACTGTGCCTCAAAATGTTTACGAGAAGAGGTGAACAGTTCAGTCAGCCAGCTACCTCGAGTACGACCCGAATTCTTATCTTCAAGAAATAACATAGTATATGCATATGCGTTTTTATTTGTTTCCAGTATTGCGCTTTTTACCATTTTTCTCTTCACAATTGCTTTTTACGTCAACTGTTCCGCATCTCTTAAGAATCTACAAGATCCTATTAACATTGATACATACATCAATTATATTACATTGTATTATATATATTTTCGCGACTGAAGCATTAGCATCCTTGATCATTAAGCTATTCACCGGGTTTCGTCGGCATTTAAAAGCACAGTGCCGGGCATTGAATAGACCTATGTTGCGCTGATTTTCAGGAGCTAGCATCTCACTGTAATTAAACGACTTGTCTTCGACTTCTGCACATTTTTGGGACTTCATATTTATTTAATCGTGTTGTGACTTCGCGCCTGACAGTATTGAATAGTATTGAATAGGTTGAACCATTTTATTTCTTATTTCAATTAAATTAGGGAATAGATGTGTCATTTTTACCCCTGTAGTCTCCTCGTATAGCAACAGTCTGGTTTTGAGATAATAAGTGTTCTAATATGTACCATAGTACTCCTGCATTGCGCAAAACACTAGAATAATCAGTTTTGACCAATTGTACCTCGTGATTTCTCTTGATTTTTCCTGATTTTCATATCAAAATCTCCTGATTTTTGGTTTTGTAAAGTTGGCAAGTATTTAAAGCATATCGGTACGATTATAATTTACAAGCCCTTCTTATTTGTCCATTATATCAATTTCCATGTTACGTGAGAAAAGAGGGGGATGAGCCTTGTTTTCCCGTCCATATTCGGAGAAGCGTCACTGGTCTGCTACTAATCTGTGCGGTGTCTTCAGCTGCACGCTCGCCTAATAGCAGTCCGCTCTCTCTGTCTTTCTTCCACGAGTACAAAGAGCAGGTTCCCATTATGGAAATCCGCACGTTTTTAACAGCGAAACGCATTAAGACAGAAGATTTTTCTCCCTGGCAGGACGGAATTAGCGCTGCTGATGTAGTTTAGCTTTTCTTTACAACTTATATGCTCTAATTACGGAAACTGGGCTGAGTGAAATATACTTTTTAACTGTCTCGTGGAGAAGAAAAATGATAAGGAATACAGCTTATTACCGGAGATGGCGCGCTCACAACCTTTGTGTATTGCACAGTGCTAATTTCCGTAAAGCCTTCTCTGAAAGTAATATGTCATCCCTAGAACCCGGAATTTTATGCATGAATAGGTTAGAATGCAAACTTACTGAAGCGAGAAGCAAGTATAGTCTACCTTCACAACGACTATACTATGGGGTTTGCATAAACATTAGGGGTACGGTCCATCAGAACCCCTATCATTTATGTTACTCTTTCTACATTATGCAAGAGCGGGTGGCCGACATTTCCTACTAACCAAATTAGTTTGTAATCTAACTTATTACCGCATGAAAATCCGGGCTTTAGTTATCACAGTCTTACAGAAGAATAAGTAATGCACGATTCTGTTTATTATTATTATTATTATTATTATTATTATTATTATTATTTGAACTTTTATGTATGTGTGTGTGTATATATATATTTGTATGTGCAACAGTGCATTCTCCAAGACAATTTACATTAGAAATTTGCCGGGCTGAGTGGCTCAGAGGTTGAGGCGCTGGCCTTCTGACCCCAATTTGGCAGGTTCGATCTTGGCTCAGACCGGTGGTATTTAGAGGTGCTCAGATACGTCAGCCTCGTGTCGCTAGATTTACTGGTACATAAAAGATCTCACGTGTGACTAAATACCGGCATCTCGGGGCCTCCGAAGGACCGTAAAATTAGTAAGTGGAATGTAAAGCCAATAACATTATTATTATTAAATTTATGTATTTCTACAACTTATTTCTTTACAGCTTTGAAAATGTGTGATATATCACACAATACCCACAAAAGCAAAACAAATATAAATAAAACCATTTATCAATGGCCTAAGAGCTTCTTGTAGAGCTGACGGCCCACTCCCGTAAAGGGAGAATGAAATAACAATGATTGATTGATTGATTTAATGTGTCAGTCTAGCCTAAATAAGCAGTAGAAGCGGACGTCCTGTGTGGCAAGTGCCGAGATATGATTGCAGTTGAGCAATATCGGGCCGCGATTGGAAGATGGCAGTGGAGAATGAGAAAGAAAACAGCTGAAATGAAACTGGTGTTTGGCTTTTAGTGCCGAGAGTGCCCGAGGACATGTTCGGCTCGCCAGGTGCAGGTCTTTTGATTTGACTCCCGTAGGCGACCTGCGCGTCGTGCTGAGGATGAAATGATGATGAAGACGACACATACACCCAGCCCCCGTGCCAGTGAAATTAACCAATGATGGTTAAAATTCCGGACTCTGCCGGGAATCGAACCCCTGTGACCAAAGATCAGCACGCTAACCATTTAGCCATGGGGCCGGACAACAGCTGAAATAATGTGTAAGGAGGATCTGGGAAAGATGGTAGAGGTGGTTTTGGTGGCAGCTGTGATAACTGTGCTACTAGTTATTGGGGTCGTGGAATTGAACCCCGGACCGAATACAAGTGGGAATTATACTTGGGATGACATCGAAGTAATTAAGAAGGTGGTGAAGGAGGTAGTGAAAGAAGCCTGCCCATTAGACCAGATCAAGGAGATGATCCATGACCAATCCAAGGAGTTTGACGATATGAGGAGGTGGATCCAGGAAAAATGGGCGAGTCAATGTCCAAGACGGAAAGTAATGAGAAGCAAATTGCGATATTGAGAGAGAAGGTAAGAAATCTGGAAGAGGATGTGGCGAAATTGAAGAAAGAATAAGCAATCAGCAATCAGGAACGTATGAGGAAATGTATATTTATGTATGGTGTGCAGAAAGGCGTGAAAGAAAACAAAGTGGACATAATATATAAAGTGGGGGAAGTTATTCGGAACAAAATGAAGATCAATTTCAGTGAAGTGGACATCGATGATGTAGAAAGGGTAGGCAAAGTGAGAGAGCACAGGCCAATTAAAGTGAGACTATTATCTACCTTGATGGCCGACATTGTTGTGAGAAACGCTGGGAATTTACAAGGTGAGAAAATATGGGTTAAAAAGACATGGGAAAAGAAGGTAGCAAATGCCTGAAAATTTTAAGGAGACATCTAATGAAAGGCAGACACCAAGGTCTGAGGCCGCACATCCGGGGCCAATGGCTGGAGGTATCCAAAGGTAGATGGGTGAGATCGTGGCCAGTGTCGGAGTTGCAAGAAATGGATCAGAAGCTCAAACAGGAAGAATGCATGATGACAAGGCAATAGGACAGGCAGGTCGAAGAGCGAGCGGAAAGACACGGTGAGTTAAGAGACGAGCACATGAGAGGGGTCAGTGTCCAGTGTAGTTCAGGCACATAAACGAGGATTCATCAGGTGTTGGTGGAGGGAGAAACTCAAGAATCGGCAAGTACAATCTGCAGTTGACACGTGCATGGTGAAGGTACGCGGGCTGAAGTAAAAGGAAGAGAAGCTCTGAAAAAGGGAGAAGTCTGAGTTTAAGGAATCTGTGGGGAAAGAAATCTAAAGGCGCTGAGGACAAGGAGGGCAAAGAGCGCCCGAAAATGTCCAAAAAAGATGGATCGGAAGTAGAAGGAGAGAGGGCCATAATAACGAGGAGTAAAAACAAGGGAGGAAATGGAGATGGAAGGGAGGGTAGGTTATAACTGGACTGGAAGATAGGGTTTGTAAACATTGAAGGATTGTTAAACAAGTCAGGCAATGAAGAATAAAAGTAGTGGAAAGCTTTGACATTGTGGCGCTCCTAGAGACGTGGTTAGAAATAGGGAAGGTGATAACATGGAGGGGGTTTGTGGTCAAATATAAATCCAAGAGAAAAGAACGCAACAAGGGTAGAACGCCGGGGGATAGTGGTTTTAATAAAGGAAGAGATTAGTGAGCTAATAGAGGACATCGAGAATGAGATGGAGGAGGTGGTCTGGGTCAGGTTCAATATGAAGAGGGAGAAAGGGAGAGAAAATAAAGTATGTTGGGCTTTTTGACACTACCACCCCAGGATCTCCCCATACACTAACGAAATTGTTTTTGAGGATTTATTATTAGAAATAAGTATTATAGGTGGGAAATTGGATGAAGATGGAATGTTGCTGTTTGGTGACTGGAATGCTAGGATGAGCGAGCTGTGCCCAACATTCTGCAAAGAGGATGGCATGATAATGAGGTGAGGAAGACGCAATTAAGATAAAAAGAGAAATAGCGATGGGTCAAAACTCTTGGAATTACGTACCGCAGGCAAATTTTGTATTCTGAATGGTTGGTGGGAAGGGTATCGGGAAGGGAAGTTGACATATATCACAGCACGGAGGGGAAGCGTTATTGATTTAGTAATTAGCTCGGAAGATATGTTAGGGAGAATTAGGAAGATTGAAATAGGAGACTGGGTTGAATCCCATCACACACCAGTCTGCATGATGATAGAAAGAAGTTAGGGAGAGGTAAAAGATGGAGAGAGAAAAGGAGGAGTGTTGAGATGGGTAGAAGTTACATTAAATATAAATGGTCAGAAAATGTAAAACAGGAATTAGATGCCGTTATAGAAAATGAACTGCAAATAATTAAGTGTGGAGGGGAGGAAGCGCTGTCGTTAGTGTTCAAAGAGGATGATTATCCAGTTGTGCTTCCTCTTAAAACAGTAATAACCACTATCATTAGTGTTCAAAGAGGATGATTATCCAGTTGTGCTACCTCTTAAAACGGTAATAACCACTATCATTAGTGTTCAAAGAGGATGGTGGTCCAGTTGTACTTCCTCTTAAAACAATAATAACTAGGGCCCGGATTTTTATGCAGTAACCGCTTAGATTGCAAACTAATTTGGTTAGTAGGAAGTGTCGGCCACCCGCTCTTCCATAATGTAGCAAGAGTAACATAAATGATGGGGGTTTTGATGGGCCGTACCCCTATTGCTTATGCAAACCCCGTAGCATAGTCGTTGTGAAGGTAGACTATACTTGTTACTCGCTTCAGGAAGTTTGCATACTAACCTATTACTGCATAAACATCCGGGCCCTATAAAAACCACTGTCATGGAGGATGATTATCCAGTTTTCTCTTCCTTTCTTTAAAAAGTACAACGTCGTGTTCATGGGAGATTCATGGTATTTTTATTGTAAAGAAGAGATAACTGGTACCAATCTCAGCTGTTCAAACCTTCTCGTTTTCTCGATATCGCTATGAGTGACGGACAGAATTAAGAATTGTATATAATATATAGATAATATACCGTACTATTAATGATAAATATTAATGAAACAATTACGTCACTCGGTAGTTGAAAAAGAGTGTGTAAAGGCGGACTAAAGTGTAAATATTCAGTTACATGCTTGTGACGTTTCACTGTTTAAGAATACTGTTATGTTGTCAGTGAACTGTCGAGCGCTTCACTGATGTGGTTTCATCAGAGCAGAGACCTTCCTTCCTTCCTTCAGCAGATAAGATTAGACGCGAAGCAAACATACAGCGAGCGAGCGAGCGCTCTGTGTACAGAAATTAATGTTCTGTAAGACAAACAGCGCCAACAGGCTGCTGAGATATTGACATGTCCCACCTCCAGTCAGAGGAGCATTAATATTACATTAATTCGGATCACTTGCCAGTGAAATAAGGAGAGAAACCTATATCTTAACGTAGAAAATAATGTTTTGCAGAACCTCTTTTCATCAAAAGCGAATAAAATTTTACAGGAGAAGCTTCGAACTTTTGTTTTTTATATATATATAAAATATGAGTTTTGTCTGTACATTGCCTAGAATGTAAAAATAAAATTGTACCGGGAGGTACACCTCAACCCCGTGCATTTAAATGTAGCGCCTTGAAGAACGCTATCTAACATACACAACTTGAAACACCCAGTGCAAGAAGTTGGGACGCTGATCAACAGATGTCACTACTAATGTGATAGAGTAATGTGTTATTTTAAGGTTTCCTAAACTGACTGGGTTTCTTTTGTTTTTCTTGGGTGTATCACAGTTTGCAACAACTATTTCGAGAAGTTTGGAGCTGTCTCCATAGATGTCTCTATTTAAGAACTGATGTCATGCACTCTGGTGCAAAGTGGAATAACTAGAAACTTAAAAAGAAATTTTTTGTTTATAGGTTTTCTATAGTGAATATTATTCCTTATTTTGATATTTCCAAGGTTGCAACATTTCTAGCCCTTCCCGCCGACTTGGGATTTCAACCAATAAGAAAATTCATGTAATTAATTTTCTGCTAATCATAGACTTCTTGTAACTTTTCCACTGTCCAATAAAATGAGAGGGTGTGTCCGGATTTAGTCCACAGCCTTCTTCAACCTTCCTCTCGTGTATAAATGCTGACGCCTTTTCGAGCTAACTTGTGTTATTGATCGTCGTATTACTGAGTGTGTGTGTTAAGAGAGGAGGCGGGGGACGTCATTCTTCGACAGGTAGAACACCAGCCCAGGTAATGTCCACCATATTTCTATCTCCGTAGTCATTTCCGCAAGCTGATTCGAGGAGAATTTCCTATCTTTAATTATGTAATATTCAATTTCCTAAAATGTGAACTTTCTTCTTCACATGTAAAAGTTCAAGTAAGTCAAAGTACTTAACTGAAAACCGGGGATAGAGAGTGCGTTACCCTCTCGAACTCCCCTTCAGCGCAAGTGTCCACCTCCATACATTTTGTTTTTGGGGCCAGTAATTGAACCTGTTGATCTACATAAAGGCCCAGTAGAATGGGTACTAGATACCCCTGTGTAAACTTAAAAAGCAATTGATATGGTCTTGTAAATTGTAGGTGGTGCCTAGAGAGGCCTGAAAGTATAATTTATTGAGCAAAGGCGCTCTAATCTCTAGTGTAAAAGGTAAAAGTCACTTTGAGTAGGCGGTTAGGGTTTAGGAGTGCAGTCTCCCTGGTTAAATTATAGAGCATAGACGCCTTTGGAAAGGCCGTAACTTGTAACCGTTGGAGCAAAGTGCTCTTGAAAATTCTGTTTTGGGAGATTTGTCTCCTTGTCTATCTAACTAAACGCAACATTAGTGATGTTGGGACCTTTGTAAATAATGAGCTTGAAGTTCAAAGGGTAACTTACTAATTCTTAGTTTTTCTGCTTTTCTATTTTGTACAAAACTACCTCTGTACCTAAAATCTTATTGTTGGTTGAAATTTAATATCTGAAAAGATATATAACCTTTATTTTAAAGTTTTAAATTAATCTTGTACTATCGTAGATAGACCCACTTCCAGCAGCACCTTCTTTCACCTCTGCGTTCCACAGAGACAATGAAAAGCACTTTTTCATTTTCCGTCATCTATGCATCACGAGAAAATGGCCGAAGAGAATTTAATGAAAATCAGTATGTAAAGTCGGAAAATGAGGCACTGCAATCGTCTTCTTCTTCCTCTTTTCCTACCGCTGTGGGTGCGAACTGGGTCGTACATGTAGATTTGGCCCTGTTTTATGGCCGGATGCCCTTCCCGACGCCAACCCAATATGGTGGGATGTAATCACTATTGCGTGTTCCTTTGGTGGTTGATAGTGTGGTATGTTGTCTGAATATGAAGAGGAGAGTTTTGGGACGGACACAAACACCCAGTCCCCGAGCTAGAAGAATTAATTAGAAGCGATTATAATCCCCGAGCCGACCGGGAATCGAAACCGGGACCGTCTGAATTGAAGGCCAGTACGCTGACCATTCAGCCAACAGGTCGGACAAATGAGGCAGTACAATCTAGGCCTAAATTTTGATTCTAAAATATTTATGTTATTAATGGTCCTATCGATAAATACTACATATCTAAAATTACATAGAATTACATTTCCGATCATTTATGTCGTCTACATTTTTACCGTACCAGCTGTCCGGCTTCATGGCTAAATGGTTAGCGTGCTGGCCTTTCGTCACAGCGGTGCCGGTTTCGATTCCCGGCAGGGTCGGGAATTTTAACCATAATTGGTTAATTCTGCTGGCCCGGGGGCTGGGTGTATGTGTCGTCTTCATCATCATTTCATCCTCATCACGACGCGGACACTCCTGGCACTAAAAGTCATATGCCATTTCATTTCTTTTTTACCGTACCCATTATGAAATGTACCCGTGTTTCGCTACGGTATTCTACATTGTACATGGGTATACGGATATCGAAGTAAATTACTATACACGCAGTGAATAATTGTTTTAAAATTACACGTCTCTTAGCGTTATCCAAGAAACAGCATGGGGTAGTCCCGATACGTTGTTTCCAATATAAATTGCTAGTTGCGGAGTTGTGATGATAACGGCAGGCTCACTTACCTACTGCGTGGTCATAATCGATTTGGGGAGTTTTCCTTACAATAGTAGGCCCCCTTTCCTACTTCCAGACACAATCAGGTATGGGAGATTTGTAGAAAATTGCATGCTCTCTTGCCTTTTGCCAGTCAAATCGAGAGGGGAATTATTCATTACAATAGTAGGCCTCGTTACTAATGATAATTACACAGGAGTTGGACAAGGACCGCATTCCTACTGCCAGTCAAAGTCAATGTGGGGAGTATTGATTACAAAAGCAGACGTTCTCCCGCTGACAGTCAATATCGACTTGTAAATTATTAATTATAATGACAGAAATTCCCCCCTGTAGATCACTACAAATCAGCTTCAGTGTATATATATATAGATCGACATACGAAAGTATACGAATGTTTACAATATTGCGGACTTTCATTTGCAGAATAACTGCTGCTAAACGGTACGTTATATGGACAAACGGATTGCACCATAAGACGCCTCTTTTAACTGTCTAAATGGTTGATTCTATGCCATTTCCTGATTAGACCATATCATTGCTAAAATATTGTTTGATTGTGTTAACTGGTGATGGTTTTTGTCACTTCTTAAAGTGTAAAACAGTGTGGCATCGGTTGGTATCGAAAGGCAAATTGTGAAAATGATTATAAAAAATGAGAAAAACCCGTAACAGAATGATCGCTTGAAGAAGAAGATAAGAGGGATTCATGGAAGAAGGAGGACTATCTTTACATTAGATGCTCTAAAATCCCAGAATCGAAAAAAAAAAAACTGAATGTGAAGGGCTAGAATATTGAAAGCTCATAAAACTATTAATCAACAATAACATTACATTTACCATTGTTCTGATGTGATTTCCTTTCTGCTGCCACTCATCTCCGGTAGATGGGATCACTGCTGTGTCCCGAGTAAAACAGCCTGCCTGAATATTGGAAGAAAGCAACTGGGGAGTTATAGTTCCGTTTTAATGAGTTTCGACTTGACAGTTAACCGGAAGTCAGACATTGATGCCAAATTGTCACGAGTACAAACAGCTGATTCAAAACACACACAACACGAACGGAAATGTATATACTCGAAAATAAGTCCAGAATCAATTATTCTTTGTAGCAACATGCATAGTTTAACTCACATAAGATAAAAACAGGTCAATGCTCGAACAGATACAATGCAAGAAAATTAAATTTCTACTCACCACCAAGAACAGCTGGCATTGCTAATAGATTTAGTTCCTCCTAAGGAAGGAAAAAATGCTACAAAGGGAATACCCGACTTATTTCTGAGTCACTATCGGCATTGTCATCGTTTGTTGAGGTTTCATTCTCGCTTGACTGTAACGAGATTATAACGTCTTCAACATAACCGTCTGTGATACTTCCCCTTTCCCAAACTTCACTTATCTCGGATTGTCTCACAACATACACTTACACGGCCTACGGCTTCCCACAGAAGTCTTTCAACTTCCGAAACTGTGAAGAGTCGGTTATTCGCAACTACACAATCCTTCACTTGAGCCCAAATCAATTATATGGTGTTAAAATGGCAGTGTTATGGTGGAAGGCAAACAACTTTATGCCCAAGCCTCCTGGCTATTTCATCCACCACGTAAACTGGGCACTAGGGCTTGTTTTGTTCGATAAGATGCATGAGATCCTACCCTTCCTCATGTTATCTCGAACCGAAATATTGTGCTCCTTTGACCACTCAATCAGCTCATTATTTCTGGCCGCTAGTGTTGGTGCTTTGTCAAGAATGACCGAGTGAACTTGACAAAGACCGCGAAAAGAATTGAGCACAGTACAACACATAGCTGATAGGACGTGGTTACAGTAAACAACAGATCGACAACACTGGTAACCGGAACTAGAGTCTAACGCGCTCTATCGGAGCGATCGGTTGCCTATGATTGGCTGTTTATTAATTCACTTAGCCTCCGCCAAAAGGCAGCGCTCAAATGTCAAGTCGAAACTCAAAAGAACTGAACTACTGTATATATAACTTCGCGCATTCTAAATGACTGACCCGTCAACAGCTAGTTCTTCATAAAACAAATTAACTGACTTTTTCCTTTGGTATCCATACGCTTTGATTAATGCCATTGTATGAGAGATAATCTGATTTATATTAATAAAATTTGCACTTATGGCCTTATAATACCAGCAAGCTTGAAGAAGCACTAAAATTATTTCGGAATTATAAGGTGGTGGTGGTGGTGATTATTATTTTAAGAGGAGGTACAACTACGCAACCATCCTCTATATAACACTAAAAAAATCAGAGAGAGAAAAATGGAAGGGATCCGACATTTCGAAAAATGAAGATGTTGGTCAGAGGAATATAAGGGACACGAAGGGCGGAAAATAAAAGAGTCCCTAGGCCTCGAGTGCTGTAATAACGCCGAGGTCGGAAAAGAACAAGAGTTGACCAAGGGAGGACGGAGAGGATTGATGAAAGTGAGGAGCCTGGTACCAGTAAGCGGAAGTAATGTCAGGACTCATCTGAGGGCCCCGTGGTCACGGGGTATATCATGAATATATTCCCGTTTAAATGTACCTTCCTCGATCAATGGCATAGGCAGACATCTACCGGGCAGATGAAAACATCATGCTTAGAATATGCAAGCGTTGTATGGAATCCAGCAAACAAAATATATATTGCACAGATCCAAAAATTCCGAAAGATACTTAAAATACCTACATTAAGAAACTGTAATTTTCAACACGTAGCATACACGAACTTCTCCTAAACTTTTAAATAGAAATCTTGGAAGTGAAGAGAAAAAGGATGACATGAAGTTTTTGTACAAAACTGTAAATTCTATTACTGACAATCCTGACTTCTTATGCCTCTTGAGAGGACAAATGTAACAAATGTAAAAAAAAGTCAGAACAACCGCTCATAAAAAGTCTCCACCCTACAGGCTATGCAATGTCTACAACAATGCAGCTCAGAGAAATAATTTTTTAGACTTCTGTGTAACTGTAGATCTGTTTCTACAATAATTCATCATCTCCGTGAAAACTCTCTAAATAAACTGTAATGCTGATTTGAACCACAAAATGTACTTGAAACCTTCTACACTAATCTTTATCCCAAAAATATAATCGTAAGTGGCAGAACGTCCGGCTCCATGGCTATATGGTTAGCGTGCTGGCCTTTGGTCAGAGGGGTCCCGGGTTCGATTCCCGGTAGGGTCGGGAATTTTATCCATCATTGGTTAATTTCGCCGGCTCGAGGGCTGGGTGTATGTGTCGTCTTCATCATAATTTCACCCTCATCACGACGCGCAGGTCACCTACGGGTGTCAAATCAAAAGACCTCCACCTGGCGAGCCGAACATGTCCTCGGACACTCCCGGCACTAAAAGCCATACGCCATTTCATTCAGTGGCAGAACTACAGTAGAAGAAAAACGTTTTTAGCTTTTTATTTTGCTCTTTCTTAAAGATTAAATTAGATTAGGTATGAAATATTGTTTCCTTTTCGTCGTAACTATAATATTATAATAGTTCAGATAGTAGTTCATTAGACTTGTTTACATGCGAAATTATGTTTTTAATCTACTTGTTTCTTGTAAGGACTAGATATAAGTTATGGTTTCTTTCTCATTATAAATATAATATTAGAATAGTGTAGATATTGGGTTATTAGACTAATTTGGAGCATTGAAAAATAAACACGTAAACAGTTGCCACAGTAATTGCGATTAAAAATCCTGTAGTGCGCATTAAATAAATAAATAAATAAATAAATAAATAAATAAATAAATAAATAAATAAATAAATAAATAAATAAATAAATAAATAAATAAATAAATAAATAAATGTCTCAACTGTTTAAAATACACAAACACACTCAGCAATATCACACGGCTGGTCGTCCGAGAAGGCATATGCATAGCAGTAACACTCGTTTCATAAATTCAAGATGGTGGCCGCGCAAATGTTCAAAATCTGGTTGCCATGGGAACATGCATATCCGATAGGACACTGGAGCGTGATATCGCGGCCGGGAACTGAATTAGACAGGACGATAAGGACCTCGTGATGTAACAGGTGCTAACGTCACATCACGCCACAGGGTGTTCCAAGAACAAACTGATGCGATGATAACTGCAGGAACAGGAATCAATGTCTAGAAAAGAAAAACAAGAAATCATGACGAAGCTCTATGAAGCGTAAACAAAAAAGTAAAGAAAGTTGTGGTGGACTGTACCGCTCTGTGTTGTCGGTGGTATATAATTCCGGATGCGTACTGTGTAATGTAATAGTCCACTATATGTTTCCACCCACCGTCGCCTGCTGCCATTTCACATCTGAACATTCAGACTAGAGCCATCCTACTTGCGTGATTTCACGCTGCGTTATTGCGTGAAATCTCGCGTCAAAAATGCACAACACTCATTTGGAGGGGACCGGCCAGACACAGCGCGATTTCCCGCCGCGGGACACGAGACAAGGCGCGTCTTCAAGGTCACCCGCTTGAGAATGTGCCAAGATCCAGATTGCTTGCGTGTTTTCCCTTTCTGTGCCTGTCCACACTTGCGGAAAGAAGACGCTGTGATATTATGCTCTTGTTTGAATATTGCGCGTGGTCTACATGCTTCCGTTTTGTACTTTCACTTCACAAAATGAAATTAGACGGTGAATGAATGAAATGAAATGAAATGAAATGAAATGGCGTATGGCTTTTAGTGCCGGGATATCCCAGGACGGGTTTGGCTCGCCAGGTGCAGGTCTTTCTATTTGACTCCCGTAGGCGACCTGCGCGCGTGATGAGGATGAAATGATGATGAAGACAACACATACACCCAGCCCCCGTGCCATTGGAATTAACTAATTAAGGTTAAAATCCCCGACCCGGCCGGGAATCGAACCCGGGACCCTCTGAACCGAAGGCCAGTATGCTGACCGTTCAGCCAACGAGTCGGACAGTGAATGAATAATTGTGGGGTACAAAAGTACCCGTACCTTTATGATACAAAAGGACCAAGGGTTCATAAAGAGACACACGAAGAGAGATGCGTGGTTATCAGTAACGGGCGCTGTGTTGGGGGAGACATTGTGTTTCTTTTCCTAATAACATTTTTAAACAAACACTAAAAGCATTTCAAATGACGTCAAGGACATTCTGTAATACTAACAATGTTTTTCTATTGGTTGTATTTCAGTTTATTGCGTTGTGATTAGGGCCACGCAGCTGCGAGCTTGCATTTGGTAGATAGTGGGTTCGAACCAGTGACGATACATGCGATTGATGTGTTGCATTCCTTGTATTTTCAACGAAAAATTAAATATTCATTGCTCACATTTTCATGGAAGTTTTATTTATATAAAATTCAAACGCACAGTTATAGATACTAAAAGATTGAAGTAACGAGCGTGGATGGTTGTCAAACTACTCCAGAGATGGCAGCACGAGAATTGAATCCTTGTTGTTTGTTGATCTCTTCCGTGGAGTTGGAATGCGGAACGAACAGTCACATCCGTCAAGAGGGCCGTGCAAGGTAGAATCCTGTAAGTTATCGCACGTGGCCGAGATTTATTTTTGTTATTTCGTGAAATACTGGAGTTCTTGCTTGTGAGCGGTTCTTTTCTTGTGCTATAAATGATGATATATGACAAATGTGTGTTGTTGTAATATAAATGATTCATTTTTGTGTGCTTGTAGTGGAAATATCAAACAAAGAAAATGCGGGAATGATGCGATTTTGAAATGACATCACACCGATCAGAGAGTAGTTCATCAGGCGTGGCTGTAGGAGCGCCAGGGTCACGCGTTTCTACCGCGCAATCCGAATTTAACCATTGTGTAATCGAACGATTATTAGAAGAAACATTTAGTATGCTTTCTTTTAAGGAGAAAAGCAGAATTATAAATGAAGGACAACCGCGTCCAACTTTGAATGTAACTACACAACTTAAGTCGTGTGTTCGTCCTTTCAACCGAAATATTTATGAAACAGACCATTGGTTTGGTGGATGTCAGATTTTGAATAAACTTTTCTGTTGGCCCTGTTTGTTGTTTACTCTTGAATGACGGTCTGTTTGCGTTGATGTTTCCTGTTTTTTCCCGGTTACATCCCTTAAACAGAAGTCAGAATTCGCCACTGGTTCAAACCCCACTGTCGGCGGCCCTGAAGATGGTTTTCCGTGGTTTCCCATTTTCACACCTGGAAAATGCTGGGACTGTCCCATCGTCGTCATAAGACCTATCTGTGTCCGTGCGACGTAAAGCAAATAATAAAAAAGAAGGTTTATTGTGTAGAAGTACGAATTGTCCGTTTGATGACCTGCCACTTATTGTAGGATGGATCCAATATTTTCTTCGACGACGACAAACCAACCAACACAGCACATAACGCAACAAAGGAGTTATTATTTAATGGAATTACTTCCAAATGCAGAAAGATGTCGATGTTTTGTTATTTCACTATATACAACACACTAATAAAATATTGCCGTGCAAGCACGCAAGTGTGGCAGGTCGTCCGGGAGATAGTGGGTTCGAGTCCCAGTGTTGGCAGCTCTGAAGATGGTTTTCCGTGGTTTCCCATTTTCACGCCAGGCAAATGCTGGGGCTGTAACTTAATTAAGACCACAGCCACTTCCTTCCAACTTCTAGGCCTTTCCTCTCCCATCGTCGCTATAAGATCTATCTGTGTCAGCGCGACGTAAAGCCACTAACAGGTCGTCCAGCTGCGTGAAAAACAAGCAGTAATGCAGCTGGAAATCACGCAAGTCTGGCCCTAGCTTTACACATCTGAACACTCAGCTCTTCATCTCAGCTGTTCGCCACGTGATTCGTACGTCAGTTTGACGTCACCTTGTGGAACTAACTTGATTCTTCGATTTGTTCTCGTCTTTTCTCACCCAGTATGTATAAAAGGATCCTCCACTCCACCTGGAATTCACTCTGCTTTCGACTCCGGTGTGGTGGAGAAACCTACCCTCGTCGCGTGTTTTACACGCTCTAGTTTATCACCAGACTGCCTGGCCTTAACCAACGAGATCTTGGGGGATCAAAGTGGCATTTTAAGTTGTTTATTTCGGAACTTAATTCCCACAGCCTTTCAGGCTAAATTTTGGTGTATTGGACCGAACCGAACCATGTTATTTCTATTCCTACCCGTTTGGGTTCTTGGGCCATTGTAGGGGGAGCATTGTTGGTTTGTTAATTTTGAATTTTGTGTTGTATGTTTGTAAAAACGTAGCGACTTGTTACTGAAATTTATTTCTCTCCTCTGGCGCAGAGATCACCACCATCAACGGAGGGGTGCCCCAACGTAAAACCGCATAACACGGTACCCGCCATAGTGGACCCCGCTAGACCAACGTTTAAACTATGTTCATATTTACAGGCAAGTACAAATTTGTATTTATTATTTTGTTTTCCTTTTAAGAATGTCTTTTGCCTCTTCTTCGGCTATTTCACACTTATAAATATTTACATATATACACACTTGTTATTGAATTATACACATTGTTATACTTGAATGGATAGTCTGAAAATGAGTTTCTAGTGCCTCTTCTTCGGCATTATTACTTGTACAACACGTGAATTTGGCAAACGTTTGATTTATATTACAATTATATACATTTTTCTACACATGTACATTGAAATATTATTGAAACAGATAGAATTTGAAAATCTAGGGATTGAAGTAGATTAAGAAGAATAAGAAAGGGAAAGAAAGAAGTAAATAAATACATTTAAGCCTTCGGTGGAGTTCGTCAATTGATTTGTTTACATGTGTTTTCCTGAAGGAAAATTGAGATTTTAAGATTGCTGCATATTAAACGAATTATTTTTTTATCAAATGGTTGTATAAAATTAGATATTTGCACTGTTATGTACTCGTAGATATTATCACTAAATTTATTGCTTACTCTTGAGGTATTTACTTGGAGATCTGTGTTTATGACAGCACTTGTGGTGCCTACGTTGGTCGGTACAGTAAAGAGGTGATGTGTCACCGAGGTCAGGAGAATCTTAACGTTTGCATTGTGGATATTGTTAATAGTAATTTAAATGGTTTGGGGCGGTGACAATGGAATATAAGTGGTAGTTATGTGATGGGTGGAGGAAAGAGATGAACATATTCAGATGTACGGTTATCGTTCAGAATTGCGGTGGCTAGAAGTGATAATGTGAGAGCTTCTCTTATTATAGCGTTGTTATGGAGGGTGTCCCTTGTCAGATATTGGAGGCGTAGAGTATAAAAGTTTGATGTTATTTTCGGGAAGGTGTGTCATAAGGTAGACGATGTGTGCTGTACGTATGGCGTGACGGACGAGTCTATTTAGTCTAACGTTGGAGATGTTGGAAATGTTCTTGTTCTGCATCCACACATTTCTGGCATCGTCTTAAGTTTCAATTTTAATATTTTTGTAGCCAGCCATGCTGAGCTCTTCTTGTCTAAGTCATCTTCCTCGTTAAGTACACATTTTTTAACACTTCGCTTCTTATGGAGTAAAGAACCAGTTCCTTTCAATTTGTTTACGAGTTTCCGCACGGTATCTCTGTGGGGAGGGCGTACACTTCGAGATTGTGTTATAAATCGCCCAACGACTTCCTTGCAAGACTTTGTTTTCACATAATTGCCGTACATAAATACCCTTTCCTCTACCGTGTACACATGTGGAGGTATTATGAGAATTATACCCCGAAGTAACACTTCACAACTCGAGAACAGTTGCAGCGACAATCAACATTTAAAACACGTTGTAAGCACGGACGTGAACTGCGAAGTGCGGGCTGCCGCTGCGCTGTGTAACGGGAAGTGATGAGTCAAGGGGAGGCCGATGAGAGAAACTCACTGTATTTCTAGCTTTAGTGTTGTGTTTGAGAATACGAAGTACGTACTTAAAACGTGAAACCGATTCATTTTTAGTTTCCTTAAGAAAAAGTCAACAGGAAAACTTATGTAACATTTATTGACTTGGAAAAAGCCTTCGATAATGTTGAGTGGAAATTGCTTTTTCAAGTAATGGGGAATATGGGAACTGACTGGAAAGATAGGCGTCTCGTTCTGAATCTATATAAGGCTCAATGAACGCAAGTTAATATTAATTGTAATATATACATACATACATACATACATACATTTTTTTTTGCTAGTTGCTTTACGTCGCACCGACACAGATAGGTCTTATGGCGACGATGGGATAGGAAAGGCCTAGGAGTTGGAAGGAAACGGCCGTGGCCTTAATTAAGGTACAGCCCCAGCATTTGCCTGGTGTGAAAATGGGAAACCACGGAAAACCATCTTCAGGGCTGCCGACAATGGGGCTCGAACCTATGATCTCCCGGATGCAAGCTCACAGCCGCGCGCCTCTACGCGCACGGCCAACTCGCCCGGTCACATACATACATACATACATACATACATACATACATACATACATACATACATACATACATACATACATACATTATCATTATAGACTGTTATGCCTTTCAGCGTTCAGTCTGCAAGCCTCTGAGAATTTACTAAACGTCGCCACAATCCCCGATTTGCAACTAGTGTTGTGGCCTCATTTAGTTCTATACCTCTTATTATTGTACTACAAGAGAAGAAGAAATAGAAGAGGAGCACGACAAGGCTGCCCACTGTCACCGTATCTCTTCAACCTGTTTATAGAAAATGCAGTTAGAGAGAGATTAAATGGCATACTAAAGGGGTGAATTTTAATGGTATTCACAGTATCAGCTTTGGAAGTGATATTGATATCTTAGCTAATTCTGAAAAGGATATAAGTAAGATGATAAGAACATTCAACAAATCATTAGAAAAATTTAAACTAAATGTAAGTATAAAGAAAACAAAATTCTTGATAGTAGACAAAAAGAAGCCTTAAAATTAAACAACACGCCGATAGAGCAAGTTACAGAATTGTCCCACTTGTGTAGTGTAATTACCTCTGATAACAGATCCCTTTCAGAAATCGAGAAAAGAATAGTGCCAGCAAAACAAGCCTTCCAAAATAAGAACAACTTATTGCTAAACAATCATCTCGGTTCGGAGACCAGAAAATCATTTCTCAAGACCTCTGTTTGGGGCGTGCTACTGTACGGATGCGAAATCTGGAGATTAGGGAAACAGAAAGAAACAAAATTTGAGGCTGTAGAAATGTGGTGTTGGAGAAGGATTACAAAAACAAGTTGGATGGATAAAAGAATCAAATGACCTTGTTTTAAAGAACGTAAAGGAGGATCGATGTTTATTAAATACGATAAAGAAGAAGTTCCTTGGACACGTACTGAGACATGAGTCTCTTCTCCAAACCATCATTTAATGTAAAGTACTGGGAAAGAGACCCAGGGTACGAGCAAGGATGTCACACACTGGAACTGGCAAGTGGTTCATATAACAACATGAATAGGCTAACAGAAGATCGTCAGATGTGGTTACAGTGACAAGGCATTGCTTTTAATAGATGATGATGAAGAAAAATGTTGGAAGTTACGATTTTCGCGACGTAGGTCTTTTGTAGTGTGATGGTTTCCTCTTCCCCTGTGAGTGGGGAGCCACATTATCCCCTGCCTGTCGTAAGAGGCGCTTACTGATACATGGGGAACCCCAGGGGTTGTCGCTTGGTCAGCTCTTGTTTCCTTTCTACACCGACGGTATTATGATTGCAAGCCCCACCCTTCCTCTCGCCGGTAGTTTAATTCTTCCCTTTTCCCTAGGATTAATGGTTAGAAAGGACGATTGCTACTTCCCTGAGTCCAGAAATGAAATCGTGAATCCTAGGGCGGATGTTAAAATGACGATACCGTTGTGCGCTATCGATCTGTTGTGCGGGAGGATCGCAGGTGTCTGGGCTTATAAATCAGAAAGTAGCGTCGGAGTTCAGCGTAAAATATGACCTGTTATTAAAAAGACGTTACGCGCTCCAGACGTCGAAGGCATCACAGTTGCGATTTATTACAGCGTCTTACAGACCAGCCGGTGATAATAATAATAATAATAATAATAATAATAATAATAATAATAATAATAATAATAATAATAATAATTTTGCTTGCTAGTTTCTTTATACGTCGCACCGACACAGATAGGTCTTATGGCGACGATGGGACAGGGAAGGGCTAGGAGTGGGAAGGAAGCGTCTGTGGTCTTAATTAAGGTATAGCCACAGCATTTGCCTGGTGTGAAAATGGGAAACCACGAAAAACCATCTTCAGGGCTGCCGATAGTGGAGTTCGAACCTACTATCTCCCGAATACTGGATACTGGCCGCACTTAAGCGACTGCAGTTATCGAGTTCGGTAATAATAATAATAATAATAACAATAACACCCCAATAATAATAATAATAATAATAATAATAATAATAATAATAATAATAATAATAATAATAATAATAATAATAATAATAATAATAATAATAATAATAATAATAATAATCTGTTCAACGTCGTCCTAGACAAGATTATGGAACCCAGATAAATATAAAAGCTAAAAAAGTCAACTTAAGAAAGAAATACATTGATAAAACATCCCCCCTAAATATTATACAAGACAATATTCTTATAAATAAAATTCTAGTGTATTCAGCTAAAAAAAATAATGCAAAAACTCAAGAATTGTGACTTTTGGAAGCTAGTCCGACTGGGATGTCCCAAATATAATCCCTACATGTCATGCCTCGCTTTTGCAAATGACCTGGCGATACTAACCGAGGATGAGGAGACTGCCGTTAAACAGCTCTAGATAAATAAAGGAAGTGCAGAAAAAGGTTGGACTACAGATATCGTTCTAGAAAACTAAATTGTTATGTTCAAAGACAGATATCGAGTGCTTTGGAACAAAATATGGTAAAATTGACGGAGTACTTTACTTTAAATACTTCGGAGAATTTATCGAACCGACAGGCCTTGAAAAGTTCTCACAACAAACTCGTCTTCAAAAAAAAAAAAAAAAAAAGTATATATATTAGGGTTAGTCCAAAACATCTACAACAAAAAATCCATTTCAAGACATACAAACATTTGGCATTACAACCCAGTCATAAAGCCAACAGGCCTTTACGCAAGTGAAGCACTTGCACTCAAGAGAAAACACGAACTCGAAGAAATCAAACAGGAAGAGAGAAAAATCATTAGAAAATCTTAGGAGCAAGATACACCCAAGAGGGTTATAGGTTACAATCAATCAAAACAACAGAAATGTTCTCAAACATCTTAATTGACATTAGGGAAAGACGAATGAAATTCTTCGGCCTTCTCACTAGATTACCAGAAAATCGGTTGACAAAAAGAATAATAGATTAGGTAACCTCACTTAAGAACTCAACACCCTGGATTAACGAACTTCGAAAGGACCTCAAAATTGCAAACATAAGTTCATAAGACATTTTAGAAAGATACATCTTTAGACAGGAAGTAAACATCAGAGCAACCACAACAAGAACAGTACAGAACGCAAGAAGAAGAACCCACAGAAGAATTTATTGAGTTATTTGCTTAACGTCTTCCAATATTCGGAGAATTCGCTATTACTACTACTAACACAAACTACGGTTAGATAAAATGTGTTCCACTCTTCAAATACCTTGGTGAAATTGTAGAACCAACAGGATTAGGAAATGAAGCATGGAAAGTTGCTATGTATATTTACAGCAAAATATGCATGTCCAGAATGACAAAGCTCAGGTACTACAATACTGTGGTCAAAGCTGAAGTTTAATACGCGAGCGAAACGCTGGCTCTCAATAGAAAAAAATGGATCTAGAGAACATTATGAAAGAAGAACGAAAGATCGTGAGGAAAATTCATGATCCGGAAAAAAATTAAGACAGTTGCAGACTGAAAGTTCGTAAAACAAGAAAGAAACTGTTCATCCTGGCAGCAGATACTGGAAAACGAAGATTGACATTTTACGGACACGTTCAAAACTCGCAACAACAAGGCAAGAAGTCGAAAAGTACCTGGAGAAAGGCCAGACATATACATCAGAAATATTAGACAGAAATCTGTTCCGTAAACAAGTAAACAGATGGGTAGTACTGCCAGAGAATGAAGTTCCAAGGAGACCAGAAACCAAGAGGACTGAAGAAAGGAAGAGAAGCTACGGAGAAAAAATGAAAGCCATGTGGAAGACCAGAAAAGCGAATCATAAAAACACTGCGTGATGAAACAGGGTTTATACGGAAATAACAATAATTCCGGAGTGGTCGTGAATCGGAGTGCAGGGGCTTTTTTGACTATTTCTCAAAGACATCTTCTAGCGAAACAAAAAGTGAGTGAGGGAGACTGAGAAGGGAACGAGGGAGCTGAAGAAAGTGCGAAGATGAAGAAAAGAGTCTCTGGAGAGAAAGGAGTTACACAAGGAGAAGAAGTGATGTGGTCCTCCTTTGATATAGGCTACCCGCACGTCACTTTCTAGCAGGTCTCTCTTGACGATCTGTCGTGAACACCAAATGTGCCGTCATACGACAAACAGTGTCGGATTTGCATCAAATACCCTATAGACAATACTGGACACTTCCGCATTCCCCCATACTAACCTGAGGGACATAATGACAGTGGCGCACCTGGCGGCCCGACATTAAACACCAGGCGGCAAGATTGAAACTACGAAAGTTGAATGTCATTACTGATAGAAATAATGAAACTCAATAATAATTTCGTTTTTCCGAATCAAGGGCCGAATGGTCAGCGTTGAGGCCTTCGGTTCAGAAGGTCCCGGACTTGACTTTCGGTCGGATAGGGGATTTTAATCGCGTCTAATTAATTTCTGGCTCGGAGACTGGGTGTTTGTGTTTGTACCAACACTTTACTCTTCATATTCAGACAACAAAGTATACGTACAACCACCTTAGAAACATGCAATAGTGATTACTAGACCTCGGAATTTTAGGTGCTTAAATGTTATTCTGCCTATAATAGACTCTCAAATAGGTTCTAAAATACGCTTAGGCAGCTTCAAATCGAATATCATGTTTAGTTTGTTAAGTTGATAATGCCTCGTTAGGGGGAAATATAAAACAAGTTTCACTCAGCTCTTTGCTACAAAGGTCACATCATAATATATATATTTTTTTCTTTGCGTTTAGGCCATCTGTGGACCACGGTGCTTGTGTTCTAGCTGTGTTTTTGTCGTCGTCTGCCCCTTTTAGCGTACTGGATTGTGTTCTTAGTGGCCTCTTGAGCCTTCCTGTTGGCCCAGTATTCCTTCATTTTCTCGCTGAATTCTTTCCTGTGCTCCTCTGACCAATTCCCGGCTCCTTTGTGGCTAGCGGATGTTAGGAAAGGTTTAGTTTTGACCATTAAACGGTATGCATTTCTGTCAGTAATGGCGGCTTGATTAATATTAAGCTCTGCAAGATCTTTGTCCACTTGTTTGGTCCAGGGGAATCCAGTAGCTTTGCCTTTGTTAGCAACCTTGAAGATCTTATGGGATAATCTATTGGGATCCATTCTGTATAGGTGTCCATAGAAAGTCAGACGTTTTTTCCTGATGGCATCTATGAGGTTTTCTTGATGCTGGTAGAGCTCATTGTTGGGTTTGTACCATCGCCTTCCATCTGGTAGGATCCTCGGCCCTATTATTCTTCTCAGGAATTTCCGTTCTTGCACTTCCAGGGCTCTCAGTGGTGTCTTTTTAGTTAGGGATAGGCATTCTGCTGCGTAGAGGACTGATGGTCTGACTACTGCATTATAGTGTCTCAGTTTTACATTCTTTGATAAATGCTTTGAGGCATACAGTTTTCTGCAGGCATGGTAGGCCTTGTCTAATTTGATTTTCCTTTGTTGAGTCATCGTTTCACTTAGGTCCTCCGACATCCACTCTCCGAGGTACTTCACATTTTTAGCTCTCTTGGTGTGTTTTGTATCAGTGACTCTCATTGTTGTAGGGGCATCTTTGATGTTGGTCATAAACTCGGTCTTTCCAATGTTGATCATCAGGCCCCCTTTAGCTGCTATAGAGTGCAGTGTTTGAAGCTGCATAGTGGCCTCATCCATGTCGTTTGCTAATAAAGTAAGGTCATCAGCAAAGGCCAGGCATGGAATCCTCAGGTTGTCTGATTTAAACCCCATTCTTAATCCGGTGTTCTCAGGTAATGACCTGGTCCATTCTCTTATGATCTTTTCCAGGACACAGTTAAATAATATTTATTTATTTCACACCACCAACAGAGATGTTTCTCCAATTACAGGTGGCTTAGCCACTATACATTAATTATTAAAAATAATAAATGTCAGAAAGAACGTAATATCCAAAAGCAAAAATATACATTATTATTAATAAGTAAAGTAGCAAACGGAATTTACAGCACATTAATACTTTATCAAGTTCGAAGTGGACTTACGACTTAAAATACTTAATATCTAAAAATGAATAAAATAAAAGTAGAAATACAGAAACATAAAATAATTAAGAATTAGTATCTACAAATATGATTTTACCATTGAATGTGAACCATATTTTAATTAAGACAACTTGGAACCACGCACTTTCGGCATGAAATGAAATGTCGTATGGCTTTTAGTGCCGGGATATCTCAGGACGGGTTCGGCTCGCCAGTTGCAGGTCTTTCTAGTTGACACCCGTAGGCGACCTGCGCGTCATGATGAGGATGAAATGATGATGAAAACAACACATACACCCAGCCCCCCGTGCCACTGGAATTAACCAATTAAGGTTAAAATTCCCGACCCGGCCGGGAATCGAACCCGGGACCCTCTGAACCGAAGGCCAGTACGCTGACCGTTCAGCCAACGAGTCGGACACTTTCGCCATAATTCATAGTGTACGCTGCACTACTACACTCAGTTTCAAGGCCGTCCCGCTAGGTGCGCTGGCAATCAATGTCTTGTGATATATCGCAAAGTCTCTATAGTGTGTTTGTTTGCATCACCTCTCCTGGCCTTGAATCCGCGGTCTTGGAATGTGGAGGCCGACTCTTGTCTCTTGTAACGGGAATATATCCACGATATACCCCGCCAAAAGAGTGGCCGTGAGTACGGGGCCCTTAGCTGAGCCCTGGCATTGTCTCGACTTGCTTCTGCCAGGCTTCTCACTTTCATCTATCATAGCAGACCTCCTTTGGTCAACTCTTGTTCTTTTCCGACCCCGATAGTATTAGAGCACTCGAGGCCTAGAGAGACTTTTTGTTTTCACGCCCTTCGTGGCCCTTGTCTTTATTTGGCTGATATCTTTATGTTTCGAAGTGTCGGATCCCTTCCATTTTTTCTCGCTCTGATTAGTGTCATTTAGAGGATGGTTGCCTAGTTGCACTTCCTCTTAAACAATAATAACCACTACAACCATCACCATCACCAATACCGACAGTATTTTTTGCTAGGGTCTTTACGTCGCACCGACACAGATAGGTCTTATGGCGACGATGGGATAGGAAAGGCCTAGGAGTTGGAAGGAAGCGACCGTGGCCTTAATTAAGGTACAGCCCCAGCATTTGCCTGGTGTGAAAATGGGAAACCACGGAAAACCATCTTCAGGGCTGCCGATAGTGGGATTCGAACCTACTATCTCCCGGATGCAAGCTCACAGCCGCGCGCCTCTACGCGCACGGCCAACTCGCCCGGTACCGACAGTATTAGAGCAGTCGAGCGCTAGGGATTCTTTAATTTTGACCCCCTTCGTAGCCCTGCTACCCTTTCTTGACCGATCTTTAATTTTTCCATTTTCATTTTCAACTGGCGAGGTGGTCGTGCGTTTAGCGGCGCGCAGCTGTGAGCTTGCACCCGGGAGATAGTGGGTTCACCCCCGACTGTCGGCAGCCCTCAAGATGGTTGTCAGTGGTTTCCCATTTTCACACAGGCAAATGCTGGGGCTGTACCTTAATTAAAACCACGGCCACTTCCTTCCCACTCCTATCCCATCGTCGCCATAAGACCTATCTGTGTCGATGCGACGTTTGGGCAATTGTAATGTAGTAAAACTTTCAGTTTCATTTCTGTTTTATTAAGAGACGCTATAATCACCTCTGTATTGTGAGTGTGATTGTGCTGATGCTCCACCGCCAAGAACGGGCAGCGTCAGCGTCTTCAAGCGCATAGCACTTGACAACTTCTGAAGGGATATTGCTCACTTCAAAAATAGTCTCCTAAAGGAGCTTCATCATGAAATTCTCCTTGAAAATGAACATCAGTGACTCGCCTTGCATGTTAGCTTGATGCTTCTATTTAACATGTAACAAAGAAACTTTACACGTACCCAAACAGTACATCTGTATATACCAAATGAGCGTTTTGTCTGTACATTGTTCAGAACTTAAAAGGAATGGTATTTCTCTAAGTTCGTATCCATAGTAACAAGGAAATGCACTTTACCGTAATTTCTTTGTCTCTCTGTCTATCTGTATGTGTGTATGTATGGGCATCACGAGAAAATGGCTAAAGAGAATATAATGACAATCTGTATGTTAAGACGCGAAATGAGGCGCTACAATCTAGGATATAAATAATTTTATTTACGCTGAGCGAAATGGTAGTTTAGGGGGAAGGCCTAAAATATAATTTTCAAGTAGTTATCATTAAAGTTATATACGAGTAGAATTAAATTTCGTATCATTTATGTGAAATGATACAAATGCTAGATAAACTCAACATGAAACTAGAAGAATATGAAATGAGAATTAATAATAAGAAGACCAAAAGTATGATAATTGGAGGAAGAGGTAGAAGTTGTCGTATTGGTATTAGGTGGAGAACAAATACAGCAAGTCAGTAACTTTAAGTATCTGGGAAGTATGATCAGAGATGATATGTGTTGCACGACAGAAATTAAAGAGAGAATTGCCATAGCAAAGGAAGGTCACTAAACGAAGATTTGAGGAAAAGACTTGATAAGTGTTATGTTTGTTGTATGGCGCAGAAACTTGGACATGGCGAAAGGAAGATGAGGAGAAGATTGGAGGCACTAGAGATGTGGGTATGGAGGAGAATGGAACAAGTGAAATGGGAAGACCGGGTAAGGGATGTGGAGATATTACGAAGAGTTGGAGAAGAACGTACTATGTTGCAAGTCATTAGAAGGAGAAAAATGAACTAGATCGGACATTTTTTGAGGAGGGACTCTTTACTGAAAAAAGGAATAGAAGGAATGACGGAAGTCAAACGAAGAATAGCAAGAAAAAGACATCAAATGTTGGACAATATCAAAGGAAAAAAAGTATTCGGGCGTGAAAAAATGACGCAGGACAGGCAAAAGTCGAAGCGGTACATTCTATATAAATAAAATCGTAACGTCAGTGCGTCTGTATATTGACTATTTTGGCGAAATTTTAATTCAGTTATCCGTTTCAGGTGTATTAATAACCAGCTGCATAATTTTTTTAGTTTTGGTGTCTGTTTGTCTGAGTTCTTATAATTGAAAATTACTGGATATATTTCTACCAAGCCTCATATTTAGAATCCACCTGTCTTTGGATAGGTTTTAGGGCCAATACTGTTTCTAAATCGCTGAATTGGTTAGGGGTTTATACGAATCCGAAACCGTGATTTTGCACTCGCACAAACTATACACAACCAAACATAATCGAAATCTACCTACCTTAATGGAAATACTTTTCTAAAACATTTTTATCATGTGAATCATTTCGATACGGGGTTGAATAAGGGAGATAACTCTTTAAAAGCCTTTTTTGTCGATTTGTCTGTTCGTCCGTTTGTTGAGTTCTTGCAACTAGGAAACTGCTCTGTATATTTATACCAAACTTCATATCTGTCCTTGGGTAGGTATCAGGGTCAATATTATTTCTAAATCCCGCATTGGCTTGGTGGTTTATTGGAAGTCGAAATAGTGATTTCACCCTCCCACAAAATATACATGACCAACCTCAATTAAAACTACCAGCCTTAATGGAACAAGGGAGTTATCATTAATGGGTTAAATGGTTTCATTAAAAGAGCCAGTTTACTTTCTTCGATAGAACAGATAATAAGAGAGGTTATCATCAACGTGTGGTTTCATGAGTATTAAGCCACAAGGTTTCAGATGAACAACAATATGTAGGGAGAATTACGCACAACTTCGGACCAGGAACTGTATAGTTCAATAAACTCTGTGGTTTACCCCTGTCTGTTTCCACTTTGTTCAGCTTTATTATTCTTCACGTTACTGCCACGTGCTTTTGTAGAAGAATATCAGTTTACCATGCCGTATAAAATGTTTGAATACAGGCATGTAACTTCTCATAATTCATGAAGAAATCATGAAATCGATTACCAATTCCCGTGCGAAGAACGGGTACATATGTTGGTCTTCACTAAAAAATACACTGACTGACAGAGCAAATGTAACACCAAGAAGGAGTGGTTCGAAAGGGATGAAAGTTGGGGAAAAAACAGAGACGGCACGGACGAATAGTTGATGTTTATTTCAAACCGATATGCAGGTTACACAATGCGCACGGCATCGACTCAGTAGGATGTAGGACCACCGCGAGCGGCGATGCACGCAGAAACACGTCGAGGTACAGAGTCAATAAGAGTGCGGATGGTGTCCTGAGGGATGGTTCTCCATTCTCTGTCAACCATTTGCCACAGTTGGTCGTCCGTACGAGGCTGGGGCAGAGTTTGCAAACGGCGTCCAATGAGATCCCATACGTGTTCGATTGGTGAGAGATCCGGAGAGTACGCTGGCCACGGAAGCATCTGTACACCTCGTAGAGCCTGTTGGGAGATGCGAGCAGTGTGTGGGCGTGCATTATCCTGCTGAAACAGAGCATTGGGCAGCCCCTGAAGGTACGGGAGTGCCACCGGCCGCAGCACATGCTGCACGTAGCGGTGGGCATTTAACGTGCCTTGAATACGCACTAGAGGTGACGTGGAATCATACGCAATAGCGCCCCAAACCATGATGCCGCGTTGTCTAGCGGTAGGGCGCTCCACAGTTACTGCCGGATTTGACCTTTCTCCACGCCGACGCCACACTCGTCTGCGGTGACTATCACTGACAGAACAGAAGCGTGACTCATCGGAGAACACGACGTTCCGCCATTCCCTCATCCAAGTCGCTCTAGCCCGGCACCATGCCAGGCGTGCACGTCTATGGTGTGGAGTCAATGGTAGTCTTCTGAGCGGACGCCGGGAGTGCAGGCCTCCTTCAACCTCCTTCAATCGACGGGAAATTGTTCTGGTCGATATTGGAACAGCCAGGGTGTCTTGCACATGCTGAAGAATGGCGGTTGACGTGGCGTGCGGGGCTGCCACCGCTTGGCGGCGGATGCGCCGATCCTCGCGTACTGACGTCACTCGGGCTGCGCCTGGACCCCTCGCGCGTGCCACATGTCCCTGCGCCAACCATCTTCGCCACAGGCGCTGCACCGTGGACACATCCCTATGGGTATCGGCTGCGATTTGACGAAGCGACCAACCTGCCCTTCTCAGCCCGATCACCATACCCCTCGTAAAGTCGTCTGTCTGCTGGAAATGCCTCCGCTGACGGCGGCCTGGCATTCTTAGCTATACACGTGTCCTGTGGCACACGACAACACGTTCTACAATGACTGTCGGCTGAGAAATCACGGTACGAAGTGGGCCATTCGCCAACGCCGTGTCCCATTTATCGTTCGCTACGTGCGCAGCACAGCGGCGCATTTCACATCATGAGCATACCTCAGTGACGTCAGTCTACCCTGTAATTGGCATAAAGTTCTGACCACTCCTTCTTGGTGTTGCATTTGCTCTGTCAGTCAGTGTATATTGTCCTTCAATCAAGGCCGTATACCCAGAGGGTACTGGTTACTGAATGGTTACAGGGGTTCAGTTCCCTCCTCCTGCCGTGAAATAAACGTGAAGTTGACAAATTTAAACAGCACATACGGGTTTAACATCCAGTTGAGCTTCCCCGTAAATGCATCACTATCGTTACCACCAGTTCGCCCATGAGAGACACTGGAATGCCAATGCATACATCTGCTCAAGTCATACTGTTGTCTGTACATCTCGCTACAGTCCCCAAGCAGCACATTGTACGATGCACCATTTGCAGCAGATGACGCCGACGGGCGGGGTGGAGAGGAATTGATGTAGCTGGTCCTTCAACTGCTTTCATTTTCTATCCTCCAGTCTCGATGGTACTGCCAATGGGTGGATGGCGTCATTTAAGTGGGAGAAAATGCATCCTTGATGGAGATCCGCAGTATCAATGAGTGCCAGGATGAAGTGGAAGAAAACATAGATTTTGGACCAGATCATCACCGGATTATTATGGACATTGCTGAATCAGTATCGGGTATACATGAAAATGCATATTTTGTTTGCCAAGATGTAGAACCGTGCGCAGATATAGATCACAAGGTAATATCCGCATCCGCGAATGCATATTCCGCGGACATTGTAAATATTACCTCTGTGGATCCGTGGTAGAGTGTCGGCCTCCGGGTCCCAAGATAGCGGGTTCAAACCCGGCAGAGGTAGTCGGATTTTTGAAGGGCGGAAAAAAGTCCATTCGACACTCCACGTCGTACGATGTCGGCTTGTAAAAGATCTCTGGTGATACATTTGGTATTTACCCGACAAAATTAATTAAATCTCAGCCATAGACGCCCAAGAGAGATCCGGTTTACTCGGTCTGTCATCTAGTGGACCTAGAGTAAAACGGAACATCGAAATTGACGAGCAGACAGCCAGATGGCGTCAAATCGAAATGTCTGCAAACGGTAGCTGAGGCCATACAATTATTGTTATTCTTCTTCTTCTTTCTTCGTTATGCCCATTCATAGAGGGCGTTTGAACTTGTTAGTTGGTTTGATGGTTTGTGCCTTCTTATCCTCCCAAAATCTCTTCATGAATGCACTGTGTTGCATCTTGCGTTCTGTCGACCACTTCCTACCAGTTGTCTTTTTTGGTTTCTCCCTAAATTTATGATTGGCTTCTTTGGTTCTAAGAGCTCCACGATTTTCCATGATGTCGTCTGTAATATTTATTTCTTGGAGGTCCGCCTTAGTTTCTTCTAGCCATTTTATTTTGACCTTCTTTGAGTTGATTACTTTGAATAATCTTTTAGTTAGTCTGTCGCTGTTCATTCTGTAGATATGGCCATAGAAATTAAGGCGCCTTTTCCGTAAGGCATCAGTAAACCTGTCGGTGAAGGAGTAGAGGTCCGCTGTTTTCCTCTTAATCCACATTCCATTTTCTCTCGTAGGACCATACATTTTCCTGAGAATTTTCCGCTCCTGCTTTTCAATTTCTGTAATTTTAGAGTGACCACCTAAGCATATGGTTTCTGAGGCATATAAAGCTTCGGGCAATACAACTGTCTTGTAGTGTCGTAATTTTGCATTACGCGATACGACTCTTTTGTTGTAGTAATTCCACTTCAGTCTGTATGCCTTATGTAGTTTGGTGTTTCTTTCTACATTGGCACTACTGTCTAATCCTGATGGTAGTATAATTTCTCCAAGGTATTTGAAGGAGGGCACCTGTGAAATTGTGCCGTTTTCCATCTCTAGCGGAGTTCTTTTGCTATTTTGACGTAGATTTTCCATGTACTTGGCTTTCTCGTAGGATATCTGGAGGCCTGCCTTTGATGCTATATTGTGTAGTCTCTGTATGGCTTACCTTGTTTCATCCTTGGTCTTAGTAATGGTTGCGAGATCATCAGCAAATGCTAAACATTTCACATTGACCTTGCTTCCCAAATTTCCGATGTTCACACCCTTGATATCCTTTTCCCACTCTCTAATAACAGTATATTACACCCAAAGTATTGAAACGGATAGATCTGTTAACATAGTACAATAGGCCTGACACCTGGCATCAGGTCCTCTAAAGTCATAAGTTTATGAGAGCTTTCCTTTTGCGACAACTACCGATGTATTGACCTTTGTTTCTTCCTTCCATTAATTGCGGGCAGGAGCCAGTTAGGCTTAGGTCAGATTTACAGCTTTATGGTCTAAAGGCTCTTTATATATCACCATTCTCCCATGCCACTGTCAAGGCTCGCCTAACAACAAGCAAAAGGTAAGAGTATACTTGAGTGAAAATCAATAAACTTCTCCTCCTTGCTTCCGAATTTGGCCCGGTCCTATTCTTTCCTCTTCCCAGTTCTTCATTCGTTTCACTCCTTATTTTTCTCTGCTCCTCAGATATTACAAATTTGGACCTGTTCTTCCACTGCTCTTCATGGAATTTGTGGTCATCTACTCGAGTTCTGAACTTCTTTCTGTTGAGGCTCAATTCTGATGTTATTTTAATTTCTTCTGCGTCCTTCTTAAGCTCCACCCATTTCGTTGTCCTCCTCAATCCAATTATATATTTAAATATTCTTTCAGTCAGGCGGTTGTCGTCCATTCTGACGAGATGTCCGTAAAATTTTCAGTCTTCGTTTTCTTACTGTGTCCGTGATAATTTCGGAATACTTGTAGATATCCTCATTTCTCATTTTCCTCCATGTCCCATCCGTCGTTCTCTGAGGTCCAAGAATTTTCCTCAGAATTTTTCTTTCCTTCATTATTCAGAATTATCGGCAAAATTATCCGCATTGCGATTTCCGAAAAAAGAGTAGCGTTACAAAAATGTTGCAAAGTTTGGGATAGGAAGACTTGGGAGAAAGGAGACGAGCTGCTCGACTAAGTGGTATGTTCCGAGCTGTCAGTGGAGAGATGGCGTGGGAGGACATCAGTAGACGAATAAGTTTGGATGGTGTCTTTAAAAGTAGGAAAGATCACAATATGAAGATAAATTTGGAATTCAAGAGGACAAATTGGGGCAAATATTCCTTTATAGGAAGGGGAGTTAGGGATTGGAACAACTTACGAAGGGAGATGTTCAATAAATTTCTATTTTCTTTGCAATCATTTAAGAAAAGGCTAGGAAAACAACAGATAGGGAATCTGCCAGCTCGGCGACTGCCAAAAATGCAGATCAGTAGTGATTGATACGGTTTTTATCTGCCATGACACTAACTTTGTGGATATCCGCGGATATCCGGATCCGTGAATGGATCAACCGATATGTAGACCTCAAAAACCGACAACGAAGTGCGTTTGAATGTGAAATGTTACCAGTTATTAAGTTTAATAGTGCATATATTTCAAATTTACGATATATTCTGCATGTTTTCGACTTTTATTACGCATATTTTAACATGTTTTACAAGCAGTCTTCAAGAAAATGTAAAGTAATTAATGCCGTGAACTTTTGCGGAATGAGTGGGCTTGTTCTGATGATCATTAGAATTGTGGTATGATTTCAAGCTAAAATCAAGTCAAGAACACATCGAGCGCTCCCGAATTCAAGCACTGTCCTGTCACATCCGCATTGAAGATAGTTTTAACAGACAGACGCCAGAGATTTATACCAGCAAACTTGGAGAAGATTGTTGCAGTGTACTACAAAGTAAATTATGGACAGGAAAAGTAACGTATGCAGTGTAAGGTTGGGCAGACCGGAACAGTGAGTTGTTCCGGAACAATAGGAGAGTGTTTCGGTACAGTGTGCCGGCACACGGGACTGCGACTGCGCAGTAGAGAGAACTTTGTGAGGCAAGATGAGATGCTCTGCGTTAGCAGGAATGTGCTGCTGTACCGCACGTGCTGTGTGAAGTTACGACCAGCATAAAGCTGCACGGAACGTGATGGAACATTCGGAACACTGACATTCGCGCCAAATAATAACGTTTAAAGGCTGCTGTTCGGTGAAGATTTTTTCGGTCAATATAAAATACACATAACACGGTCACAGTGGCAGTACAGGTGTTTGAATGTAAGAAATCCAAGGATATTTTCACCTGTTGAATGTATCAGCCTATATTGTGAGTAATTAGGGCCACGATAAAACTTCACGGTACGTGAAAAAGCAGTCGGAACTCTGAAATAGACACCCAGAAAATCGTGTCTAAATGTTGTTTTTAGGATAAGAATGTTTTCATTCATTCTGAAATACACCTGTCACAATTACACTGGCAGTAGATGTGTTCACAAATGTCACAATGTTATTTTCACCAATTAAAAATATACTCGCAGAGCTGAAGAAACATTCGTCAGTACTCTATTTACATACACAATATACAAGCGAAACACGAAAAAAAAAATTGTGGGATATTTAAGCTTCAAATGTCTCGTCATTGTGTCGGTTGAAGATCCCTTTGCAGACAAAATAGAAGAATAGCATTTCACTCTGTCCGGTTTTATTCTAGTAAAGAAATCGTAAACAGGACTCCGGTGCGACATTATTCAAAGTTTACCGTCTTTCGTACGGTACATATTACTAGGCTTCAACGAAAACACTCTTGCAAAACAGAACACATTAAGTTATCCGCATGTACCGAAGGCCAGTTGCCGGTGCAATTGGAACTCACAGAACAAAGAGGATACGAAGGAACACGGAACACTCCAGCACATGGCGGCACACTGCCGTGTATCGACAGTCAGGTAGTGGGCGAAGGGCAGTGCATAGTAGCTCTTCTGACGGGACAGCGAGTCACTGTCTCGGTCTCGCTTGATAATGTTTCGGAACAACTGATGCTCCGTGGTCCGGAACAGCGGAACATAACACAGTGTGCCGAAACAGGGACATTCTTGCATTTGCATTTCTTAAAAGTGTTTAATAGTATGAAAATAAGCGCATATTCAGTTCATATATCACCGCTTTTTGCAGCATAATTGCATGCTTATATTGGTGGTTTATACATAATAAATAATAATTAAAAATAATAAATACGTCGCAATTGGGAAATATTAAGGTGGCATTGATCAGATACAGTCCAGTAATGTGATAATTAAGTAAAGTTAAAACATAATTAAACAACAACAACAGCAAGAATTTCCATGGAAGGAAAATATTACAAGAAATACTATTAGTTTAACATTTTAAAACCAGCATCATGCATTTATTCATATCCTAGAGGCAAGGCCTTGTCGGTGCAACCACATTTGTCTCTCCTCTGCTGAGCGTTTCAGGTCAATATATTTTTTCAAATTCATGATCAGTAATCATTTGCTCAAGTAGAGACGATTGCATGGTTGCATTACGAGAGATAATAATGCAGTGGTTTCCCGTAGTTTCCAGCATCATCATATACAAATTCACTCATAACTTAAATATTTCCAGTGCTCAATACTACGACTTAGACCCCTATAGGTTGAGCTTACTACTGGCTTAGCATTACAACACTGTCAAAGACAAATTCACAAGTACCTTAAGAATTTCAAAATTTTGCGCTGTGACTGACGGTAGATTTCGCTGATGATCTCGTGCTCTCTTAGCTCCATAAAGAGAGGATGCTAAAGCTTCTTCATGACACTACGAAGAAAACAGGTCTCAAAGTCTCCTACGAAAATAACTACATGGAGTACCGACATCAGGGAGAGAAAAGCATGCAAGTGAAGTGCGGAAAGGTTAGAAGAGTAGAAAAGTTTAAGTATTTGGGAGAATTGATCCGACCCAATGCACTAGATAAGGAGGCAAACAAGGAAAGAGCTAGAAAATTGGAACTGGCCTACAGACTGACACAGAACAGGTACAATAAACGGGCAATATCCTACAAGGCCAAAATTAAACACTACAACGTTGGTGTAAAACCAGAGGGGATGTACGGTTCAGAATGCTTTATCTTCCATAAAAAAGCGCAACTGAAAGAAATCGAGAAGGAAAGGAAAATTCTTGGTCTTCAGAAAAGGACGGATGGGACATGGAGAAAAAAGGGAAATGAGGAAGCATTCCTAAAAGATCACGGACACAATGCAAAAGCGAAGACTGCAATTTTACGGACAGCTCGTCAGAATGAATGACAACCGCCGGACTAAAAGAATATTTAAATATATAATTGGATTTAGGAGGACAACGAAATGGATGGAGGAGGTTAAGAAGGACGCAGAATACATTAAAATAACACCAGAATTGATCCTCAACAGAAAGAAGTTCAGAACTCGAGTAGATGACCGCAAATTCCATGAAGTGCAGCGGAAGAACAGGCCCAAATTTGTAATATCTGAGGAGCAGAGAAAAATAAGGAGTGAACGAATGAAGAAGTTCTGGGAAGAGAAAAGAAGAA
This sequence comes from Anabrus simplex, assembly GCF_040414725.1. Lineage (NCBI taxonomy): Eukaryota > Metazoa > Arthropoda > Insecta > Orthoptera > Tettigoniidae > Anabrus > Anabrus simplex. The sequence continues at coordinate 19,144,761 of NC_090274.1, read as the reverse complement.
GGCTGGCCAGAAGGCATTAAATTTCACGCGGTCCACAGCTGACCAAATTCGGAAGTAAGAAGAAGAAGAAGAAGAAGAAGAAGAAGAAGAAGAAGAAGAGTGAGCGGTCCAATTACTAACTTTTACCTTAGCACTGCAAGTACAACACGTTCATATACAAATTCACACGCACGTTAAATAATTCAGATGCTTTAAGACCACAATTTACAGTGGGTTGAACGTTGCATTAAAATATGACACCATCACATAGAAATTCACACACAATTTACAGAATGATGGAGTCTATTCTTGAAGCATCTTACATTTTGGGAAAAGATTCTAAAGAGATTTTCAGGTAATACATTCCAATCATCAATTCCCTGATTTACAAATGAATATTTACCATAGTTATTGTTCGACGATCTGCTTTTTACTCTATGGGGATAATATGTCCTACTTACGTAGCAGGGCTTTTCTAGTCGACTATTCTTCATCTCTCCCCAAGCTTGCTTATTCGTGCTAAATTTAGGGAGAAACGCCATATTTAATAAACTTCAGGCAATGGCTGTCCACTCGGGATGTGAAAAATGACCCTCGATGTCTGATATTTTGTGATGAAAGTAAATAGGCCGGGATGGTGGCCCCCTCTGCTGCACGTTATATTGCTAAACTGTAGGACGCGAAGCAGGCTACTCTGTGACGCCGAGGCTAATCAAAGTGCTGTGTACATTCCTAGTAATTAAGCTCTGTTTGCACTCGCTCAGGTCGCGGTCATGCATTGATTTTGTTGTGAGTTCCATTTCACACTTGATCTCTGGTTTAGTTCGATCTACTCATCTGACAATCTCCGATACCTGTTTAGCACAACCACACCTGTACTCTCACTTAATTTCTAGATTTCAATTTACAGCTGACCGCAATCAGAATTCAATATTCCTTGGTTGTACAGCTTGCTGCCCTTTGAAGTGTATCTGTCTATTTCACATGGCACTCGAGCCCTGATAGGGGTTGGACTATGTTGTTGTTGACAACGTGTTTCATTCCCCGTCCGAAGGGCGGGGCGGGCCCTCCAAACAATAACGCCGTCTCACGGGCCGAAGCTATGTGAAGACATAAGTGATACAAGAAAAGGTGTAAGGTGGAAAGACGAAGTGAATGAATGAGGAAGGTGTATTGAGGAGCCTCTCGCTGGGGCTATGGTAAGATATGGAGATTTACACTAAGGTATCGGGAAGGAATTTGCGAGGAAGGGTGAGGTGGTGGAGTGTGGAAGCGATATAATAGAGAGCAGTGATTAGGTGGCGAAGATGTTCCAGGGGCGGTGGTATAGTGGGATGAAGATATTAGCAGAAGTAGGAGATGGACGGACATGGTTTGTACGCTGAAAGGGAGGATGATCTGGCCGGGTGGGGCGACGAGATGTGGAGTGGGGAGAGGGTTCGACGTTATAATGACGGCCGTAGAGTAAGACACCGTTGGAAATCACATGGTTGACGGCTGATGCACTGGGGAGCTGGAGAGGTACTAAGTATGTCGGCCCATTGGAGTTGTATATGCGGAACGCCCTCTGGATGGGTATGGCGTGAAGGCGGAATTGATCTTGAACGTCGGTTGCCTGGATGTGTGGGCTTACGCCGCGAACGACACAGCTGAAGACAGCGGTTGTGAATGATGTAGCTGACGGTGATGTAGGTCGGTTGGCGCCTGCTGCTGGTATGGTAGACGGTGGTGGCGACGTAGTTGTTGGCAGGGGTGATGTGGATAGCGTAGACGGGTAGGTGAAATAGCGAGGGGGGATTCGTAAGAGGCGAGGGCTGTACCTTAATTAAGGCCACGGCCGCTTCCTTCCCACTCCTAGCTCTTTCCTGTCCCATCGTCGCCATAAGACCTATTTCTGTCAGTGCGACGTAAAGCAACTTGTAAAAAAAAGAGGTGATGGTGGTGATTATTGTTTTAAGAGGGAATATAACAACTTAACCATCCTCTATAAAACACTAATCTGAGAGAAAATATGGAAGGGATAAGATACTTCGAAAAATGAAGGAATCGGCCAAAGAAAGACAAGGGCCATGAAGGGCGTGACGACGCCGAAGTGCCGGAATTTAGTCCCGCAGGATTTCTTTTACGTGCCAATAAACCTGTCGACACGAGGCTGACGTATTTGAGCACCTTCAAATACCACCGGACTGAGCCACGATCGAACCTGCCAAGATGGGATCACAAGGCCAGCGCCTCAACCGTCTGAGCCACTCAGCCCGGCGAAGAACTCCCTAGGATTCGCGACCTAATATTGTCGGGATCGGAAATAACAAGAGTTGACCAAGGGACGTCGGATAGCATAGATGAAAGTTAGGAGCCTGGCACGAGTAAGTGGAAGCAATACCAGGACTCAGCTAAGGGCCTCGTGGTCGCTAACCCGCGATCCAAAGTTGAAAGCTACTGGGACCCCTTATAGTCGCTTCTTAGACAGGCAGGGGGATACCGTGTGAGTTATTCTACAGCCCCCACCCACAGAGGGAGTAAAACTAAGATCCTTGGCAGAAATATACAGCAAATAAGTGTAGAATAGACAAACCAGACAAGAGAACAGAAACTCGAACTCTTCCAGGATGAAGGATATAACCTAGTAAATAAAGCTGAAGAAGTAACATATATAGCTCAAAGTGCGAAAAGCACTATCAATCTTGTTTTCATTAAAGGAAGGAGTATAACTGCATATAGTCAAGAAGTTCGACTGTCGTTCTAAAGAAACATATTCCCATAACCACAAAAAATACTTTGGAAAAACATACTCCCCCACAAGGAAACAGGTCAAAGCAAATTGCCACAAGGAAGTTAGATAAAGATATTCTATAAACAAGAAGATATGATTTGGTTGAGATATTACAGCAAATAGAAGCTGTAAATATAGAGCAAGCATTAGATAACACTATAAAACAGGCAAGAATATACAAGTCCCCGTGGATAGCGAAACCTTGGTTTGATGCTGAGGGTTACAACCTTAGAAGAGAAACATTAGATCTGCTACACAGAGCTAAACGAGCAATTGCAAAATAACTTCTAGAGATTTATGATACGAAGAGAAGGACATATAAGAAATTGTTGAAAGAAAAACAGTCGGAATATTTCAAGAATCAAGTAAAGCAACAGGCTGAAGATGCACTACAACACCCATACATTGCACTGAAGAAAAACTTCAAACACGGACATTTCATTAAACACATGGGAAGTGCATTTCTCACAGTTACTGAATGAGGATTCCAGTGAATCAGCCTTACAAATTAGAACACAAACAATTGAAACGAATTCAGTAACTCTAACTGAAATTGAAACACCAATCTTCGAAACAAGAGATAGTAAAGCAGCTGGGCCAGATGGAATATTTACTTAGACATTTAAAGGAGACCGCAAATACGCTCTTAGAGACATGGCTTCTAATATTTAATAAGTGTTTCACTACAACAAACATACCTCAAAATTGGAGAGTATTAAATATAAAAATGCTATATAAAGGAAAGGCGGAAAAAGAAGACCCAATCTCATATAGAAGAATTGCCCTGCAAAACAACATCTAGTTTTTTTGCTAGTTGCTTTACGTCGCACCGACACAGATAGGTCTTATGGCGACGATGGGACAGGAAATGGCTAGGAGTGGGAAGGAAGCGACCGTGGCTTTAATTAAGGTACAGCCCCAGCATTTGCCTGGTGTGGAAATGGGAAACCACGGAAAACCATTTTCAGGGCTGCCGATAGTGGGGTTCGAACCTACTATCTCCCGAATACTGGATACTGGCCGCAATTAAGCGACTGCAGCTATCGAGCTCGAAAACAACATGTGATTGTCGCCATAAGACCTGTCTGTGTCGGCGCGACGTAAAACAAATAGCAAAAAAAGAAAAAAACATTTGTACAATATATTCTAGAATTGTTACAAACAAGCTTACCAAAGAAATAGAAACACACCTTCCAGAACAACAATTTGGTTTTAGAAAAGGAAGAGGGACTATATACACAATAAAAAATCTTCTAGAGGATATAGAAGAAGCCTTACGAATAACAAGAAGACAATTTTATGTTATCTTCGTAGATTTCACTAAGGCTTTCTGTTGCCACTCATCTCTGATAAATGGAATTACTACTGCGTACCGAGTTTATTTGAATTTGCTTTACGTCGCACTAACACAGATAGGTGTTGTGGCGACGATGGGGTAGGAAAGGGCTAGGAGTGTGAAGGGAGCGACCGTGGCTTTAATTAAGGCACAGCCCCAGCAATATCCTGGTGTGAAAATGGGAAACCACGGAAAACCATCTTCAGGGCTGCCGGCAATGGTGATCGAACCCCCTATCTGCCGGCTGCTTACAGCTGCGCGCTCCTAACCGCACGGCCAACTCGCCCGGTCGTACCGAGTGTTACAGCCTGCCTTAATATTGGCGGGAAATAGCTGGGGAGTTAGATCTCTCTATTCTTTAGCATGCCATTCCTCTGGTTCATAGGTTTTCTGATACGTAACACACTGGTTCATCATAGCATTCGAGCTATTCAATCCCTAGTCTGAGTCTCTGATTAGAATGAGCAGTGTGCACATTTAACGGAATAATGACAGAGGAGTGTTCACGGCTGTCTGCGGCCTGAACAGTTCAGCACTGGAACTTTGGACTGTTAGATCGGCACCGTAGTACCGTTCGTTAAAAGTAAGAAAATGTTCAGTTTTTCATTTGATCGGTTATTTTATATGATAACATTGCTTTTAATCACTACATTCCTACTGACGTTCTTGTAGTGTCCTCTGTTGACTTCTGTTAGGGAAACCACAAAGTCAGTCTTTCTGAGAATCCCGTAGCGAAGCACGGGTACATCAGCTAATATATCAATCAATCAATCAATCAATCAATCAATCAATCAATCAATCAATCAATCAATCAATCAATCAATCAATCAATCAATCAATCAATCAATCAATCAATCAATCAATCAATCAATCAATCAATCAATCAATCAATCAATCAATCAATCAATCAATCAATCAATCAATCAATCAATCAATCAATCAATCAATCAATCAATCAATCAATCAATCAATCAATCAATCAATCAATCCAATCAATCAATCAATCAATCAATCAATCAATCAATCAATCAATCAATCATTCAATCGATCGATCGATCGATCGATCGATCGATCGATCGATCGATCGATCAATCAATCAATCAATCAATCAATCAATCAATCAATCAATCAATCAATCAATCAATCAATCAATCAATCAATCAATCAATCAATCAATCAATCAATCAATCAATCAATCAATCAATCAATCAATCAATCAATCAATCAATCAATCAATCAATCAATCAATCAATCAATCAATCAATCAATCAATCAATCAATCAATCAATCAATCAATCAATCAATCAATCAATCAATCAATCAATCAATCAATCAATCAATCAATCAATCAATCAATCAATCAATCAATCAATCAATCAATCAATCAATCAATCAATCAATCAATCAATCAATCAATCAATCAATCAATCAATCAATCAATCAATCAATCAATCAATCAATCAATCAATCAATCAATCAATCAATCAATCAATCAATCAATCAATCAATCAATCAATCAATCAATCAATCAATCAATCAATCAATCAATCAATGTATGTCAGCTTAGAAGTGAACATTAAGAAAAACGTAGGTAACGAGTTGTACGAACCAAAACTGCGCTGTCCTCTCCGTGTAGTCAGTCTTTCCCCAGGGTTCTGTAGTTGGTCCAGTGACGTTGGCGAGGCATAGCGGTGACGTATTCTGGTTAGTGTGTATAACGCACGGAGCTGGCCAGAGGGAAATATGCAGTTACCTTCTATATCGAATAGAGGTTACTAATGACATTAACCTTTTGTGGGACACAATTAAATGTCTGTTGACAGAATGCTGGGTGGCTGAACACAGTGGCTACAATCATATCAAATACAGGTTGCTTCATTGAGTCTGTCTATATTTGTGATGCTCCTGTAACCCCACATTTAAAATACTTCTCTTTCTAAATCAATTATGTACATATTGCACCAGCAGAACGTTCCTCACAAAAATCCTAAAAGAACATCTATCCAACACGCATCTCTGAGTCTGAAAAGAACGAATTTAACAATTCCTTTAGTTTTTCGTCAGACTCGCACATTATTTGGAAATATTTGAATTTTTAATATTTTTCTCTCGAACCTTCCCCCGTGTTTCAATTAGTCCCTGTTCTAATTTATTACCTGCATTCAGTATCTCTTTGTTCTTCTGCTTGTCTGGCAGAGGACACCTTCGTTTTCCGAGTTCTAGTTCCACTTCTAATCCCGGATAGCTTTTGATGTTCCATCTAAATTCATCCCTATTACTGATATTATTTTCTGGGATGCTAATCTTTTTCACATTATCCGAACAATCTCGACTTTGGGCTTATAGAATACCAGATCTTCTTTGTCTATCAGTATTAAGCCATACGGAAGATGCAGCGTTCTATCTTCCCGTCAATAACCGACGTTATTATTGTTATCAGAAACGGACTGGAACTCACGAGGCTATTTTCTCTCTGAATGTGTTGACTCAGAGATGTCTGGATAAGAATGTTGACTTGTATGCGTGCTTCATCGACTAAAGAAAATGTTCCGATTGCGTATCTCATGCAAAACTTGCTGAGGTTTTAAAAACTACTGGTGTTGATGCTGGCGATCTACGTATCATCACTCAGTTCTATTGGATGCAAACAGCAGAAGTCAAAATAGAGGGAAAGCCAACTGAGGACATAGGTATACGTAAAGGCGTGCGGCAGGGCTGTCTGTGTCTTGCCCTCCCTCTCCTTTTAAATATCTACTCTGAGGCTGTGTTCAGAGAAGCTGTTGAGGAGGTTAACCTAGGGCTTGGGATAAATGGCAATGTCATTAATAACATCCACTGTGCTGATGATATCGTTGTGCTAGTCAGCAACCTTGCTGATCTTCAAATTATTGTTAATAACATCGTAAGGATCAGTGCAGCATTTGGTCTGATCATGAATATTGGCAAAACCAAGCTGATTGTATTTTCGGAAACACCTAATCAGGTCTCCCTGTATATAAAGAACACAAGTGTTAAACAATTGTCATCCTTCAAATATCTCGTGTCATGCTTCAAATATCTTGTGTCATGCTTCAAATATCTTGTGTCATCCTTCAAATATCTTGTGTCATCCTTCAAATATCTTGTGTCATCCTTCAAATATCTTGTGTCATACTTCAAATATCTTGTGTCATGCTTCAAATATCTTGTGTCATCCTTCAAATATCTTGTGTCATACTCCAAATATCTTGTGTCATGCTTCAAATATCTTGGGAGTACAGTGACTGAGCACTGCGATCCTAAGAATGAAATCTTACCCGGGATTGGGCAAGCCAAAACTTTGTTCAACAGTATGAGGGCCGTATTCGCCAGCAGAGATCACAAACTTCAGCTCCGAGTTCGCATACTGCGATGCTACGTTTCCCCTGTCGTTGTATATGGTTTTGAAGGCTGGACGCTCAGTCCTTTGATCGAGAGGTGGACTGAAGCTTTCGACAATACTTGTACAGAAGAACGCTCTGAAGATCCTGGGTAGAAAAGGAGACCAATGAGGAGGTCCTCAACTTGTTAAATAAGACAAAAGAGCTTCTAACATTCGTCAAGGAACGAGGGCAGGGGCACATCATGAGAACTTCTCCAAGTCATCATCGACGGGAAAATTGAAGGAGAGCAATCTGTGGAGAGTCGGAGAAATTTGTGGCTTAAAGACATGCGCCGTTGGTATGGACGAACATTCATCGAAATATTTCGAGCCGCTGTTTCGAGAATTATCATGAACAATCGGATCGCCAAACTTCTTACGGAGACGGTGAAGAAGATGAAGATGAAGAGGCAGAAGAAGAAGGAGAAGAAAGGTTTTTTTTTTTGTGAAATGTATGTCTCAAACTTTGTCGTCAGGTGAAGGTGCTGTCCATGTCGTAGCGTGAAATGGAGACGCAGATCGCGACAGAATGAAGAGCGCTGAAGAGTTCAAGTTCGTGGGTCGGTGCGTCAAGTCTCCTCACAGTGTGTCTCATATAAAGTCAGACCGAACGCACCGTGTTTGTACTCTTTGCTACGGCAGCTGCCTGAGCCGAACTTATATGAAGTCTTCCGTTATAAAAGATGCAGGAAGTGTCATCCTTCCTGGGTTAAACAGACATTGCATCTGGTAACCCCATTCTGCCTGACGCGAGTGTAATGTTTCTCTTTTCATTCGTAAAGTTTTCTTTCAGTTACTCTACGAGTAAAAATCACACACTGTTAGATCTGGAGAACAAAGGGGAATTGGACCAGCACTGATCACCAGAGATGGGAATTATAGGCACGAATAGGTTAGAATGCAAACGCATTTGAACTAGGCGCAGGCGTAACCTAGCCGCTCTACAGTTATGTAGGCGAGTTGCATAAATTTTAGGGGTTCTAATCCAACTGCAGAACCGTTGTGCGGGTAGAAAACACTTGCGCCTTGGTTAAATATGTTTGCATTCTAACCTATTCGTGCCTATAATTCCCATCTCTACTGATCACTCTGTCCGCAAACACTTCCGAGATTGTAAGAAGGGAATCTTCTGCTTATGAGCAGGGGCTGAATCTTGTTGAAACCACCCATGTGATTTTTCTTCTTCCGTTAACTGATGGAAGAACGGCATCAAAATATCATCTTGGTACCTCTCTGCATTTACTGTCGTCTATAAAAACAGCACACCAAACACCGATCTTCCTATCGTAATGAGGGACTTCATACACATTAATACTGAGAGTTATGACTGTTCACACGGCCATTAAGATGAAACCAGAACTTTTACCTACGAAAATACGGTGTTGTAATGATAACTGTCTCACCATGTTAACAGCTGAGATTCGGACTGGCGACTGATGCTTGCAAGGTGCGTGCCTCCCATACTGCAGCTGTCGTAGCGCAGAATACAAACACCATGCGCTCGGTCTGAGGGTATATGAGATACACTGTAGGTCCCACAAATGAGTTGCCAAGTCGAACAATACTGCAATGTACCGACTTGTGTGTGCAATCGTGACCCCTTTACTGTGACAAAGGATGATGCGACAGAACATCTGAACATGTGGCACCCCTTGCCTTCATTTAGGAGAGGATGGCAAGTGTCAACAGAACTGTGGGAGAATATTCCTCGAGCTCGACTTCTCACAAGATCGTTATTAGTTGTACACATTTTCAGGTCAACTTGAGAACGACAGAAATTACCTTCATTTCTTGTTCCAACGGCGGAGTCGTCGTCTCTTTATTCAATGTCAGCTCATTAGATAGGAGACATTTATTGAAATTCATTTGAATGTGACAGTAAAGCTTCTTGAGAGTTTACAGAAGATGCACACATCTTTTACTCTGCGTGTCTTTATCAGTGCCTCGATCTCGCGCTATTTCTAAGTACTGAGAAACTCAAAGAACGGTGAGGTTCCCATTATCCTCAGGGCTTTGCGTTGTAGATATTTTCCACGACATAGACAGCCTGTCCAAGGAGTACAAGGAGCTTTCAGTTTACTCGCTTACTTCTGTCAGACTCATCCTGTCCGACCTCCCTTGGTCAACTCTTGTTCTTTTCCGATCCCAACGGTATAGTGTTCCTGAGGTCTACAGGGGGTCTTTGAAATGTCGGACCTCTTCCAATTTCCATCTGATTAATAGTGTTAATAGAGGATGGTTGTACTTTACCTTAAAACAGTAATAACCACCATTAGTAATGAAATGCTTTTGTTTTTGCTATTTGCTTTACGTCGCACCGACACAGATAGGTCTTATGGCGACGATGGGATAGGAAAGGCCTAGGAGTTGGAAGGAAGCGGCCGTGGCCTTAATTAAGGTACAGCCCCAGCATTTTCCTGGTGTGAAAATGGGAAACCTCGGAAAACCATCTTCAGGGCTGGCGACTGTGGGGTTCTAACCTACTATCTCCTGATTACAGTAATGAAATGAAATGGCGTAGGGCTTTTAGTGCCGGGAGTGTCCGAAGACAAGTTCAGGTCGCTAGGTTCAGATCTTTTGATTTAACTCCCGTAGGCGACCTGCGCGTCGTGATGAGAATGAAATGATGATGAAGACAACACATACACCCAGCCTCCGTGACCGCGAAATCAACCAATGATGGTTAATATGCCCGACCCTGCTGAGAATCGAACGCGGGGCTCTTTTGTCCAAAGGCCAGCACGCGAACCATGCAGCCGGACACCACCATTACTGTTAATAGAGGATGGTTGTACTTCCTCGTAAAACAGTAATCACCACCACCTTTCGTGTTAATAGTTGTGAAGAATGAGGCCGGTAGGGCGGCTGAACAAATGTTAGGAAGAAAGGAAAGATCAACTAGGAACCAATGGATAACTCAGGAGATACTAGACCTGATTAATGAACGACGGATAGTATAATAACTTACGATGGCAGAAGTAAGGTCAACAAGCACAGATAGTTATCGTCGACTAACACAGGCAGGGGGGGGGGCTTTCTTAACAAAAGAAATTCGCTCACTTCGAGCATTGGTGTAGAATTAGAAAAATGGTTTTGAAGATTTTCGTCTGGAACATGTCATTGTATGGAAGTGGAACATGGACGATAACTAGCTCAAAAAGAGAATAGAAGTTTTATTATTAATAATATTGTGTTACAGAAGAATGCTGAGTCTAAGCTGCATGTACTCGGGATTTAGTTACGTCTGTAGTTCCCGTTGCTTTCGGCCGGCCGTGTAACAGTATCAACACACCTAAGCCATGTTGAGTATTATTACAAGACCATATCAGTCAATCATCTAGACTGCCGCCCTTGCAACTTCCGAAAGGCTGCTACTCCCCTTTCGATGAACCATTCGTCAGTCTGTTCTCTTCACAGGTACCCAACCGATATGGTTGCACTTGTGGCTCAGCTATCTGCTTCATTGGGATGCGCAAGCCTCCCCACCGCGGCAAGGTCAAATGCATGACGAATATAATACCTAGTGAGATCACTCAACGAGTTAAAGCGCGCTCCCGCAGAGCGGCGCTAGTGGAGCCATTCACCAACGCTACACGGTTAGCTATTTCAGTGGAGATACACTGATACGCAAATAAGCAAATACAACACCCAATTATTTAGACGTGTGAATAATACTGTCAGAGAATTGTAAATAATATTCTCAGTCCCCACGAAGAAATATCTTTGGACTTAAATAAGAGAACACTCGAGATAAAATGGAACTTTACGAAAAGCGGATGCAGGATTATGCTTTACATACTTTAAATTTGGCTGTGGAAAAAAGATATTACGAGTTGCGTTCTTTAGTAGCTTTTCGAGACACACTATTGGCTTTTGGGCATCGGTAGGAGAACTAGACTGGCATTCCTATTTGCTATGAAGTTAACGAGAGGCAGATAACGGATGAAATGAGAAGACATCACAGCGTCTTTTCTGAAATCTAGAGGAGTGAGTTTGACAATGCCCCGATCAAGGATAGAAGACAAGAAAACATGATGATCTGTCTGCCAAACCTCGACACAAACCGGTACAAGAGGATCGATTAAGTAAAATGAAGTAATGTTATGTTATCTATAATATCACTATGGAAAGTTTGCATGCTAATTTATTTATGGTACAAGAAACATTATACGGATGAAATTTATAATAATATTATAATGTAGGTAGCCCTGCGCGATGTCTGAGTCAACGATTACCTCTGAGCAGTTGAATATGTCATAACAGTTTACAGATGACAGCAAGAACTTAAACAAATACACCATAGAGTGTATTATACACTATATTGTATTTGGCTTAAAGCAGTTTCCTACGAAAGCGCTCTCACTTGGAAGACATTGGTACTATCTGAACTCTGAAGGTCACACTGTATCTGTAAGCTGCTACTAGTGTCTGTTGCCACTTTCCAGTTACTGTTTTCACTAGTACGTTATTCTGTTGTCGTTACTGGGTAACCTGTTATTTTTTGTCCTCATTACATTTGTAACAGTTACAGGCATGTAACTGTGACAAAGTAACTGCTACTTATTTTTCAGCCATCTTTATTTCCGCCTAATAACTCTCGTCCACTTCGCAAACAGATTATTTTCTTTTGGCGATGTAAAAATCCGTGTACCATCAGGCTTCCTTCGGTAACCCGATTTACAATGAGGAACGAAAGAGTACGATATTTTCCGGAAATAATAGAAAAATAGCTAATTGCACACACAAAGCACTGCACGAACATTGATACAGACTCTCGCAAAATATCAAATAAACAAATTCCCTGATACGCGTTAAAATTGTTACCATGGCTTGTCGACAATTTGGCGCGCGTGTTGTCGTAGCTGGTTCGTTGCGACTGCAGCACCACACTGCGGCGGGGCAACCAACGACCACGTTGAGAAAGCGGAGTGATCACACTAGATATTCTATTCGTCATGCCATATAGTTCGCAAGGGAGGAATAATATGAGGATTAAATATGAACGATTTTTGCCATTATTCTCCAGTTAAATGGAAGTTCCATGTGTTTAGCTTAATGATTTATTTTGTATGTTTATATGAGCAAGTAGATAAAGGCTTACATCGAAACAGACTGCCCTAGATAGTGCCATCTAACGGAGAGGAGTGGTAACAGGAGAGAGAGTACTACTGATAAAACATTCCACCTCACTAGATTTAAGCTTCTAACCCCTGTCTTACCTTCCTTCTTCAAGTGATTGCATTTCTTTTCATGTTGATAGTTTTCTTCATTATATTCATAGTAACCAGACGCCTTTTGCAATAAACACCCTGGACTGAATGGGCCGACAATATTCAAATAAAGGAGAAGGCAGTAATAATCTGTAAATCTCAGAGTGGCGAGGATAAACCAACACCGGTGCGCGACCAGCAACTCCTCGGGCAGCGAGCACTAAAATTAGAACCAATTAACTGCGATGGAATAGTTGTTTGAATAACCTAGCTTTGTGTGTGCGACTGAATTCCGCGAACTACTTATACTGTTTGGTAAGGTCGAGATTACCCTCTAAACTCGAAGAGGAAAAAAGCAATTTTATAGCATTACGAAAATACTTTAAATTGTAATACGGGCGATATTCTACATGACAGTTTTTCTGTTTTCTGAGTAAAATAGAGTTTTTTCCGTTGTGTTTAATTAAATTTAGACTGGATTTCTCGAAATATGGTGAGTTATGGGAAACCATTCTCCATTCACTTTAATATTGGTTAGTCTACACAAACGTTTATGAACAATGTTAACAAAACAAAGTTAATGAACAATGATAATGAAATCATTTTGCAACATAGTTGATAAACTTTTGTTAACAAACTTCTTCAATATTATGTCCACACCAGAAAAGCTGTTTGTGAGATTACGATGTATAGGGTAAGGAAGAATAAAATAGACGCAAATTGTGGCAAAGAAAAGTATTGGAAAGACATTCAGAATTAAGTTTCGAGAGGACACTTATGTCAGAACTTGTAATTCATAATGCAGCAGGCTTTCACAATGTTATTGAGAATGCCCCCAGATGACTTTCAGGTCTTGTTGACAATAATTAGGTTTGAAATTGCAAGAAATGATGCAGATTATCAGAAAGGCGGCTCCACTAATGACATGCTATTTTTATAGGTATAATTTTAAGATTCCCAGCGACTGGTGACTCGGACATTTCACTCAAGTATCAAAACAAGCAATTTCAGTTATTGTGCCTGAGGTGTTTGAAGCTTTATAAAACAATCTCAAGGAATGGGTAAAGGTAAGAAATAAAGAAAAAAATATTCTGTTAATCGAGTTAAAAGCCTCCGTGGCTCAGGCGGCAGCGCGCCGGCCTCTCACCGCTGGGTTCCGTGCTTCATATCCCGGTCATTCCATGTGAGATTTTTACTGGACAAAGTGGAGCTGGGACAGGTTTATCTCCGGGTACTCCAGTTTTCCCTGTCATCTTTCATTCCAGCAACACTCTACAATATTACAGTATTATTAATCATTGTTCCAGAGGAGTGCGAAATCTCTCAGTGGATACAGCGATGAAGCTCTTTAAAGTGAGGATCTCACCAATAGCGAGTTACGGACTACAGCTGATATGGGACCATCTTACCAAGAATAATTTAAGAGATAACGAAAGCGGTTTATCTAAAGAAAGTTCCAAGCCTATCCAAATTTACTCCTTCACGATTGGTATACGAACTGGTGACATCCCCCTGTGGGTGAAGGCGGTATCTGAAATTTGGAGGGTGTGTTGGTGACCAAGATGCCCTTAGCTGAGTCCTGGAATTGCTTCTACTTACTTGTGACAGTCTCCTCCCTTTCATGTATCCTATCCGACCTCTCTTGGTCAACTCTTGTTCTTTTCCGACCCCGACGCTATTAGGTTTGCGAGGGCTAGGGAGTCTTTCATTTTCACGCCCTTCGTGGCTCTTGTCTTCCTTTGGCCGATATCTTCAATTTTCGAAGTGTCGGATCCCTTCCATTTTTCCCTCTGATTAGTGTTATATAGAGGATGGCTGCCTAGTTGTACTTCCTCGTAAAACAATAACCACCACCACCACCACTTGGTAAGAGACAGGTTCTTCATTGAGGATCTTCGAGAGTGGATGCTACTACGACAGTGTTCTACAAGAACTATATTCAAAGAAAAACGAAATATGGAGCACGTTTTACAGGTACCACGGATTCCATGACGACTCAAGATTGGAAACTGTTACCGTGTTTTAGTGGTAGGTAGAGGTGAAAGAAGGTGCGGGCGTGAACGGGTCTCAAACTACGGAATCAAAGTTAATGTAAAATTTAGCAAGGTTATATTTTCTTTTCAAAAACAAAGAAATAACAAGCATGGCAGGTACAAAGTAGCAAGTCCAAAGGGTAGTTACAATATTTACAGGATTTGGGCTTCGCGCCCTGACTTCACAATGCTTGGGCAATCAGCTCAGTTTTACCCCAAACACAAGTTTCAACAGAGGGGCAGAAAACCCCATTCATGCCTAGGAGTCCTGGCTCCAAATTACACTGAAAAGCCTCCACGAGGCGTACAACACTCAATTTTCAAAAGAGCCACTCGCTCTCAACTTTAAGCCTCTCAAAGGCCACACCAAACTCCACCTTCGAGTTGTCCTCACTGGACATAGACACAGGGGTAAAATACCCAACCTACTGAGGTCTATTAAATGAAAAGGGGCAATTACATGACCTCTAAAATAACAATTTGAGAGGAGGCGATCTGCACTCCTAATACACTTGTTTTTAAAACCTAATCTGGCTCTAGGCCACTAATGCAAGGGCTAATCCCATACTACAGAGGTGACTTTAGAAAAGAGCAATTTGTTTTACGTTAACGAAGAATAGGTTGAGAAAATAAGTTCACCTCAAAACAATGTGAGTGGGAGCTCGAGAGGGTTAGCACTCTCTATCCCAATATGCAGCTTTAAAAGAGAATAGATGAAAGATTGGTTACATTTTAGGAAAAGGTTACATGGTGGAAACGCTTCGAACCCGCTCCGAGAGTTAAACTGCCGACCTAGCAAGAAAAGAAGTTATTAAGAGGCCATTACCTGGTGTTGAACAGCCGGAGAAGAAAGAGGCGCTTCCCGCCCCCTGCTATGTACTTTACACACTGAAAGATGGAACAGAAGTGGCCCGGAGACCCAAAAATCAGCAGTTTAAATACTCTCGCGGAAGGTTCTAGGCGTTTTAGGGAAGAGAACACCCGCCCACAATCACTTTATTGGCTAGGGTACAGAAACATATCCAAGTTGGGGGAAGATACATCGGATTGGTCGGAAATTACTAAAAGAAATTCGGGATTGGATAAATCTAAAACAAGGGGAAAAAGAGGGGTATACAGCCAACTTAAACAATAACAGAAAGAAATTTAACAAGAAACAAACTTTTGAAATAAGAACTTCTCCAAAAAAAATAGTTCTTTCACTCCGCACTAGGGTGCACTATTGTTGATCTTCAGTAGTGTCCTCTAGAAGAGAAAGTTCACACTTCTTACTACAAGCAAAACAAAAATACGTCGAAAATGACACAGTTCAAAAACTCCAAACTTTCCAGGTAGAGACATCTTCTGAGAAACTTGAAAATTAATACTGTCCATAAAGTTCAGACTTCCTCCAGCAGAGGAGTTTCAACAGGCGCACATTTTAAATTAGCGGTGTGGAGGTGTACCGCCCGGTACAGAAACAATCAAATTATGAGCTACGACATGTCATGACACGATCTGCGGTAAATGGCTTCCATCACAGAATATGTGACAAAAAAGAAACATCATGATCCGCAGGAGGATTGTATGTGCCGGCCGCGCAAGAATCGTTGCGATCGATATCATGCCTAGGAATGTGGAATTTTTTTTGTAGTGACTAACACAGAGAAGTACGTATGGTATTCTAAGGGAACATTTATCCATGTATTTATGTATATACTTATCCCATGCCGGGCTGAGTGGCTCAGACAGTTAAGGCGCTGGCCTTCTAACCCCAACTTGGCAGGTTCGATCCTGGCTCAGTCCGGTGGTATTTGAAGGTGCTCAAATACGACAGCCCCGTGTCGGTAGATTTACTGGCACGTAAAAGAACTCCTGCGGGACTAAATTCCGGTACCTCGGCGTCTCCGAAGACCTTAAAAAGTAGTTAGTGGGACGTAAAGCAAATAACATTATTATTATTACTTATCCCATGGCCACTGGCTACATTAAATTAAATTTAGAGGGGTGCGACAGGCTTCGGCAGCCGGAACAATTCCTGTCCTCTCCGCTAGATGGGGCTTCAATCATTACATTCCTGACTCGGTCAAATGACGGGAAGCAGACTGTGGATTTTCATTCATTTAATCTAGGTAGGATAGTATTGTTCTGATGATATACAAGTGATTATGGAAGGTCAGGTTATTCATTGAGGAGCGAAACTGGAAATGAATCTACATTACAACACAGCTAAAAGATATCTTACAAAATTAGAAATACAGTACCGGTATACGAAGACTTTCTCTTGCGATTTGACAGTCAATTGTTAGGAGAAATAAAAAAGCGTCGTATTCCGCACTGCGAATTTGCGTGCTCTTATCGCGTCCTTGCGCATGTGCGGCCTTGAGGTTCCCTCAGCCTACACCAAAAATGAGTACCAGGTTAATTCCTGGGGGCAAAAGCGGCCGGGCACAGAGCTAACTACTTTACCCCATCACGTGCCGCGGTTAACAATGGTGGAATCCTTTACCTTCCCCTCCTCCAAGGGCCTTCACGGGCTGTACGGAGGTGACTTTGTCTTTGTTTGTCAAGACTTGTTAATTGTAAGAAAGGGAATAAATCCGAAACGTACGACTGGAAACGAGTAATGTAAGAAAAAGATGTTTAAAATTTGTACTTGATGACGGTCGCTGTTGAACGAGCGCGTATAGCGTTCAGCTGAAAGATCGCAGTGGAATTCCTTTCTCAGAGACAAGCGTAATAACTGCTCATATCTGTGTGTGACACAATTCCAGGTGAACAGAATGCTGGGAAAAACATATTAAAGCGCATCGTTCCCGTGTTCATAGTGCAGCCGTCATGCAGCCAATCTCTCCTATTCGGCTTGGCAGACTGACCAACTTCAGGAGGTAAACAACGGGAAACTACACCGTCTATAGCAGCTGATGACATACTCAACATACGAAGTAAAACCAGAATGCAATAAGATGGGATCCAGATAAGCTGAAAGAAAACAGTATGAGGCATTCTTTCAAGGAATATTTTGACGATATCTAACTCAGAAGGAAAGAGAATACAGGCATTTCAAATGTGGTGAGGGAATAATGCTAAAGGAAACAGAATTGATGAAGAGCGGACAGTCGTCAAGAATGAGATCAGAAGGGCTGCTTAAGAAAGGTGAGAACAAGTAAGAATCAATGAAAAATGAGTTACTAGACCTGATCGACAAATGGCGAGAGTACAAGAATGCATAATTTGTGGGGGGTAGAAAAGAATACAGGCGGTTAAAGAATGAAGTACGTAGAAAGTGCAGGGCAGCTAAGGAAGAACGGCTGAAAGAGAAGTGCAAAGATGTTGAAGGCTGTATGATTGTGATGCTGCTTACAGGAAAAGGAAGGAAAACCTCTGGAGAAAGGAAAACTAGGTGTAAGAAAGCTATGAACACAGATGGAAAACTACTTCTTGGGGAATAAGACAAGGCAGAAAGACGGCAGGAATGTATTAAATAATCGTATGAAGGGAAAGACGTAGATGATAAGGTCCTGGAACAAGAAAAGGCTGTTGATGCTGATGAAATGGAAGACCAAATTTTCAGTCCAGAATTCGACATAACTTTGAGAGACCTAAATAGGAACACCTGGAATTTATGACATACCTTCAGAATTGCCGACTGCCTTAGAAGAAACCAGCAATCGAGAAAGGAGTGAGGCAAGTTTGCGGTTTGTCCCCTTTACTTTTCAGTGTTTATATAGTTTAGTGTGTAAGATATGCCATCTGATTTTTGGACAGAATGTTGTTATACCTATTCTGAAGAAGCCAGTGCGGAAACGTATGAAAACTACTTCACCATTAATTTAGAATGTCACGCTTGCATAATGTTAATTCGTATTATTTACAGAAGAAAGGAAAGACAAGTTGAAGTCCAACTCCTTGACTGAATACTCAGCGTTGAGGATTTCGGTTCAGAGGGTCCCGGATTCGATTCCCAGCCGGGTCGGTGGTTTTGATCATGTATGATTAATTCCTCTGGTTCGGAAACTGGGTATTTGTGTTTGTTCCCATGCTCTGATCTTCCTATTCAGACAACAGACCGCAGAAGCACGCAGTAGCGATTACATCAGGCCGTTAAACAGGGCCAAATCCACAGGTGTGACATATTTCACACGTGTGGCAAAAGAGGCAGAAGCAGAAGGAAAGGCAAGATCAGGAAAACCTCAAGCCATACTGACTTTACGTCAGTTCTTGGAGGATCGAATTAAGAAAAAACTATTCCACTACATGGCGTTCGTAGATCTAGAAAAGGCATTCGATAAGGTTGAATGAACCCAACTATTTGAGATTCAGAAGATGGCAGGCACCAGATAAAGAGAAAAAAAGATTTATGTAAAATCTGTACAAGAATTAGTTTGCAGTGATAAAAATCGTGGTCTACGAAAAAAACCAAGCAGTAATCGAGAAAGGAGTGAGGCAAGGTTGCGGTTTGTCCCCTTTACTTTTCAGTGTTTATATAGAACAGGCTGTAAAGCAAATCAAGGAAAGGGAATCAAAGCCCTGAGATTTGCCAATTATATTGTCATTTTATCTGAGCCTGCAGATGATCTGGAGAAATTTCGGAATGGTACAGAGTCTTGAGAAAGGAGTACAAGATGAAAATAAATAAGTCCAAAAACAAAAGTAACGGAGTGCAGTCGAACGATGCAGGTGATGCAGGAAATATTAAATTAGGAAATGAAGTCTAAAATTTTTTTTGCTATTTGTTTTACGTCGCACCGACACAGATAGGTCTTACGGCGACGATGGGATGGGAAAGGTCTAGGAATGGGAAGGAAGCGGCCGTGGTCTTAATTAAGGTACAGCCCCAGCATTTGCCTGGTGTGAAAATGGGAAACCATGGAAAACCACCTTCAGGGCTGCCGACAGTGGGGTTCGAACCCACTATCTCCGGATTACTGGATACTGGCCGCACTTAAGCGACTGCAGTTATCGAGCTCGGTAAGTCTTAAAGGGAGTAGATGAATATTGTTACTTGAGTAGTAAAATAACTAGCGATAGTAGAAGTAAGGAGGACATAAAATGCAGACTAGCACAATCAAGGGAGGCCTTCCTTAAGGAAAGAAATCTGCTCGCTTCGAACATTGACACAGGAATTAGAAAGCTGATTTTGAAGACTTTCGTCTGGAGCGTGGCATTGCATGGAAGTTAAATATGCAAGATAGCTAAAGTCGAATCTCGATATCTCGAACCTGTATTACTCGAAATTCGGTTACAAGAATTTCTCGATTTCTCGAAGCAAACATTTTCTCCCTTGAAGCAAAAAATACTCTGTAAATCGAATTTTGTGCAACATTAACATTAACGGCTAATATGATGGGAATCGAAAAGCTAAAACTTCTAGTGATCGGAAAATCGGCAAAGCCTCGCTGTTTCTCGTACCGGTCACACACGAAAGCAACCCGGCATCTGTATCCCTCCGAAATACGGCAGAGATCAGCTCTGTGGGACATCATGGAGGGGGATGCAGCCAGTGATGGGTCCCGATCCGGCACCCCGGACGACGACGTGGGCACACCTGCGTCAGATGAGGACGACGATTTCCTCGATGGAGCAGCCGACTGGAGTGGTCCCTGGCTCCGTCCTCGTCCTCCACCGGAGCCTCCACCGCTACCAGGACAGCCACCAGCCACGTCTCGCCACCGAGTGTCCCGCTACGTCTCCGTCGCAGTACCAGCAGCAGCTCCAGTCCCGTACACCGACTCTCTACAAGGCCTGTACGCAGCCCGCATCCTGGACCAGGGCGTGTACCTGCCTCGACCGGCGGGGGCACCCACCATCTTCCGGCCAAAGAAACCCTCCGCGATCATGGACGAAGTCATCGCAGACCTTCACGACCACCGCATCATCGAGGAGGGTGAGTGGTCGTCTGCCTTCCCCCTATTCCTTGTTCCCAAGGAATCAGGGACGGCGCGGGTCATCTATGACCTCAGCGCCTGGACCCCGTACATTATCCACCCGTCATTTTCTCTGAAAGGCCCAGCGCAGGCTCTCTCCTCCATTCCGCCACATCACGTGGCTTGCAAGCTTGACCTTCGCTCAGGCTTCTTTCAGATTCCCATCTCCCGCGATACTCGGCATCCCTATGGTATTTTGTACCGGGGACGCCGGTATCGCTGGACCCACCTGCCCATGGGGCATAGCCTGGCCCCATCCATTGTGCAACGCTGGGCCGTTGCAGTGTAGCAGCTTCTTTCTCAGCAGTTCGGCGTCGAGATGATTCCCTACCTCGACGACTGGCTAATCCATTCTCCAGACCTCACGGCGGAGTTGATGCACCAGATCGACCCTTGGTATCACCATCAACTACGCCAAGTCGGTGCTGCACCCAACGTCCATCTTGACCTACCTAGGGGTCACCATTGATATTCCTTCTCAAGAGATCACTATGCATTATGAGACACAACGACGCGCCCGCCTCATTGTGCGCGACCTCCACACTTTCTCCCCGTCTCAGCTTCAGCAGGCGGCCGGCTATCTTTCATGGCTCAGCTGGGTCATGGGATGGCCGGTCTTCCCTGCCAAACACATTTTAGAAGGCGAATTCTTCTGGGTCAGACGACTACTCACCCCGACACTTCTGATGACGCCACGACGGACGTCTCCAACGCACCGGATACTGCGCATCTATGCGGATGCCACACCACACTCTGTCGCAGCCGTCTGCCCCCAGCTCCATACGGCCTGGGCTCACTCCATCCATGTCGCCGAGACCGCCGCCACCCTGATCGCCGTGTACCATGTCCTACAGGAGCCTGCAGCCGACTACTTCACCGACAGTGCAGTAGCCCGATACTCATTACAGTCGGGCCGTGGAGTAGTGTTACACGATAACCCTTTTGTACATAATTTGTATATTCTTTTGATAAATAAAGTAGCACAGATGGGCATTAGCCTGTCGTGGCACCCCATCGCTTCGGCCGATAATCCGTCTCGGGAAGTGCTGGCAACAGTACACGCGAGCCTCCAGGATCTATAAAAGGAGAGCTATACGTGTTCAAAAACGACAATCTTCATATCTCGAAATTTCGATAACTGGAAATAAATTTAGCTCCACAGGTGGTTCGAGATATCGATATTTCACTGTAGCTCAGAAAGAAGGAGAATGGGAAAATTTTCAAACGTAGTGTAACAACAAAATGTTGAGGGTGAGATGGATAGATTGCATCACGAATAAAGGGATACTGAATCGAATTGATGAGAGGAGATCAGTTTGGATAAATATGACAAGATGAAGGGATAGAATGATAGAACAGATCTTAAGACCCTCAGGACTTGCGCAGTTGGTTTTTTGAGGGACGTAAATTACCTTGGAGTAGTTTTTCGATTGATATTTAAGTTGGTGAAAACATGTCACAAACATTTGTGAATGAGTATTGTATTCATTACATTCTGAAAAACGGATGAGGTAATTCCTTCCAGGAAACGCAAGGAAATTATTATTCAGATCTAATATTTGACTACGGAGATGTACTTTATACCAGTATGAGCAAAATTCTTTCAAGTCGACTACAGCGAGCACACAATGCTTGTGTGCGATTCGAATTACAAATCCCAGCCGAAACGCATATTAGCTGTCATGGCTAAGATTGACCAAACAATGTAAATTCCACGCTGTTTCGCTCCTCCACAGTGTTCTGCAAACAAGCAAATCAGATTATCTCGGAACAGACTTTAAATACCTCTCCTCTTCTGATAGAGCTCCATCGAGGTCTTCCACACAATCCCTCTTGTCCATTCCCATTCATCATAGCAGCTCATACAACAACTCATTTATACTTGCTACCATGCACTCCTGGAACTCAATCCAAGATGAAATTTGAGGCACAGGCAGTCCGAGGATATTTAAAAGGAAATATTTAATGTGGTACTCAAACTTGTAGAAAGTAGATCTCACTAACGAAATAAAACTAGTATTTAGTTCTTAATTATCAATAAATTATAGAGCTTAAGTAAAATAATTTTAGCGATATTTAGAAATATGTTTAACTAATGATTACATGTGTACTATGATTTATTTCCTTAAATTGTACATGTACAGTTCAGGAGTGGTAGATGGAGAAAGGGCAAGCCCCACATACATGGAAGTGCCTCCATCCCTACATGTATGTTTACATGAACTGTACTGAATATTTACGTATATGTAAGCAAGTTTAAATGTACATATTTACACTCCAAACACTGTACTCTTACAATCATCATTATCTTGATATATTCTGTACATATTAGATTAAGAAGATCCAGTCATTTACACCCTCATTCATACGCCTGTATACACACTCATTCCCAACATCTCCCACACGCAGACCCATACACGTTCGTCCACATTCAACTGTACTTGTACACATCTTTCTTGCAATTATAATTCATACAAGTTATATACATCACATATGGGTTTCTATTTATAGTAATTGCCACGTAAGGAAATACCCCAGAAAGTAAATATCGCCGCCCGAGGCTCTTCTTTTCAATTTTTTGTAATGGCTGATCACTGCTGCCAATATTACATATTAAAATCACCAGACATAACCATAACAAACTAATCTCAATGTAAACACCGATAATGAATGTTTCCCTACCCTAGTAAATGATAAAAGATAAGATCAAATAAATCAAGATAATTATGAATATCTCGTCGATTTCCACGCTCAATGAGGAATTAAGGAAATAAACACACTTTCTCACTCAAATTATCTGTCTTTATTTTGATATACAGTAGGCGTACTATAACCATATTCTTGAAAAGAGGGGCGTGTTAA
This sequence comes from Anabrus simplex, assembly GCF_040414725.1. Classification (NCBI taxonomy): domain Eukaryota; kingdom Metazoa; phylum Arthropoda; class Insecta; order Orthoptera; family Tettigoniidae; genus Anabrus; species Anabrus simplex. The sequence continues at coordinate 19,121,262 of NC_090274.1, read as the reverse complement.
ACGATGCAATTTATTTAATAAGTCTTTGCAGTGTGATTTTCTAAAGTTCCAGACATCCAATGACTTCCCTTTCTTTTGCGCGAACATTTCCTTCTCTCTTCAATACCGGTAACCAGTAAGGAGAGAGATTATTGGGCATATTTTCAGCCTGCAGGCTGGTTATATCTTCAAGCTTATCAGGAAACATATAGGAATACTAATTAGCCAAGCTCCGTGAACGGAAATTAGGTCAGCTTTCAAGTTCACTGCGGATTTGAAAATAATAATGTTATAAGTTCTACTGCTAAAATTTCGTCCCGCAAGAGTTATTTCATGTACCGGTAGATCTAGACATGAGACTGGCGTTTTTGAGCACTTTAATCGTTTCACACAAACAATGTTATTAAATGCATTATCAGAACATGCCACAATTCTACTTACTTGGTATTAGCCAAATAGATTTACAATCCCACAGACAAAGAAAATATGCTTTAAATATTCTCGCAAATGTATCACTAGTGACTTTAACGGCGATGCGGTGGTAACATGCAATTCACGCTAGAACAGTGATTGAACGTTGCCAACGTGCCAGATTAACGGTAAATGTAAGACGTCGTATCGGCAAGTAGGGTCCCTAAACTGTATGGTTACTGACACTGAAAAAGACCTGCAAAATACCCAACAGCAAGAAAAGTAACTATAAATCGATACCTTAATATTACAGGGGAGAAAGGATAAGGTTGCACCTTTAGGGCACGTCCTTACACGGAGAGGACTACACATATACATTTTCTTTACTGCATGGAGGAAGTAAGAAAGGCGAAGCAGTTTTACCCCAGATGGTAGAAGACTTCAGATACGAGTAGACCTTGCGTAAAATCTATTCAAATATGAGTTTGTTCACATTACCCAATAAATTGTATAACGGCGCTATATAATATACGAAGGTCGATCAAATATAAAAGGGATTTTTGTTCCTGAACATCAACAGTTGGAAGGACTGGCCCTACGCTTCTGCTATGCTTAGGCGAGACCGTTAGGTGTGGGGAGAGCGTGCTGTTAGATATTTCCCGCCGTTTCGTCAGTAACGCTCACGATGTCGGAGCAAAAGAGATTGACTGCACAGTTCGGTGATCAAACATTGTCAAGGACGCGTGGCGTAAAAAAGTTCAAGGAAGGACGAGAACGTGTGGCAAATTAAGCAAGACGTCCTCGGACCAGCATTGCAGACGAAAACATTCGTTCGGTTAGAGACATTATTGACGACCATCGACGGGCGACAGTATCAGAAATTGCAAAACAAGTTGGAATCAGTTATGGGAACTGTCAAGCAATCATCACAATGCGACAATGCGTGGCCCAAAATTACAGCTGTAACTGTCTTCAAGCTACAGGAAATGTACTGGACTATACTTGATCATCCTCCTCACAGCCCGGACTTATCGCCCTGCGATTTCCATCTGTTCGGACCGCTTAAAGGAGCTCTAAGAGGGCAACGATTGGAAGACGACGAGAGTCTGGAAGACTTCGTGCGCAACTGCCTGGTGACTCGACCCTGTTCATTTTACGACGAGGACATAAAGAAGCTGCCCATACACTGGGACAAATGCATTTCCAAAGCAGGAAACTATGTGGAAAAATGAATTGTAATTGCCTTGTGTTTTTCAATAAATGTATTTAAATAAAAAATAAAATTCCTTTTATGTTTGATCTCCCCTCATAATTTGGCATAATAGCAGGCTTCCTAGCCTGAGCCGCACCATATAAGAAAGGAAATAGGCTAAACTAAGAACGGTAGTGGTTGACCAAGGTATGGGTATGACAAGCAGACTGGAGCAGATGTAGGATGCAGCAATTACGCAGAAATGAAAACGTTAGCACAGGAGAGGGTGGAATGGAGAGCTGCATCAAATCAGTCCATGGAATGATGAGAAGAAGAAGAAGAATATTTTAGAAACCTGTTTGAACGACTATAGGTTATTCCACGTTAAGGAAACAGTATTGTTCTTATAGTCCTACAAGGAGTGAACAAACCCCCTCTGAGACACCCATAATTCGTCGTGATTAAGGAATATTATACTATACTTTGTTATGTATTATGAAAGACAAATAAAAAGGATGAGGCATTTTTGCCCGTGAGTTAATAAAATAACTACATAACATTTTATTTTTCGTAAATATATTTGTAGGGAGGAAGCACAGTGGCAGGAACAGCCATCGCTTCGTTGCCTTTCTTCTGTGTTGCTCTGGTACAAGCCTCGCGTAGTCCCTCACTCTGTGAACCGCCAGCAGCTCACTTCTGTAGTGAAGCCATCTACAGTATTTATGTGTTGTGTGTGTGTGTTTTAGGCTGTAAATCAGGGCGTACTTGTCTTGTGTCGAGTGAGAGTTGGTGGTATGGGCACTGCATAGTATTTCCGTGTGTTCCATTATTTTCGTACTAATACAGAAGGTTTTACTGAAGATTTTGGTGTTGTGGTGTGCAGCGATGCATGGCATAATTTGTTCTCATAAAAAAGTTGCGGTGTGTTTTTATTTGTGCTTGGTTTTGTTATTTAGCTGTTTTTTTTCTCGAGCGCATTTTAATTTTTCCAATTTTTTACGACTGCATTTAATTTTCACTTTTGATTTTGTGAGTGATACGGCAGAACAGTAGTACCCCGCGTTGCCTGGTGAAATTTATTAAATGCAATTAAATGCATCCTACATCCCTCGAGTCCATAAAAAGTATTATTTTTCAATTTTCTCCCCCAGTTTGTCTTACACTTCAATGCTGAGGTTTTTATGTGGCGTAGTTTATCTCTGATTCTGTAAAAACCAAAAATAGCCCCTGTAAACTCCCCGGTCCCTTTAGTTTATAAAAATAATTTGCAGCTTAGTTTCTTCCGTTTTTATCTTGAATGTAAATACTGAATTTCACAAATATATGTGTCGCCGTTTTCCCATGATGGTGTTGAGCAGAGCCGTTCTATGTGGCAACCCTGTTGTCATAAGAGCAATACTGTTTTCTTAACACGGAATGAGCTAAATAGATGTCTTGGAGAGCCCCTTCTGTTGGTACTCATTTCAGTACAGGAGCGTAGTGCAGGTTGCAGCAGACCCCTTGAGGTTTATATAAATAACCAATACAGAAATTTTGTGTGCAAAATACCTGCCGTTTACACAAATTTAATAACACAAAAGCACAGCCCCTGCCTTTTTTTTTTTAGAAATGCAAGTACGCGCTAAAGGATTGTATTCATGACCGAGATAATTTGCCAACTACGGTATATGCAGAGTCCACACTCACTACGTAGCACATTCTTAAACTAATCTCTTTATATTTAAGAAGATTTCGTTGAACAAAAAGAATAATAAAAAATAAAAAAAGTAATAAAAATACACAGTTCTATTTAATTGATAATTTTAGAATTCAAGATTTTCGTTTTGTCGATGAAATTCTCTTGAAGACAATCGTTTTACGAGTGCTAGTTTGTTATGCTAGTCTGTAAGCGAACCAGAATTTACTTTTAAACAAAGGAATAATTGAATGGGTGAGATTAACAAGGAAAATATTCCATTGTTTTGTGAAATTAAACTGAGATAGCCATTGCGTAGCTTATACACAGTCGCATCAAAAAGTGGAAAGAAGGAAAAGAACCAACGCATTTCTATGGCGCTATTAGAGGTTGAAGTCCAGAGTGAGTTTTAAAAGGATTCTTAAAATCAGCTTGCACCAGTTTACTTTTGTAACGCTAGGAGAATATCATAAAATTATCATAGAGGCAAAAGAAAGGTAGCTCCTTTATTTTTTCACACAGTAGTAAATGAAGAAATTAAGGACTGCAAAAAATGTGGCCAGCTCATTTTAATTAAGTAAGTACAAACATCTGACTTTCAGAATAGAGGAACCAGGGTATGTTGCAGTGGAATGTTTTCCTTTTTGAATCTGACCCATTCAGTTATAATTTAAATATCTGTAGTAGGATCTTTTGTCTCGATGATGGTGGTGATTATTGTAAGGAACGATAATAGCTCTTTTAAAGTGTTAATCAGTAGAGAAAGAGATATGATCTTTCGAAGAGTGCGTAGGTCTATCTTAATTCCTAAATTAGATTAATTTTCTGTAGACTCTCGGCATTTCCAAACCCAGCGAGGTAAAGAAGGAGAAGATTCCATTGATTTTAAGCTGAGCCAGGAGCCAGAATATTACTACTGTTTGGTAATATAAATTATAGTAAGGTGACTAATAGACATAAAAACACATATGTAACGGTACATTTTTCAATCTGGGTAATAAGCTCATAAAGAATTACTTCGTAGAAGTCCACGTTTTCAGTACAATTTGTGATTTATTAGAAGTCAAAACTGATATTACATAATGGAATAATGGGACATGTTTCGCCTAAATATATCAGGCATCTTCATCCGTGTTATCTTAATACCAAATTAAAGTGATTAACTAGTCGTTAGGCTATGCTTGAAACTCTATATAGGTATAAATGGCTTGTGACATTGAAAAAACTAGAAGACTAGACGCAAAGGCCAGAGCAACACACTGTAACAATTGAGTAGTCAGCAGCAGAGTGTCAAGCGGACTATTCTCCCACTTTGATGGGACTCTGTTTTTAAAAATGTATATAGCTACAGAAAGAACCTTCTCTCGAAGTCCCATCTCCTACTGTGTCCACGTAGGGCTGCCCCGTCTTCACGATGTGAGTAGATAATGCCCAGCTAATATGACATCACATTTCCATATTTAAAATGCTACAGTTACAAACATGATCAATCGTAGCATTTTTTATTCCAACGAACTTATAAGTTTGTGAAATATATTCACAAGTGTACCCGAATGTTTATAAACATTGATTGTCAATGGCAATAAACAAAAGCGTTATTTTAGCACAATAACACAAATACCAAGTGCACTTAAATGTTGATTTTATGTAAATGTTGTGTATTTTTGTGATAGTTCTTTCAATCTCACAAGCCATTTTATATAGTGTTTTAGGCATAGCCTAAGGACGTTTTCATTTTTGTATTAAGACAACACGACTGAAGATGCCTAATATATTTAGGCGAAACATGTTCCGTTATTCCATTATGTAACATCGCTTTTGATTTCTAATCAATCACAAATTGTATTGTAAAGATGGACTTCTACGAGATAGTTCTTTCATGAGCTTATGGATTCCAATATGAAATTTATAACTTGCAAATCTGAGTAATAGTTTTGTAGTGAAACTTTTTTTTTTGTTTATCGAAAACTACTGCGAGCGGAATTTTTCCTTTTTAATCTCGCCCAGTCCATTCCTTTTGAGAAGCACCTTTTGCTTCAATGGGTTTTTGTCAATGCGGATTTTCCAGTCGTGTAGGCAATAACTTCCTTTCCCTAATGAAATGATGTACAATACTGTTATTGAAGCTATGGGGACTCACGATTTCGCTCATGGTTGTCTGTTAGCAATTGTATTAACAATAAAATATTTTAATGGGAACAATTTTATATGATACCATTCTGCATTGAAAAAATCATCAGGTTTCCGTGGCTTTGCCCTTTTGTTCTCTTTCGTTACAATTATTGAAAATTTTATCATAATACGCAGACTTGCACAACCAATAAATGACATAATAATATTTAATTTGGGGATATTAGGGCGCGTAATGCCAATAATGTGATGATGCGTTTCCATCCTGCGACCAGGATCGTCTTCAGAGCAATAACAAATAATGTATTGGCAATTGTCACTCCATAGTAACCAGACTCAAGATAGAGAGACCCTGCTAGAAATATGGTTCATTCCAGGGCCTCCAGTGTCAAAGAGAAAGATGTTGACCAGTTAACAATGTAGCCTAGCCATGACCTACTCAGTATATAGCAGTCTTTATGTGCAGCAGAGCGAGAGGCTAACTTTGAAACTATATTGGGGGTGATTCAATACTTCACGACCGAGCTCGATAGCTGCAGTCGCTTAAGTGCGACCAGTGTCCAGTAATCGGAAGATAGTGGGTTCGAACCCCACTGTCGGTAGCCCTGAAGATGGTTTTCCGTGGTTTCCCATTTTCACACCAGGCAAATGCTGGGGCTGTACCTTAATTAAGGCCACGGCCGCTTCCCTCCCATTCCTAGGCCCTTCCTATCCCATCGTCGCCATAAGACATATCTGTGTCGGTGCGACGTAAAGCAAATAGTAGTAGCAATACATCACGGTATGTCTTGGCAGTGGTGGTGATTATTCTTTTAAGAGGAAGTACAACTGGGCAACCGTACTCTATGAGTACTAATGATAGGGGAAAAATGGAAGGGATACGATATTTCGAAAAATGAAGGTGTCGGCCAAAGAAAGACAAGGGCCACGAAGGGCGTGATAATAGTAATAATAGTCCGCCTCTGTAGTGGTTAGTGTGATTAGCTGTCACCCCCGAAGGTACGAGTTCGATTCCCGGCTCTGCCACGAAATTTGAAAAGTGGTACGAGGTCTGGAACGAGGTCCACTCAGCCTCGAGAGGTCAACTGAGTAGAGAGGTGGGGGGGGGGGCGTTCGATTCCCTCCTCAGCTGTCCTCGAAGTGGTTTCCCGTGGTTTCCCACTTGTCCTCCAAGCAAATGCCGGGATGGTACCTAGTTTAATGCCACGGCCGCCTCCTTCCCTCTTCCTTGTCTATCCCTTCCAATCTTCACATCCCCTCACAAGGCCCCTGTTAAGCATAGCAGGTGAGGCCGCCTGGGTGAGGTACTGGTCCTCCTGTCAAGTTGAACCTCCCACCGACTCAAACTCTTACGCTCCAGGAGACTGTCCTTGGGGTGGTAGAGGTGGGATCCCTGGCTGAGCCCGAGGGAAAAACCAACCTTGGTGTGTAAACGGATTAAGAAAGAAATAACGAATAATAATAATAATAATAATAATAATAATAATAATAATAATAATAATAATAATAATAATAATAATGCTTCGCGATGAATTGAAATTTGGAGAAACTGGAGATCCTAGAAAGGATAATAATACGGCAAATCTTGGGCCCAATCCAGACTGAAACCGCCTGGAAACTTCGGAACAACAATGAAGTCCACAAAAAATTGAGACAATTTCAGAGATCATGAAAAGGAGGAGGTCATAATTTTTGGGTCCTTTGGACAGAATGGATGAAACCAGACTAACCAAAAAGTTATTCGACTAGCTGTAGAACAAGGAGACAACGACAGCATGGTTTAAGGAAGTTCGTAAAGATCTAGAGAAGTCCAACATCCAGGAAGTTCAGATGTTAGACAGGAAAACATTTCGTACCATGATTCAAAATTTGGAAGGGTCTCAAGTCGAAAGAACTGCAAAGACGGGAAGATCCTGGACGGATGAACAGAAGAAACAGCATCGCGCCCATATGAAGAAGTACTGGAGGAAGGGGAAACTTCAGACAAAGAAAAAAGGAAATTGTATCATGATCCGAAGTGGTCAATTCACTAAAAATATAATGTTATTGTTTTTACGTCCCACTAACTACTTTTTATTACAGTTTCCGGAGACTCCGAGGTGCCGGAATTTTATCCCGCAGGAGCTTTTTACGTGCCAATAAATCTACCGCTACGAGGCTAACGTACCTTCAAATATCACCGGAATGAGCCAGGATCGAACCTGCCAAATTGGAGTTAGAAGGCCAGCCCTCAACGCCTGAGCCACTCAGTCCGGCGGCGTGAAAGTGAACGACTAGGAAAACAACAAGGGTTGACCAAGGGAGGTCGGGGAGGAAAGATGAAAGTAAGGAGTCTGGCATATGTAAGTGGAAACAGTGCCAACCCATGGTCCCGAGTCAAGAGCCCCTGGAACCCCTTTTATTCGCCTCTTACCACAGGCAGGGGATACCGCCCCACCCATGGGGGGAGGTATATCTTATTTCTCGTAAGAGGCGAATAAAAGGGGTCCTGTCCGACCTCCATTGCTCAACTATTGTTCGCTGCGACCCAGATGGTTTTAGCAATGCGATGCATAGGGAGTCTTTCGACTTTTTTCTAATGCTTTAATTCTTCTAAGTGTCAGACGTCCTCCTGATTCCTGTTAATGGAAAATGTAAGATAACACTTGTTTGTATCAACAATTAAGTACCCAGAAGGGAGCCACAGACTAATTTCACCGACTGTGACTATTCGCCCTTATAAGGAATTTACACTGTGTTAATGATGAGTTCAGGGCCCACATGCCCTCTGTTACCTGTCTACAAGAAATTCTGCGCGGCGTACATCGTCTTAATGTGCAGCAGAGCGAAAGGAGAAACTGACTGAAGTAAGGATGACATAAAATGCAGAGTAGCACAAGCAAAGGAGACCTTTCTTAAGAAAATAAATTTGCTCAATTCGAACATTGATACAGGAATTATAAAGATGTTTTTGAAGACTTTCGTCTGGAGCGTGGCATTGTATGGAAGTGAAACATGGACGGTAACTAGCTCAGAAAGAAAGAGAATACAAGCTTCTGAAATGTGGTGTTACAGACGAATGCTGAAGGCGAGATGGATAAATACTGAATCGAATTGGTCAGAGGAGGTCGATTTGGTTAAATTTGACGAAAAGAAGGGATAGAATGATAGGACACATCTTAAGACACAGAGGACTTGTTCAGTTTGCTTTTGAAGGAAGTGTAGGCAGTAAGAACGGTAGGAGTGGAACAAGGTGCGAATATGACAAGCAGATTAGAACAGATGTAAGAAGCAGCAGTTACGTGCAAATGAAAAGGTTATCGCAGGATAGGGTGGCATGGAGAGCTGCATCAAACCAGGCTATGGACTTATTACCCAAACAACAATAAAAACGTGACTATTAAAGTATTGTTTGTTTGTTTGTTTGTTTGTATGTTTGTTAATTAACTTTAGAATTACTCAGTCTAATAACTATAATGTGTATTACATGTGCAGTGTGTTTTCATGTCATGTCTCTTATAATATGAATGAGCCACAGTGGGTGAGACGTTTCCTAACAAATCTTCAAAGTAGCTGGGGTATTAAACAGGGCTGAGTGGACAGCTTAGTGACCTTGTTCGTATTATACACAACACTCGTAAGTCAATATATCACATTGGTATCGACCAAAGAAGGTCACGAAAATAATAATAATAATAATAATAATAATAATAATAATAATAATAATAATAATAATAATAATAATAATAATAACTTTACGTCCCAATAACTAATTTATGGTTTTCGGGGACTTCGAGATGTCGGAATTTATCCCCGCAGGAGTTCTTTTACGTGCCAGTAAATCTACCAACACGAGGCTGACGTATTTGAGCACCTTCAAATACCACCGGACTGACCCAGGATCGAATTTGCCAAGTGGAGTTCAGAAGGCCAGCGCCTGAACCGTCTGAGCCATTCAGCCCGGCAGTCACCAAAATAAGATTAAAGAGGAAATTATATTCTAGAAATAAAGCAATTACTTGAAAATTTCAGCTTTTGACTGAAAACAATTTGTTGAGTGAGAAATTTGGACTTTTAAAAGAGGGACCATCAACAGGTAGACTACTGCTTAGTCAGAATGGTTTTCAAACAGAGAAGGAATCGCCCACGGCCTTAATTAAGGTACAGTCCCGGCATTTTTATGAGAGCATCTTTAAGATGATTCTATTCGAATTCATCATCTGCCGAATGCAACACATTTTTATTTCTGTGAAAGAAACTTTCGGATTATTTACGAACATTCTTTCGGAATAACATTGGAGAGATAAACTTAGTATTTTTTTTCGGACACATCATGGATACTCAGCAGAATAAAGGTGAAAAAGTGTCAAATTAAAACCAGAATTTCCGCTAGAACGAGTAAAGTGCCAATGATCATTACATATTATCGCGCCCAGATCCAGAGAAGATAGTAGAAAGTTCTTGTCGTGTTAAGTCCCCTAGTTGTCACATATGAAATGTGCAAAGTGCCAACGATCATTAGATGTCATCGCGGCTCTCGTCATGTTAAGTCCCTAAGTTCTGGCCTACGAAGGGTGCAATTCGTTTGTTTTGGTTTCCTTCTATTGCCTGCATTTGAAGCAAGAATTCATTTTTTGAGAAGATGAAACATTTAATATTCAAACTTTGGCAGACAATATTATAAAGATAAGAACTGTGTGAATATTTCCAAAGCTATGATTCATACAGTGAGATTGAGATAGGTCAAAAACACGTAAGAGACATACATTCTCTAGTACAGGCCAAGGAAGAATAGATCAGTTAAGATGTAATGAAGCACATATGAAATATTTGTAGTTTTTAGCTATGCTTGTTGCTTATTCATCAGCGTGACGTTTTAACCCTTAAATGTACAGCATTGCTAATGTGCAAAGGAGAATATACTTGCTTCTTATATCTGTCCATTTACTTCTGCCTTGCAGACGAACTCGCTAGGGGTCGCTAGTGTATTAAAATATGAACAATAATTTATTTTATGATATTTATTGCTAATAAGCTGGAGTGGTGTAAACTTTAAACAGGTAAGGTAAAATAAATAAAATGTTGTTTACCTCAGAGAATTCGTGAGCAAGGGCATCCCTAAGATTGAAGTGTGGCCGTAGCTACAGTAACCGTACAGCTTTGCATATGCCGGTACGTAAAACATTCAAAACTCTTAACATTTTGACTGATCCAAATAAATAAAAAATTATTAATTTTGACAAATAATATTTTCAATATTTGTCTGGTAACAATCTATTATTTTTGGAATGAAAAGCTATCATATTTAAATGAAATAATAAATTGTGCATTTAAGGGTTAAACTTAAATCGATCAAAAGTTTTACTTGTTCCTTTGATCTAATTATAAAAAATAAATCCATTTAATTTGCAACTTGTACTTACATGACTTCAATGTGGAGAACGTGAAGCCTGAAGGTTTCATGTGTGACAGCGACCACGCACTTTGCCTACGCACACTTGTTGTTGTCTGCCTACGCCAATACGGGCGCCAATGTATAGTAGTAAGCACAGGGGTTTTGCTTGTCGGACAAAATGAAATCTGGCTGGTGTATATTTCTCTCCTACCTCCACCCTCCCCTTTATCCCCACCTCCTTCTCTCTCTCTCTCTCTCTCTCTCTCTCTCTCTCGCTAGTACCACCCCTACTAACTAACGTAGATGAGGCGCAAGTCCGGAGAGTCCCCGCGGGAGAGAGAAATATGCCACCAGCTCGACACGCAGGCTAGCTGGGCTGCAGGGCTGCACGGATTCCCGACCGAACCAAACTGCCATCGGTTTCAACCCGGGCCGACAGGCTCCCTCCCGTAGTGGCGGGGTGGGGTGAGGGGGGAGAGGAGGTGCGCGTCAGTACTACAGTCGTCTCCTCCTGCGTTCTAGAGAGAACCAAGTCTGCCGTAGCACACACACACAAGAGAGTGGACGGATGACCTTGTACTTCGCTAACTTCCCCTGACCTAACACGTGCTAGGCACTTTGAGCAGGACGCGCACGTTATTATTATTATTATTATTATTATTATTATGCTTTTTTCTTTATGACCAACTAAGGAGCGCTTTTTTCTTCTCCCTACATCTCTTTATCTTCTCGCTCTGGTTTTCTTGCGATCTTCTGACCAGCTTTTTTTGTTGGTAGTTCTTGGATGATGTTTAAAGTGGTGATTGTCGACTAATTTTCTGAACTTATATCTAACACAATGTCATCTGTGATGCCTATTTCCTGAAGTTCTTTTCAAACTTCGAGCAGTCAGTTGCTTTTTACTTTCAATTATAGGGCTAGGTTCAGAATTCTTTTGCTCAATCTCTGATTACTTATTCTGAGAATATGTCCATAAAATTTCTAACGTCTTTTCCTAAATATGCCTGAGATTTTCTCTGACTGTTGGTACAGGTCATGCGATTTCCTTATCATCCAGCAGACTGGTCCAACAGTTTTCCTTAAGATATTTTTCTTGCTCTTTTACATCTTTGATCAATGATCTGCTCCCAATGACCAGTGTTTCAGATGCATATGTATTATTATTATTATTATTATTATTATTCGTAATCATAATAGGCCAGTTATGGACCATGTAAATAACTCTTGATTATCGAAACCAATTTTCAACCTATTAGGTCGTGTTACGAACATTTAGTTCATGTTGAAGAGATGTTATGCACAGAACAAAAATGGCCAACCGGATACCAGTGGGATCCGAACCCACAACCTCCCGATTTCGCGTCGGTTGCCCTCTCAATTGAGCTATGGTGGCCTAGGCCATATTTGTTCTGTTGGAAAGGATCTAAGCTACACGTCTGGCACTACTGCCTCACACTGTAGAATGCGTTTAAGTCGCCCGCTGAGGGCCAAGTCAATGAATATTGAATTTTCACGACTCTTGATTATTTTGGTTTTCTTTGGCGCTAGTATTTCATCATTCTATTGCTTACAGCTTCTTTCTTTTCAGCCGTCCAATGTTGTTTCTCCTTGGTCGCTGTTTCTGGCTCTAAGAACCCCTCAAATGTCTGTATCTTATTTCTGAAAGTGGTTCTGTTGTGGATGTCTTGATCCATGATGTCATTTCTTGCAAATCTTTCTTGGTGTTAACAAATCATTTGTCATAAGGGTTGACTTTCCTATTGGGCTTGTTGAAATGGTTAAGAATGTTCTTAGTGAGTCTGTCGTCCGGCATTCTTGAAATATGGCCAAAGAATTTAACCCTTCGTTTGCGAATTGTATCGGAAATCCTGCTGCATGTTTTGCATACTTCTTTGTTACTGCTTAATCATATGTGGCAGCACATCTTCTTGCTCTGAGAATTTTTCTTAATGTCTCTCTTTCGTTCTTCTCGATTTCTTCAATATATTTTCTGGTTGTTAATCATAGACATTCTGAAGCATACAGGCACTCTGTTTGGATTACTGTCTGATAGCGTCGTAGTTTAGTCCTAATAGAAATCGCTTTCTCGTTGTCTGTGTTTTTCGTGAGGTAGAATGCAAGCTCCATTTTTCTGGCTCCCTCGCGGTTTCCTTCTTTATCGAGCCCGTTTGGGTGGAGTATCTCACCAAGGCACTTGAATTTAACATCTTTATTTACCTTATTCTCCTTTGTTGTCATTAATTATCTTGGAGCTTCTTTGATGTTGGTCATGAAATGGGTCTTTTCAAACGATATTTGCAGGCCGGATGACCTTGTACTTTGCTAACTTCTGATGATCTAACAGGTGCTGGGCGCTTTGAGCAGGACGCACACTTTATTATTATTATTATTATTATTATTATTATTATTATGATTATTATTATTATTTCCGATGAGGCATGCTAAGGACCACGTGCCAATTTCAATTTAGTTCGTCATACTTTGTTGTTTTTTTCTCTTCCGCTCCTTCCAATATTCCTTTCATCCTTTCGCTATGCTGTTTCATTCTGTCCTCGGATTACTTCGCACCAGACTTCTTGTTCAATCTTCCTCGGGATCCTTTAATACTAACTACCCTCTTTCTAAAAATTTCTCTGTCGATAGTTTCTTCTTCTATTATATTATTTCTTTCTAAGTCTTTCTTTACTTCTTGAATCCAGCTAGTTCTTGCCTTTTTGTCCCAAAGGTACTTGAAAATCCTTTTATCTATGGTTTCCCTATCAACCGAGTCAAAGGCCTTTTTTAAATCTACAAAAGTCACAACAATGCCTTTTGAATTCAATATCCTATGGCGAATTATGGATTTTAAGTTAAATATTTGTTCTGAACAAGATCTACTTTTTCGAAATCCAGCTTGATACCCAGTTGCTTGTAAAGTGATGTTTCTACTTTAATCATCAATATTTTTGAGAATAGCTTGTATGCAATTTGCAGAAGAGAGATGCCTCTATAGTTACCAACCTTTGGTTTGTCCCCTTTTTTATGCATTAGGTGTATTAAAGCCACTTTACAAACTTCTGGAATCCTCTCTGTTCTCCAAATATCTTCAAAGATTAACTACAGCTCTTCAATGATTTTTGACTGAGACTATTTCAAAAGTTCAGCTGTTATAGAGTCTTCTCCACTAACTTTATTATTTTTCAGATTGTTAATTACTTCTTTAATTTCTTCAGCATTGGGTGGTATATATTCTTCCAGATTTTCAGTTGTTTGAGAGAATTCCAACTTATGGTCGGGTTCAGTGCAGTTTAAAAGTTGATCAAAGTGTTTAGCAAGTATTTCACAATTCTCAGCATTGCTTAGGCCAAGTCTACCATTTTCATCTTCGAAGCATATGCTAGGCGCTTGATACCCTTTTAATTCACTCTTAAAAGTCTGGTAGAAATTTCGAGAATTAATTTTAACAAAACTGTATTTCAGGTCAATAAGTTGTGATTTTTCAAAAGTTCTTTTAACTCCCCTTATTATTCTAGCAGTGTCCTTCCTTTGCTGTTTGAATTGGGTATCGTGCTCAGTCTTTCCAGAGGATTTAAACTTTTTCCATTGTTTTGTTCTCTCTTGTAATGCATCTTCACATATTTGATTCCACCAAGGTTTCTTTTTAGGTTTGACTAGCCCAAATGTTTTCTGGGCTGCATTGGTTATTTCTTTAGATAAATCTTGCCACTTCCCATGATGAGATACTTTTATTTCTTCCTGAAAAGCTTCCAATGTTTCTTGTGTAATTTGAAGTCTGTTTGTGTTATATTTGTTTACTCTTTCCCTTCTTCTGTGATTTCTGTTGGGTAAGAATTTTAGTTTGAGTTTAGACAAGTAGAGTTCGGAATCAAATTCTCTGCTTCTTACTACCTTGATATTAATAATTTGTTTCATGTTTCTTGTGGGTATAGCTACATGATCCAGTTGAAATTCACTTAGTGATGGATTTATCTCTCCTTGGCAACTTCTTGAAGAAAGTTGACATTAACTTCAGCTGAAAATTTTTACAGGTAGTAATTAATCTCCATTGATGTTTGTTCTTTGGTGTGCGGCATATTCTCCCACTATTGGTCTATGAATTCTCTCTCTTCCTACTTGGGCATTGAAATCTCCAAGTAATATTACCACATTTGATTTTGGAATTTTAGATAATTCATCATCGAGGAGTGTCCAGAATTCCTCTACTTTCTTTGGGTTCTCTTTGTTGTCTTCATTTATTGGTGCATGAAAGTTAATAAAAGTATTTTTTTTCAGTTCATTATTAAAAGAGATATCCATTCTGAGCGGGATTTGAATTCAGTTACATTGTCTAATAATCTTTTATGGACATAAAAGGCTGTTCCCAAGAGTGGCATTCCTTTCATAATTTTAATCGCAGGTTTACCTTTAAAGATTCGATAATCTTTTGTTTCTGTTACATTCTCATCCGAAAATTTCGTCTCTTGTACTGCTAAAAAATGAATTTCGTTTCTATCTAGAAGTAGTTATAATTCCTTCTGTTTACCAACCTTCAACAAAGAATTTACATTCAAAGTGCCTGCAAAAAACTTCTCTTTAAACTTCAGTCTGGACGGATTCCAAGGAAGCTCCGACTCATCCTTATTGCAGAGGTTGGGACTCCCCAGAACTCTGGGTCCCGATGCATTGCACAATGCAATGGTGGATTTCTCTTCCGAGTTGCCACCTGGGGTGGTGCTTTCTTCCAGCGGCTTTTCCATTCTGCAATTGAAATTGTATGTTTCAAGGGTAGGAATAACATTTCAAAGTAAGATCAGATTGTTAGTCTGAAATGATTTTTTTCCGTGAGTAGCTGGCTAATTATTAAGGGATTTTTAATTGATTATAAACCTTCTTTTAAGGGGGTTCATTCACCTCGAGATACTGGCTTATAGTATACACAAAGAACTTCCACTTAATGTATGAACGGGAACAGCGTATTAAGTATTACATGAGTTATTAAAAAAAACATATTCGCGACTTTTTTAACTTTATAAATTACAAAAATCGCTCTGTAATAAAAATACTATTTTACATTGATTGATTATTTTTTCTGTAAAGAAAATGCTACCGAGCTCGATAGCTGCAGTCGCTTAAGTGCGGCCAGTATCCAATATTCGGGAGATAGTGAGTTCGAACCGCACTGTCGTCGGCAGCCCTGAAGATGGTTTTCCGTGGTTCCCATTTTCACACCAGGCAAATGCTGGGGCTGTGCCGTAATTAAGGCCACGGCCGATTCCATCCCATTCCTAAGCCTTTCCTCTCCCTTCGTCGCCATAAAACCTATCTGCGTCGGTGCGACGTAAAGCAACTAGCAAAAAAAAAAAAAAAAAAAAAAAAAAAAAGAATATGCTTAAATCTAAAGGATATAATAATAATTTCGTGTGGCTATTTCTAGCCGAGTGCAGCCCTTGTAAGGCAGACCCTCCGATGAGGGTGGGCGGCGTCTGCCATGTGTAGGTAACTGCGTGTTCTTGTGGTGGAGGATAGTGTTATGTGTGGTGCGTGAGTTGCAGGAATGTTGGGGACAATGAAAGTTAAATTCCCTGACCCGGCCGGGAATCGAACCCGGGACCCTCTGAACCGAAGGCCAGTACGCTGACGATGCAGCCAACGAGTCGGACAATCTAAAGCAGGGCCTCTCAGAGTGCACGCGCTTGGTGCATGCACTGTGCACGGTGCAAAAGACGACTTCGCTTGGTTGACCGGAGTGCAGACCCCCCACTCCTCGATTTGGAGCAATAGCGCTGTCTCTCTCTTTCCCCACGCCTTTCTCGCTCGCTCCCCCTGTCTCCCTCTTCCTCCCTTGCTCCGTTGTGCTCCAAATCCGAGCCGAATTGAGCCGAGTTGGGCCGAGCTTAGCTGAGTAGCCCAGAGACGAAGCGTTGGTCCGAGCCGTGCCGAGCGGGAGCGATGCACAGTGCACGGAGCTCTTGCGCCTCGATTTGCACGCGTGAGATTTTGGGAGTTTGAGAGGCCCTGATCTAAAGGATGAAGCACTATGAATGTTATAATGGAAATCATTTTAAAAATGATAATTTAAATTATTTCTCTAAAATTTAACAGTTTTTTTGTTTAATTTTCCAAATATATCTTAATTATTTTAAAATATAACTTCATGAACGTGCTTCATTCTGTAGAGATCATTAATAGGGATATTTATGCCATTTTTCATGCAGATTTCTCATGTAGTTCCGGAGATATTGCGCTTTTCCTAAATAAAAAAAACTTTCGGGAAAATAGCTTTGAAAGTTCAACACTTAATATCTGCACATATGCACATGGTCTTACGTAATACGCTATATCTCAGCCAAAATGCCGAATTTAACTATGAAACTTAACAGATGTACTAAGAAAGGTATGGCCTTTAATAAAGGCCTGAATCCAAAAGAGGGGAAAACGGTAATTTTGACATCTACCGGGCGAGTTGGCCGTGCGCGTAGAGGCGCGCGGCTGTGAGCTTGCATCCGGGAGATAGTAGGTTCAAATCCCACTATCGGCAGCCCTGAAGATGGTTTTCCGTGGTTTCCCATTTTCACACCAGGCAAATGCTGGGGTTGTACCTTAATTAAGGCCACGGCCGCTTCCTTCCAACTCCAAGGCCTTTCCTATCCCATCGTCGCCATAATACCTATCTGTGTCGGTGCGACGTAAAGCCCCTAGTAAAAAAGGTAATTTTGACATCTCGCGGTGTATGATCCTCCTTAAATACTCATCGTAAATAAGACGAGATTGTAAAATTAAATATATTTTGATATCACGTCACAAGAAATTTAACTTTGTGTCTGTATCAAGTCTGGATAAATTGTCGTGAAACTAACAGTTAGGTCCACCACTCGGCTGAACTATCCTACATTGCATTCGTACAATGTGAACTCGTTCTTGGTGTTGCAATTTTTAATGGCAAGAGTGTAATTTTAATCTTCGTTATTCTTTAGATTTGACATGGCTCCATTCGCAAGTTTGAATACTCACCAATATCTTTACATAAATACAAAAGTAAAACAGTGAGTGTCAGCGTTTCGAGGTGGAGTTCAATAAGGCAGCGAGCTTGTTGATGTTCCTGGAACGTGTCGCTGTACTTTATGAGCTGGCAGATAATGATGGCAGCAATTTCTCTTTCTACAGATCAATACCTCAAGTTGCTTCTTCTCCTTGACATCGCCTCGGAAAGGATTTAAATTCTTCGACTCTTTGTGTTGACATTCCCTGGGGAACTCGTCGTGAAACTAAGAGACAGTAAAACAAACATAAACAGACGAGAAAATAAACCTACAGACAACCATTCCCTTCTTCTGCCATCGCTTACCCCACACCCTGTATTGCTCATGTGGACTTGGCCCTTCCTTATGTGGAGGGATGCATTGGCCTTGTATGAAGAGGACAAACATAAACACGCACTCGCGGAATATGAGGAATAAACCGGATGCAGCTAAAATTCCCGATACAAACTAGAATCGAATCCGGGATCTTCCAAGTCAAAGTCTTCAATGCTGACCATTTAACCAAGGAGCCGAATAATGGAAGAAGAATACAAAGTCTAATTCTACCTATTTTCGACTACGCAGATGTTATGTACAACAGTTTAAACAGCACACACAGTACCAAATTACAGCGTGCATACAACGCATGCATCCGCTTTATCTACGAGGGTCGAGTAATAAGTCAGGGCAACTATTTTCTTTCTCGCGAACAGGAGACAACACGGAAAATCTAAGATATGAATTTCGAAATATAGGACATGTACTTATGTATAGTGCCTGAAGACAAATTCTGACTTCAGGAGATTCTCGTAGGAAAGTGGCAGAACATAGGCCATTGGTAAACATTGTTTTATTGTGGTATAGACAGCAAATACAAGAATACGTACAAAGGACAGATCTCCACTGATTACAGACCTTCGAAATAATCACCCAATGTTTCCACTGTGCGTTGCCAGCGGTGAGGCAGACGCTGAATACCCTTCGCTGCATGTGTATCGCTAACGTGTGACACCTCTCTCCGAAATGCTGTTACGATGTCCTCTTTGTTAGCAAACCGTTGTCCACGTAATGGCTTCTTGACTTTGGGGATTAGATCATAGTCACATGGGCTCAGATCAGGCGAATAAGGATGGTGTGGTGTGCATTTCTGCCGCGGAGAACTGTTATTTTAATACCCGATCGTTGCTCCTGCTTGTTGACTTCCATTTTATGACGCTCTCACTCACACACTGAACTTGGGGGGATGCTTAGACCCACACTGTTGTTTACATACACCATTTAGTGGCATCATACGCAAGTACATACCGTACGTTTCCAAATGCATATCGTCGTTGCCGGGACGAAACCTCCTATGTGTTAATATTTTTGGAGATATACTGACCCGCAGCACATACATTATGAAGAGCGAGAATGCCTTGACAAATGTCACACAATATTGGCCCTTAGATGACAGAACCTTACCGGCCAAAGTTCTAAGCTAAAATATTTCACATAGGACGTTTTGTCCCGACAACGACGATATCTTAGATTTTCCGTGTTGTCTCCTGTTCGCGAAAAAAAGAAGTTGCCATGACTTATGACTCGACCTCCGTATTTTACCAGTAAAATAGCCCGACTTTATGAACTAATTTTAAAGTTAGAACGAAGTAGGTCTCAGAGCAAACTGGATGATTTCTAGCTAGGGCTTCTTGGTACAGGAGGCAGGGTCCTATCTACAAGAATTTTTTAAATAGATTGAATATTCGTTTTTATTCAGAAAATGCACTTTTAAGTGCACATCACCTTACTGTTGATAGTCGCTGTCTTCAATTTCGCTTTTTGATGACGTTCTGCAAGTTGCCAACATTACGTTGAGATAAGGCCGCAACACCTTGGTTGGTTTGATATGGGTTTGAGTCTCGAACTTTTGACGTGCTGGACGATCTCCGACGATGTTGTGGGGTAATCACTCGCCACATAACTTATACGAGTGTCCAGAATTACACCGACAGTTTGGTTTAACAGCACTGTTTTATTTAATGTGGTTATCATATGTGGTCGAATTCATACTTAATCTTGTAGACAGAATTTATAAGTTCACTAAAGATGAAGATGCGGGTAGCATCGAGATTGGAAGAAAATAAAGCATAGTTAATGAATGGAAATAATGAAACTGAAAATTGTTCACACACTTGGCACAGTTCGTGGTGATTTTCCACTAAATAAAGAAGCACTTGACATTGAAGGAATGTATGACTGCTCTAGAGTTTATCAAAGACACTGCTGTCAGTCACACACAAATAATTTACACACTGTTCAGAAGAAATAATACACAATTTTGTTTGAATTCGATAAAGAACACAGTTTGAGTTCGGAGTGAAACCTTGGTGTCGTAGCACACGATTATGGTGATCACTTGCATTAACATTCATGTGAAAGTTCGAACACTTTCATAAACTCCCTGGTTTATAAATGAAATTATGCTGACCGAGATTTAACAAAATGTCACAGTCAATAGTATAATGTAGTAGTGTCACACTGAAATTAATGATATGCGTTCAGAGATTAAGTTCTTCTGACTGAGAAATAAAAAGAAATATCACAGTTCCTGGTATATCGCAGTAGTGTCACATTGTAATTAATGACATGTTTGTTCAGAGGCTAAGTTTCACACAGGCAACGTGGTAATAAACTCAGTTCTACAAGAACGAAAGTAAGTTATATTGAGAAGTTTCTACATGCGCACAGAATATAAGTTCGACTTGACTGTTGTCACCTAAGTCCAATACATGACTTGTCATAATCAGAGTTCCAACACACGCAAAATTTATAAGTTCAACTTGACGGATATAATCCGAGTCTACTATATAAAGACTATGAATAATTTCATCTTCATCACACGCAAACATTTCAAGTTAAACTTAACTGATAGACTCAATGTTCATTATAAAGACTTTGTTATACATTAGATTTCACACGCGCACAATTTATAATTTCAACACACCAGGCGAGTTGGCCATGCGCGTAGAGGCGCGCGGCTGTGAGCTTGCATCCGGGAGATAGTAGGTTCGAATCCCACTATCGGCAGCCCTGAAGATGGTTTTCCGTGGTTTCCCATTTTCACACCAGGCAACTGCTGGGGCTGTACCTTAATTAAGGCCACGGCCGCTTCCTTCCAACTCCTAGGCCTTTCCTACCCCATCGTCGCCATAAGACCTATCTGTGTCGGTGCGACGTAAAGCCCCTAGCAAAAAAAAAATAATTTCAACACGACTGTCAGAGTTTAAGTCCCACGTGAAGACTTTCAATATTCGAAGATAGCCTCTGTCAGTACTTCGACGAACACTGCAGCGTGGAGAGTCAGGCTGGACGCCCAGCTATGACTGTGTGATCGGGTCTAGTGAGCTCAGCTTATATTGAGTTTGGGGCTCCTACGTCGTCAGATAACGTGATATATTCGAAGTTGATTATCTCGCGAATCCCTCGACGGATTTACTTGAGATTCACAATTTGAGACGTTTATGTTATCCTCTTCAAAATGACGTATTTCTCGCGTCGCTGCGATTATTATTACAGAAGTTTGAAACATTTTTTCAATCGAATGTTCGCGAAGGGGTGACGTTTATATCCAGAACATACCAGGTCAGGCAGGCAACACGTGGCGTCAGGCGGGTAGTCTACCCTGTCCCTGCAGCTACGTCACACACACAGCTGTCGCCGGCTCGCCTGCTCGCTCCTCGAACGTAAACAAACCAAGTTCGCTCTAAATGTCTTGCGTGACGATGGAATACAATTAATAGTAAAAAAAATACGGCATGTACGGGTCGTAACCGGTACAGTATACAAATAAAATCGTAACGACCGTGTGTATGTCCATTGACTTTTTTGGAGAAATTTTCTTTCAGTTATTCGTTTCAGGTGTAGCAATGATCATCTGCATATATTTATCATTGGTGTTTGTTTGTTTGACTTCTTATAACTTGAAAACCACTGGATATATTTCTACCAAACTTCATATTTAGAATCCACCTATCGTTGGACAGGTTTTAGGGCCAGTATTGCTTCTAAATCCTTGAAGTGAGTGGGGATTTATACGGAATCAAAACCGCGATTTTGCACTCCCACAGAATATACACAACAAAACTCAATGGAAATAAGTTTCTAAAACATTTTTCTCATGTTGATCATTTCGATACGAGGATTAATAAGGGAGATATCATTAACGGGCTGTTTTGCAGGTTGTCATGCCATTTCAAGGTGAATTAAAGGGTTTACCTATAACGCCATTTTATTCTTTTCGGTAGAACTGATAATAAGATAGGTTATCGTCAAAGATTGATTTCATGAGTCTTCCACAGCGCCACTGCCGGCTTCATACTAAGAACAATATGTAACTGAGAAATAGTCCGGCCCCGCGGTGTAGGGGGCAACGCGCCGCCTATCACCCGGCGGCCCCGGGTTCGATTCCAGCCTGAGTCAGGGGTTTTTAACTATAAATGATTAATGTCCCTCTCCTGGAGACTGGGTGTTTGTGTCGCCCTTAACGTTCCTCTCCTCACATTCAACACTCTACACTTCCTCGATTCCAATTACTCGCAGGTTCATATCACGTGGTGCAAGTAGGGGCAAAAGTTATCTCTAGGTCGACGCCCCGAATGAATATAATTTTTTGAAAGAAAACGAGAAATAGGGAGAATTACTCCAACTTCGGACCCGGAACTGAACCGTTCAATGAACTCCTCATTTTGTCTCCACTTGGGTCAGCTTTATCGCACCTTACGTTACTGCCATGTGCTTTCAGTTTAACATGCCGTATTAAACTTTTTCATACCTGCACGTAAGTTCGCATAAATTCATGAAGGAATCGTGAAATCGATTATTAATTCCCGTGCGAACAACGGGTACATATGGTAGTCTTCCATAAACCGAGACATTGCCATATCTCCACCCTAGCTCAATCAGTTATCTTGGCTATATTTAGAGTAGGGACGAAATCTGCACTCTGTGTCAGTTGTTCATAGTATTCTACGGAGTGAAACACCGCTTTACTTGAGAGATGACCTTCAGTACCTATCATCCAGAGATAGTCACCAAACAAGATCATTAACTAACTCCCTGCTAAATTTCCCCACCCATCACACCACTTGGATAACTGGAGGTAAAGGTGAAAAAGCGACAATCAAGATAGGGCGAGTTTAAGTATCTTGGAAGTATTGTGACTGAAGACCTTCACTCTATAACAGACATAAAAGCTCGAATTGCCTTAGCCAAGGAAAGCTTCAACAAAAAGAAAAAATCTGCTTTGTGGTGCGCTAGAGAAAGATCTGAGGAAGAGACCTGCAATGTGTTACATATGGAGTATAGCTCTATATGACGCTGAAACATGGACATTAAGGAAGGAAGAACAGAGAAGAATAGAGGCATTTGAGATGTGGATTTGGCGAAGAATTGAAGGAGTAAAGTGGGAAGATAAAATATCAAATGAGGAAGTTCTGAGGAAAGTGGGAGAAGAGAGGAGCATGATGTCCGTAATCGAAAACAGGAAGAAAAACTGGATAGGGCATAATCTAAGGCACAACACCTTACTACGAGTAGCAACTGAAATGATGATAAAAGGAAAACGAGGGAGGGGAAGGAGACGATATCAGTTATCTGATAGCATTAGAAAAAGAAAGGATGATTATGCAGAGGTGAAGAAAAGGGCACACGATCGAGAGATATGGAGGTCACAGCCATGATTGGACCTGTCGGATGGCCGAACAATCTATGATGATTACACCACTAGTTACAGTGATTCGTTCATCCGCCTGTGGAATTCCCTGCCGGATGAAATTAGAGACGTTCCTAGTACTCAGCTGTACAAAAGTAGTTGTTGGAAAAATTACTTACATCATGTAAGAATATGATCTATAGCACATATCTAAGATAATGTACTTTCTTCACGCAAATATTACCCGTAGGAACTAGACGATAAGATTTTCCAGTTAGTCTATAAGTTATACAATTTTAGTATATTGTAGATTTTAACAAATTAAACTGTGTATTATGGTTGGGAATAATGGCTCTATAGCCTGAGCCACGCCATAGAAAACAAGACGGTAATAATATAAAATAACAAACGAATGAGGAGTCTAAAGGTAAATAAAAACAAACAAAAAATAAACAATGAAACAAAAAGTGAAGAAACGAAATAAACAAACAAATAAGAAAACGACAATAAGCATATAAGATCACAGAGCAATCAAACAATTATGTAAACAGAGAAAGCAAAGAAATAAACATGAAAACAAGAGCAAACCCATGAGCTGACACAGAACGTATAATAAATTAATAAAGGCGAATAGGCAAGCTAACAATGAACGAACAAAATCAAACAGAAACAAAGAGACAAAGGTGATAAGCTAACAAATGTACAAATAAACTATACCAGGCATAAATAAACTAACGAACATATTAAAAAATTTGCTTGCTTGTTGTTTAAAGGGTCTAACATCTAGGTCATTGGTCCTACAAAAACAAACTAATAAACGTCAAAATCAGCTAAGAAACAAAATAAATATTGTAGCATATAAGTAGGCAGATAAAGAAATAAGAAATGAACACACAAACAAACACAAAACAAATATACATCCATGAAACGAAGAATTAAAGAAGGAGACCTACATACAGAAGCAAATAGGCATGTAAGTAAATAAATGCGATGTAAATGTTAATCTTATACCAGTTGTATAGTATTATTTGAAGTAATTCTACATACTGTATATGAGGTGATTACGTTTGTAAGTACAGGTGATATTATAAGTAGAATTTTGTAAACAATATAAATTTATTAAGGATGAGCTGTGTGTTTAATAGAAAAAATTGTTAGTGTAAATTGTATAATATTGTATTCTGGGAAAATTTTCTTCTTCTCTTGTCAATTTAAAGTTTAGTGCCTGACAATAATGTATTTTAGTGTACCATTTGCTTTTGAGGTAGACACCTCATTTGCAAATAGAGAGATTTTGATTTGATTTGATTTGATTTGATTTGATTTGATTTGATTTGATTTGATTTGATTTGATTTGATTTGATTTGATTTGATTTGATTTGATTTGATTTGATTTGATTTGATGTCTCCCCGTACCGTGGACCTACTTGTTACATTGTTAACTATAACTGCAGACTGTGTTTCGTTTGTCTGTTTGCGCATTAGTATCACTGTTAGTGATAATAATGATCTAATAGAATAACGTGATAAAAATAATACTTATTCCTAGCATGGGATTGAAATGGCGTCCCTATTAAATCTTTGGGCACCATTTTAAGTTCATTATTGATTTCCCTTAGCAACCACTGATGCGTTTTGTTTCTGTTTTCTGTTTTCTTCTGATGAAGAAAGGCAAGGTACGTTTCTAAACGCGTTTTGAGTGTGTTTATATACTTTATTACACGCCATAAACCTAAAATATTTCATCAAGAAAGTAAAAGTCTAAATGATAATGTCATATTATTTGTTTTATGTTGCACGTTTTATGGCGACCGTGACCACAATTCTCAGGATTGCCGACAGTGGGGTTCGAACTCACTACCTCTCGAATTAAAGCTGGTTTATTTGCTATAAAAAGGTCTTGTACGCATGCTAGTGTATGAGATCTCGGATTGTTTTAACAAGGTACACTTGGTATGCTATGCTCTCTTGTCATGCCCTAAGTGGCCCATTATGTCGCCAGAGAGCTGCACACGACAGACCTTTTGTACAGTCCATCAAATTTGTCAATCGCTTTATTCATTCCACGCGCACACACATAATGTGATCGCTGAAAAGCCAATAAGCCAATAGCGTATTAGTATTTTTTTTTTTTTTTTTTTACGTCGAGCTGGTCCACGTGTTGCATGTGTCACTCGCCTGCCCCTGCGAACTCAGTACGGCATCCAACTGATAACAAGGTAGCAGTGAAAACAAATTAACGATAACAACAATGAACAATAAAGACAACAATGATGACACAAGAATCAAACCTCAGGAAAATCAGGTATGATGATGATGATGCTTGTTGTTTAAAGGGGCCTAACATCAAGGCCCCTAATGGTACGAAATGAGAAGAAATGGAATGACAAATTAAAAGTCTAAAATCCTCCACTGACCACATTTCAAAACGTGAGGACGAAGAATGAATGGATGGATATTAATTTAAAACAATCAGTGGATCCGACCCGCAATGCCCCACATTCACAGAAACTAATGTAAAACAATAGTATTTCTGACCGAGGGCCTGCTTCTGTAGCACAATACTGAATCGATGATGCTTGTAGTCTAAAAGAGTCCAAAAATACAAGTCATCGGGTCTTGATAATGGTACTTATCGCTAGGAAAGTAGAATCATGGTATTTGTCATGTTGCGGTACTAATCAAAAGTAGCGTAGACTCGCGGTATTCCACACATTATGGTACTATGCACAGGTAATGAAATTCGCACATGTAATACAGACCTATGGTGTTTCGCACATTGCGGTGCCATTTACAGGCAACGCAAACCTATGGTGCTCATTACATACGTGTACTAACCGCAGGGACCCGCACTATGTCGTGGTGTTCCTCATTTAAAGTGGGTGCTAATCATAGGCAAGCCAGAACCATGGTGTCGCTCACCCACGGTGTCGTTCCTAAAGTGGTACTGCGCGCAAGTACACTGACTGACAGAGCAAATGCAACACCAAGAAGGAGTGGTTCGAAAGGGATGAAAGTTGGGGAAAAAACAGAGACGGCACGGACGAATAATTGATGTTTATTTCAAACCGATATGCAGGTTACACAATGCGCACGGCATCGACTCAGTAGGATGTAGGACCACCGCGAGCGGCGATGTACGCAGAAACACGTCGAGGTACAGAATCAATAAGAGTGCGGATGGTGTCCTGAGGGATGGTTCTCCATTCTCTGTCAACCATTTGCCACAGTTGGTCGTCCGTACGAGGCTGGGGCAGAGTTTGCAAACGGCGTCCAATGAGATCCCACACGTGTTCGATTGGTGAGAGATCCGGAGAGTACGCTGGCCACGGAAGCATCTGTACACCTCGTAGAGCCTGTTGGGAGATGCGAGCAGTGTGTGGGCGGGCATTATCCTGCTGAAACAGAGCATTGGGCAGCCCCTGAAGGTACGGGAGTGCCACCGGCCGCAGCACATGCTGCACGTAGCGGTGGGCATTTAACGTGCCTTGAATACGCACTAGAGGTGACGTGGAATCATACGCAATAGCGCCCCAAACCATGATGCCGCGCTGTCTAGCGGTAGGGCGCTCCACAGTTACTGCCGGATTTGACCTTTCTCCACGCCGACGCCACACTCGTCTGCGGTGACTATCACTGACAGAACAGAAGCGTGACTCATCGGAGAACACGACGTTCCGCCATTCCCTCATCCAAGTCGCTGTAGCCCGGCACCATGCCAGGCGTGCACGTCTATGCTGTGGAGTCAATGGTAGTCTTCTGAGCGGACGCCGGGAGTGCAGGCCTCCTTCAACCAATCGACGGGAAATTGTTCTGGTCGGTATTGGAACAGCCAGGGTGTCTTGCACATGCTGAAGAATGGCGGTTGACGTGGCGTGCGGGGCTGCCACTGCTTGGCGGCGGATGCGCCGATCGTCGCGTGCTGACGTCACTCGGGCTGCGCCTGGACCCCTCGCACGTGCCACATGTCCCTGCGCCAACCATCTTCGCCACAGGCGCTGCACCGTGGACACATCCCTATGGGTATCGGCTGCGATTTGACGAAGCGACCAACCTGCCCTTCTCAGCCCGATCACCATACCCCTCGTAAAGTCGTCTGTCTGCTGGAAATGCCTCCGTTGACGGCGGTCTGGCATTCTTAGCTTTACACGTGTCCTGTGGCACACGACAACACGTTCTACAATGACTGTCGGCTGAGAAATCAAGGTACGAAGTGGGCCATTCGCCAACGCCGTGTCCCATTTATCGTTCGCTACGTGCGCAGCACAGCGGCGCATTTCACATCATGAGCATACCTCAGTGACGTCAGTCTACCCTGCAATTGGCATAAAGTTCTGACCACTTCTTCTTGGTGTTGCATTTGCTCTGTCAGTCAGTGTATAAGTGCCCATGGTGTTCCCCGTGTGGTGGCACTAATCACAAGTAGTTTCATTGTTCTAATATATTCATCCCTTGGTCGCCCTTTTTAGTCGCCTCTTACGACAGGCAGGGGATACCCTGGGTGTATTCTTCGTCTGCGTCTCCCAGCCACAGTGGGTTGTGTGTTTGGTCCGCAAAAGGTATTTCATTTCCCCCTAGTCCGCGGGCAAGCCGGTTAGGACCCCTCTGTCCGCCACCAGGGACGCGCCATGTGAGAGTATCACCTCTCCCCCTGCCACAACAGCGTAGTAGATACGTGGAAATCAGGTATATAAGTAGGAAGGATGAAACTGAACATTACATACCTACCTACCTACCTACCTACCTACATACATACATACATACATACATACATACATACATACATACATACTTACATCTTCATTATAGACTATTATGCATTTAAGCGTTCAGTCTGCAAGCCTCTGTGAATTTACTAAAAGCAGCCACAATCCTCGGTTTGTTACTAATTACGTGGCCTCATTTAGTTCTATATCTCTTATCTTTAAATCATTACAAACTGAGTTTAACCATCGTCATCTTGGTCTCCCTCGATTCCTCTTACCCTCCATAAGAGTCTATTATCCTCCTCGTGGGTAACCTATCCTCCTCCATTCGCCTCACATGACCCAACCACAAAGCCGGTTTATGTGTACAGCTTCATCTATCGAGTTCATTCCTAACTTAGCCTTTATCTCCTAATTCCGAGTACCCTCCTGCCACTGTTTCCACCTACTTCTATCCGCGATCATACTCGCTACTTTCATGGCTGTTACTTCTAACTTATGAATAAGATAACCTGAGTACACCCAGTTTTCGCTCCCGTACAGCAAAGTAGGTCTGAAAACAGACCGATATAAAGATATTTTCGTCCAGGAGCTGACTTCCTTCTTACAGAACACTGTTGATCGCAACTGCGAATTTACTGCATCTTGATTCAATCTCACTTACTATACTGCCATCCAGGGAACACACGTCGTAAATACTTGAAATGATCTACCTGTTCCAGATCGGTATCCCCAACCTGACATTCAGTTCTCTTGGATTTCTTACCTACTGACATCAATTTAGTCATAGAAAGGACATTGAAAACCAGGTTTAAAACTGAACGAATATGCTAACATTTTACATTAATATCATCATAATCATCATCATCATCATCATCATCATCATCCATTAAGGGGAATTCTTTGTCGCTGTAGCCACATCTGACGATCTTCTGCTGGCCTCTTCATGTTGCTATATGAACCACTTGCCAGATCCTAATGTGTGACATCCTTGGTCGTCCCCTGAGTCTCTTTCCCAGTACTTTACCTTCAAAGATGGTTTGGAGAAGAGACTCATGTCTCAGTACATGATCAAGAAACTTTGTTTTCCTCTCCTTTATCGTACTTAATAGTCATCCATCCTCCTTCACGTTCCTTAAAACAAGGTTATTTTTTATACATCCAACTTGTTTTTGTAATTCTTCTCCAAAACAACATTTTTGCATTTTTGTTTCTTCCTGTTTTCCTAATGCCCAAGTTTCGCATCCATACAATAGCACCCTCCAAACGAAGGTCTTAAGAAATTATTTTCTACCGAGCTCAATAGCTGCAGTCGCTTAAGTGCGTTCAGTATCCAGTATTCGGGATATAGTGGGTTCGAACTCCACTGTCGGCAGCCTTGAAGATAGTTTTTCGTGGTTTCACAGCAGGCAAATTCTGGGGCTGTACCTTAATTAGGGACATGGCTGCTCCCTTCCCATTCCTAGCCCTTTCTTGTTCCGTTGTCGCCATAAGACCTATCTGTGTTGGTGCGATGTAAAGTAACTTGTAAAAAAAATGAAAAATATGGTCTCCAAACAGAGATGGTTGTTTAGCAATAAGTTTTTCTTGTTTTGCTACCACTATTCTTTTCTTGATTTCCGAATGGGACCTGTTATCAAAGGTAATTTACACTACCTAAATAGAATTCTGTGGGCATGACATTGTGTAGGCTTTTGGGATTATGCCGTGTCAAGAAAATAAGGTCAAATTCTTTACGTTTAGCAGAGAACTGTGCTATGCGTCATTGAATTTTATGTCTTTCTACGTGTAGGCTTATCTTTGTCTACTATAATGAATTTTGTTTTCTTTATATTTCTTCTTTCTTTCTTTCTTTCTTTCTTTCTTTCTTTCTTTCTTTCTTTCTTCGTTATGCCCATTCATAGAGCGCGTTTGAACTTGTTAGTTGGTTTGATGGTTTGTGCCTTCTTATCCTCCCAAAATATCTTGATGAATGCACTGTGTTGCATCTTGCGTTCTAAGGATTTGTTGAATATTCTTAGCATCTTACTGACATCCATTTCAGAATGAGCTATACGGAGAAAATATATGTGTTTAGAAGGGTGGTTGGTGAAAGATGGAAGACTTCTGTACTTCATGACGCAAACAATAGTTAAGAGTTGATAGTGAGTAACATGTTATCTTCACAGGTCTGAGAACTTACCTCAACTGCCTTAGAGAAAGAATGTGTGGTTTAATAATCGGTAAGATTAATAACACTCTTCAATTTACGAACGTTAGTTCCAAATAGGGGAGATAAATCTAAGAGGGGAAGAACATATGATGTGAAGTAGAATTTTAAAGCACCATAAACCTGTAAAGAATGCGAAGAGTAGGCATGGCGTAGGATTTGGGGATTGCTATCCTGTATAATAAGTAACAGCATTCAACCTGCATAACATGGAAGCTAATCGGAAGCTACATGTGGTTTTTAACGGAACAGAATTCTCCCACAACGTCCTCCCAAAATATCTGGGTGTCACACTGGATCGATCCTTGTCGTTCAAACAGCATTGCTTGCAGAGTAAATGTGCTGCATAAACTAGCGGGCAGCAACTGGGGTGCAGATGCAAACACTCTTCGCAATGCTTCACTTTCTCTAGCATACTCGGCTGGTGAATACTGCGCTCCTGTGTGGGAAACAGCGTACATTCGAGCAAGATTGACGTACAGCTCAATGAAACCATGAGAGTTGTTACTGGTACAGTGAGGTCGACTACTACTCAGTGGCTGCCTGTTTTAGCAAACATTGCTCCTCCAGATCTGAGGAGAAATGCAGCGAAAGTACAGTTGCTCAAGAAGACCTTAGCACACAGGAACTCACTCTTGTTCAATGCCTTACGAGATCTACCTGTGATCAGGTTAAAATCCCGGAATCCACCCTGGACTGATCTACACTCCCATAAAAATTCAGTGTAACAACAGATTGGAGATAGCGATGGGAACAATGTCCAATCACCAACGACTCTCTGATTAAAGACTAAATGAAGAAAGTGCCAGGTTTTGATTTTCCTCGACATGAGTGGTCAAAACTCAACCGTTTCAGAACAGGCCACGGCAGGTGCCGATATGTGATGAAAAAGTGGGGAGATTGTGAAAGTGCTGCGTGTGAGTGTGGTGCTGAGAAGCAGACATTGCTTCATGTTGTTGAGAACTGTCCACTGTCAGCATTTAAGGACGGTTTACGGACTCTGCACGAATTGACACCAAGTGCAGTGGACTGGTTGTCGAAGCCGGACATTCTAGTTTAATTATTTCCCTATTTTAACTTATATATTTATAGTATATGTTTGCACATTATGCTCGTAAATGCCATACGATAATAATAATAATAATAATAATAATAATAATAATAATAATAATAATAACAATAATAGAAATGGTCATCTGAGAATGGCGGAAGGACATGAAAAGTTCAGGGGTAAAAAATGGGGTAAGGCTAGGCTACAAGAATATGAATCTTACAATCGACTGTCTAACCTTTGCAGATGATCTAGTGATCTTTTTAGACTCCATTGTTACGGCAGAACAACAGCTTAACCAACTTAGGACTCAAGCATTAAAGGCTGGGCTTCAAATCTCCTTTGAGAAGATGCACTTCATGACAAACATAAAATCAGTGCCAAGGGAACTGGAGGTCGGACTAACATATCAGAGAAAGAAGACTTCGTGTCACGCATTAACAAAATGGAAATAGCCTAGCAACTAACTAAAGACATCTACAATAAGAAATCGATATCCTTAAATGCCAAAATTAGACATTACGGCACTGTTATTCGACCAGAGGCTCTGTATGGAGCAGAGACTCTCACAATGAACAAGGAAGTTCTAATGGAAAAACTAGAGGCTAAAGAAAGGACGATTTTGAGAAAAATCCTGGGTCGCATCAAATAAAGCAGTGAGAACAGAAGGCATCACAACCACGAATTATACAAGCACGTGGAGAAGATAAGTGACACAATTCGAAAAAGTAGGATTGCCTTTTATAGCCATGTGACAAGAATGAGCCTAGGCAGGATATCTAAACGGATATTAACGTACTCAAGATAAGAAAACCAAATGGGCATGGTTCACAGAAGTTGAGAAAGATCTACGAGAAATGGAAATTTCTTCTAAAGATATCCAGGAGCGTGTTCTGCTTAAGGAAAAACTACGTACACGCAAGGTCTCCAGGAAAAGCCGAAGCTGAAGACAGGGAAGGCGTGGACCCAAGAGAGAAACGAACATAGCCGAAAACGAATGCACTAGCATTGGGTGGCTGTTAAAGCTCGAAAAAGGAGAAGTAGAACTGTCGTGGTCCCTAATTGGCCGAAACGAAGAAGGAAGAAGAAGAATCCTGTATAATACCTGATCTTACTCTGAAATGTGTCTATCAGTGTTCTACTGGATGTATTTAGCCTATAGGCTCCAGGCATCCCAAGCTAGAGGAATACATTCTCTACTACAGGGAAGCGAGCGAAAATAACAGTGATAATTGATGGTAGGTGTTCAAAGAGTTGCAGGATTTAGACATATTAAAGAGGAATGACCACATAAGTGTCTGCAGAAAGGTATATGCAACTCTTCACCCCCTAAAAATGAAACAATCCATTCTTCCACATGGTAGGAAAATAAAACTTATTC
Source organism: Anabrus simplex (assembly GCF_040414725.1). Taxonomy (NCBI): domain Eukaryota; kingdom Metazoa; phylum Arthropoda; class Insecta; order Orthoptera; family Tettigoniidae; genus Anabrus; species Anabrus simplex. The sequence goes on along the minus strand of NC_090274.1, from coordinate 19,088,467 downwards.
AAACACTCATTTTTCCAATGATTTATTACTGTGATGTCGTATTAACCGAACAAACAATGCATACGATTTATATTTGCTTTGAGCTTTAGGACACCTTTTCCCCCTTACTATGGGAAGCTATACTGGTTGAAAATCGATAAACAAAGAAACGTACATACTGCGATACTAATATTTCGACTTCACGGGGCGAGTTGGGCACACGGCCTGTGAGCTTGCATCCGGGAGATAGTGGGTTCGAATTCCACTGTCGGAAACCCTGAAAGATGGTTTTCCGTGGTTTACCTTTTCACACCAGGCAAATGCTGGCTGGGGCTTTACCTTATATAAAGCCACGGTCGCTTCCTTCCAACACCTAGACTTTTCCTCTCCCATCGTCACTATAAGACCTATCTGTTTCGGTGCGACGTAAAGCCACTAGCAAAAAAAAAATCGACTTCTGAACGAATCTACACCTGAATCCCTATCCTCAAATTTTAACTTCCTCTCATCTATCCATGGGCGTAATATGATATCGACTTCTACCCTTATGATACTGGTTAATCCTATCGTATTTATTTCCAAAGAGTCTATACAGAGCTCTCCACAACTTAGACCCTGTGTTGTTAGTAGTGAATAAATCAAATCTAATATACAGTTATAACTATACCTCGGATTTGTAGGTGGTAATAGGTTAGAATGCAAAGTATTTTGGTTTGTAGGAAGTGTCATGCAACCCGTTGTACCATAATGTAGGAGCAGTGGCATAAATTAAAGGAGTTCTGTAGGCTGTACCCCTAATATCTATGCAAATCTCATAGCATAACCGTTGTACAGTGTAGGGTATAGTTGTTACTGGCTTAAGTAAGTTTGCATTTTAACCTATCAGCACCTAATAATCCGGACTCTAGTTATAACTAATAAACAAGCTGTGATAGGTATAGTGGGCCCTCCACGCAATGATCACTGCGCGTTGGAGACTGGTGGTTACCAGATATTCGGCGATTGCGAGGGCACTCACGATACTGTAATGATTTTGGAATAATAGAGATAATAGCTCCCACCAGTGATAAATGCTGGATAGGGCCTGGCGATTAACAAAAGACTAACAATTGTTACGAATCCTGATTAGGTTACGTAACATGGAGAGGGAGAGATTAATACTGGTTAATCACTCATGTGTATACAGCCGCTCCTGCGAGGTGTCTGGCGAAAGGCTATGGAACACTTTCCCTGTCAGTATATGTAATAGCACTTCAATGGCCCCATATAAACGGTCTTGTCGAGATTTCCTCTTAAATACGTGAACAGTTTGTTTGAATGTTAATCTGTATGAGAGAAAGTATGATTTAGAGCTATTGTTAGGTGATGTAAATACATAATATTAATTCTTAACAACATAACAATTATAATACTATTTTACTCAATTAATTTAGGTAGTTTTTAGAGTCTGTAAACAGTGTTATTTTTCAAATTATATGACTATGTACTGTATGTTGCGGTTAAGTGTAAGAGAGGGCCGTGAGCCTTAACTTCGCCACATAAAATAAATTCAATTCAATTCAATTCAAATCAATTCAAATCAAATCAATTCAATTCAATTCAATTCAATTCAATTCAATTCAATTCAATTCAATTCAATTCAATTCAATTCAATTCAGATCAGATCAGATCAGATCAAATCAAAATAATTTAAAATTAAAATAAAATAAAATAATTATAATAAAATAAATTAAAATAAAATAATATTTAATCCTGAATGGGTTGTTTACGTGGCAGCTGTGAGTGTGCATTCAGGAGACGCTGGGTTTGAAGATCTTTATCCGTGGTTTCCTCATTTTCATCAGGAAAATGCTGGGAATGTGTCGTAATTCTTTGCTTCCTTCTCACTCCTAGCTCTGTCCTATCCCATTGTTGCCACCTCCTGTAACCTTCTCCTTAATGTTCATAGTTTATGTGGATCATTTGCTGAGAGGAAGAAGTGACGGGGAGCCTGAAAACAGGTGCAGGACCAAAGGGAGGATGGAATATTAGGTGGGAAATGCAAAACTGGAACAGAAGAACACTGATGATTCCTGGTACAAACAGGTGGAACAAGGAAATAATGTGGTAAAGGTTAGGTAAACTCCATAGATGAAGCTTTACCCCATAAATCAGCTTTGCATGTGAGGCGAATGGAGGAGGTTAGGACTCGGCTTTGGAAGTTAAAACAAGCGGAGGTAGACCAAGACGAAGATGGTTAGTCTCAGTTTTTGATGATAAGAGTTGACGAACTAAACAGCGCTAGACAATTGTGTAGTTGTGTGCACTATAACGATGTATGCACGTGTGTATATTATTATTAGTAATTAGCTAATTATCCCAATATTGGAAGATATTAACCAAATAACTCAATCAATTCTTCTTGTTGTTCCAGTAGGCTTCCATTCCTTCCGTGAAGGCTTGTTTACGTTCTTCCGACCACTTTGGTCTGTACTGTTTTTATTGGTTGCACTGATGAAACTTCCCAATTGTTTACTTCGTGTTTAAAGATGTCTCTTTCTAGAATGTCTTTTCGCGTGTCTGAAGTTCCTTAAGCTAGGGTGTTGAGTTCTTAAGTGAGGTTACATAACCTATTATTCTTTTTGTCAATCGATTTTCCGGCAATCTAGTGAGATGACCGGAGAATTTCATTCGTCTTTTCATTCGTCAATTTCTATTTTTGAGAACTTTTTTGTTCTGATTGATTGTAACCTGCACCCGTATTGAGTGTATCTTCCTCCTAAGATTTTCCTAAGGATCTTCCTGTCTTCTTTTTTTCATTTCTTCAAGTTCTTGTTTGCTGTTAAGTGACAATGTTTCACTTGCGTAATGGACTGTTGGTTTTATGACTGTGTTGTAATGGCGAATTTTTGTATGTCTTGACTGTGAATTTTTTGTTGTAGGGGTTTTGGTCTAACCCTATTGATTTTA